>NC_086319.1:20117656-21317656 GCF_036172605.1 Pelobates fuscus | reverse complement strand
GCTTTTGATACTGTTGATCATCAACAGCTTTTTCATATCCTTCATAATCTCGGTCTACGAGATATTGCTCTCTGCTGGTTCTCCTCCTACCTCGCCCAGCACTCTTTTAGTGTAAGTTTCTCTGGCTCTGCCTCTTAAACATAGATAGAAACATAGAAACATAGAATGTGACGGCAGATAAGAACCATTCGGCCCATCTAGTCTGCCCAGTTTTCTAAATACTTTCATTAGTCCCTGGCATTATCTTATAGTTAGGATAGCCTTATGCCTATCCCACGCATGCTTAAACTCCTTTACTGTGTTAACCTCTACCACTTCAGCTGGAAGGCTATTCCATGCATCCACTACCCTCTCAGTAAAGTAATACTTCCTGATATTATTTTTAAACCTTTGTCCTTCTAATTTTAGACTATGTCCTCTGGTTGTGGTCGTTTTTCTTCTTTTAAATATAGTCTCCTCCTTTACTGTGTTGATTCCCTCTTCCTCCCAACCTCTCTCTGTTGCTGTCCCCCAAGGTTCAGTCCTTGGTCCCCTTCTGTTCCTGATCTATACTGCCTTCCTTGGTAAACTCATCAGCTCCTTTGGCTTCCAATATCACTTCTATGCAGATACACGCAAATCTATCTGTCCTTCCCTGATCTTTCCCTGCCCCTCTTGACTAGTGTCTCTGACTGCCTCTCTGCTATTTCTAACTAGATGGCTGCCTACTTCCTTAAGCTCAACTTGTCCAAAACAGAACTTCTGGTCTTTCCTCCCTCAAGTGATGCAACTCCCGTTTCTGTCTCCCTCCACGTTAATGGTGCTACCATCAGCTCCACCACGCAGGCTCGCTGTCTAGGTGTTCTTTGACTCCGACCTCTCCACCATCTCTCATATCCAGCCAAATCCTGCTGCTTCCATCTCAAAAACATTGCGCGCATCCGCCCCTACTTAACGCCAGATGCGGCTAAGGTGCTGGTCCATGCCACTGTCCTCTCTCGCCTTGACTACTGCACTCAGTGGTCTTACAGCACCATAGCAGTCCATAATGAATGCGGCGGTGAGGTTCATCTTTCTGTCCGCCCGCACCTCCCATGCCTCACCCCTCTGTCAGTCCCTACATTGGCTTCCTGTAAGGGCTCAATATAAAATTCTGGTTCTTGCTTTAAGATCTCTACATAATGCTACTCCCATCTATCTATCCTCCCTAATACACAAGGATGTCCAGTCTACGCCCCTACGCTCTGCTGAAGACCTGCATCAACTGTTCGTACTCCACCTCTGATGCTCGCATTCAAGACTTCTCTAGGGCTGAACCATTACTGTGGAACTCCCTTCCCTTTTCTGTTAGACGCTCAACCAGTCTCCACTCCCTCAAAAAATCATTAAAAGCGCACTTTTTCACAAAAGCATATCAATTAAACTGTTAATGGCTCCAAAACCCCACACTAAGTCTTCATTGAATACTATTCTACCAATCTACTTCCCTAATACTTCCCTTACCTTTTGTGCCACTTTACCCCACTCCCTCCAGCATGTAAGCTCATTGAGCAGGCCCTCAACCCCTCTGTTCCTGTGTGTCCAACTTGTCTGGTTACAATTACATGTATGTTAGTCCACTTATTGTAAAGCGCTATGGAATTTGTTGGTGCTAAATATAATAATAATAATAATAATATGGGTACCACATCAGGGAGCTATCTAATAGACAGCTACCTAATTTATCATCCTTAAATATGATAATCCCACATAAGGGTACCAATTTAGGGAGTCATCTACGAAAAAAAAAGCCAAATGATCAAAATTATTATTTTTTTTTTTTAATTTTTAAAGTATGTCCCTGTACTTTTACGAAACAATCCACCAATCCCACAAAATCTCCCCATCGCACCCCCTTCCGAAGTTAATAAATGAAACAATTCATGAATTAATTTGAAACATACATTTTGAACCACCACTTCTCAATCTGTTCTTCGTGCTCTTCAACCATGTGGTTACATTCAAAGTCACTGCTGTCACACAGATTTTCAATAATTTCTACAAGACGAATCTCACTAGCAGTGAAGACAAAATAAGATAATAATAATAAAAACAATGTATTTAATTAATTTACATCAATAAAACGATAACATATGGATAATATGAGACGGGCATTAACGCACACAAGAAATAAATAAAACAAATTTACAAGTGCTCTACAAATAGAGGACTCTATTGAATATCGGTACTTGAAAATTACTACAGAAGATTCAGATGTGGAGAAAAGAAAATCAAGCATGTAAACAAATAAAATATGTACAGTTTTATCCTATTTTTGACATTAATAACATGGACAGGATAAAAATTTTAAATCAAGATCATGCTCTACCGTCTTTTATCTTTTTCTTTAACCATTTGTTTATGAAAGCCCAGAGTGATCCACAAAATCATATACTTATGATTACACTCGCAAAATAAATTCCTGAGATCCAGAACAAATATACTGTAAGATTTCCCTGGAATTTCCTCTTAGAATTAGCATTGCGACCAAACGGTAGACAGTCTTTGAATAATAAACACACGAAATTTAGCCCTGAGCGCAACCCCCAGACAGAACTGACAGAGCACCAAGATGGGGGCGCCGAGTTGCAAGGTAAAGACATGTGGATTTCTAGATTAAATTTTGAGACCCCATATATACATATTAGTTAAACATAAATATTTTAGGCAAACATAATATGAACAATCCCAGGAAGTGATAATATACCTTTAATTCACTACAATCTGGAGTTTAGAATGAATAAAGCCCTGCTGGGTTAAACGTGAAGAGGAATAAAACAATATTGCAATGTACATATAAAAATTCATAGACAGATGTTTTTTAGGGAAACAAACCTGGATTCATATTTTGCTAAAGCTCTCTCTTCCCAAGCAGTATTGCCCCCTCCAAAATTCTTTTTTGCTGTATCTTCTAAACCCTGTAGGAAGATAATTATCCCAATCAAGAACATGCACTGTGTGTATATATATATATATATATCACATTAGGAATATGAATGCACATCTTGTGTTATCTTCACATGGCTATTAAAACATTGACATTTTAAACAAGAAATAGCAACAATGATTTGCAGGAACATATTACTTTTTGCTTGATCATTTCTGAAACTTTTTGGATAAATAGTTATTTTATTATTGTGAGAGACTGTATAATTATTCATGGTCAAGGCATGGTATTTTTTTTGTAACATACTATGAGAAAGCCTTATCTCATTTATTCTTTAAAAAAATTAAAGTGTTGCACTCAAACCTGTGTGGTTTGATGTATGTACACTAGGGGGAGCAGATGGCTAATGCACCCCACAAATGCTTTTCCAGTGCCAACATGTAGAAAATATCCATATGTTGAGATATATGTATTTCTTTTCCAATAAACCATTTACTCTAGACCACACAATTTAGAGTAAGTTAAAGATGGTTAACCTTGCCCCCTAGATGTTTGTAAACTAAATTGCAAAGTATTCAATCTGAAACTCCTGGAGACAAAGTAAAAAACATTCATTATAGTTAAAGAAGCCACATGCAGATTGTTTAGTCAATTTTACATTTTACTAGAACATGATTACATTAGGTTAGCATTACTAGCATGGCACATCTGCTTCTAACATAGTTGGTTTTACACTTGTCTTCACAATGACTATATATATATATATATATATATATATATATATATATATATATTTATATTTAGCGTGCGGACTTCTTCATGTTTAACATTAAGCAAACTGGATATATTACATTACTCTGGGAGTAACATGCTTTGGGAGAAGTTTTAAAATGTAAAGCTGTCACCAATCCCAATGAATATCTATAAACAAACAAGGTACACTATATTGAAGATCAAACATATGCTTCTCTACATCAGTTATACTGCATGGCTAGTGTTGCAGTAGTGGATTATCAGCTCGACCTATGAACAAAATAATGATAAAAAGACAGATAAGAACATTGCAAAATATGTTACATTTTGAAGTTCTAATTGGAATACAGGAGGTTATAGAACTGAAATGTATCCATAAAGTTACAAATTTAAAAAGGTTGTATTGTTTTAGAGTTTAATGTAAGAAAGTAGCCCAGTGTGAATTGTAATGTAGGTAAAGAATGATCCCCTGTTTAGGAGAGTCTCTGATTTCTGCAGTTATTGCTTTTTTTTATATAAAATAATCCCTCTGATGTCTGCAGTTGGTGCCTTTATAGAGGGAGAGACTCACCTTGTGGAATCTGTCTACCAGGTTCTTACAGGTGTCACAGGAGTCCTTCTTGGCAGCAGTGACAGATGGAGAGACAGCCAGCAGCCAGCACACAGCCCAGAGCCAAGCCAGCACCCCAGCCATACTGACCCCAGCCCTGCCTGCCATACTGAGAGGACCAGCACTCCTAGGACCCTCAGTCAGTCAGACAGTGAGTGAGTGCAGCCTGTCTATGTCAGACAGTGAGGGCAGAGCTAGCAGCCGCCATCCACTCCCTGCCATCCATTGAGAGCACCAACCAGCACACTGACTGCACACTGACACAGCTACTTCCGTGTCCGCCCACCCGCGTGACGTTGCGCGCTCCGATTGGACGCCGGGGAATGTCCGCCGGGGATGTGGACCAATAGGAGCTCGCCACGCGCGGGCCAATCAGCGACAACCGCGTACAGAGCCGGTCTGTGTGAGCTGAGAGACTTCAGGGGGGGCTCCGGGGGGAGGAGTTACTGTACCCCCACAGGGGGCGTGAGAGGGTTACTGTGCCCCCCCAGGGGTGTGAAAGGGTTACTGTGCCCCCCCCCAGGGGTGTGAGAGGGTTAATGTGCCTCCCAGGGGGTGTGAGAGGGTTACTGTGCCCCCCCAGGGGGAGGAGTTAATGTGCCCCCAGGGGTATGAGAGGGTTAATGAGCCCCCCAGGGGTGTGAGAGGGTTACTGTGCCCCCCAGGGGTGTGAGAGGGTTAATGTGCCTCCCAGGGGGTGTGAGAGGGTTACTGTGCCCCCCCAGGGGTGTGAGAGGGTTACTGTGCCCCCCCCCCCCAGGAGTGTGAGAGGGTTACTGTGCCCCCCCCCAGGGGGAGGAGTTAATGTGCCCCCAGGGGTATGAGAGGGTTAATGAGCCCCCCAGGGGTGTGAGAGGGTTACTGTGCCCCCCAGGGGTGTGAGAGGGTTAAGGTGCCTCCCAGGGGGTGTGAGAGGGTTACTGTGCCCCCCCCCCCCAGGGGTGTGAGAGGGTTACTGTGCCCTCCAGGGGTGTGAGAGGGTTACTGTGCCCCCCCCCTCCCCCCCAGGGTTGTGAGAGGGTTACTGTGCCCCCCCAGGGGGAGGAGTTACGGTGCCCCCCAGGGGTGTGAGAGGGTTAATGAGCCCCCCAGGGGTATGAGAGGCTGTCAGGGTCAGTCTGACAGGAAGACTGTGATGGTTATTGCACAACAGTTTACACTTTAGTGAAATGGTAACAAAAATCACTAAATTCTATAGAATTGGAAACTTAAAGGTAAAATTGCAAGGAATTCAAATTGAAGAACTGAAAGCATAGCTAACTCGGAGAATGTTTCTGGTTCAGCTATTTTGACTTTAAATTCCCTGCAATTCACACTTTATTGAATAACCCTGTGAATTGAAAAATGTAGGCAACAATGGCTGGTTTGTAAACAAAATAATAATTCCCAACTCATCGAAAGTCACCACGTTTTTGGGAAATATTTACTAAATAATGAAGTGTAGCGAACTTAAATCAGAGGCAAAATTAAAGTTAAAATAACAGAGCTGAAAAGATTTTCCACTTGAGTGTGTTTGCCATTTGGGATTCCTCTTTAACCACTAAACTGTACATGTAATATATATTCTAGTGAGTGCAGTGTACGATAATCACAATCATTCTCTACTGAATGTGCTGTGTAACCTGAACAGGATAATATCTTACAAAATCATATAAAAAATTAAGTTACAGTGTTTTAAAGGCCATACGGTATCACATGATCTGTTGGTACAGAGGGTGTAAATCCCCTACGTTACGGCTGACAAGTCATTTTACATACAGCCCTCCAGCTGCAAGGATGTATCTTTATTTTAAGGTTTAGGAGTTTCTTTTTGGTTAAGTACTATTTGAAATTTTTTATTTAAAGGATACTGGTTGTGGCATGTGATGATTGGATGGAAGGGTTTGGTAGGCTTTGGCAGATGAATATTTATAGATGTATATTATATATAACTATAAATAATCACGTAATGAAACGTACGACTACGTACTATGATCACCAGCACCACTGAAGACCTTGTAGGAAAATATTGGTATTGTTTGATAATGCTGAATTTGGTTTAGTATGAGAATATTTAATATTAGAAGAAAGGGTGCTGCTCTTTCAGTTTTCCCACTGCTGTAATAGTAGCCAAAACTAGATATTTTGTTTTGGAAGACCCAGGGCAACACATTTTCCATAGCAGGACTGCGTCTTTTGATGCACTTGCGCTGGTGGGACAGGAGCCAGGAATTTGGGGCAATCTGGCCAAACCCATCACCTTTGGGAGGGATATGATGGCTAACTCGATAGGAGAAAATGTTAACTCCAAAAAAGTGTCTGATGTATTTACACAATTAAAACATATCTACTTAGGTTATTAAATGGATGTTATTCCTTGTAGCGAGATGGACATTTGCAAGCTACATTTTATCCCATATATTGGCTGTCTGTATCTTCCCCCTGTTATTTTGTGTATTTTGCCCCGGGTTATTTCGTGTGGTTTTTCTTTGGCCGTTCGGGAGACTTCATACAAACGGAATCCATTCGTCTCCCGAACAAGGACCACCCCTGTACCCCATTAAAACGTTAACACCAACCACTTAACTGTGAAACCGCAAAGCAAACAATTAATGAGTGCTTCTCCTGGGTGGCTGCCATTTTGCATAACCAAACACGTGGCTGGGAGAATGGTGGCCATCTTGTCTCCCGAACGAGGGCAGCGGTACTTGGTCGTCGAGTGCCTGGAACTATTTTTGGCTTGGCACTCGTGCAAACACTGATAAACAGTCGAACACTGCCCTTTCCTGTTCCCGACCACCTACACGAACGGCGTTCGGGAGATATAAAGTACCGAAAAGGGGGAGCATTCGTATTATGAAAGCAAGAGATTCCATTGTATGGTTTTCGCACAGCAACCTCATGAACAGAGACCGGCCAAGTCACTTATTCTCCTGGAACTATTTTGGGCTACCACCTCGTGTCTGGACGGTCAAATCTTCCACACGATGCAGTTCCCGTTCTACCGAACCGATCTGAGTTATTCTTGGATATGTAGGTCACTCAGATCGGGGCCATCAGGGAATGTACTTTTTGTGTGGTTCCTATTTATGATTGGGAGACTTTTGGGGTACAGGATACTTTGGGAATTTTTTACCTGAGAGATAATTAAATTGGAGGAGCTTACTCGAACAATTATCTCTCAGGCACAAGGGATTGAAACCATTGCATTTTCTGCCTGTGAGACCCCTTGCATGGGAGATGGCATAAAAGCCGTGTATGTGTGAAAAAAAAAGAGTTATACCCCCAGAGCTGAGTGTCGTCCAGTTGCTGGGGATGAGGTGGGAGATTTCTGGATTATTTTGCTGTGCCTGACTGTTCCATTGGATTGTTTTACTTGTTCCTGAGTATATTTTAGAGTAAACAGCGGAGGACTAGGGCTCTGCTACATTACTTTATTTGTATTATTTATTTTTTTTGTCAATCCATGTAATTTTATTTTATACATTTTCCCTCAATCTGCTTGTGCTGCCAGTGGGAAAATATTGCAGATTTCTGGTGTAAAACCAGGTGAATCTAATCTGCGAATTTACCTTCAACCAGATTTGTTGAAGTAACAAAGTTGAATTAGGTGTTTGATAAATAAGTTAATCCTTTTTTTACTATATAGGATAATCATGTGAGATATACATATTTTCAAGCAGATGCCAAATGGTACTAAATTAGATGTTCTCAATAGTGATGTCCCGAACGGTTCGCTGGCGAATAGTTCCTGGCGAACATAGCTTGTTCGCATTCGCCACGGATGGCGAACATATGCGATGTTCGTCCGCCCCCTATTCGTCATCATTGAGTAAACTTTGACCCTGTACCTCACAGTCAGCAGACACATTCCAGCCAATCAGCAGCAGACCCTACCTCCCAGACCCTCCCACCTCCTAGACAGCATACAATTTAGATTAATTCTGAAGCTGCATTCGTTTTTTTTTTTTGTATTATTATTATATATATTTTTTTGTTTATTATACATTATCCACCATAGCCAGTAACCTGTGTTTATTATACATTATCCTCCCCATAGCCAGTAACCTGTGTTTATTATACATTATCCTCCCATAGCCAGTAACCTGTGTTTATTATACATTATCCTCCCATAGCCAGTAACCTGTGTTTATTATACATTATCCCCCCACAACCAGTAACCTGTGTTTATTATACATTATCCCCTATAGCCAGTAACCTGTGCTTATCATACATTATCCTCCCATAGCCAGTAACCTGTGTTTATTATACATTATCCCCCCATAGCCAGTAACCTGTGTTTATTATACATTATCCCCCATAGTCATTTATCGTTGGACCTAGGCAGCATGATGTCTTAGGCCGGCCCAGATAGTGAGTGAGTGAGTGAATAATATAATATATATGTTCAGAAACATATTAGTAATATATGTAAATCGGGTTCATGCAAAGAGGGTGAAAAGGTATTAAAGAAAAACACACTTATTGCATCAAATTTACAAAGCCAAACTTTTAAAAGCTTTCCTCATTTCTTTCTCGGGATGAGGAATATATCGGTTGTAGACTGAGAATTTCCATCTGCCCAATCTTTTACTAATATGCACTGGAGTGTCAGTGTTGAAGGAGACCGAAGCTGTCCCTATTCTAAATGAAAGACCCGAGACATGGATACAACCCAATCGTAGGAGTAGTTTTCTGATGTAGAAGATGAATTTAGCCGTAGTTAGAGGGATTCAGTGAGAGTAGTGGTGAAATGTGTGTGGCATGACTGAGTGTGGGTTAGTAAGAGTCAAGTATTTTAACTGGGCACTAGTTCTAGGTGGGATAAAGTGGTATAGCGGATGGATGAGTAGTTTGGTTCGTTTTAGAGGTTTGTAGAGAAAGTATATAGTGATCATGATTTTTAGCGATATCCAATATTTTTAAGGTGGTCTCAAACAAACATAAAATACTATATAACATTTGTGGGAATATCGAATAGTCGTGTACAATAAATCAGAGAGGGCTCAGAATATCGAACCATCGATCGGTAACCTGGATGAAGTAGGGGGTCTATCTGTTTTATTAAATACGCGGTAATATGCTTTTAATGGGATAGGACGTTAGGAAAGGTGTGTGATTGGGATAAGTGGTTGTTGCTGTATTTACCTTATCCTGGGACCGACCTGGCTCCTAAGCTTGAGCCGCGCGTGGCTGGATCACTCCTGCCTCCACACGAGCCGCATGTGGCTTGATCTCCTCTTCTGACTTAGCCGCGTGCACTGACCGCAGTGATCGGTCACGTGGCCCGCCTGGCACTAGGAGAACAGCTCGAGTCAAGAGCTCGCTCTTAAAGGGGCAGTGGGAGCCAAAAGTTGATTCAGGCTCCCATTGGCCCACGTCATTCCAGCACCCCCTCACACGAACGTTTTGGGGGCGTAGGCATGACGTCGGACAATCAAATGTTAAAGGATATTTAAACTTCCCTAGCCCTATCCACTTTGTCCTATCGTGGTTTCTGTGTCAGTACCCTTTAGTGCGTTCCTTGATCTATTTTGTTTATTTTGGTATTGACCATGGCTTTGTTCTTGACTCTGAATTTATCTTTAACCCTTTCCTGTCTTGTTTGCCCGTGTGACTGATTACCATCTACCTGACTCTGGCTTGTTCTCGTTTTCGTAGTCTCTCTGTTACCATGACCTCGTCTCGTTTCTGATTACGCTTTATCTCTGTCTGACATTTAGTCTGGCCATTCTAAGTCCAGGTAATAAGTTATATCCTAGTCTTGTCCCTTGCTATCCTAAACTCTGAGTGTTGGGGTATTACATCATGACATTATGATAGGACCATGGGCCCTGCAGGTTTAGGACAGCAAATGGCCTCCTATGAGGCAAGATTTTAAGAACAGGATCACCGTATGGACCACATTGCCCAGGCCCATCAGACACATTTGTCCAAAAATGCTTATTTGGCCCCTGAGACACTGGTATGCGTACCATCTCAACCCGTACCTCCCATTCCAAAGGCATCTATCCTGGCTAGAGATGTCCCGAATAGTTCGCTGGCGAATAGTTCGCTGGCGAACATAGCTTGTTCGCGTTCGCCACTTATGGCGAACATATGCGATGTTCGGTCCGCCCGCTATTCATCATCATTGAGTAAACTTTGACCCTGTACCTCACAGTCAGCAGACACATTCCAGCCAATCAGCAGCAGACCCTCCCTCCCAGACCCTCCCACCTCCTGGACAGCATCCATTTTAGATTCATTCAGCTAAATTTTTTTTTTTTTGTATTATTATTTTTTTTTTTTTTTAGACAGAAGAGTATTATATTTGAGCATGCTATGCTGAACGTGCGTATATCATGGCTAGTTGCACTGAGGGTATGAGTATATAGCAGTACATTGTTGTGAAAGATGGCTGTCATGTTTAGGGTGTAGCTTGCACGTTATCAACTGTGTATGTATATCAGCAGCTCCACCACTAGTTCTAAATCAAGTGTGAGTCGCCCCATGAGATGAGACTAGTGAATAACATAATACATGAACGGTTAAGGTAAAGGCATGTAAGGAACTACGACAATAAACTCTTTAGGAGGTGAAATAATGACATGTTTAAACGCTTGCTACTTTACGATTAGTTAATGTGCAGAGAGCAGTTCATGTGATCAAAGGCATGGTGTGGAGGATCGGCTATAGTGGGACATGCTTGGCAGGCTGCTGTTTACTGCTTGTGCTCATCCGATCCCTTCTGGGTGCCAGGTGCAGACCCTGGGAGTCCCTGATACCTGGAACAACAAAGACAAGTCTCTGGCTTAGTGCCGCGTTCGTGGCTTGAGGTGGTGGAAGCTTGTTTTTTCGGGTGGTCGGATCTGTCCCGGTGGTGCTTCATGTCCGGTGCGGGATTGTGGTGGCTTAAGGTGGAGGCGAGTGCTTGACGTGGGGCAGGCTCTGCATTTCTGTTTGTGCCTCCGGTCCCGTCTTCAACGCCTTTTGCGTTGGTGGATTTTAATGGGGACTGCTTCGCTTAGCTGTGGTGGAGCTTGTTGGGGCTGTGGTGGAGCTTTTTGGGGGCTTCCTGCTTGTTATTTGCTTCCAAAATTGATTAAAGAGTCTGTCCAGCTTAGACTCAATATCCTGCCATGCTTTGCTGGTACCAGGACACGCGGCTGCCGCCATATTGGGAGAGTCGCAGATGAGTATGTCAGCCTGGGCGGCTGTGCTCTGTGCGTCCATTAGCTCCAGACAGCCTCTCAGGGGTGGACCGGGATAACCCCCGCCGGTCTGAGGGGGGGGGGGGGTAACGGAGCTCCTGCCGGGAAGTAGCTGCTCCTGGGCATCCCAGGATCGGGAGATTGGTGAGCACCAGGCCACACTTGCCACGCAGAGGTAAGTAAGACTCTGTCGAGTTGCTGACCGCTATTAAGCATGTCGGGTCGGTCAGGTAGGAGCAACATTGCTGGGTCATCCCCTTATGGGGTGAAATTCGCTTGTTGATATCTGCTTAAAGTGAGATATTGAGGGAGCTCACACGAAGTGCGTCTTTCCTCCATGACAGCTAGGCCCCGCCCCCCGGAAGCTGCATTCTTAGTGAGAGGAGGGACAGTGTAGCTGCTGCTGATTTAATAGGGAAATTGATAGCTAGGCTAGTGTATTCAGTGTCCACTACAGTCCTGAAGGACTCATCTGATCTCTGCTGTAAGGACAGCACCCCAAAAAGCCCTTTTTAGGGCTAGAACATCAGTCTGCTTTTTTTGTTTTCCTGTGTAATCTAATTGCAGTTGCCTGCCTGCCAGCGTGTGTGTCAGGCTCACAGCGTATTCTGTGCCCACTTGCCCAGTGCCACCACACATATCTGGTGTCACAATAGCTTGCATTTAAAAAAAAACAAAAAACTTTTTTGACTGTAATATAATAGCAGTCAGTTTTCTTCACACGTGTGCGTTTCAGGGCCTGCCAGGGCACAGTGTCATACCAGTGCAACTCATATCTGGTGTAACAATAGTGTACATTAAAAAAAAAAAAAACTAGAAATTTGACTGTGAAATAATAGCAGTCAGTTTCCTTCACACGTGTGCGTTTCAGGGCCTGCCAGGGCACAGTGTCACACCAGTGCAACTCATATCTGGTGTAACACTAGTGTACATTTAAAAAAAAAATACAGGGGGCTTGTTGTCACCTTTCGGGGACCCTTGGTGTTGTACGTGGCTGGGTGGAGGAAGAGACCTTCAATGACATCAGTGTGGACAAGGAACGGGACATGGCTAGCTTGGTATCCAACCTTGTGCAAATGGGGTGTTTGCGTTTGTGCAAATGGACTGTTTGCGGTGCGTTAAAAGGGGAGTTTGGTCTATCACTGTGAAGCGGGCGTAACCCTTACACTACCTGATCGATACAACATCATACCTGATGTTTTAAAGAACGTTATTCCAAACAATTTAGGAATGTTAGGTGACTTATGCCCTTTATGGATTAAAACCAGACTCTGTATCAACTATGTAATTTTCCATGGGAGTTTTGCCATGGATCCCCCTCCGGCATGCCACAGTCCAGGTGATAGTCCCCTTGAAACAACTTTTCCATCACTATTGTGGCCAGAAAGAGTCCCTGTGGGTTTTAAAAGTCGCCTGCCTATTGAAGTCTATGGCGGTTCGCCCGGTTCGCCCGTTCGCAACCATTTGCGGAAGTTCGCGAACGGAAAATGTTATGTTCACGACATCACTAGTTCTCATCCAATTAATGGGGAACTGTCACTTCTCTAAAATTTGTTAAAGGATCACTATAGTGTCATGAACACAAATGTGTATTTCTGACAAAAACATGTATTCCTGACACAAACGTGTATTCTTGAATGTCAGTGCCACACATTGTGCAGCACTGACCCAGGAAGCACCTCTAGTGGCCGTCTATGTGACTGCCACTTGACGTTTTCCTAGGCAGCAATGTAAACACTGCTGTGACGGACCTTCTGGCACCCGGACTGGGTACCTCCATCAAGCTCGATTCCTAGCTATCACAGAGACACCATTAGTGCTTCAGCCCCTAGCCGCCTCAGCTTGGCTGGGGTCTCTCCGTAGCTTCCTGTCCTGGAACAGAGTCCTGGGTACAGCTTCAAGTGATTATGCTCTCTTGCAGAGAGTATGGCTGTATAGCCGGTTCACCCAAACACTAGCCTAGACTCAGTGAAGGGTGAAAATGAACTGCTTTATTCATGCAAGGCACACAGAATTTATACACAGACCCCCAGCATGGGGCATCCATTGTATTCAACATAACCCTGCCCAGGCATCTCTGTGTCTGGGAGATAATTGAGTTAATAACCGGTAAACTAATTACCTCCAGGACCCAGAGGGTACAACAAACAAAAAAAAAAAAAACACCCTCAATACAATAAAATACCCCCACATGTCCTATATCCCAGAATACCCCTGATCTGAGTACCCAAGTTGTTTAGATCCATGCAGTGTAGGGGAATCACCACTAGGACAAAGTTCTGACCGGCTGCACATGTGGTCCATGCCTAAGATAGTTCCAGGGCGATTAGTGCCTTTGCTGGTCATCTTTCGGGAGCTCCTGCGGACGAACTATGGAGTGCTCCTCCTGGCTCTCAGGGAGCGTTCGTTCCTCACAGTCTCAAGCATCTTCCCTCCAAAAAGAGCTCTCCTGGCAAGGGGGTCAAAACACCGGATAATTTGTGTAGTGCATATATGAATTGACCACTTGGTAGAGATCAGATGACAGAAGGGATAATGAAAAGTGCATTGGAATGTGAAAGGGGTCAGATGGTTTACCATATGGATTGATCCTTTGATTAATCAAAGGCTCTGCAAGGTGTGAGAAGTAACACATAAGTGGCCTGGTTTAAATATGAACTAACTCTCTAATTTGCCATAGGTCTAGATTCCCTCTTAGATACAGGGTCCTATGATATGTTAATAGCCATTAGCCTGGGTTTCTAGTATCATATCCAAAATAAACATTAATATTAACCCACAAATTATTAATTAAGCATCATTTTTTATTATATTCAGAATGGGTCAAGCACAATCTTCTAATCAAACCTAAACATGATGTGCATAACTTAATCATAGGGGAAGGGGTTGTGATGTCCGCCATATTGGGTCACAAGTAAGGAGTGTGACATATCTATGGATTGGAAAAATGGTAACAAATTCATAGATGCAATTAATATTTCTGTGGCAAGTACGTAAGAGGAGATAGAACCAAATGTTTCTATTTGGATTGATGTTGGTCTGGAACACAAGGGGGTGGTCACTTATAGTTACTATAGGTATGCCTTATCTCCACCTCTGGGCGAGGCTTGGTAATCCACAGGGTATATATCTAATGATACTGAAGTGTGCATTGTACTTGTTTGGGGGCCAGAATCTAATTCTAAGTGAGTCACCACCTTTCTTACCAGAGACCCCATTGGCAAAAAAAAAATGTCCTTGAAATCCTGAGTAAGTTATTAGGACTTTTGTTTTTATCTGTTGTTGGTGTAACTGATTTGATTGTCATCTGTATTTTTGCATGCACTGTGACTATTTTTTTCTCAATAAATATTTCTTTATTAAGTTCTGCCTTTGTCTGGTAAAGAATCACATTACCTGAAGAGACTAGTGTTTTGCAATTGCTTAGATATTGTGCTAAGTTGTATTTGGTGTTTTTTTTTAATTAATTAAGTTACCTTGGGGACCAAGGCACCCCATTTATAAATTGTCTTCTCCCCTCCCTTGTCACTCTCTTTCTCCCCCCTCCCTCCCTCGTCACTCTCTTTCTCCCCCCTCCCTCCCTCATCACTCTCGTTCTCCCCCCTCCCTCCCTTGTCAGTCTTTCTCCCCCTCCCTCCCTTGTCAGTCTCTTTCTCCCCCCTCCCTCCCTCCCTTGTCATTCTCTTTCTCCCCTCTCCCTTCCTTGTCACTCTCTTTCTCCCCCTCCCTCCCTACCTTGTCACTCTCTTTCTCCCCCCTCCCTCCCTCCCTCCCTTTTCACTCTCTTTGTCCCCCTTCCTCCCTCCCTTGTCACTCTCTTTCTCCCCCCTCCCTTCCTTGTCACTCTCTTTCTCCCCCTCCCTCCCCACTCTCTTTCTCCCCCCTCCCCCACCTCTATTGTAGCGTGGCCGAGCTCTGTATGATCTGCGGGTACAGGGAGCTTTTGTTTCCTGTACCCGGCTTGACTAAAAGGAAGTGCTTACTGTGCACTTCCTGTTAGTCCGGCCGGGTACAGGAGACAGATGCTCCCTCTATCCGCGGACCATGCAGGGCTCGGCCACGCTACAGTGAGGGAGTGTCAGGAGGGAGCGCTGAGCACTTCCCTCCTGTCAGCCCCTCTCCTCTGGCTGCGCCCGGGCGGTGCGCCCTCATGGACGCACCAGCCCGGGCAAAGCTGCAGCCGTCTGAGGCTTTCTGCAGAGCGCTTGGGCGGCTGCAGCATGAGGTGGGGCGGCGCTCCTGGCGGCGCCCCTTCCCAATGGGTGCCCTAGGCGGCTGCCTAGTCCGCCTAACAGGTAGTGCCGGCCCTGTATTTATATTATTATGGTTAAGTGTGGGTGGTGTTAAGGGGGATATTTATCATTATTTCTGGTCTAGTGCAGACAAATAATGAACTTTAACCCTTTCACCACCACAACTACGTCACACACACTCTACTACTGGAGTAGGGCGCGTTCGTGACACCGCTAAAGTCTATTCGCGGGTTGGTTTGTTCGAACGACCATCAGTGGCTAAATTCGAGAGAGGGAAAGTACCAAACCAGGGGAACCGAGGAGAAGTCTCTTGGGGAGGCTGGGCAAGTTTACTTACGAATGGGGTCTTTGGATGCGGCCCACAGCCTCGGGCAAAAGGCTAGCTAGCAGGCTCCTCCAGGAGCTTGTGGCATAGGCACGTTTGCCACCACTGCCTTTTCTCTTAACAGGCTATAGACACCAGAACGACCACACTAAGCTGTAGTTGTTATGATGACTATAGGGTCCCTTTAAATGTATAGTAAAGATTTAGTGAATCACAGAATAATTCAGTTAAGACAAATCAGAGCCAGGGCAAACATTGCAAATGCATAGGAGAAATAGAAGCATTGTTACTTCCCTTGTGGAGCAGTCCAATACGTGCCCATTCTTGATAGATCAGGTACCATTACTACACAAACTAACCTGAGCACGGCAAGCAGATTCTCTCCACCGAGTAGATATTGTCTCCTGTATTACTGCTAAATGACTTTGGAAATATATTCACTAAACAACAAACTTTAGTAAATTAAAATCCAAATGCAACATTGAGTCTAACGAGGCGCTTGGCGATTTCTGCGTAAATGTTGCACTTTAATTTTAAAGGACCACTATAGTGACAGGAAAACAAACTTGTTTTCTGGGCACTATAGGGTCATTAGGTTCCCCCCACCCTCAGGGTCCCAGTCCCGCTGGGCTGAAGGGGTTAGAACCCCTTCAGCCACTTACCTTTCTCCAGCGCCAGGCTCCCTCTGTGCTGGGGAACTCTCCTCCTCCTGCTGACGTCAGCGCCGAATGCGCAGGTGTGGCAAGAGCCGCACGCGCATTCAAACAACCCATAGGAAAGCATTACTCAATGCTTTTCTATGGAAATCCAGCGTCTTCTCGCTGTGATTTTCATTTGTCAGTGAGACAGCCACTAGAGGCTGGATTAACCCTCAGTGAAACATAGCAGTTTCTCTGAAACTGCTATGTTTTCAGCTGCAGGGTTAAAACTAGAGGGACCTGACACCCAGACCACTTCATTGAGCTGAAGTGGTCTGGGTGCCTATAGTGGTCCTTTAATTCAATATAATTCAAGATTTGGTGAATAAATTCCTTAGTAATATAAATTACTTGTGGACACATAGCGTTGTTTGATAAACTACCTTCTCGGTTTATGATCATTTTTGCCATCTGTTTAACCTAGTCTGCATCTACACTCTGGGACTGCCCTGGCTCCCATCACCCACAGCCACATACCGTACCGGCATAAACCTGTGAAGGAACAAAATTCACAACATTGAATTAAAATGTCTTTTTTTCCCATTGATTTAATTTTAAAAGCATTCACCTTATTATTATTCTATTTTTGGGAAATAATTTCTACACAATCACTGGGTTTTTTTTTGTAGAACAACCTCATAAATAATTGCTGCTTCTGTAACAAATAGAACATTATAGATGTAACAATGTTGCCACACAGACATTGGTTGAAAATTCTTAACAAGGGCCGCAAGAGTGTGCGAGCGTCCCGTACAGCAAGGCTGCGCAGGCTCCTCCCTCTGACACTCAGCCGGTGGGCGCGGCTATCTCGGCCAAGATGGCTTCCTCCAGGAGCAGCACAGGTGAAAACTCTCTGCTCTTCCTCCTGTTCAGCATTGCCTCTGTGCACCTGATCGCGTGCCCGTTCACTAAGGTGGAGGAAAGTTTCAACCTGCAGGCTACCCACGATCTCCTGTATCACCGGTTGGATTTGGACAAGGTACCAGGCTCCTGCTTCCAAGCTGACCCTTTAAATGCATGTGTCTGAATAATCACCCAATCTATATCTTTCTATTTTTTTTATTTCCAGTATGACCATCATGAGTTCCCTGGGGTTGTCCCCAGATCTTTTCTGGGCCCCTTGTTAATTGCTTTTCTATCTGCCCCTGCAGTGTATGTATTGGAATTACTGGAGTGCTCAAAGTTTTACTCTCAGTTGATCGGTAAGTTGTACCCACTAGTCCAAAACACACACACACACACACACAGTAGCTTTATACACAGGCTCCCTGTATAACTGTTAAACCACAGGTAGGTTTTAATAATACATAATAAAATATTAATAAAATAGAATAAAAATATAATACTACCTATTACTATATATGAACTGACATCTAGTTCAGTAGCAAGTTCGACAATTCTATTTTATTGTAACATTGTAGATATATTGGTTCTGAAAGGGATGATACCACTTCAGGTAGCAAGCTGCAGGATATTTGAAAGCAAGAAATGGCTAATCTGCTGCTGCTGCTGCTGCTGCTATTAAATTCCAGACAAAAATTGCTAGAATGCAGAATATAAGTGGTAGTATAACAGCTGAAGAACTATATATGTGTGTTAAAATCTCCTTTGGATGATCTTTGGGTCTGTCCGATTGGTCAGCTGTACAGTTTTTGGAATAGAAACCTGCACACTGCTGGTGATTTTATTTATTTGTTTTGAGGTTGATGCAGAGTGAATCCATACCAGATTAACTGTTTCTTTAAACTCTATTTCCATTTTTTCCCCCTTTCCCTCCACTCCATACACAGTGAGAGGAACATTAGGTGTGACTGTCATTTTTTCACTATGGATGTTACAAAAAGAAGTCCGCAAGCAATTTGGAGCTTCAACAGCAAACTTTTTCTGCTGGATAACCGCCTCTCAATTCCATTTCATGTTTTATTGCACGCGGACCCTTCCAAATGTATTTGCTCTTCCAATTGGTTAGTAAACATTTGTGTCATGAACTCAGTAATATGTGAACATGTGTGTTTTGCAAACTAGTCTGTAATACATCTATGACTATGCTTACCCTATCACGTGATCATGTGCACTGCACAGATTTCTTTGGGAACTGAAATCATTTTGCAGGAATGGCAATGTTTTCATTGCAGGATTAACTCGTCTCTGGTGTCTTCGTGAACGCAATAACAGAGTTAAAGGGACACTCCACTGCCCAAATACAAAATTAATAAAATTAGTTTAGTAGATATACCCCAAATGAAAACTTGCATGCATTTAATTATGCATTTTATTAATTGGGGTTATATCTAAAAAACGCTTGTAAAACCTACATACCTCTTGTCTACAGCCTATACAAGCCCTCCTCTTTTAACCCTGCCCAGATGTTCTGTGGCTGTCCAATCACAGACTTCCCTATGCAGCTCAATGATAAATCTTTGCAAGGCAGGTGCTCTGGGTAATTGCTGCCTCTTGAGTTCAGTGCAAATAAGCTAAACAAACTAGGAAGTAGTAGGACTTGTTGTCTGACAGCCAATGGGGTGTAACGCGGTTAATTTATGAAAGTGTCAATTTCTCTTGAAATCTGCACTTTTTGCTAGATGATAAAATAGGAACCGCTCTTCAGCAAGCTAAAGTTCTTTAGGGATCTGGAGTGTCCCTTTAAATTCGATTATAGTGCAAATGACTCAACAAGAAAGCGTTTGATTGATGTAGAGCAGCATGTTTGTATTCTTAAAGCCATAGTGTTCCTTTAATGAATACATACTTTATATTTTTTTGAACTTCTACTGCTTCTCCTCTTTTTCCCTCTGTTGGTTACTTCTCATTTGTTCTGCGGACCAAGTGATTGGGAGATGCTCCTATTGGTGTACTGCAAGACATATACATAATGATAGATTTGGTGTATATTTTGCAGTACAGAGGTTAGTCCATTTCTTACACTATTTATTTTTTCTCCTTTCCTAATTTGTAAAAGTTCTAAAACCAACCTTCTGCCAAAATCTAAGTGTCCCGATTTTTTTATTTTTTTTTTATATTTTTTTTTTTCCCTGAATTTTGCGTGTGCACAAGTCTACTTTTAACCTCTTGAATACCAGAAAAGAGTGTGGATGTTCTTTACTTTTGTTTTGAATTGCAAATCATATCACTAATTTAACTCTGTGCATATTTGATGCATATGTTTTCTTATTTCATTTTATTGCAGTTCTTTTGGCTGTTACATCATGGATAAAGTACAAACCCGGCCCATTTATATGGCTGTCTGCATTGGCCATCCTTGTGTTTAGATCTGAGCTGTCTCTCTTCTTGGGACTAATGCTGCTGATAACACTTGCAAGAAAGCGGAAATCTTTCTTGAGAATCCTCTGCCATGCAGTCCCAGCTGGACTTGTTTGGTTAGGTGAGTTTTAGTTATATTTTGGGGTGTTTTTTTTTTTTCGCAATCACTTAATTATTATTTCAAAGGGAGATTCCAAGCTAACATCTACCTAGTTTTTAGTGTTTTGTTTTTAAATGTATTTATTCGTGCATGCAAGACTGTCAACATACATTTCTAAAAAAAACAAAACCACTGAATATTCCATAAACTATATTAAGTATATTCCACATGTGACGGTAGTCACCATCACCAGGAACTTCAGACAGACTATTTATGTTGGTCCCTGGACTATTCTTATGTTTTAGTCACCCTGTGCCCATTATAGGTGCAGGGTTTGTGTAAAACATTTAGTGTTAAATGTTTTGTCTGCTCTCCTGTACTGCTGAGGATTGCTACGAACTAGGTGGATATGGCTATGGAGCCTGTGTAGTGCCCTCTGTTGATAGCAACAGCAATATGCACTACGTGAATAGCAATGCTGGTTAATTTGCATATTCAGGTCGATTAGCATATTGCTGTTTCTGCAAGGAGAGATGTTTTGTGTTTATTATGGTCTTCTCCACCCTTTTTATAAAGATGTTATTAGATTATTATAATTCCCTGTATGTTTTCTGACATGTTTTGTTTATTTGTATTTTATTAAGTTTGTCACAGCAAGCTTTATGTAACGAACATATGGTCTAGTCCCAAGTAAAATAAAGCTTGGCATGTTGCTTCCTTCTGGAACTTGTGTCCTGAGTGGGTTTTTAAGCCCAGTGACAGTCTTTGGACTGGTTTGCTGGCTGAAGGATTCCTCTAGCCTTGAGTATAAGTCAATAGATCTAGGCCTGAGAGCCACAACTGTCTTGTAAAGCGCTGTAAGCAGAGCTCCAGAGGAATGGGTAGAGGGGACGATGCCTGGTTGGGTGGAAAAGCTCCAGAACGACGCCAGTCAAGCTGAGGCGACTGGGAGAAGTGCTTCAGGTTTCCCGGTTCCAGCTAGGGAGTGAGCTTGGTGGAGGTACCCTGCCGGGGTACAGGGAGCTCCTTGAGGGGATTTGTGAAAACATGAAAGGACCACTGACATGAAGTGGTGTAGGAATAGTGGCCCTGAAGTTTTACCCCTGCAATGTAAAACGTGGTTAAGCACACCTCTATTGGCTGTCTACCTGATGCTTCTGCATCAACAACCAAATAAAACCTTGCCATGTGTCTAATGCTGCTCCTGGGAAGCAGTAAATTCCACGCTTTATTATAAGAAGCATTAAGATGCGCATGTGGAGTTTCCCGCGCTTGTGCTGTCCACACGAAAAAGCGTTGGATCTAGTGACCCTACTTTGGTGTCACATATTCTCACTTATGATAAACGGTGATTCCCAAGGATTCTGACTCTAATAATTGCTGCCGTTGATTGAGGTGTTTTTCAACAGTTAGATTTAGATGCAAAATCTCTGAAAACATATATATTTTACTGTTGGGTTAATTTCACATTGGGAGAAAAAAAAAAAAAATAGTCCCCAGCTGTGTAATGGTCACGACTTGGCTATTTTAGCCCACATTCTAGTGAAGTGTTTCGTGAATAAATGCAACAATATTGGGACATATGCTCAAATTCCAGTGACACACATCTAATGGGATTGCATGCATGATATTATTATATATTAACAAACAAGTAAAAACCATAAGCACAGGGTAGAATATCTGTATTGTGTAAGTAACCATTCTATTTCTTACTGCAGGATTAACTGTAGCCGTGGATTCCTTTTTTTGGAAGCGTCTGGTTTGGCCGGAAGGAGAAGTACTTTGGTATAACACTATTTTGAATAAAAGCGCCAACTGGGGTGTATCCTTCCAAGATGCAACATATCCTAGTGTGTCGTTTTGAAGACATGAGTAGTTTGAACAGTTTGGTAATATTTCTATTGTTTAGTGTGTGAGGTGTAGGCATTTAAAAGTTAAGTGTAACTTATTTATGTGTTTTAGGCCAAAATGGCTCAATTGGAAATATTTTCTGTGTGACTAGTTTACTTAAAAAAAAAAAAAAAACACAAACATCAAAACCGGTTTGAATTCCTGAAAATTCAGCTTTTACTTAATAACTCTGATAGTTAAAGGGGCACTATAGACAAAAAAAAAACAACCAACTACAGCTTATTATATTTGTTCTGGTGAGTATAATCAGTCCTTTCAGGCTTTTTGCTGCAAATACTGTCTTTTCAGAGTAAATTTAGTGTTTACATTACAGCCTAGCGATACTTCCACTGGCCACTCCTCAGATGGCTGCTAGAGGCGCTTCCTGAGGCAGTGCTGCACAGTGTGACTGACATTCGGTGTCTCCACCCTCCGCACGCAGACACTGAACTTTCCTCATAGAGATCCACTGAGTCAATGCATCTCTGAGGAAATTCTGATTGGCCAGGGCTGTATTTGGCTTGTGCTGGCTCTGCCCATGATCTGCCTACTTGACAGTCTCAGCCAACCCAATGCTTTCCTATGGGAAAGCATTGTGATAGGCTGAGAACATCACGGATGATGATGTCAGCCAAGCAGGCAGAGCCAGCAGCAACAGACTGGAATATAGGTAAGATTTTTTACTACTATACTCAGGGGGGTTGGGCGGGTGTCAGGGTGCTAGATGGTGGGTTTAACACTATAGGGTCAGGAATACATGTTTGTGTTCCTGACCATGTGTTCCTTTTTAAGTAATTTTTTTTAATTTAAAGTATATGTGTATATATTGAAATGACAAATGTATTTGTTGTCAAATGTATTGATTCTTGTAAGGAAGACTGCAAGAAATGCACAGGTCTAAGTTATAATATTTAAGCTCATTGCACATGAAACAGTCCCTGTATTTCTACTACATTTTGCACAAAGAAATTTTGGATATTGCAGTCAAGATTCTCCTTAACCTAATCTTAAAGACCTCACCTTTTCTTTGGTATTTTTATTCAGCGCTGCCACGTTCTCTGGCATTTAGTGTTCTTTTTTTAGCGTTTGGGCTGATTGATAAAAGGGCACATCTGCTGATCGCACCAACTGTGGGTTTCATATTCTTATATTCTTTCCTTCCTCACAAAGAGCTACGCTTTATCATTTACACATTTCCTGTTTTAAACATAGTGGCTGCTAAAGGATGTTCATATGTGTAAGTACAAGAAAACATGTTGCATTGGTGATTTAGTAATTGTTCCCTTTTCTGCATATTTCCCAATATATACGCATTTACATCATTTTCTACTGCCATGCTAATATAATTTTTTATATATATATATATATATATAATCTCCTACAGCTTTTATGACTTGTCCAGTAGTTTAATTCATGTAATTTCATGAATGAAACTGCTCCTGATTGCTGAACTACAATAGAGTCAGGTTTTTTTTTTTTTTGTATTTATTTTTTTAAAAACAATTTGTGGGTCTTATTTGTACAGACTAGAATTATAGAAGCTTTATTCCTTACCCCCTAATTTTTATTTTTTTTATTGAACAAGGTAATAGTTTAATTGGAAGCAATTTCTTAATTAAACTAAAAAAAAAAAAGGTTTAACAAAACAAAACAAAAAACTAAATACTACCATGGAGAGTTATAGCATTTTTTTTTTTTTTTTTTTTTTGTAAAAATGTTATTTATTTATGGTTACATTAGCTGCACCTTCACTGCCGCTTCTTGCGTTACGATCAGGCAGATAGTAGGGACATTTATGTCTTCCTTAAAAGTAAATCCAGGACTCCTGGTGTGGTGTATTTTAAATTCCTGCTTTGCACATGAATGGTTCTGTGATCGCTGCTCAGTTGTATACTATTGAAATTATTGAGTGAAGTCATACCGAAGCACTTGATTTGTCTAATTTCTGGTACTCTGATGTTGCTTCACTTTTTAAATAACCTTTAATGTCGATATCCTTGGCTCTGGTTTGTTAATTTGTGCTATTACCAGCTGACCGGTCTTTCTTGTAACAGAGTTTGTCACTCGCCTCGCAGGTTCTGTAACACTGTATGTTGTACATTTACCTCTTCTTTGCATGTTTCAGACTAAAGAATTCGCGCAAGTCCTGGTTGTATAAAATTTGGTCTTTCGTTGCAATAGCACATCTTGTAGGAAATGCAGCCTACTCTGGGGCATCACTCTACGTGTCCCATTTCAACTACCCTGGAGGGGTAGCCATGCAGACATTGCATAACAGAGTGCTTCATTTAACAGGTATATGCCCTTTCCCCCCCCCAACTTTTAATAAAATTTTCACATGAGAATTAGTCCCATATGGGTATTTAAATTGAGCTTGTCCTTCCCCACTGAAGAGCGATAGGGCCATTATCTTGTATGTCATAAGTTGGCTTTATTGCCAGAACATCTATGATGGAAAGCAGTTTAACTACCCGTGGGAGGATTCTAGTACTTTCACTGTCATTCACTTCTTGACATGCAGGTCTGTGACTGAATGAACAGGCGAAGGAGGTGACTTTTTTTTTTTCCCACTGTTTTTTGATTAAATGTACTGCTCTTTAATCTAAAATAGTGTGTACTGTGGCTGGTACATTTTAATTAACTATTCAACAGAAAAAGTTCAGTTAGATGTGGACATTTAGTAGCCAGCAGATAAGGAGGCACTTCTAATCGCCTACCAATACAAATATACAGTGAAATTTAGAAGTTCCAAAATGTCTAAGGAGATACTCTGGTAGAAAATGCTTACAGCCAGGACCTCCAGATTCTGTAAATAAATAAAAAGCCGGCAATATCACTGTAATAATAGTTTTTACTCTGTCTGCTAGCCTGTTGATATGTTTATACGTACACACACAAATTCATAATAAGTGGCTTTGTTAGTATGTCAGAACATGGACGGGTTCAGTTTCATGGGCAGTTGAATAAAACCACATCGCTCTGCCACAGCGTCTTCACAGTCTTCATTTTACCGGTACTTTAAATAAAACACTAAAGTTTGCTCATTCTTCCAGGATAGACTTCTGTATGCCCCAAGCACGTTTTACTGTAGTAAAGTTTATGGCGTTTAGAATTTCTTGTATCCACTGAATGAGTACTTCATGCGCCTAATTCCCTCCTGCTAAAATAGAATAAATCTTTCACCTTACTTCACTTCTTTTACCTGCATGTTTTACAGTGTGAATATTTATTTCTGTTTTTAGGTGTGTCTGTACATATAGATGTGGCTGCAGCCCAAACAGGAGTTTCCAGGTTTTTAGAAATCCACCCACATTGGCGGTATGTACGAAGAACTTGTGTTTTTACTATGAATTGAAGAGAGCGTTCAAATCCTTAATCAAAATTGCAGGGGAGTTATCTCCCAGAACTCTGGTTGCAACTGAAAAACGATCTTAGTCAGCACCATGTATCTATTGCTTTCCTGCAAGAAACACAATTTAGGGAGGGAACTGAGCCTGCCTTCAAGAGTAAATATTTCACCATGGCTTTTTATGAAAATCACCCCACGGCGCATAAAGTGGGAGTAGCTATCTTACTAGCTGCAAAATTGCAGTTTGCGGCGGTCGACAGTCGTGGATCCAGGGGACAGGCACCTCCCCTTTTTTTTTTTAAAAGGGATATTCTGGGCCGTAGATACATGCTTGCATCTGTTTATATCCCCAATTGTAACCAATCCCAATACATTCGTAAAATCACAACCATACTGTTCGCTTTCACTGAAGAGAGCCTAGTACTGGGTGGAGGTTTTAATGTCCCCTTGAACCCGATTTTGTAGATACATCATCGGGTAATAGTAGAGCTCAGAAATATTCAAAAGTCCCTACCACTCTGACTGGTGGATTGCTAGAAGGAGCTGCAGCCAGTGGATAAAGAGTTTACGCATTACTCAGCCCTTCAACACCAATATGCCCGGATAGACTACCTGTTCCGTAGGAGACTCTATCGAGCTTACGGAGGACTGTGATTGGGGCAGCGGTCTGGTCTGACCACGGTCCTGTCTAACTTGAATTGGGCTCTCCATTTTAGAGACCCTTCAAATGGTCATGGATACTTAATGACTCTCCTGTTGGACATGGAGACCAGAGAGCGGGTCTCTGAAGAGTTATCATCCTACTTTGCAGAAAAATTCAGAGTCCATGCAGGCTTCCATACTTGGGAATAGAGCAAAACTTGTAGAACTTTGGCAGTTCTGGCTGTGGTTTGTGGCACAGAGATGCAAGTGCTAGAATTGTTCAGTGCATTATAAGTATGGGTTAGCACTTTAAATTGATTCCTATAGGATACAGGAAGCCAATGTAAGGACTGACAGAGGGGTGAGGTATAAGAGGATTGACTAGAGGGCAAAATCAGTCTGGCGGCAGCATTCATTACAGACTGTAGCGAGGCAATACGGCTTTTGATAAGATCAATTAGGACAGGGTTACAATAATCCACGCGTGAAATTACTAGAGCATGAATAAGCTCCTTGGTAGCATCTTGTGTAAAAAAGGGGCTATGTTTTTAAGACGGAATCTACAGGATTTGGCAACATATTGGATGTGAGGCTCAAAGGTGAGGCTAGAATCCAGTATGACGTCAAGACCGCGCGCATGCAAGGATGGTCTTATGTGGATACCACTAACTTGAAGGGAAAGCGAGAGAGGAAGATCAGTATTAGGAGGAGGAAAGACAAGGAGTAAAGTTTTAGAGAGATCTGAGTTTCAGTAAGTGGGAGGACATCCAGTCAGAGATGGAAGAAAGGCAAGCAGTGACATGGCAGACGGCAGGGGAGAAGTATATCTGAGTGTCATCAGCATACAGGTGGTAGTGGAATCCAAATGAGGTAATAAGTTTGCCAAGAGAGGCAGTATAAAGACAAAATAGAAGGGGACCAAGGACAGGGCCTTGGGGGACTCCAACCGAGACAGGACGAGGTATCATTAAAAAGGAGAGACTGAATGAGTGTTGGGAGAGATAAGAGGAAAGAGTCACATAGACCAAGGGAATTAAGAGTTTGAAGAAGGAGAGCATGATCAACGGTGTCAACGGCAGCAGAGAGGTCAAGAAGAATTAGTATGGAGTAGTGGCCTTTGGCTTTAGCTGGGATTAGGTCGTTAGTAACTTTGAAAAGAGCAGTCTCAGTAAAGTGTAGAGGGCGGAAGCCAGATTGAAGACTGTCAAGGAGAGAGTTGGAAGTGAGTCACACGGGTAGAGACAAGTCTTTCCAGAAGCTTTGAGAAAAATGGGAGCAGGGATATGGGACGATGGTTAGCGGGGAAGGATGGGCCAAGAGATTTTTTTTTTCTTTCAGGATGGGTACTACAGTGGCATGTTTAAGGTTGGCAGGGACAACGCCAGAAGAGAGAGAGAGCAGTTGATGTGTATTAAGTAAGGCACAAGACAGGGGGAGAGAGATCTGATAAGGTGAAATGGGACAGGATCGAGTTGGCGAGAGGAAAGGAGAAGTGCAGCCACCTCTTGTTCAGTAGCCAGGGAGAAAGTCTGAAGGGTAGGAAAGGAATGATCTATGTGTGGTTGAGATAGAGAACGGAAAGGTGGGGAGAATTCTTTCCTTAGCTGTTCAATCTTGTTGGTAAAGTAACATGCAAAGCTATTGGCTGTAAGGTTAGTTTGGGGGTGGCCACAGCAGGGCGAGAGTTAAAGGTGTCAGATGCCTGGGATTGCGGGAACATGAACTAATGAGAGAGGAAAAGTATAGTACTGTTTGGCAAGGGCAAGGGTTGCGCTGTATGAACACAATATGAATCTATAATGGACAAAGTCTGTTTGGGTGCAAGACTTCCTACAGGATCGTTCAGCACAACGGGTGCATTTTTGCAGGTAGTGTGTTGATTTAGTATGCCACGGTTGGGGGCGTGTCTTTCTAGAGGTGCATGTTTGGAGCGGGGCTGCAGCGTTCAAGGCCCCAATCACGTAAGGGTAGTGTTATATTTGGAGATGGCCAGTGAGTGACAGGAGAGGGAAGGGATGGATAGCAGTTGCAAATCAATATCAGCTGACCACTGCTGGAGGTCAATAGAATTAAGGTTCCTCCTGAGTTGAGGGGGGTTGGGCTGAGATTGTTGGGTGAGGGGGGTTATGAGAGCAAATTATAAGAGGTGGTGATCAGAGAGAGGAAATGGAGTGTTGCAGATATTAGATACTGTACATGCATAAGAGAAAATTAGGTTGAGGGTATTGCCAGCTACATGAGTGGGAGAATTAGCCCACTATGATAGCCTGAGGGAGGAAGTAATTGAAAGTAGTTTAGAGGCTGCTGAGGTCAATGGGAATATTGAAGTCTCCGAGAATTATGGATGGAATATTAGAGAGGAAGTAGGGTAGCCAGGCAGCAAAGTGGTCAAGGAAGAGGAGAGGGGAACCTGGTTGGCGATAAATAACGGCAATGCTAGCAGAGAAGGGTTTGAAAAGGCGAATTGAATGAATTTCAAATGATGGGAAGGGGGAGGTGGGTGGAGGTTTGAAGGAGCAGTGAGGTGAGAGGAGAAACTCTACACCACCACCACCTTTACATTTAGTGTCTTGGGTTGTGGGTTAGTTGAAAACCACCAAAGGAAAAAGATGCAGGGGTAGCAGTGTCAGAGGGGGAGAGCAATGTTTCTGTTAAGGCTAGTAAATCTAGGGAATAAGACATGAAGAGGTCGTGGGCAGCAGTGGATTTTCTAATATTGCAAACAATTTTTTTTTTAAATCAGCTGATCTGCAATATCTATAAGTATGGTAATGACCATACTTGGGTGGGCAGCCTTACAGAGATGATACCTCTGCTTAGGCTTTCCTGCAGTGCTTGGTTGCTTGTGAGTGTTGCTAGTCAATGCTGTTATTAGGGGCCCAGTCTCTGCTTAGGCTTACATCTTTTTGTATTCCTCTCTCTTTTGGCCTGACGGATCTTGGCTAATTAGGGTAACACACATTGTTTCCCTTATGTTTATCACCAAGACACAATTTTTTGATACTGATATTCCCAGTCTAGGGGAATGCCGGAGTACAGGATACGACGTATGCTCTGATGTACCTATTTATCTCATTTCTACTGCACCTCGAGGAAACAAAAAGAAATAGAATAGAAATTAAGGGGAAAAAATGGGTTAATATGTACTGTGCTTCGTGTAATATATGTTGTTAAAGGTCTGACTTTGCAATTAATTAACCTGGATATGACTCTGTATGGTCAGTTTCTATACTGCTATTGTCTGGACCTGTGTGTCCTATTTATTGTATAGATTTTCTGAATGCAATAATTTTATTCCTTTTGTGTTATCCTCAATAAAAACTGATTTAACACAAAACAATAAATAAATAAATGAGACAGTGATATAGGGAATACAAAATATCTGGGGTAGGGCTTTGTTTTCACTCAACAACCCATCTTGTGGATGCACTAGATTCATGTCCAAGGTCTACTTGTCGTCCTGCTCAGAAATGCTTTACACTTGAGAAAGGGAGGTTCTCCAGAAAGCTTGTCATTAAAATATTCTGTAAGTCCAATAAAAAAGGGATTACAAGATACGGATTTTATCTCTTTTCACATCTCTATATAATTTATTTTTACTTTTTGTAAACCAGTAGTGCAAAGGACATTGTGCATCTTGTTACTGCGCTTTTTGATTGATCCTTTTAAAATAAGTCATTTTTGCATCTTTCAAGGAATTTAAAGTGACATTCTACACACCTTTTACTTGCGGAAGTGCTTTAAGTGTCCTTTTTTACCATAATATAAAAAGTGCAGCTTTCAATAGAAATTCGCACATTAATAAACTAACCTGGTTACACCCCCTGACTGTCAAGCAGACACTCGGTCCCATTACTTCCTGATTTATTTAGCTCAACGGAGCTAAACTCAAGAGGCAGTAATTGCTCAAAGCACCTGCCTTGCAAAGACTTCTCACTGAGCTGCATTGCGAAGTCTGTGATTGGACAGCCATAGCAAGTATGGACTGGGAAGGAAGGGCTTGTAAAGGCAGCAGAACTGTAGCAAACTGTTCTAGATATAATTAAATGGATGCACTATTTTGCACTATTAATCATGTTTAGTACAAAATATTCATAGATGACTATCAAAAACTATTCTTACAAAACTCACGTTTTTCTTTGTATCTTTTTCAGATATGATAAGAGAGAAGATATTACCCCAGAGGATACCGCTATGCTTTCATACACACACATTATCATGGAGATGGACACCACTCACTTATCTAACTTTAAGAATACTCACAAAATACTGGCCAACATAACCGGCCTTGGTGGAACTGCATTTAACATCCATTCTTATCCTCCTGTGCAGCTAAAGTTTCTAACAAAATTAGTAATTTTAGAGAAGCTTCCACCATTTTGATAGGTTGTTTTGTTTGTTTTCTTACAGAGATTTGTATATAAAATGCACTTAAGAAGAAATATTTATCGGTCTTGGTGTTTTTCAATATTGTGAGTTTGAGTATTAGAAATGGGGGGAGGGAAGGGACGAGAGGAATGTAGCTAGACATAATACAAATTTCTGATTCTACTGCAAAGAAACATTAAAGTGGAACTGTCAATAGTAAGATTTATACAGGAGCCAACTAACAAAATTAGCTATGGGGTGTGTTATTTCACTATAAATTAAATTAACTCCAGCACTACTAAAGCTAGTGCATGCAATGAGCTAAACTAACATTTCTGGGGAAATGCTAATGTATGCACCTAAGGCATCATTGGTTGGTGAAGTTGTCCTGGGCATGGAAGTGCAGGATAGACAAGTCACCAGAATCACTACAACTAAGTCTCTGCAGGCTTGCCATAGAAAAGACAGGGTTTGCATAGCTGCCTAGTAACACCTCTAATGGCAGTCACTCAGACGGCCACTAGAGGTGCCTCCTCGATCAGGGTTCAGCGTCTCCACACTCTGCATGGAGGTGCTGAACATTTCCAATAGAGAATCATTAAGTTAATGCATCTCTATGACGAGATGCCAATTGGCTCAGTGTAGTTGTGCTACAACAATAGCTTTCAAATGGAAAAGTATTGGATTGGCTGAGATCGTCAAGACTGATCATTTCAGCCAGGGAAGCGGAGACTGCTGTGGCTAAAGTGATGCGGCAAAACAACTATTTAGTGATTGAAATAGTTTAACACTATAGTGTTCCTTTAGGTTTATTACTGTAACAATACAGCTGCCGCATTATTCATATCCCCAAATGTTTCAGTACTGTTTAGTGGGGTGGGAAACAAAGCACTGCCACTTTTCAACAAGTGAAAACTGCATTATACCTTAAAATTGATGCAGTGGGAAGTTTTTGATTGGACAGCTATGGAAAGTCTGGGCTGGGGCAGAAGTGCAAAGATTTTTAGATATATCCCCAAACAATAAGAATGCGTAATTGAATGGATGCTCCTATTTGGGGTATATCAACTAAACTGATTATAGTAAAGTGAAGTGTCCCTTTAAAGATGGAGACATAAAGACAGGCTGATAGACCTCAACAGTGTAAATCCACCTAACTGCTTAAACAGCAGAGTTTCCTTTACTTCATTGTTCTGGACAATTACTTTAAATCCCGTATTCTGCCCTCGGCATTAGGTACAGTACCATACACTTTATTAAAACCTGGATTTGTCAGTCCATTCAGAGGAGACTAGCGACCCAGGAGCAGTAATTCACTCAAAACACACATCACTAAACCGCATGTAAAGGAAAAAGACCATGAAGATTACAGCAGCTTCACCGGAGACAGGGAAATGATCCACTCCAGCTCCCCCAAAGGTAGGGCGGCTGGGTGGACGTCAATAAAAAAAATAAAAAATAAAGTGTCTCTAAGTTACAGCCTCTCCAATCGTATGGGAATGGTATCTGTCTTGCCATGATAATCTCAGCCAACCCAATACTTGCATTGGGAGACTATTGCACATGCCATTCAGCGTCTCATTATAGAGATGCATTGAATTAGTGCATCTCTATAGGGAACATTCATGGTCTCCATGCAGCGTGTGGAGATGCTGATCATAGGTGCTGCACTGACACAGGAAAAAGCAGTGTTTACATTGAAAAGCATTCAGGGATGGTATAGGCACCAGCACCACTACAGTAAGACCTTATTTGGCAGAAATTATGATGGAAGGCTTATATGAACAGCCTGGCCCTTCAAGACCACTGGAAGCTACTAGGTGCACCGATTCCTGCCAATCGCCTGGAGCTAAATATCTAGCTGGATTTGTAGTTTGTCACTATTTAAAGGACCACTATAGTGCCAGGAAAACAAATTCGTTTTCCTGGCACTATTGTGTTAATAGGTCCCCCTCCCATCGTGCGGAGGAAGGGGTTAAAATCTTACCTTTCTTCAGCACCGGGCTCCCTCGGCACTGGGGACTCTCCTCCTCATTCCAACGTCATCAGCTTAATGCGCATGCGCGGCAATTCTCAATGCTTTCCTATGGACGCTAGCGTCTTCTCACTGTGAAAAATCACAGTGTGCAGCGCCTCTAGCTGCTGTCAATGAGACAGCCACTAGAGGCTGGATTAACCCATATGTAAACATAGCAGTTTAGTGGTCATAGCTGAAGTGGTCTGGGTGCCTATACAACCCCTTACACTCATCAGTTGGGGGTTCTTTATTTTGGGTTCTTGGCATTTCATTTTGGAAATCTCTTATGATTAGGTTTCCTAAATGCATAATTTCACACTTGGAAAATGTAATTTTACAACTAAGGCATTTTACAAAAGTTTTTAAAATATACAGATAAACACACTTAGACCCCATGATTTCTTTAGAAATATTGGATTTCCTTCTATTTTGGACTAAAACTTGAAATTCACCCAATGATCAATCATTCACACTTTTAGTAAATAGCCATGATAAACTTATTGCAAATAGGGGGTGCGAACACAATACGAATATAGAAAAAGATATCTCCATGAGATAACAAAAGAGAAATCATTGTAGGGTGTGTTTTATATGGTGTAACTGGAAATGTGACTCTGTATGAACTGATTTGTGTTTTATATTGTTGGTATCCAATACTAATTTTGTAAAAGTATTTGCATATGCTCGGAATCCTCACTCAAACGGGAAGATTCAATTTTACATACAATAAACTCTCACTCAAATTTAAAAAAAATAAGGTGCAATACCTTACCTACTGTAAATAAAACTGTTTAATTTTAAAAACATTGGGATGACCATTTATAAATACACAGTTACAGAGATGTAAAAATTTGAAATCAGAATTCGGTACAGTATTTTAACAAAATGACAAATTAACGAACATTTATTACAGCAATATCAAAAGAAACAGAAAATTGTGGCATCTGGGCTGAAGTATTTTCAGAATACTTCTACAATGTTAGCATGTACTGACTCTTGATACCATATATATATATATATATAGATATATATATATAAAATCCACACCAATTGAGACAAAAGGGCTCTTTAAATAAGTTAACATTAAAGTCAGCAATTGTGTCATGCTACATTTTAAAATGTATGGTGCATTCTCTGCAATTTGATCTGAAAAAAATATATAAGAAATGTGAGGTGTCCCAGACTTTTACTATGTTAAGGATTCTGTAGGTGTTTTTTTTTTTTTTTCCCACTTCTATTTATGAAACAGACAGAATGTCCCACAATAAATCAGACCGGCAAGGGGGTGGAGGGACGACAAAAAAAAAATTAAATTAACAAAACAAACAGGATTCACAACACATCTAAGATTAATAGGACATTAAAATTACCCAACATGATAATGTCATAACCTTAAAACAGTATCAGGAGTCTCATTGCATGTACACACAAATTACTGTGTTGCAGTGTTACACACTTTGTGCTGTTGCGCTTTGTGGATTTTGTATGACTGACAAATGCATGCTAGAGGTTTTGCTGAAAAACAAACCATGAACATTACTTCTCTTCAATACAATAAGATTCTAAAGGGTAATGCAAACATTGTTTTTAAAGCCCAGTTTAAATGTACTTGACCCAAATCCTTAGACAGGAGCATCTGTAGTCAATCACAAATGGCTGTAAACCATACTATAAATATTACCCAAGATGGAAACATGACCTGATCTTTATATACAAATAAAACAAACCAAAAAAACCGCACATATATATATATATAAAAAAAAAATCCAAACTAAAATACAGTACCTTTAAATTTTTTATATATAATTGAAGAGAAAAACTACAAAATAAAACTGTTTACATCTTTTTTTTGCCGTTCTATTATAACAAACAAAGTTCACTTTTTACATATGTATTTACAAATATGAAGACTAAAACCTACTTTTCTTTAAGAATTATAAAAACAAAACAAAAACAAAACGACAAAAGAGACTTGCTACGGTTAAAAACAAACCGAAAAAAAAAAAAATGATATGTACAAGATCTGGCCGTTTGAAAAACTGAGTAAGGCACATGTAGACTATATTTAAAGCGAAAACATTGGAACGTAATTAAAAAATTACAGTTACTGATCGGATGTCGTACATGACCCCTGTGGAGCAATTTAATAAAAACGTAGAAAAAACAGTTAATTATTCAGTAAGCAACAATAGCTTTCACCTGACAATTGGTTGGTTTCAATACTGAAAGTAAATTAAAGGAAGATTAACTTTCAAAAAGATGAGCTGTTCGAAATGTTCCATCATCGACCGAGTTTGGTTAAAATTACTATTTTCATTTGAGGTGTTAAACAGCCGCTCAGGAGGAATAATGCTTGGGGGACAACCTAGAAATCGAACAGCCAGCTTTGATAGAGCAGGCCATGAAGATTTCTTTAAATTCCAGTACGTTAAAGGATCACAGTTGTGCTCAAGCACTTCCTCTTCCAAATAAGCAAACACAATGTCTTCGGGTAACTTTTCCTTTATAGTTTTCGATTTTTTAAGGTTAGCCATAAGCGACCAAATATTTTCTTCAACATTAGTTTTAGGTGGTGAACTTTTGAGACACCCATTAAGAACAGGCGTGTCATCTGAGGTAGAATTTAGTAATTCCAGTTCCCTGATTAATCCTTGTTTATATTCCTCGGCCTCCTCCTCTGCAAATAAGGAAGCCTTGTACCGAGGATCCAAGAGAGTTGCAAAAATGTATCTTGGATCATGAAGAGTTGATGATAGTCTACAAACCATGGCTTCTTTAAGGGATTTCAACATTGTATCAATTCCCATTGTTTCCTCAAACAACATTTCTATCTTTCGATTTAGTATATGGATCATCGGAATCACCTGACTTAAGGTAGCCATATGCATACTCATTTCTCTCCTGGCTGCTTCAAAAGGTTTCAGAGCATGGCAGACAGACTGCATCACTTCCCACTGATCGCAACTTATTAACTCCCTGAAGTTGCACTCAATGGACATTTCATCAATTGCCCTCTTCTGCTCAATCAGCCTCTCCAACATATGAAATGACGTATTCCACTTTGAAGGAACATCTTGAATGAGTGAGTGCAGAGGCAGTCCGTATTCATTTTGCAACTCTGACAATTTTTCTTTTGCTTTCGTTGACCGATGAACACGTTCACAGATCTTTCTTGCAATGCTCAGAAGATTTTGAACCATTCGTTGACTCTTAATTGCCTCATTTACAATAAGATCCACAGTATGGCCAAAGCACTGCACACTTGAATGTTCACTCTCGTTTAATGTTTTCCCTATGCTATGATTATCTGTTACAGTGATGCCCATTATAAGGCCGAATGAGGTGATCCACGAGTCCCATAAGTATTCCAGATGTTTTTGAACGCTGACCCCATTGTAGTCACAGTCAATCTGTGATACATGTAGAAGTGCCGAACAATGGTAATCGTTGCTGTGTGGCCTGAAGGAAGAATCAAATGTTACCCAGTGAGCAGTGAGTGTTAAATATTCCCGTGTCTGGCTACTCATCCAGATTCCAGCTGTGAAGTGAATTACACCACCCTCTGCTTCTTTTAATTGTGAGGAGATTACCTGTTTCACATTTTCATACATATCGGGAATAGCAGTTGTGGAAAAATAAGAAGCGGATGGTAAGGAGTATTGAGGTTGAAGGTATTCAAGCAGTCTGTTAAAACCAACATTGTTTACAAATGAGTATGGCTGGAGATCAAGTGCCATCATTTCAGCTACAAGACTTGTGATTTTTTTGGCAACTGGGTGAGAGTCACTAAATTTGTCATTGGTTTCGTCAAATGAGGAGGTGGCTGTTAGGTCTGTGTTTATAGATGCGTGTCCATCTGCTGATGGTAATGTGTCTGGAACACCGTTATTTTGCAGTACATTGTTGTGGAAGCGCTGTAAGTGTCTCAGGAGGCAGCTAGTCCCTAAATTGGTCGGTTTTTTTCCTCTGCTAATTGTGCGCCCACAGTGCATGCATATAACCTTAGTAGAATCTGCTGAACAAATTGAGAAGTGATTCCACAGTTTTGAGGTCTTCTTGCTGTTTGTAGGTAAGACAATCTGATCGCGAGTCATTACTGTCGGCAATTCTGGGATTTTTGAAGAAGAGCACTCCGCAGAGGCCAATGTAGCGTAAGGTGAATTAGCTAAACCAACATCCATAAAGCTTTTTTGGTTTAATAGTATTTCAGGATGTCTCCGGTAAAGATGTCTCATTAAACAGCTGGTTCCCAAATCACCCTTTTTACCCCTGCTGATCATACAATTGCAATATCTGCAAATTGCTTTCAAGTTATCAATTGGTGATAATGAAAAATGGTGCCATACTTCAGATTTCAGCCGTTTCATAACTTTTTTATTTTGAGGAGAAATGATGGGTGGCTCATATGCTGTAGAACTCTGACCCTCGTTAAGTTTTTCAGGAGAAGACATCAATGAATCCACAGTATTTGTGGAGGAACGGAGAACTGCTGCTCCATCATCAATTGATAAGTCACCATTAGGGGCATTGCATTGTAGGTCCTTGGATACCCTATCTGGAGATGAAGGTTCTGAAGTAGATTCTTTTATGATTTTGCCAGGAGAGACTGCTGCAGAACTGATCTCTCCACAATCAGTGGGTAAAAGAGATGGTAACAGTGTTGGCGGCACAGAATATGGAGGTGGCAAATTTGTTCCACTGCTATTTTCTTGTAAAACAATTGAACGATGTGCTCTCCACATGTGTCTTATTAAACAACTTGTACCAAGGTCCTTTCCATTTTTCCCTCTGCTGAATTCATTCATGCAGTGAATACAAACAGCTTTTGAATTATCCAATGGAGATAAATAAAAGTGCTTCCAGACTGCAGAACGTCTTCTGGAACCAGATGAATTTTTCTGAATTGGAATTTTTTCTGTCAGGTTTTCCCCTGTATCATCACATTGGTTGTTAGGTAAAGACCTCGGAGAAATGACAGCAACATCCTCTTTGCTAATTTTATCTGAAATGGACAAGTCTGAAGACATCTCATCTGAGGATAAGACGGCAACTGAGTCTTCCACCAACTTTTCTGTGGGTGAAATTTTTGAAGACAGCTTCCTAATTTTTGTAGGAGTCGCAATCGTTTCCACAACATCTGGAGGCTGCGGAGGTAGAAGTAACGTAGGAGGAGAGCAGGATGATATACCTGGCATATTTTCATTATCAGAGACAAGGACTCTAGGGTGAGCCCTCCTCACGTGTCTCATGAGGCAACTTGTACTAAGGTCTTTTTCATTTTTCCCTCTGCTAAACTCTTTCATACAGTAATGGCATATTGCTTTGGTACTGTCCCGAGGAGAAATAAAAAAATGGTTCCAGGCTGGAGATTTTTTCCGATTGCTGATGTTCTTATTCGTAATGATGCTTTGCGTAACAGCCTCCATTGCAGCATCGTAGAGTGTAGTCGTATACTGGGAAAACAGGGCACCATAGTCATCGTCATTTTCATTGGACAAAAAGGTATTTGAATTTTCAGCACAGTGTTCTTTATCGTCATGTTCATCACTGCTTTCTGTTTGTTTCGGATCATCAGGTTCCATTTTTATGTGCACATTATCTAGGTCACAGTTTAAATCGTCTTCTTGTTCTTCTTTGACATTGCTCTTATCCGAAGAAAGGTTACTTTCCATCTCATCCATTTTAAAAAGTAAAGGAAGAATGCTCATATGAAATTCCAATACACTTAACTAGGGGGAGAAATGCAAAGTTCCTGTGTTACGGAGTGAGATTTCTTCAATGCTTAGCTGCTGTGAACAATACATATCTCCTACAAGTTTGGTCGAATGTTCTTGGCAGGGTAATGAATAAATTGACAGTTTCTACACCAGTACGATTACAGCCATCCTGAGAATTCTGAAGAAACCATCTAGTAAATAAAAGAAAGGGGGGGGGGGGGGGAAAAGTGTAAGAAACATATGCTGTACTAAAGAGAAACAAATATTAACATCACAATATTGCAACTGATACATAAAAATTAAAGCGGATCTATCAGTATTTCATAAACAAAAAGTCTTTATAGGTTTAGTCTGGTTCTAAAAGATAGGCATCATTTGTTGCATCTCTTATTGTCCACATATATTATATGCATGACTTATAATATAAGGTGGTAGAAATTCAGGGCACTACAGCTGCAATGGACTTCACTACTATAGCATGTGCTGAAAGGTGTTTTCTCGACATCATGGTGATCTTGTCGAGCCATAAGGCAGACAATTCCAGATTTATAGTTCAATTTGAGTTTTAATGATTCTGGAGAAGATTGATCCTGTTTACCCAATTAGATTTCTGATTGTCCTGCACATGTACACAAGGATGGTGCATGGACTATGCCCAAGTGGCTCGTATTCATGTCTACAAAAACAATTTGCACAAAGAACAAAAAATGATGCATCACTACCAACGCAGTTTATTATTGCAGAGTTAGTCCAATACTCATCACAGTAGGGCTCGCAAGTCCTCACAGGTTGTTCAGGGGGTGAAAAATTACTAATCCTTTAAAGAAAACTATAGTGCCAGGAAAACAAAGCTGTCGTCCTGGCACTTTAGCTCCCTATAGTGTCCCTTATGTGCTGCAGAAGGGATTAGAAACCTTTTCTGTGACTTTCCTGATTCCAGCGCCAATGTCCCTCGGCGTTGGTTCAGGTTCCGCCTCTGCTCCGCTGATGTCGGCGATGGCTGTGCTCGCATAAGGACTTCCTCCATAGAAAAGCATTACACAATGCTTTCCTATGGGGTTTCGGGTGACGCTGGATGTCCTCATGCATACCCGGAAGTCCCTCTAGTAGCGGGTTGGTAGACAGCCTAGCTAGACTAGAGGTGGCGCTAACGCTCAAAAGGTAATTATTTCAGTTTCTTAAAAACTACATAAATAAATAACTATTTACCTGCCCAGGGTTAAGGGGACAGGGACACTGCACCCAGACCACTTCAATGAGCTGAAGTGCTCTGGGTGCCATATTGTCCCTTTAAATTAAATACTAAAAAAGAAAAACCCCTGATAATGGAATGCACTCCAACAAGAAAAACAAAACAAATAAAAGCATAAATCCTTTTTATTTATTAAGGGATTACAAAAAAGCAACGTGTTAGGCAAACCACATACCTAGTTAGCTGGAAAAATTTGTGTCAAATCTACAAGCTTTTTTTAAAAACTATATACAAAACAAGGTATCCCTATATATTTCTCTTGATTTTTGTGTTTTGTCTTCATTCATTATTATTTTTTTCAATGCTGAGAATGTGTTCTTCTAGGGTTTTCTGAACATCAGAGCAATTGGTCACGATGTTAGTCGAGGATATTCTTCTCTGTTGCCACACAATACAGAGGAAGACAGCTCTTACACTAACACCACAGATAGACCTCCAATCCCCTCTCACTTCTTATTGTTGATAAGAAGCACTCAGAGAAGATGTGTGGAACTATCTTGACAGGAGGGCAAATGTTGCGTACTGGGTTCTGTTTTTGTGTCATTAAGATACCCTGGATTTATTGAGCACAATATATAGTGTATTCAAATGTTATTTCTCCCCTCCCCCCCCCCCCCCCTGAAGTGTACCAAAAAACCCAAAGTGGCAGGCATCACAAACTGTCAAAAGAATATGAAAAAAAACCCACAAACAACTCACTTGACTAAAGGACTCTGCATAAGCACATCATAAATGGTTATCTGTCATATTGGTCCAAATGCAGCACCTGCAAGAAAACAAGAAAATAGTAGTATTAAAAGGTTACCCATACGTACAGTACAAGGCAAAATTAACATATAAATGAAACAGACAAAATATGATTTCAAACCATCTCTAATGATGCACACTCACAGAAGTAACACTGATACAGCGATGTCATTGGAGACAGGATTTGACAAAGCACGGTCACTTGAGATTTAGGCTGCTCACACCCCTATAAGGTTTCTGCATTTTTTGTTCTGTCTCAACACGCACACCTGGGTTTCTCCATTTCACCATGATTGCTCACCAATTCCCACCGTATTTACACTGTGCCTTCCCATCTGTTTCTTTTCTAAAATCTTATTTCATCATTTCAAGAAGCACATACAGTCTAGATGCCAAACACCACAATCCTTAACTTACTCTCTGCTCTAATGACGGCCACAGAACCAATCCCTTAGTTCATTGCTTAAATTACACAATATACAGTCTTTCGGACTGCAAAGACTTAAATGGACACCATGCTTAGCAATTCAAAAAACCCTAACTACTCATCAATTAACTGTCAATTTACATTTAGCTCCTCCAATTAAGATTCAGACCAGGAACTACCAAAATCAATAATGCAATACCTGCCGCCTACAACTTTCTACTAGAAAACTAGTGAGTTTGTGCATGATGCGTCATGTCTTCACGCTTCCCGTTATAGCACTGAGATCTACCGCTTTTCAATTTACATGCCTTATAAAATAATCATGATGATTAAAAATAAATAAAATATAAGCTTTTCAGTGAACACCCATTTATCAAAGAATCTGATTTACCTCCTTAAAATTATCACTAAAACAAACTGGCTGAGATTTGTCCTCCTGTAGTTTATATTGAAGAATTCCGGAGTATGTACATATAGATAGATGATCAATACAACTGATCACAGGTAAACAAATGCATATCTGAGCATTTCCTCATTGATTACAGAAAAACAGTCACAAAAAGTGACTAGAAGCCACAGGGCAACTTTGAGCTGTATTTTATACAACACAAGTTATTTAATCATCACAATAACCAGGTCCTCTGAGCCACACTCACTGTTCCACTTTCAAACTGCTGTTCCAAGCAACAAAAGTACATGGAATTTGTATGACCGCACAGCAGCAAACAAGTCTCGGATTACCATGTGTTACGGCAAGCAGAGGCTGGAGTGGAGTAATGTTTGAAGCAGCATGACTGTAGATTGCCGGAAGGGAGTTCATTGGAGAAATCCTTAATCAATAAATGGAGGATAATCCGTTTGGCAGATGACTATATACAGAGCTAACTGTAAAGGCTGGTGAGGAAGAGATTTAATGGTTCAAGCTAGGCCGTAGTGTATCAGTGAAGGAGTATGACACTACAGCATTCAATGGCAAACTTATTTTTATTGACTACTTTAGTCTCCAACAGTAAAAACCACCAGGGTTATTCACTAGGACTGTCTGCAATTCAAAGTGCATTTCAAATCAAAACACAATGGAAAACATTAGCTGGCTTTGAGATTTGTTTTCAGTTTTTCCACTTACTTTCAGCCCAACATTTGCAATTCACTTCGAATTCCCCCAGGTCACGTTTTAGTAAATAACTCTGTACAACCATCAAGGCATAGATCTGCTGCCCACATTAATACCGCTTCCAAATAATCTCAAAAGCTATAGATTTGTTTGTGATATTTCCAGAACTCATAAGAAACAAGGAAAATACACTAAGAGGCTGTGACCCCATAGAACAGGTTCTCCAACTTTTAAAGATCTGCTAAATGGGCGTGCTTATCCAGTGGCTTACTTTGTTAATGACATGAATGCATTGGCCAGCCATACAGAGAAGATCCTTAGGCATTGTGTAGAATAGTAAATAAAAATGCAAATTGTGTAATTGGCCAAAAGGCCTTTAGGCACTGTCCGTCCTAGTGAACACATTCAATAAGCAGTTTACTTTGCCTGAGGATCTTCATTCTAAATGCCTGGAAAGTCCAAGGTCTCACCTTGCTGCAACAATATATAGATCGACTACTGAACCAGATATTTCTGCACTTTACTAGCCCATCAGAACTTCCACACTGTATCTGCAATTTACAACGGTCAGGGATATTTATCAAAGGGAGAATTCCAAGAACATTTCAGCTATGCTTCCAGTTAGGCTACTCCGGCATTTACTCCAAGCAACATAACCACTATTATTATTATTATTATTATTATTGCCATTTATATAGCGCCAACAGATTCCGTAACGCTTTACAATATTTTGAGAGGGGGGGGATGTAACAATAAATAGGACAATTTCAAGAAAACTTACAGGAATAATAGGTTGAAGAGGACCCTGCTCAAATGAGCTTACAGTCTATAGGAGGTGGGGTATTAGAAACATTAGGATAGGAAATATCAAGTAGGAGTGAAGCAGAGCTGGAGGAGAGAGCAAAGCACTATCCCATAGGGACAGGTATGTAAGGGAGAGATTACTCTGGGAGGCCATACGCTACAGCAAAATGCGGCACATACAGATACTAGCCACCATGACCACCTCAAAGCCCTGACGTAGCCATTGTGCTTGAAATAAACCTTTAAATGTGGAATTCACTTTGAATTCTCAATTTAGTTAATAACCCTGTGTGTTACTCACCAAGATAATTGATAAAAATGATCACAGTTCTGAAAGACAGGCAGATGTATTTATGTTTATATGGGATTTTTGCTCATCCTTTTGTTTCCTTCACTGTCCATACATTACACGTTTATGTTCTAAATTCTGCATATCTTTGGATTACAGTGTTTTAAAAAGGCAAATTAAAGATAACTAAAGAATTTTGACTTATTATAAGCTGTGGAGATATATTGTCCAACCAACCCGATATTAAATAATAATATTCCCAAATGTAAATGGAGCAAGCGTACAAGGAGTAAAAAATCAGTTTGGAATGTATGAACAGTTCACTGCTCCTGAAGCAATGCAATATTCAATAAATACTTCAAATGCTGCATATAAAAAAAAATAAAGTTTACTTCTTTATTTCATTCAGAAATTCAAGTTTGAAATTCTATCTTTATAGTGTAGATCGTATAGTTGGGGTCTATGGTTCAACCAGATTAGCCCATAGGTTAGATTTCACTATTTGCACCTGACCGGGTTCATTACAAGGGTTTAAACTGCAAGCAATTTATTATGGGATAGCCAACTGGTAGGCCACCATCTCTCATGGCGCTTAGCCAACCTACAAGTTATAAGTCTGTGAGAGTTACACTCCTAAAACAGCTGGTGACACACACTGGCTTACCTTCCTTTAAACCAGAGGTTGACAAAAAGTCAACTACCTCTAACTGTTGTAGAACTAGAGGTTTAAATGGACACTATAGGCATCAAAACAACTTCATCTAAATTAAGTTGTTATGATGCCACAAGGCCCCCAGAGGCACTCATATCAAGGAGTTAAACCGTTCTCGAACTGTTTAACCCCAAAGTCGACGTCAGAAGTGATGTCCACTCCCCGCCACCCCCTCAACCACAAGGCGGCATCTTGTAACCTTGGAAAATTTAAGTTTCTTGTCATGCCAATTTTGTGAATGGGGAGTCACTGACAGAATGAGAGCATCAGCTGACCGCTTTCAGCAAATCAGCGTCGCCCCGGACCAAAAGCACTCCACACTTCCTAAATCTTAAAATTCAGTAGCCAGATGCCCTCGGGGGGAAGTGGACATTGACGCTGGAGGCAACTTTGGAGTTAAACCGTTTGAGAAAGGTTTAACACCCTGAGGTAAGAATGCCTCTATGGAGCTATAACTTAATTTATATTAAGTTGTTGTGGTGCCTGGAGTATCCGTTTAGTGTATCTCCTGCTGTGTACATTAACTTTAATCACAAACAGGAAGCTCAAGCAGTGCCTAAAAGACTTAACAGAGCAGGAGAGAAAAAAATATTAATAACACAGACTGTGCAATATAGGACGTTTAAACATTAGACCTCTCTTTTCAGGAAGTGTTTAGGAAGGCTGTGCAAGTCACAAGCAGGGAGGTGTGAAGAGGGCTGTACAAACAAAGTGAGTAAAATCCTAAGTGACAAAGAATTTAGCAATAAGACTGCAGAGGTATGATCTTACACTAAAACTGCTCCATTAATCTAAAGTTACGCTCCAGCTCTAAATTCTTACCTACCCATCCTTTACAGGGGAGCACAGTAAAGGGGAAAAATAATTATACATACATACACACACACACACGACGTGCCAGGACTGTCATGATAAAATTGTATTGAATTAAACTTTGCCAAGAAGATGTTGTGGAGATACTTTTCTGATGAGATATGAAAGCTCATCCAACTGTGCAAATGCAGCACCCACAATCAACAGGTAAGATTAAGCAATCTGGACTAAAAAAAAAAAAAAGGAAGTCGGGAAATCCTTCAGTAGTGGAATTTAGCAAAGTGAAGACCAAATATAATAAAAATGATGTAACAGACCTCTTAAAACATGCCTGCGTGTACAACACAACCAGACAAACTTGACTAAGAGGACAAACTCCACTGATCAGGCAGAAGGACAAAAAAAAAGATTAAAAGGATAGTCATACAACCACCAGTTTATTTGCAATGCTACTTTAGACTTTTGATAATTATACTACGGCTCTCAGAAGTTTCTGAAGCAAGTCCTAAGTTCATGTTTTGCCTTCGTACCTGCCTCTATTAAATGCAGTTAATAAAATCATAAATGGATTCTAGAATACATCACTCGCTCACCATTTCTGCTTCTAAAGCAGTTTTACAGAAACTGCCCACACAATCACTTAACCCCTGAAAGCTAAACACAGGGTGGCAATTCACCTTATGTGATCTTTTTTGGACTAGCTGTGTTTGTTTCCCTGATAATCTCCCTCCCCACACACTTCCTGTTGCTTGGCATGTGTAGTTATCTTTGATAACCATGTACTTTTTTGATAAAAAGAAAAAAAACAAAACAAACACATTTCAGTCTACAATACTGGTGCGATCCCACCTGCATCTTTGTAGCAAACCTTTAGGATTGTAGAGTAACAAGCGGAATTCAACGCTTAACATTAAGAGAAGCTTTTGTTGAAAATGAAATGGTTCAAATTGTCTCTCCACCCCTTGCCTAGTTATTTCCTTTCAGAAGATCTGGACAGTGATCCGGTGAAACATGAAGATGTGTCTTGAATAGTCTCGTCCTCCCCTCCTCCTCATACAAGAGGAACAATAGAGAAGACTGGCTCAAATCAAACTAAAGGGCTGAGCACATACCTGTGGTGGTCAATGGAAACTAGACAACCTGCTTGCAGCGTTTTTTTGGTGTTATTAATGAGTAGGTAAACAAACGTTAAACTTTGCTCACTAGTCCACAAGTACTTCTACATGAACTGACAAAACATAAACAAGCTTACAATGCTCTTGTGGATCACAAACTGAAGATTTGCTGTTGTCAGATTCACGATAACAGCAAGTAAAATGTGTTTAACTGGTCTGACAAAGATGATTCTCAGCGTGTGGTTTCAGAATACAAAACAAACAGATACTGTGGGGTCATTCATGTTGCTGTTAATACATATCCCGTAAAAATCAGCAGAAAGGCTCGCCAACCGCGGTGCACTGCCCGAATAGGACCTCCACAACCATTCTGTGTGTTGTATTTGTTGGCGTTGGTAAAGAGAAATCCAGAAGCATTTTCACCCTGTATGAGTCTTATATTGACAAAGACACCTATATAGGATGAAAACGCGCTGCGACACTCACTGACAATTCTAAAAAGACCCTTAGTTTGACAATGTTTACTGTTCAAAAATATGCAACATACTCACACCACGAATAGGATATATAAACCTAAAGGCTTATTATATTAGTATCCGCAACCTGCTGCAAAAATAAGGCTTTGCAAACCTGCCCTTTTATTCTCACCATGCCAGCAACCAATCTAGAGACATTTAAACTGGAATACAACCGATGTAACTCAAAACATTGGCTAGATAATTATTAAAGTATTCAGATAAGTGATGTTTAAATCCCCTCATTCTGTTGATCGCATTTAGTAAGGTGATCTAGAAAGTTGAAATTTTCTTTGTAGTAAATTCTACCAGTTTTCGCAGATATTTCTATTTCAAATAACTGCCAAATTAACGATGGTGGGAAAATCCTGTTGAATCCATAAAAAAAAACTGTGCATATTAAAAAATGGCAGGAAGCAAAAAATGAAAGCAAGATAAGAAAAAACTGACCGATTTAAAACATTAGTTTTATAAACCCCTTACTGTTTATTGTAACCCCCTCCTAATTGGTCTTCCCAAAAACTGTATTACCCCGCTAGAATGAATGCTGCCGCCAGACTGATTTTCCTCTCCTGTCGCTCCTCTTACACCAGTCCTTACATTGGCTTCCTGTATCCTATAGGAGTCAATTCAAAGTGCTAACCCATACATATAAAGCACTGAGTAATTCTAGCCCCTCATATCTCTTCATAGATCCATAGGTATGCCACTCCTCGGTCTCTCCGCTCTGCCCATGACCTTCTCCTGTCCGCTGATCGCACCCGTACGGCCAACTCACGCTTGCAGGATGTCTCGCGGGCAGCTCCCTTCCTATGGAATAGCCTGCCTGTCGCCAGACTCTCTCCTATTCTTCAATCGTTAAAGAAGTGCCTTAAAAACCCAACTCTTTAGTAAAGCATACGGCCTTCCCAGAGTAACCTCTACCTCACATACCTGTCTCTTGCTTTCTCCTAAAGGGCAGCACTCTATGCTCTCCTCCAGCTCTGCTTCATTCCCACCTTGTATGATTGCTATTTCCTGTCCTATTGTGTTTTACACCCCACCTCCTGTAGACTGTCAGCTTGTTTGAGCATGGTCCGCTTCAACCTATCGTTCCTGTAAGTTTTCTTGTAACTGTCCTATTTATAGCCAGATCCCCCCCCCCCCCCCTATAATATTGTAAAGCGCTATAGAATCTGTGGCGCTATATAAATGGCAATAATAGTAATATAAAATAATGATGTAAAGTCTTGTTGTCTAAATTTTACAAATGAAGCTGTCCGCTACATATATCCAAAAGGGTGCTTGGCGAACGCACAACACACATTCTACGACAGTTCTATCCATCTTATTCAATTCATAATTAATATAATAGGTTTTTGTTCTACCACCACATAGGATGTTTAATAAGGAGAAGAGACCGCCCAAATACTGCAAATGTGACCTGGTGAAAGACACAAACATTGCAGAGAACTAGCCATAGTGGATGGAGTATTAAAATTACACTGCCATAGACTAGCCATAGCGGAGTGTTATAATCACACAAGAATAAGCAAAGGTGAATAAAGGGACCTTATATCATTTGATGTTTGCATTTGCTAGATTAGAAAGATTATGGCTTGGATATAGATAGTTCTTATACAGTCCTTAGATGTGGTTCCATCTTATTTCACTGAAGTTATTTCAACTAAATTAAAACAAGTTGGCAGTTCAGGATTGGGTATAAATATGGGTCTGAGTTTAGGGTTTAGAGTCCAATGTTTTCAGCAAATTGGTGGATCCTGTTCATTGTAATTTTGCATATTTAAAACTCAGACAAAATTAAACATACTCTATTTACCTGCATGTACTTGTTTACAATATTGCACAACACATAGTTGCCACATGACATGTTGCATTTATACCCTGATATTGTGTCTATATGATAGGGTTAGAGTGAAGGCACTACTGGGAGTGACAATACGGTACATGTCCACTTTAATTCTATTCACATTGACATATGTGTGCAAAGTTACCATTACTGTAACCCTACTGGTTGGGCATCAAGCAGATGATATAATTCATCCTACAAGCAAGGCCAAAAGTTAACTATTACCCATTTTAGGGTTGCTAAAGCAATCATGTGTTCATGAACACACAATCTTCTTCAGGCTAATGGAAAGCACATGACAAATGCTGCAATCCAGTATGTAGCAATCATGTGCTACAGTGAAAGCCATTAACTCATGGAGGCAGTTTGGTTTGGGTTTTATTTCCCCCTGCAGCATATTATTATGTATAGCTGCCAACATATGCCATACAGTTGTACAATTTGAGGATCCTTACCATAGGCGTAAAGCCCGTTTGCAGCACTTTCATAGGAAGTGGCAAGCATGATGGCTCATGAGCTTACAATCTGAAGGTAATACAGGAGAGTTGAGACAATACTCTTACTCAGTCTGATGGAAAGCACATGCTAAATGCTGCAATCTAATATGTAGCAATCATATGCTACAAGGAAAATCACTAACCCTTACAGGCAGCTTCTTTTGGGTTTGATTCCCCTGCAGCATATTACCGTTTAAAACTGCCAACATATTCCGTAGCCCTGTACACTGTGAAGATCTACTACATTCTGCACTTTCATAGGAAGTGGCTAGCATGATGGCCCATTGGCTTACAATTTCAAGTTAATACTGGGGAGTTGAGACAATCTTCTTCAGGCTTATGGAAACTAGTATGTAGCAATCATATGCTACAAGGAATTCCATTAACCCATGGAGAGATTACATTCTGCAGCATATTATCATTGCCAACATATTCCATACCACTGTACGCGGCGAGGATCCTTACCACTTGCTGCTCTTTCATAGGAAGTGGCTATCATGCTGGCCCATGAGCTTACAATCTAAAAGGTAATACTTGAGAGTTGAGAGAACAATCTGCTACAGGCAGATGGAAAGCACATGACAAATGCTACAGTGTAGTACGTAGCACTCATATGCTGCAGGAAAAACCCATAGTAAGTGGCCAGCATGCTGGCCCATGAGCTTACAATCTAAAGGTAATACTGGAGAGTGGAGAGAACAATCTTCTACAGGCAGATGGAAAGCACACGACAAATGCTACAGTGTAGTACGTAGCACTCATATGCTGCAGGAAGACCAATAGCAAGTGGCCGGCATGTTGGTCCATGAGCTTACAATCTAAAGGTAATACTGGAGAGTGGAGAGAATAATCTTCTACAGGCAGATGGAGAGCACATGACTAATGCTACAGTGTAGTTTGTAGCACTCATATGCTGCAGGGAGACCCATGGTAAGTGGCTAGCATGTTGGCCCACGAGCTTACAATCTAGAGGTATTGTTGGGGATCTCTCCCCAGGCAGGGCAGTATGGTGGGCTGGTGCCCCGGGGAGCAGGGGATCAGGGCTGCTGACATGCTGTGTGGCTGTATGGAGGATACAGGCCTCTGCCCACCTCAAACCGGAACTGGAGCCTCCCGGGGGCAGTGCGATAACCCATGCACCCCCTGCCGGTCCGTCCCGGCCCCCGCACTCACCTGGTCAGCCGGGGGGTCTCCGCCGCATGCCGTCACCGCCGCAGCCGCCGCTCTCCCCCCCATTCATTGGGTCAGCGCTCGCTTTGTCTGCCCTCCCGTCCCCGCTCAGTCCGACCAGCTCGCTGAACACGGGGGGCGGGGCCTGCGCGGCACTGCTGCTCACACGTCACGGAGTCAAAGGTTCTCAAAATGGCCGCCCCCTGTGTCTCCCCCACCTTGCCTGTTTACAGGGCCTGGGGCCGGGGCTGCGGAGTCCGGCCCTCGGAATGGAGGCCATTGGGCTAGAGGTGGGTCCCCACACCCACAGACACGGCTTTACCCCGGCTCCCCTGCTGTCCCTGTAAGAGTACAGCCAGGCTTGGGGGGAGCCCAGAGATAAAGCACTGATACCCCCCTCTCTCTGCCTGCCTGGGTTTGTTATTTAGCTATTTGAACTGACCTCCTCAGTGCAGCAGCTGGTGCTTATTTAGGCTCTGTGCATTGTCCACATCATGAAATGTATTCAGTAATTATTGATTGTACTGTTTTTATTGCAAAGCAAAAATACGCAGACACTCAGTGTTTTAAATTTCAAGCAGGTTTATTGGAACATCCAGGTGCACAGCAACGTTTCGACCAGGTCTTTGTCACGATTGAGTATTAAGTAGCTGAGTATTTTTGTTTTACATTATGTGTATGTGGGGAGTGCTCACCCTAACTCCGTGAGCACCCTGTTTTTTGGTCGAGTGTAGCCATTACTCAATCTTACACTGTACTGTTTTTATTAACCTTATTTTTTTATGTGCAGATAAAATTAATGTTCAACTATTACCTCCCTGTTTAACAGAGTTATTCAGGTAAGTTTGTCCCCTCCCCCACCTTCATCAAGCAAGTAGACATATCAGTTGTTGCACTAAGTTGGCTAGCTTTGGGAAAATCAATTATGCAACTAGAATCTTAACAAATTTTTTTAAGTTTTTCTCAACAGAAATGTATCTTCCAGAACCCAAAGGCCCAAGCTAGTAGAAATTCCTATATATTTCAGCACTGTACATGTGCTTGCTTTGTGGTGCACGTTTTTCCAGCTTCAATATTTCCCATAGGAAGTTTTGACATCTACTGTGCACATATGTGAGTGTGATTTAATGATTGCCGCATGGTGTTTCCAAAAATGTATATGGTAATATACTGATTAGCAAATGTTTGGTTAGCTCTTTTTTTTTTTTTTTTTTTTTTTTATGCAGCATTTACAAGTGCATTTTTTTTTTATTATTATTATTTAAAATGAGGGGGAAAAAAGCACATTTATTTTAATTCATTATTGATTTAAGGGATTAGAGGAACCTTCCAGCACCCTGACCAGTAGGCTTGTGCAAAAATTTGTTTAATCTGGTTTGTCCAATTCAAATTCCTTTTAATCCACCCCAGATGAATCAATCTTCCCAGGATTTTCCTGTGGACCTTAATTATTGAATAAGACTCCAGAGGTAATCCTGGGCACGTAATTAGTTTGGGTGTGGATTAAAAGCAATTTTACTTGGATGAAGTTGCTCAATCACATTTATGCACAAGTCTAATACCCCCCACACTTTCTGGCCACAGAGGGATAGGGAAGGATGCTCACCAGTCCCCGGGTAAGAAGTTATACCATTAGAAAGCAGTTTGCCTATTTACATTGGATGGTTGCCAGGACACTCTTGACACCATAACTACTACAGTGTGCTGTGGAGTAACTACTCCTGTGCATGGAGTATTTTATTAAAAATTAAGGGGTCTGGTGTGTACCTCCTAATCATTTGGACACACTTTGTAAAGATATGGCCACTTTAGGGTTAGTATATTGGGCTGAGTTGTGCACTTTTGAAGTTAAAATTAGTTACATGTTACCATTTTTTTTTTTCTTCACACTATTAACAAAAACAACATAAATAGTAACAACCCCTGCATGTTGGGCTAAGGTAACATCCCCAGGACATAGTTGAAAACCAGAGTAATCTGAATGTACCTTTCCTGGTTAAATACTTTTATTATATTCAAAGTTATCATGTCTCACACACCATTTCTTTCAAGGTTACATAAATCAATTAACTCACACAAAAATTGGGAATTATTTCTGGAATTTGTATTCTGAATTCCAATGGACCCTTCAGCCACTTAACTTTCTCCAGTGCCGGGCTCCCTCGGCGCTGGGAAACCCTCCTCCTCCTGCCAACATCATCGCCATATGCGCATGTGTGGCTAGAGCCGCGCTCATTCAATCTGCCCGTAGGAAAGCATTTCTCAATGCTTTCCTATGGACGTCCAGCGTCTAAGTGAGAAGCGTGAAAGCGCCTCTAGCGGCTGTCAGTGAGACAGCCACTAGAGGCTGGATTAACCCTCAGTAAAACATGCTGCAGGGTTAACACTAAAGGGACCTGGCACCCAGACCACTTCATTGAGCTGAAGTGGTCTGGGTGCCTATAGGCGTCCTTTTAGGAAGTGGGTAGCCATCCAGTTAGAAATAGCAGAAAGGCAATCAGAGACACTAGTCAAGAGGGGCGGGGAGAGATCAGGGGAGGAGAGATAGATTTGCATAGAAGAGATATTGGAAGTCAAAGGAAGCAGTATAGATCAAGAACCTTGACTGAACCTTGGGGGACACCAACACAGAGGTTGGGAGGAAGAGGCAGAGCCAGAGAAAGAGACACTAAAAGAGCGCTGGGTGAGGTAGGAGGAGCACCAGGAGGGAGCAATAGCTCGTAGACCGAGATTACGGAGGATGAGAAGAAGCTGTTTATGATCAACAGTATCGAGAGCAGCGGAAAGGTCAAGGAGAATTAGGAGTAGTGACCATGAGATTTTACAGCGAGTAGATTGTTTGATACTTTGGTCAGAGCCGTTTCCACAGAGTGCTTAGCTCGGAAACCAGACTGAAGTGGGTCGAGCAGAGAGTTGGACTTGAGGAAGTGTGTCAATCTCGCATACACAAGTCTTTCAAGGATCTTGAATGCAAAAGGCAGGAGCGAGATAGGGCGGTAGTTAGACGGGGAGTTGGGGTCAAGGTTGGGCTTTAAGGTCCCATGTTACTAAATGCATTTTCATTGCTTACTAAACATTGTAGAAAAATTCCAAAAATCATAACCAGTACAATTCTGTCATCCTCCAAAAGCAGTCAAACCGTTTAAGAGTGGTTTGACAACTTAACCGGGCCCTGTGAAGGGGCACTATGTGCGATGTGTGGATTTATTGGGTTGCTAATAGAAAGCGGTGAGAAAAAAACAACAAAAAACAAAAGCAATGAGAGTCTTTAAACACAATCCATGATAATGAAAACTCCAATGTAGAAACTCTTTATAAACCACAAAGGTTCACTCTTTTGTGGTCCTGTAGTGCACACTACGACAATGGCAGGGACGTCGGATAAATATCTCGGCATGGTCTCTGCTTCCTAAACAGACCTAGCTGCTGCTGCCCAGAAGAATAAGTGGCAGTGCGAGAGTCTTTCTAAAAGCAGCAGGATAGCCAGTCCACACAAATCATCAGGGGAACAGAGGCCCAGAACAACTTCATCCTACAGGCACCAGAACAGTGATCAGGTATGGCATAAAATACCCTTGGAGTTTGCTGCCTGGCTGACACTAGTAGGTATAGGTTACATTATAGTATAGTCATAGTAGTCGTTATTTTATGACAAAGGTTATCCTTTATTTGCTCATAAATGAAACAATATTGTCATTAGGTGAAATGAGCATGGCTCTCTTAGGAATAAAGAAGATTGGAATTACTAGTGTCTCTCTAAGCTACACGGTGTTATAGAAGTTATGGAGGCTATGCACTAAACAATGAGTACTGTGTATATAATATATATTCTCCCACTTCCCCTGTGTGTAACTTCTTATTGTCAGCCACACTTTTTTATTTCCTACGTTCCAATTTTAGCTACATTGAGCTCTAATTGTGTGGTTTTAGCAATGCTATAGCCAGTAGAACTGTCAAGAAGCGATAAAGTAACCAGAATCTATGATTTTTATTCTGCCAGGTGGGACATATTTCTGCTCACTAACATCTGTTACTTTTCTGGTGTTCATGGACATATAGCAACCCTATAGGGTGGGGTTTTGAGAATTGGTTTAATTCAGTATATGTGGGGAGGGATCATAAAAATGTACCCTTGGGCTGAAGACCCTGATTATTTTGTCACTTAGGAATCCCCCCTCCCCCATCTCAGATTCCCTTTTTCTTTTTATCGCTTGCACGGTCTGTCAATCCGACCGATGTCCCTTCTCTCTAGCTTCATATTAGTTATATTCCCATCTCGTCTCTCTTTAAATTTTCTCTCTATTTCCAGGTCTGTCAGTCTTTCATTCTGTTTTAGCCTAAGAAATAGACACAGAAACTAAAAACGATGCCGAGAGAGGGTTATCGTCACAAACTGGTAATATATATACACTACTAGTTATTTTCCAGTTTACCATTCTCTCTCTAGTCATAGTGAAATCTTATTTCCTATATTTTCCCAGATTTTTGTCCCATTTTTAGATTGTAAATTAGTTTTGGGTAGAGCCCCCTTCACTTACTATGCACTTATTATTATTTATAAAGCGCCATCAGATACCGTAGCACTGTACAAAGGGGCATATGGCAAACTTGTTTTGACAGATTTAATCATTTATCTTGGTTTATTTATCGTACAGCGTTCTGAAATATACAATAAATGGGAGTTGGAGATTACAAGAAGGCAGGGAATGTTAATTATGTAGAGGGCCAAGGAATAGTAAGTTGGTTTTGAGGATTTTGAATGTGATTCTACTGAAATTACCTCAATTTATATAAAAATACATAAATGGGTATCAGAGCAACATTTATGACTCTACTGTTTTATTTTTAATTATTAAAAAATTATGATAAAATTTTATTTTGTACCATCTTGTAGTTTTATATAGAAATTGAATAATGATTTATATCATTAGCTTATCCCTGTCCAAACTAGGTATAATAAATACAGTAAAATATTAAAACAAAATTTCACCAGATGTTATCCTATACCGACCCAACACCAGTTTGTGAAAGAGCTAGATTTCTGCTTTAAAACAAGTGGTCTCATGCTGATCATTGTATTTGTTGGGGTTGCAAATCTTCTCTGTGTTTTTGTTATTTATGCATATTATGTTGTTAGGAGATCATGTCTGATATTGAGATTGCCTAGTGACTACTTTCAGCAAATGCTGCAACAATATCTTAACTAGCATATAGCTCACAATCTTGATACATTCTCACCTTCAGTTTTATTATCCAGTTGCCAGGACTACATTCTGGATATTGATGCTCAGATCAGTTCACCAAGAATTGTATTCCTGCTTTATAGCATTTTCTTTACCCACCCTTGGCCATGCCTCCTATTAAACGAACCTCTGCTTTTCTTTTTCTAACCCAGAATCTAGCTTATAGTCAATCTAGCAGAATAACCTATGCAATTAGGGGGCGATCTAGTTGACTTTACCTAGATGTTGGTCAAAAGGTAAAAAATAAATATAAAATATCCCTCCTTGTGGACACAATTGAGACTATTTTTCTCCTCCTTGTTACACTTCACTAGGAGTAAAATTCTGTATTTCTTCTGGCACCTTTTGATCATGATGGCCATAAATGTAAAATTGTACATCCGACTTAATCTTCTTTTTCTTTTTTTTTCCCCTCTTATTAAGGTATATCTAAAAACGGCTTGCAAAAGCTGCATATCTCTTGTCTGCTGCTTTTGCAAACCCTCCCCTTCTAACCCCATTCAGACTTTTTCTGGCTGTCCAATCACAGACTTTCCAATTCAGCTCCATGAGAAGTCTTTGCAAGGCAGCTGCTCTGGTCAATTGCTGCCTCTTGAGTTCAGTGCAACTAAGCTAAACACACCAGGAATTACCAGGACCAGTTGTCCAATTGACAGCCAGGGGGTGTATCCAAATTAATTTATAAAATTGCTAATTTCTATTCAAATCAGCACTTTTCTCTGAGAAATCTCTGAATCTTGGGTTTATCTCCCCTGAGCAAAACAACAAGGAAGTAACCGGACTTGTCTATGTAAATCTGCACTTTTTGCAAAATGAAAAATTAAATAAATAAAAAAAGACAGTCTTCACACAAAGATTTTCCGCAAGCTTAAAGTGACACTGTAGGCACCCAGACCACTTCAGCTCTTTGAAGTGGTCTGGGTGCAGTGTCCCTTTTGCATCTAGGGACTTCGCCTGACATTGTAGGATCTCTTTAAGCGCTTTATGGGTCCGGAATGTCTTGTGAAATCATCACTGTATGCCTGTTATCTGCTTTGCCAGTAATCAGCAATGTATCATTCCTTTCGGTGGCTTTTTCTTGGCTTGCTGTGTGATCTTAATCTCTGTATCTACCGTACTTTATCTTCAGCTGTCCCAATACTGTCCTTCGTGTGCCAATATAGGTCCTTGCTTACATGTGCCAATTAAATTCCCCCTTATAGACTGAAGGAGCCATATTCGCTCAACTTCCTCTGTGGGTAAGGGGCAATTGTATAAGTAGTATGCTTGCATCTTGGTCTCCAGTAATTCCTATGGAAATATGTTTCCCATCAACTATGTATGTAGAATTGGCAAGACATTAAAATTCAACTGTTATCCATAAATCATTCACATCTAGGTCAGAGCATCTCCAAAAGGGCAAGCCTTGTAGGATGTTCCTGGTATGCAGCGGTAAGAACCTACCACAAGTGGTGCATGGTAAGACAACCAGTGACCTCATTCTGCATATATTGCAGCTGAGAATGCAGTCACTTTGACCGAATGGTAAACTGACATGCCACAATACAGATTCTATGGACCTCGACTTTTGTAGTCAGATACTTTGCCAATATCATATCATGTCATCATCATGTTTTTGTTTTTTCATCCAAGGCCTTTGTTGTATTGTTTATATTAACTATTTTACAAAGAATTAGGCGTATTTTGCAAACCCTTTCAAGATAACATATCCACTTGCATAATTTCATCAATGAGGAAGAGTGATATATTTACCTTAAGTCTCCCTCTGCAATATCCTCTTCCCCATTACATCCATCTCCTGGCCCTGGTAGATGACGTGAATTAAATAATTGATATTTGAATAGTTTAGATGAGATGCGTTTTGTTAAACTTTTGTCCCTGGAGGAAAAAAATACAAATTAACGTTTACCTGTCTAATCCAGTTATTGAAAGAGTATAAAACAAAATAAATAAACCACCTATACATTTTCTTGCACAACACTTCCCACCTGTTAATCAATTCTGGGCAAGATGTCTGCCCTCCTACTCTGTCATTGACTTCTAGTGCTTGCGGAATGAATATAGTAACCGACTGAGGTCACTCCCTCCGTTCTAACTGACTTGCTGGCAATAAAACCAATTTATCTGTCTAATGGAAAAGCACTGTCTTACTTTGGAAGTGTCCCTAAGGAAGGCTGACCACATCCAAAAGGGGCAAGAGCAAGGCAAATACCTGAGTGTGGCTGTTTTATGGCTATGACTGTGCTAGCATGCTGAAAATTGTGTAATGGGGAAAAAAAAAAAACACACGAGGTCATAAACCTAAAGCCTTCCCCCTCTCTCTCTATCTACAATAAAGGACTTTTGTTTGAAATAGTTTGTTTTGATATTTCGTTTGACTGTATATGTCACTGAGCAGGGTTATTTCATGTGTCCGGTGTTCTGAATCGCTGATTTTATATACAATAAAGTTTAACAATACAATAACTGCATACTTATATATTTGGAAAAACTCAACAACACAAAAAATATTTGAAACAATAATTGCATACTAAACCCATACATATAAACATATTTAATTGTTTTTATAAGTTTTTTTTTTTTTGCGGTGTTCCTATGCCCCTTCTTCTATTGTGCAATGTGTAATATGATTTTAGTTATGTCTTTATATGCAGCTCATATGCCCAAAAGGTAGATCTCCAACTGTTGTAGAACTACAGTTCCCATGAAACTTTGATTGTCTTTAGAATGACAAAGCATCATGGAAACTTTAGTTTAAAAACATCTGGGGATCTACCTTTTTAACCCCTAATATACATGTACCAACAGTTCTATATTTGGCTGCAATGTCCATGGAATGTATACACGCCCTTTTACATTAAAGGGCCATTATAGGCACCCCGTCCACTTGAGCTCAGTAAAGTCTGCAATGTAAAACATTGCTGTTTTGTCGTCCTGGCGGCCACTAGTACAGAAGTAGGCAACCTTCGGCACTCCAGATGTTGTAGACCACATCTCCCCTGATGCTTTGATAGCATTATGGGAGATGTAGTCTGTAACAATGTGCCCTTGTACTAGCGGGGGCATCCTCACAGTCAGCCTTGGCTCTTTAATGCTTTATGTGAGGACATTGAACGTGCCCTAATGCCTATACCATGAAAGCCTTGGATTCCGATGATTTGCCATACGAACCAGTTGCGCATGCGCGTCTCATCTCCAGTGCTTCTCGGGGAGTCGCATTGGATTGAACGAGAAGATAGGGGTGATGGCGGCGGCAGTGGTTAATATAACGTAACGCATTAAATGTGAAATTCACTCTGAATTCTCAGCAATGCTCCCTTTAGTAAGATCCCCAGTGCGGTGTGTTGTATAAAGTGACATTTATTGGTAATCTCACATTTAGTTATTTAGTTTTTTCACTCTGACTCCCCCCCTATCTGTAATGGCTAACCCCTTTAGTGACCCAGTGAGGGGGGCTGTGATCATGGCTGGCTGGAAGCAGCCGTTGTTGTTGTTTTGTTTTTTTTTTATCCCGCGGGAGAGGCGATAATTCGCGGCTATTCACAGCCCCGCGAACGGCCTGGTTTGTTTACAGCTTCCCAAGCCTGAGCTTCCCTTCCTCCCTCGCGTCGCCATGGTAACCGGTCCCCCCTCCCCCTCCCCTATCGGCCAGCCCAGCAGCGCCGCGCTCCTGCCTCACCTATCATGGCGGCGCGACGCGGCCGTGACGTCACGACGTGCCACTCGGCGGAGCAGAGGAGGGAGAGCAAGAGAGGGGGGGCGGCACGCGCTCGGCTGCTCTAACCGCATTGTTTGTTTGAAAGACGGAATCTGGGCCGAGCTGCGGCGGCCGCGAGGACTCTCCGGGAGAGGGAGGAGGAGGACCAGGAGGGAGCCGTGCAGCGAGCGGGGCCGCGGCTCGTTCCCTCACAGGGAGGGTCGGAGAGCCATCGGCCGCCATTAGCGGATTCCCCGTCCTGTCAGCCGCTCCCAGTCCCGCGCGGGAAGGTAAGCTGTGCCCGCCGTGTGTGTGTGTGTGTGTGTGTCCGGGGGATCCCCCGCCGGGCTCGGTGTGTGTCCAGGGCGGGCCCGCCGGTGTCTCTCTCTCTCTCTGGCTGTGTCTCCCTGTGTCTGGGCTTTGTGAGGCAGTTGTTTTGTCAGGCGCCATGTTTGGCGGGGAGCCCGGCTGGGGGAGGGGGCCGCGCTGAGCGGGGGGGCTCGGGGGGCCCTCACTCAGCTCCCTGGAAAGGCCACCCATTGATTTGAACGGCCCCGGGAAAGTGGTGCAGTGACGTCACAGGGGGGGGGGGGGGGGTGTGGATACACACATTAACCCCCAAACTACCGGGGTGCAGCTCATTAACCCCCAAACCCTCACAGAGACCCTCACTGACAGCCACAAACTCAGGGCATCTACCTACCTCCACAGACAGCTAACCTACTAACTACACCCCTACCATCTCCACAGACAGCTAACCTACTAACTACACCCCTACCTACCTCCACAGGCAGCTAACCTACTAACTACACCCCTACCTACCTCCACAGACCGCTAACCTGCTAACTACACCCCTACCTACCTCCACAGACCGCTAACTTGCTAACTACACCCCTACCTACCTCCACAGACCGCTAACCTGCTTACTACACCCCTACCTACCTCCACAGACAGCAAACCTGCTTACTACACCCCTACCTACCTCCACAGACAGCTAACCTGCTTACTACACCCCTACCTACCTCCACAGACAGCTAACCTGCTTACTACACCCCTACCTACCTCCACAGACAGCTAACCTGCTTACTACACCCCTACCTACCTCCACAGACAGCTAACCTGCTAACTACACCCCTACCTACCTCCACAGACAGCTAACCTGCTAACTACACCCCTACCTACCTCCACAGACAGCTAACCTGCTAACTACACCCATACCTACCTCCACAGACAGCTAACCGGCTAACTACACCCATACCTATCTCCACAGACGGCTAACTACACCCCTACCTACCTCCACAGACCGCTAACTTGCTAACTACACCCCTACCTACCTCCACAGACCGCTAACCTGCTTACTACACCCCTACCTACCTCCACAGACAGCTAACCTGCTTACTACACCCCTACCTACCTCCACAGACAGCTAACCTGCTTACTACACCCCTACCTACCTCCACAGACAGCTAACCTGCTAACTACACCCCTACCTACCTCCACAGACAGCTAACCTGCTTACTACACCCCTACCTACCTCCACAGACCGCTAACCTGCTAACTACACCCATACCTACCTCCACAGACCGCTAACCTGCTAACTACACCCATACCTACCTCCACAGACAGCTAACCGGCTAACTACACCCATACCTACCTCCACAGACAGCTAACCGGCTAACTACACCCATACCTACCTCCACAGACGGCTAACTACACCCCTACCTACCTCCACAGACCGCTAACTTGCTAACTACACCCCTACCTACCTCCACAGACCGTTAACCTGCTTACTACACCCCTACCTACCTCCACAGACCGCTAACCTGCTTACTACACCCCTACCTACCTCCACAGACAGCTAACCTGCTTACTACACCCCTACCTACCTCCACAGACAGCTAACCTGCTTACTACACCCCTACCTACCTCCACAGACAGCTAACCTGCTAACTACACCCCTACCTACCTCCACAGACAGCTAACCTGCTTACTACACCCCTACCTACCTCCACAGACCGCTAACCGGCTAACTACACCCATACCTACCTCCACAGACAGCTAACCGGCTAACTACACCCATACCTACCTCCACAGACAGCTAACCGGCTAACTACACCCATACCTACCTCCACAGACGGCAAACTACATCCATACCTACCTCCACAGACCGCTAACTATCCATGGTGTACACAGAGCTAACCTGCTGATACCAATACCTACCTACACAGACCGCTAACTACAGCCTATAGCCATAATACCTACACAGGCAGCTAAACTGCTAACTATATCCATGGATTGCTACCTACCTACACAAGCTGCAAAATTAACAATACCCATGGTTTGATGTTGATATAGCTACACAGAGCTAACTGACACAAATTATCCTTGGTGTGATCTCTATCTACACATACAGCTAAACACCTAATGCTCTCTGTATGTCTCTTTGTATCTTTATGTATGCAATTACACTTGTCAGAGGGTGACAATAATTAGTTCCTGCCTGATTATATGGGATTATTCTGTACATGTGTCCAAGTGTGTTAAATACTTAATAGATTTTAAAAGCCACTGAGGAGTCATTTGTACCAGAAACGGTCACTCACCTGTTCTGTAACAGGTATGGGCTCAGAACAATAAAAAAAGAACTCACACAGACATGGTTAGTTTACATGGGGGGAGGGGTGTTTCTGCTTTCTAACTTCATCCACTTCAAAGCTAATTCTGGTTACCTACTTTCAGTGATTGCACTTCATCTTTCTAAACAGTTTGCATAACTTTCCTGTATAATTCAAACTTCACTGGAATTGTGTAACCAATATCTTGTAAGTTATATCAAGAAATATAAACTGCTAAAGCTCTGCTTGTTATTGTGATAGCCTTTCGGAGGAATAAAAAATGTATCATGTTGATTGGGGAAGAGCGAGTGTTTCATGTTGCACTTTGTTCACACAAACCACAGAAACCAGTTCCCTACATCAATCTGTACTATGCCACCCTCCCCCTTCCCTTTACTTACATCTTCCTAAACCACTGCTTTGCATGTAGATTGCACGCTTGGGCACTCACTGTGAGATTAATTCCCCTCTGGGAAGTTAACCCCTTAATGACACATGACATGTGTGACATGTCATGATTCCCTTTTATTCCAGAAGTTTGGTCCTTAAGGGGTTAAAGGAGGAACTGCTGGAGGAGGGAATATTGTATGATCCGCCTTTTCATAGTGAAATTACTTGGGTGGTTGTGATTTATGTCTTTTTATTGTGGCTCATATTGCATCTGTAACTGTGTTTTAGTAATCGTCTTAGTACTTCTGTTTTTGTTTTGAAGTACAATAACGAAAGCTGAAAACTCAATCTTGCAGTGTCCTTTTAATTGAATTTAAGGGATTTCCTTGTACAGTTTGTAGTATTGTCCTGCACCATGTGCCAGTCTGTTTCTGTCCGCTTTAGGGGGTGTGTATAAATGTGCATAATTGGTGCTTGTAAATCTGTAAATGTCTAGCATCAGAGGAGCAAACCTGGCATATTTAGTAAAGTCGTAGAAAGTATTTTTTTTTTTTTTTTTTTTCTTAAGGAAGTTTCAGTGTTATGCAAGATTTCTTGTCCGAAACACAAACTTTTATTTTTATTTTTTTATTACTCTCTTCCACCCCCATTGCCATCTGGCTTTCTTGTAAGATTGCTAGACCTGTCTGAGTGTTTTGGTTACTCTCAAAGGACATTCTAATGCCATTTAAAGACGAACTGGTGTCCTTCTCCTCCCCCCCGCCCCTCCACCAGGATAGCAACATGACACCCCCCTCCACCCTTTTTTTTTTCATTCCTAAGAGACAATGGAACACCTGATTTGCTACATAACTAGAGAGTAAAGACACCTACAGCTAATACATTTTACCATATGTGGCAGGAATATTTGGTGGCTTCTCTACTCCATATATCCAAAAGACTTTATTAAAAACAATTTCCCTTTATTTTAACATATGAGGGACAAATTAACACCCAGAATATATGAAGGAGCATGTCATTGGTGATACATGGATAAGAAATTCTGTGGAGTAAAATATGTAATATAGGATATAAACCACGGCACAATCTGCTACAAGATCTGCTTGGAACAAGAAGAAACTGTGATCCATGCAACATTCACTTTTAGGCATTTTTTTTGTTTTCTGTCCACCTATTTATTCTCTTATTTGCTCCAAAATATTTTTTTGTGTTCATCTTTCATTATTTTATTTTCCTGGTTCATTTTCGTACCTTTCTTTAAGTTAACACATTTGTTACGTACACTCATGTATAAGAAAGGAGGTGAAGAGGTAATATTACTAATTTCTTACAAATTCTTAATTTGTAAATATTTGGTAAAACCATCAAAAACTAAAAATATGAGAAATTTAAAACATTTGTTGGAAATCAGCTTATTTTGGCATACTACAAAAATAACAGTATCTAATCCGTGTTTTATACCCCACCTTCTATAGACTGTAAGCTCATTTGAGCAGGGTCCTCTTCAACCTATCGTTCCTGTAAGTTTTCTAGTAATTGTCCTATTTAAATCACCCCTCTCATACTATTGTAAAGTGCTACGGATCTGTTGGCGCTATATAAATGGCAGTAATAATGTATAAAACATGGAAGAAACTGTTATACATAAGAAAATGGTGCATGCGCACAAAACTGGTACAAAAGTAAACACAGCACTTCTTATATGTACAACCCTAAGAGTCGTGCAAGTGTTACCATAATCTAATACTAAACAGCCTACAAATTAGGGATAAACCGATATTGATTTTTTTCTTTCTTAGAACAGATACCGATAATCTGTGAACTTTCATGCTGATAAGTTACTGATAGAGATATTCTGTACATTTACCATTTTAAAAACAACAATAAAAAACTTTTTTGCACAAATCTACTGTTAACTGAACATGTTTATTATTTATTTTTTTGCAAATCTTTATTTATTAAATGCAAAAAATAATCAATGAGAGTATTTGAATACTTTTGAATTTGAATGCAGTGTATGTTTGTGTAGTGGATGCAGTGTGTATATAATGTGTAGTGTGTGCGAAGTGAAGTCAGTGTGTATATGTATATATATATATATATGTGTGTGTGTGTGTATATATATATGTATAATGCAGAGTGTGTATGTTTTTGTAAGTATGTTAAGCGTGTAAAATGGGGAGGGGGGGGATGACAATTTTATTTTTTACATTCCCTGGGGGGCCCAGCATACTCTTACTTATCTTCCCAGCTGCTCCCTTGTCAAACTCTTGTGGCCTGTGTGCCGCACAGAGCGTTGCCATGGTAATCCGTGGCAACGCTCTGACGGTCGCGGCGCTCACGAGAGTTAGACAGGGGAGTGCTGGGGAGGTAATTAAGTGTCCTGGGCCCCCCAGGACCCTGATGGCGGCCATGGTCTGCATTATCGGTAATATCGGTATCTTTATTGACCAATACCGATATTGCTGAAAATACACAAATACTACAAATATTTGGGTAGATTCTGTTTTGTGTCTGAGTTTTTGGAAATTCTGATTAAATATTTAAAGGGACACTATAGTCACCAGAACAACTACAGCTTATTGAATTTGTTCTGGTGAGTAGAATCATTACCTTCAGGCTTTTTGCTGTAAACACTGTCTTTTCAGAGAAAATGCAGTGTTTACATTACAGCCTAGTGATGACTTCACTGGCCACTCCTCAGATAGCTGTTAGAGATCCTTCCTGGGTCATGGCTGCCTAAAATGCATCCAAACATTCAATGTCTCCTCCCTCTGCATGCAGACACTGAACTTTCCTCATAGAGATTCATTGATTCAATTCAACTCTATGAGGAGATGCTGATTGGGCAGGGCTGTGTTTGAATCATGCTGGCTCTGCCCCTGATCTGCCTCCTTGTATGTCTCAGCCAATCCTATGGGGAAGCATTGTGATTGGATCAGGCTACCACTTCTGATTATGTCAACAGACTGCTTGTTTTTCTGAGACAGACAGGGCAGAGCCAGCAGCTTCAGGCTTGAATACATTAAGAATCTTACTATATTTATGGAGGCATCAGGAGCCCAGGGGGGCCAGATGGTGTTTTTAACACTATATGGTCAGGAATACATGTTTGTGTTCCTGACCCTATAGTGATCCTTTAAATTCTTGGCCGCAATAGTGTGTTTGTGCCCAGCTAAACCAGACTTCCGAACTTGGGAACCTGTTTTAGTTTCTGTTGCTCTCCCTGTGCCTTATGCGTGTTATGGATCTTTTGTTTTGCTTAATTTATCTTGTCTTTGTATTTATTTATCTATTTTCTCTTTTAGGTCACCAAAAATGAGGCGTAAAGGACGCTGGCACAGAGTTTCTGCACCACCCAGGACATCTACATCTCCGTGTAGTATTAAACATTCCCCCACTCGGGAAACCTTGACATATGCACAAGCCCAGAGAATGGTTGAAATAGAAATAGAGGGTCGTCTGCACAGAATTAGTATTTTTGATGCATTAGACATTATTTCTGATGATGATCTCACTGCTCAAGAAATGACAGAATGTAACAGCAATAAAGAAAACAGTGAACAGCCACCACAGGTTTGTCTTCGGTCAAAAAGGCATAAAGCTAGTAACGGCAAAAAGAAAAGTGAAGTTCTTCCAACAGCACATGGACATGCTGCCACAAGTGTTCTCCCTGAGCCTAAAGTACGTGTCATAGAATGCAGCCCTCCATCTGCTCCCAACAGGCCTGCAACCTACTACAAGTTTCAAGAAAAGTCTGCGGAAGAACTGGACAAAGAAGTGGAATATGACATGGATGAAGAAGATTACGCATGGCTGGAAATAATAAATGAGAGACGCAAAAGCGATGGACTCTCGGTAGTTTCCCAAGACATATTTGAATTCCTTATGGACAGATTTGAGAAAGAATCATACTGTGAAAATCAAAAACAAGGTGACCAGCAGTCATTAATTGATGAGGACGCAGTTTGTTGTATCTGCATGGATGGGGAATGTCAAAACAGTAATGTTATTTTGTTTTGTGATATGTGTAATTTAGCTGTACATCAGGAATGTTATGGAGTGCCATACATACCTGAGGGACAGTGGCTTTGTAGACATTGTCTGCAGTCTCGTAATATGCCTATTGATTGCGTGCTGTGCCCAAACAAGGGAGGTGCCTTCAAAAAGACTGATGACGATCGCTGGGGACATGTTGTTTGTGCTTTGTGGATCCCAGAGGTTGGATTTGCAAATACAGTTTTTATTGAACCTATCGATGGTGTAAGCAACATTCCCCCAGCAAGGTGGAAACTAACTTGTTACCTCTGTAAGCAAAAAGGTGCTGGTGCCTGCATCCAGTGCCATAAGGCAAACTGTTACGTTGCTTTCCATGTGACTTGTGCTCAGAAAGCTGGACTTTACATGAAAATGGAACCTGTGAAAGAAGTCAACGGAAGTATCACAACATTTTCTGTTAAAAAGACTGCTTATTGCGATGCTCATACACCTTCAGGGTGTGTGAGAAGGCCATTAAATATATACGAAGAGCCAGATTCGAAAAATGGCATCTGTAGAAAGGGTAGTGATCGGACAGTACGGTCAACTTCCAAACTTAGGAAAAGAGCAAAGAAAATGAAGAAAGAAGAAGAAGAAACAGAAGCTTGTGCAATTGTACCCACAGTCAACGTACCAGATATTCCACCTCAGAGGTAAGGAGTAAAATTGGTAATAGTACTCTTTGAATTTAAATGTCTCACTTTGTGTTGTTTTCCAGTTCTGGCTTTTAGTCAAAACTAGAGAACAAAACAGGTTTATTCTCTAAACAACCAATTGTAGTGAGTTGAAAACCTTACGTCAAATTCAGGCTGAAATAAATTATACCGAAGTTGGACCATGCTGTCAAAAATGTACTATTGTTGCTCAAATATTGCAGCTTGTTATCAAATTTACTACAGTTAAGTTTAGTGAATACAGACTAGGAATACATTCTACTATTATAAACTAGGACTAAGTTTGTTTCCCAGAAAGTGTGCCTTAAAATGTCAGTAGCTGTGTATATGTTTCAGGGTGTGCACCTTCTGCCCAGGTCAGACAATTACTTGGCCAATATTGATGCACCTTTAACCCCTTAAGGACCAAACATCTGGAATAAAAGGGAATCATGACATGTCACGTGTCCTTAAGGGGTTAAATTTCTATGACAGAAGCTCATCACATAAATTACAAGACATACAATATATGGGAGTAAAGCAGTGTGTAGGGACTTGTAGTTTAATTGACCGCTTTTTACGATAAAAAGCAAATAGCTGAACTACAATGTCCAGAATACTTTGCTGTACAGCATGTCTAACTCTTATACCACAGACTACTTGTATATTTGGTAACACAGATCTTATACTGTAGCTAACAGGAAAATACTGCAAGTTGGGAGGGGAAGATTTAACTTAAGAAAATATATATTTTTCTAAAAACAAAAACATATAACTGTAATCATACCGGTTGGAATCTGCACCTTTTGAAAAATGAAAAAGAGGACATGTTTTCTTTTATGCGTGAGGTGCTTTAGGTTTTTGGAGTGTTCCTTTAATCTTTAGATTGATCTGGCTGGGTTATATGAAACATCTTGCTATACCATGGTCATGAAGAATAAAGCCACAACAACTGTGCATGTTGCTTGATTCAATGAATATCAAGAAAAAAAAAATATTATTCTACGCTAGAGGCTAAATTCACAATTCTCTCTGTTCACAGTATTCTAACTTGTTAAAAAATAAAATGTTAAAATCTACCACGAGGACAGTAAACAACAAAACAAAAAAAAAAGACGTAGGTTATCCTGGACAAATTTCATATAAAATTCCAGAACGGGATTAAGGGAAAAAAATATATTATATAGGTTTCTTTAGGATACCAGATAGACAGAAGAAGAAACCCCAAAAAGCAAACCCATTTATACCTAACTGATACAAAGGGACAAATTAATTGAATACTGTAGCACTCACTGTCCCAGCAAAGTAACAATATTTTCTGCCCCAAGACCGCTTTTGTTCAAGGGATTGATTATCCAATAGAACTCACCATTTGCATTACAAATGTTATCCAAAATGAACCAATGAACCAGTCAGAAGCTGGTATATGGTCATGTCTTTATTGCAATGGTTCTGAGAGCATACACATTAATGGGAAACTTTAGTGCTAGGAAAACAAAGCCCCCTCCCCCAGGGTGCAGAAATGGTTAAAGAAAACATATAGGAAAGCAATTGTGTAATGCTTTTCTATGGGTTTTGGGTGGCTAGATTTCCTCATGCATGATGTGAGGATGTCCAGCGTCAGGCGACCAAAATTCACGTAAGCCACCCGGAAGTCTCTTTAGTGGCGGTCTAGTAGATGTACATGTACATGTAAACCACCATCTGGCCCCCTTCTTTCCTCCATAAATATAGTAAAATATTACTTGAATTTGTGTGTTCAGCTGCTGCCTCTGCCTGCTGTCTCCTCACATCATCAGAAGTGGTGGTCTGAGCCAATCACAATGCTGAGGATTGGCTGAGACTGTAAAGGAGGCAGATCAGAGGCAGAGCCAGCACGAGTCAAACACAGCCTTGACCAATTCACATCTCCTCATAAAGATGAATTGTTTCAATGCATCTCTATGAGAAAAGTTCAGTGTCTGCATGGAGAGAGTGGAGACCTTGAGTGGCAGTGCTGCACAGTGAGGAAGCTCCTCTAGCAGCCATTTGAGGAGTGGCCAATGGAGGTATCACTAGGCTGTAATGTAAACACTGCATTTTCTCCGAAAAGACTGTGTTTAGGGCAAAAAGCCTGAAGGGAATGATTTCACTCACCAGAACAAATACAATAAGCTGTAGTTGTTCTGGTGAATATAGTGTCCCTTTAGGGGACTGGGACACTGCACCTCGACTACTTGTTAATGAGCTGAAGTGGTCTTGGTGCCTATAGTGTCCCTTTTAAGATCTTGAATATATACATGATATCCGTTAAATTTTAAAGGGACACTATAGTCACCAGAACAACTACAGCTTAATGTAGTTGTTCAGGTGATTAGAATAGCGCCCTTCAGGCATTTTCATGTAAACACTGCCTTTTCAGAGAAAAGACAGTGTTTACATTGCCCTTAGGGACACCTCCAAGTGGCCACTCCTCAGATGGCCACTGGAAGGGCTTCCTGGCTCGGGGCTGCACATTAGGCAGCCCTGCTGTACAGCATCCCCACGCTCTGCATGGGGACACTGAATTTTCCTCATAGAGATGCATTGATTCAATGCATCTCTATGAGGAGGTGATGATTGGCCAAAACGGTGCTTGGCCCCGACCATTGATGATTTTAGCCAATCCAATGCTTTTCTCATGGGAATGCATTGGATTGGCTAAAATCGTCAATTTTGTCATCAAGGGGGTGGGGCCTGCGCTGGTGGACCCGTGGAGAGCTGAAAATAAGGGGAGTTTTAACCTATTCTGAGGGAGCTATGAGAGTGGGGGGCAAGCCACCTAAATGGTGGGTTTTCACTATAGGGTCAGGAATACATGTTTGTGTTCCTGACCCTATAGTGATCTTTTAGGGTCTTGGCAGACTTGGCATACACTGTTTTTTGTCCCACCTGCTTGCCTTGAAAACCTTGGTTACAAAAAAATGTAAAGCTTTGTTACAAAATAATTATATTGCCAAGTATGCACTTTCTATTATCAGACTGTAGCTTTATACAATATATCAGTTGGATTATACATTTTAGCATTGTATAATTAATATATCTTCTTATTATTAAGGCTCTTAACATAATATTCACCACATAAATGTAAGATGCATTAGATGTTTTATACACCTTTTTCAGGTTAATTTCGGGTCACTAGGACTGCTCTCCGGAGGGGAAGATAAGTGCATCCCAGATTAGGCAAAAATAAATAAATACAGTGACAATATATTTACATACAAATACATCTCATTGTAAATCATTCTGATCACATCTAAATAAATCAGATGAATTTTATACTAAACATTGTACTCTCCAGCAAGTATTAAACCTGTGCTGTAGGTCCCCAATGCTCTTTCTTTTTAGTGCTTTTTAGTGCCAATCAGATAACCTGTGTGAGACACCCTAATAGAAATGGCAGTGTTTCTTCTGCTATTTCAGAGGAAGTGCCTCCAGTTGCTGTCACCTGCTGGATGCATTTAAACCCTACAATGTAAACATTGCCCTTCCTGGTAAACAGAAGTGTTTTTACATTACATGGTTAAACTGAGAGGGACATTAGACATAGACACAATGGTTTGGGTGCCTATAGTGTCCCATTCCCACAACCCCCCACCCCAAACACAAAAGTAGGGATTCCGGCACAAAATGTAGTTACTCCGCATTAAAATGCTATTCTATGGTTCTAATGTATTTTTTTTTATTTATTTATTCAGTTGGTCTGAATTCCCTATTCAGTGATTACATCCCTTACAAGTAGCTTGTCTAACTACCATCTGTATCAGTTTTTACTGAAAGCAGGAGGAGGCTGGGAAATATGCTTTTCCATTAAAATAATGTTTTTCTTCAACCGTAGCCATGACAAATTTGTTGGCACAGTTTTTATAATGCTGACGTGTTTCATGCTAATGTGTTTACTAGGGAGAGGTGTGCCATCATGTTCAAAAGATGCCCAGTGTGCTCACTTGCATTGGTTATTAATTTGCTGTGAGGGATGACTGGCTTATTAAAATAAAGTACAGTTACTTCTTCAGTGTCAAGTATTTTTTATTTTTAGTTCCTGAATTGATTACTTTTATGTAATGGGAAGTTAATTAGCAGTTATTATTTTGCTTCTGTGCAATGTTATGCTTTAAAGTGACGTTGATAAAGACTTAAAATGTGTTAGAAATGCTTATTCCTCTTAGAGAAGACTGCTGTTGATTTGCCTCGTGCAGAATCCAGAAACTGGCTATGATCTCCTTGGTCTTCCATTGCTCTCGGTAGAATTTGTGTGGCGCTTAATGAATGAATGACAAGTCTCTCGCACAAGTGAATATAAATGGACAGCAGTTTTGTTTGTGCTTTTCGCTTTCTTTTGGTAATATAGATGCTGTTTAGGGCAGGATAGTGTTTTTTTGGAACTCCATATTTGTTTTATTAGAACCTGACCAGGGGATTGTTGGGAACTTTCAGCTGTAGGTTGCTCACCAGTTATTGGTGGTTCAGTATGAGGCTGTGTGCATAATTTTCCTTTTCCAAATGGTATCTGACTCCGACAACAAGTAGATGTTTTTGTTCCTATACATTCTACAGAAATAGTTATTTTCTGGTAGTCGTTGAATAGTAGAGTGGACTAAGGAGACACTAATGTTATTGCAGAGGACAGACGGCTAAAGGAATGAAAATTACTCAGAGGGACCTTAGGCCAGGGCTTAACAAATCCCAAGCGCCAGGTCGCCATGACGACTAGGAATTTTGTCCCAGCACCTGAATATTTGCCAGACTGTTCCCTCCTAGACGGGCGGCTAGCGAGGGAGTTGTAATCTTGCTGGTCTTCTTGCTCTACTCTCTTGTGTGCCCTGCATTAAAGCCGGGAGACGGAAATGATCTCATGGCACATGAGGGAGCAGAGCAAAATGTGGTTGAAGATTACTGCAACCAGACTGGACCCCAGTGAAAGGATCCCCGCTGGACACCAGGGAAAGAGATCCATTCTACCTCCCCCAAAGCTAGGGATGCTTGGTGGACTTAAATTGAATTAAAACAAAATAATTTGTGAGTGTGTCTGTTAAGGGTTACCGGCCTAAAGAATGAGAGTGTTGTTTTTACTCACTTTATTCCCACAACGTGTTGGCATGTCCGTGGCTGGCCCTGCCTACATGGCTGAAGTAATCAAGCTTGATGATATCCATAGGAAATCATTGTGGGAGGCTATTGCACATGTGTGGCAAAATGCTGCGCTGATCAGCATCTTCTCATAGAGGTACATTGATTCAAGCGCTTCCATGCAGAATGTGTAGACGCTGAATGTAGGTGCTGCACACTGTGCAGCACTGAGATAAGAAGCACTTTAGAGGCAGTATGAGTGACTGTCACCTGAGATGTTGCTAAGTAGTGTTTGCACTGAAAAGACTGCAGGGACAGGTTATAGACACCAGTACCACTACATTAAGCTGAAGTGGTTCTGGTGACTATAGTGTTAATTTTAAGAATTGTAATTTTGTTGTTGAAAATAAAGCTTTTAGTTAAAAAATAAAAAAATAAAGTCTCTAACATTTTTTGCTGGCTCCTAGATTCAAACAAAATGTATCAAGCCTTAGGCCTTCCTAAGAAGTTGAATTTTAAGGATATTCTTAATGGTTATGAGATAAGGTGAAGGACTGATGGGGGAGGGGGCAGGCTTTTCCCTAGGTATGGCGTTTCATCACAAAGCACTATTTGCTGAAACTGTGAACTTGGCAACTAATTCATATTGCAAAATTGGAAATTGCTTTCATAGAAAGGAAATTCTTAATTTTAAAGTTTTTCCTCTAAAAAAAAAAAAAAACAAAAAACCACTAAACAAACCCTAAAACCTCTCCTTATTCGGTCTGTACACTGGCACAGAAATTAGGAGGCTGTACTCTGCATGTCTGCCATCAGGGAACCCCTTTCTCTAGGAGTCTCGCTTGAATTTAGCGTACGGCAAATTAATGTCTGCTGGGACATAGGAGGGGGTCAGGCCGTGTGTGAGCAACCTGCACAGGCAATCTGAGAATGGAGAGAATGAACACATTTTTTTTTATATACATCAAATCAAGCATAAAATGTTGGGGACTTTTAACCTGTTATGAGAAGTAAATCTGTGCTTCTCAAACAGGGGCGTATATTACAGAGCTGTGTCTTACAGCAAGTGTAACACCCACTGAAGCAGGGCAAAATGAATACATTAAAATATGACAGATTCACTTTAAATGTGCTTGGTAACTGTATTCCTGAAATCAGTCTTGTTTTCAGTGTTTAAATCTGTGTTTACATATTTCAGAGTTAACAAAATAATGAACCAGGTGTCTATTCAACGGAAGAAACAGTTCATTGAGAGAGTGCACAGCTATTGGCTGCTGAAACGCATGTCAAGGAATGGCATTCCCTTATTGAGACGGCTACAGTCCAGTTTACAGTCACAGAGAAATATACAACAGGTAAAGCAAATCTTATTTTACCCTTGTTGATATGGGCTACATTCTTATATTTTTGGAAAAGCTTTTCAAATGATCACTATTTGCTAGAAAAACATTTTTCAAATGATTTATGTACAGGATCACCATTAAAGTCACTGGGAATTTTTGTAGATAAATCATTTGAAAATATTTTTTGTAACAGATTGTGATCATTTGTTATGCTTATTCAAACAAATTAAATCAAGGCCATTGTCTGTTGCATTTTCTGTCAATGCTAAATTGCAGTAGGTTAATAAAGGAGACTGGTAATCCGTCTAACTTGTAGATTTATTTTTAAGAATACTATATCTGATTAGTGTGAATTCTAAGATAATACATAGACTTCATATCATAGGCCAGAACAGTCAAGTTTAACTTTAATCTTTCAAGTAACCTTGTTTTCAGTGTAGCTATTTTGTTCTAAAATTTGAATTCACTTTGAGTTCCTAGTAATTCATACTTTATTAATTGAATCTGACAGCTTCTGCTACACCAGGCAACTTTTTGTACTCCAGATTTTGTTTGACTACATCTCCCATAATGCTAGCAAATAATGACAAATGTAGTCCACAACATCTGGAGTGCTGAAGGTTGCCTGCCCCTGGTCATCTTGTCAATAAAGTTTTACAAAAATGTTCCAAATTTGGTGACACGTGTAAGGATCATTTTTTGGTGCAATTTTTGAAGTCTACCTCCCCCCCTTTCCTCACCTTTACTGCTTTTTTTTTTCTTTCTTTCTATCTTGTCCTATTTTCGACCACACACAATTTGAATTTTTCCACCACTTTTTCATACAGGAAAGTGTTCTTTCACTCCCACCTCTTAATAAATATGATCAAAACAATGAAGGAATTTAACAATTACATTTCAAAACACTTTGAGAACTATCCGCTGATGTGCTTTCATTTTAACTTTCATTCACAAAATTATAATTTCTGCTATTCGTATCTTCTTTGGCAACATTATTGTGGCAAGTTATTATACAAACACAAAACTTTGCTTTTAAAGTTAAAATCTTGTAAAGAAATAAAATTTGCTCTGGTGCTGGGCCTGTCTTTGCAGAGCTCAGGTGGGCCAGCGTGATATCTTGCCTAGAAAGCTAGACTTATGCTTTTAAATTTATTATACCTCTATCTCACAGAGAGGGACAATTCTGTTACAGCAGAAGCCTCTACGTCAGGGGTGGGGAACCTTTGGCCCTCCAGATGTTTTGGACTACATCTCCCTTGATGCTTTGCCAGCATTATGGCTGTAAGAGCATTATGGGAGTTGTAGTCCAAAACCTCTGGAGGGCCAAAGGCTCCCCACCCCTGCTCTACGTGATCATTTTATACACAAACACGTTTTTGATAGTAGTGTGAATTATGCTTCAATTAGGCATATACGAGTTAAAACATAGTTAAAAAATTTTTTTTTACTCATACATGTAATATCTTGAGTCAGAATTTCCACACATCTCTACAAATTAATTACATATATCTGTGAGATGGATATTAAAGCATTTCATTAAACTGTTACACCAGCTGTGATCTAAAATTTTCATTTGTCCCACGTGCTGGTTGATATTTACTTTTCTCATTAGATTTGGCCTTACACAAGTTTTGCTTACTTTGATAAACTACTGCAACAATAGTCCCCCATCACTCTCAGCATAATGTAATTGTAACAAAATTATAGCATGGAGAATGTAGCTCTAATTAGCCAGGACATTAATGTTTGTCTTGTGTTTGTGCTTTATTACTGCCAGTCTGTATCTAGTGTAAATATACTGAGAGTTCCTGCTGCTCAGATATTGGAAGCTTTCCATGTGAATTTTACAGTTTTGCCGACTGAATTTAGCTTGAACTTGTCTTTTGGTAAATGTTCTTCTGACTAGCATTTTGTAAAAAGGCATTCTTAAAACAATAACACATTCTGTAACACTGGATTTTCCTAGAGGGAAGATGATGAAGAAGTACAGTCCTTGAAAAATAAATTAAAATATTGGCAACGGTTAAGGCATGATCTTGAAAGAGCGAGGTTATTAATTGAACTCATACGAAAACGGGAAAAGCTAAAACGTGAACAGGTAATGTTATACTTTTTGTTAATACCATTTTATTTAGGACAACCCTCCCCCAACAATGTTTCTATATATACTGTGAATTGAATTCTATTCTATAGTTACTGTGACGAACGCCCTTTGGTCTGATCGTTTGCCACAACGACCTGCTAGCCAGCCTCCTGCTCCAGGACTATGGGCCATGGAATCGGCTCATAAAAAAGACTTGGTTTGTGGGATTTATTTATTCTGTTCGGGAACCGAACCAACTCACAAACTGCGGACCACCTCTGTGCTTGCTAACCTCTCCTGACACTTCTATCATCATGTGTTCTAATTGTGCTGCTGGGTGGCCACCATTCATATGCACAAACACTTGTTCGCGAGATTGCAGGCAGCGGTGTTTGAGCGTCGATTACATGGAACTCAAATCAGACACTAAAACTCCCGAATATCGCTGAACTTTGAACGTCTGCTTCTTCCCCACACATGTCAGGAGAGCGCCATTCGGTAGGTTTCTTCATATGAACCCGTCGAACAAGCGCTACCAACAAGCCAGAGTGTGCTTTCGGTATTTCTTTTACGTGGAACTCTCGAAGTTGACCGGCAAAAGCACCAAACGCCCTGGAACTGTTTTGTGCATAGGACCATGTGTGCGGCCGGTCAGAAATTTACCCCGGTGGCGATTCGGCTGTTTTGGGGGGATCTGAGTGCTTTTTGATTATATACTGGTCGCTCAGATTGGATTGGCCTAATGAGTGAGAAGACCATGAGAGAGAAGCAGTAATGCTGGAAAAACTTAAATAAAATATTTTTTTATAAAAAAAATTGGGGCTAAACAGGAGGACAGGGACACTAAAGAATTAGGAATACAGGTTGTATTCCTAATGCTTTAGTGTTCCTTTAGGAAGCACTAAGTACTATGATCGTTTCAGTCTATAGTTGAAGATATGAGGCTTTTAGAATTCTGAAAGACTTCAACATTTTAAAATATGAATATTATATTTCAAGAAGAAAATAAAAAAGTACGTCTTACTGCTAGATGAATAAAACCACATGTTCATTGTCTGACATTGTCTTTTATTAGCTTTCTGTTAATTATGTATGAAGGTTGACTGACCGTATTCTTTATTGTGGGTATTTTTAGGTTAAAGTTGAACAGGTAGCTATGGAGCTCCAGCTAACACCGCTGACGGTCCTGCTACGCTCCCTTCTTGAACAACTGCAGGAGAAAGATCAGGCTCGGATATTCGCTCATCCTGTAAATCTCACAGAGGTGAAGTGCTTTTTATTTTTTTACTATTCCGGTGCCTTGTGTTGCAAATAGGCCTGCCACGTTTTCTGGGTGCACATCACTTATGTAAACTTTTGGACAGGATATAAAATGCTTCCCTGCAGCATGTAGAAATAGGTTGCAGACAGTATAGTCGGTCAATATATACCCAAGGCAAACTACACCTTGATTTAATTTCCCTTTTGCAGCATAGGAATGCCACATATTACAGAGCTGCATTGTACCAGTAGAAGCCTATTTATGAGGAATGCATTTTATAGTGTATAAACATTGGAAAAAAAACACCATCCCTAAAATGACACTTCTGTATTATAAATAATCTATTTAAAGGGACACTATAGTCACCTGAACAACTTCAGCTTAATGAGGTTGTTTAGGTGAGTGCTACAGCTACCCGGAGCCTTTTTCTTGTAAGCACTGTATTTTCTGAGAAAATGCAGTGTTTACATTGGAAGCTTGGAACACCTCTTGTTGCAGTCAATCAGACGGCCACCAGAGGGACTTCCGAGTTCAGAGGCCCTAAAAAGGCCTCTCGTCCGATGCATTCTGGGTGAATGCATCAGACGGGCTATCAGCACACAAAGCACTGTGAACGCGCTTTGTGTGCTGACAGCCTGTCAGCACTGCTGTGGGCGTGGCTTCAGCTGACAGCTGAAGCCCGAACCCACAGGGATGCTGTCCGGCCACAATAGTGGTTGAAGGGAGGGGGGGGACGGACCTACTCTCCTCCCCCCCCCCCCCCCCCCGGCCCCCACCCCTGAGCGGTGAGTGGGGGCCCTAAAAATAAGGGTGGCACATACTGCCCCCCCGGCCCCCACCCCTGTGCGGCGGGTGGGGGCACTAAAATTATCAATAAGGGGGGACCTATTGTCCCCCCCCGGCCCCCACCCCTGTGCGGTGGGTGGGGGCCTTAAAATAAAAAATAAGGGGGGGGACATACTGCCCCCCCCCGGCCCCCACCCCTGTGCGGCGGGTGGGGGCCCTAAAATTCACAATAAGGGGGGGGGGGGCCTACTGCCCCCCCCCCCGGCCCCCACCCCTGAGCGGTGGGTGGGGGCCCTAAAATTCACAATAGGGGGGGGGACCTACTGTCCCCCCCCGGCCCCCACCCCTGTGCGGCGGGTGGGGGCCCTAAAATTCACAATAAGGGGGGGGACCTACTGCCCCCCCCCCAGCCCCCACCCCTGAGCGGTGGGTGGGGGCCCTAAAATTATCAATAGGGGGGGACCTATTGTCCCCCCCCGGCCCCCACCCCTGAGCGGTGGGTGGGGGCCCTAAATACAAAGGGGGTGGGGACCCTAGTTAACCCTCTCCCCCCCCCCCCCCCCAAAAAAAAAAAAAACTTATCTCCCTACCTACCCCCTCACCCTAAAAATAATGAGGGGGGACCCTTTAACTAAAAACCTGTAAAGAAAAAAAAAATAAGATAAAAACAACTTACCATTCGATGTTTTCTTTCTTCTAAAATCTTCTTTCTTCAGCCCCAAAAAAGGCCAAATAAAAATCCATAATAACCGACGCAATAAAAAAAAAAAAAAAAAAACCCGAGCGCAAAAAAAATAATCCATCTTCACCCATGGAGGGCTCCGCGCAGACTGAGCTCCGCAGGGCGGGGGAAGGCTTATAAAGCCTTGCCCCGCCCTGCAATTAGGCTAAGAACACTCTGATTGGTGGGTTTAAGCCAATCAGAGTGCTCTTTGTCATTTTACAAGCGTGGGAAAGTTCTTTGGAATTTTCCCACGCTTGTAAAATGACGCAGAGCACTGTGATTGGATGGATTTCAAGCCATCCAATCACATTGCTCTGTGTCATTTTACAAGCGTGGGAAAATTCCAAAGAACTTTCCCACGCTTGTAAAATGACACAGAGCACGGTGATTGGATGGCTTGAAATCCATCCAATCACAGTGCTCTTTGTCATTTTACAAGCGTGGGAAAATTCCAAAGAACTTTCCCACGCTTGTAAAATGACACAGAGCACTGTGATTGGATGGCTTGAAATCCATCCAATCACAGTGCTCTGTGTCATTTTACAAGCGTGGGAAAATTCCAAAGAACTTTCCCACGCTTGTAAAATGACAAAGAGCACTCTGATTGGCTTAAACCCACCAATCAGAGTGTTCTTAGCCTAATTGCAGGGCGGGGCAAGGCTTTATAAGCCTTCCCCCGCCCTGCGGAGCTCAGTCTGCGCGGAGCCCTCCATGGGTGAAGATGGATTATTTTTTTTTGCGCTCGGTTTTTTTTTTTTTTTTTTAATTGCGTCGGTTATTATGGATTTTTATTTGGCCTTTTTTGGGGCTGAAGAAAGAAGATTTTAGAAGAAAGAAAACATCGAATGGTAAGTTGATTTTATCTCATTTTTTTACAGGTTTTTAGTTAATGGTCCCCCCTCATTATTTTTAGGGTGAGGGGGGTAGGTAGGGAGATATTTTTTTTGGGGGGGGGGGGAGGGTTAACTAGGGTCCCCCCCCCCTTTGTATTTAGGGCCCCCACCCACCGCTCAGGGGTGGGGGCCGGGGGGGGACAATAGGTCCCCCCCCCTTATTGATAATTTTAGGGCCCCCACCCGCCGCTCAGGGGTGGGGGCCGGGGGGGGGGGGGGGGGGGGACAGTAGGCCCCCCCCCCCTTATTGATAATTTTAGGGCCCCCACCCGCCGCTCAGGGGTGGGGGCCGGGGGGGGGGGACAGTAGGTCCCCCCCCTTATTGATAATTTTAGGGCCCCCACCCGCCGCTCAGGGGTGGGGGCCGGGGGGGGGGACAGTAGGTCCCCCCCCCCCTTATTGATAATTTTAGGGCCCCCACCCGCCGCACAGGGGTGGGGGCCGGGGGGGGGACAGTAGGTCCCCCCCCTTATTGATCATTTTAGGGCCCCCACCCGCCGCTCAGGGGTGGGGGCCGGGGGGGGGCAGTAGGTCCCCCCCCTCATTGATAATTGTAGGGCCCCCACCCGCCGCTCAGGGGTGGGGGCCGGGGGGGGGGGGGACAGTAGGTCCCCCCCCTTACTGATCATTTTAGGGCCCCCACCCGCCGCACAGGGGTGGGGGCCGGGGGGGGGGACAGTAGGTCCCCCCCCCTTACTGATCATTTTAGGGCCCCCACCCGCCGCTCAGGGGTGGGGGCCGGGGGGGGGCAGTAGGTCCCCCCCCTCATTGATAATTGTAGGGCCCCCACCCGCCGCTCAGGGGTGGGGGCCGGGGGGGGACAGTAGGTCCCCCCCTCATTGATAATTTTAGGGCCCCCACCCGCCGCACAGGGGTGGGGGCCGGGGGGGGGACAGTAGGTCCCCCCCCTCATTGATAATTTTAGGGCCCCCACCCGCCGCACAGGGGTGGGGGCCGGGGGGGGACAGTAGGTCCCCCCCCCTCATTGATAATTTTAGGGCCCCCACCCGCCGCACAGGGGTGGGGGCCGGGGGGGGACAGTAGGTCCCCCCCTCATTGATAATTTTAGGGCCCCCACCCGCCGCACAGGGGTGGGGGCCGGGGGGGGGGCAGTAGGTCCCCCCCCTCATTGATAATTTTAGGGCCCCCACCCGCCGCACAGGGCGGGTGGGGGCCCTAAATTATTATTGATAATTTTAGAAAGCGAGCTGAGCTGTCAGTCAGACAGCTCAGCTCGCGAACGCGCATTCCGCGCACATGCGCGGTAAAGCGCTCAGGTTCTTCATAGGGCGGCATTCAATGCCGCTCTATGAAGAACGCGATTGGTCCAGCGCGAAGCCGTCCCATTGGGCCCCGCGATTTCGTCATTTTGACGAAAAAGGGGGCGCGGCCTAGCGGGGAGCTCGGCGCTGGAACGGAGGTAAGTTTTTAATATAAAAACACCGATTTTTTTTTTTTAATGAATGAAAGTTCATATAAAAGCAAGAAGGAAGGCTGGGGGACCTGTCTTTCTTGCTTTTATATGGTGACTATAGAGTCCCTTTAAAATTGCAGGGCTTCATATAGTGGAAGCATTGAGAGCAATTGTTTTGTTTGACAACGGGGATTTGGGGGAGCAACCCATACACACTAGAAAAGATTTCAGGAGAAATTGGCACTCTTATAAAGTGTAAAACAAGAGACATTCTACTGACCGCTTTAGACAGCAAGCTCTTTACGGGTTTGGGGTCTTTCTTTAACCCCTTAAGGACACATGACATGTCATGTTTCCCTTTTATTCCAGAAGTTTGGTCCTTAAGGGGTTAATGCAGTCAAACTGCAGGGCAGTGAGGAATAAAGAAATACCCCCAGTACATTGATTTATTCACAATTAACTTACCCTGAAAATGTTCCTCCCAGGTTCCAGATTACTTGGATCACATTAAGCATCCCATGGACTTCACTACCATGAAGAGACATCTAGAAGATCAAAGATACAAGAATCTGAATGAGTTTGAAGAAGATTTCAACTTAATTATTGAGAACTGCATGAAATACAATGCCAAGGACACCATGTTTTTCAGGGCTGCAGTGAGGTTACGAGATCAAGGTGGGGTGTTACTGAGACAGGCTAGACGTGAAGCAAATGCTGTTGGTTTTGATGATGAAACGGGGATGCATTTACCTGAAAGACCAAAAATTGAACCACCACCACAATTTACATGGGAAGATGGTAAGTTGCATGTTCCTGTTAGCAAGCCTAACACATTTTTGGGTTGTTTCTTTTCCTCCCTGAATTCAATTAGTCGAAATCTAATTGTACTCTGAAAGATTTTTTTTTTTTTTCTTCACTGTACTATTTGTGCCCAGAAGTTTTTTTTTTTTTAATTTTTATTTATTTATTTATTTTTTATTTTTTTTATCCACCGCTGCCATACTACCTCTCTGATGTCCTGTTTTCTTGTGAAAGCACAGGTCATGGGTCACCAGAGCATCTGTTGCCAGTATAGACCATTTGTGATACCATTTGAAGTGCAAATCTGTTTAAAATGTATAAGATTTACCCCAGCCTCCCCCATCCTTTATAAAACCTATAAGATTTAGCAAATATCCTATATAGTTCAGACAAGGCAAATGTTGCAGATGAAGAGGAGAAATACGTTTTTTTCTTATCACTGCGTACTTGATTTATACGGACTGCCGGTGTCAAAGAACAAAGATTGTAACAATAACTCACGGGAAGCTAAGATGGCGCTGTCTAGTAGCAGGATTAATAGGTGTTGATTTCTACTTTTAATTTTATTTTTCGCAGTTCCAAAATAAATATTTTTTAAAATATAAAGATAAGTAAACAAGAAAAGAATACTGGGAAAATATATATATATATATATATATATATATATATATATATATATATATATATATATATATTTTACCCTATTTTATAAACCTTTATAAACCATTCAAATTATATATATCTATCTATCACAATACTTAAAAACCCCTAATGTAAAAGTTGGTTGTAAAAGTACTTGTTGAACTGTTGAGACAGTAGATTAGATCTAAATACCTGTGTGTGTGTATGTGTATATATATATATATATATATATATATATTCCCATTGTAGATACTTAGGTGACAACATATGTTGATCAGTTCTTGCCTGGTGTTCTCTTTCGGAGCAGATCACAAATGGCCACCAATATTTCCTCTATTATTATTTTTTTTGTTTGTAGCATTAATTTGGTTGGTTGAAGTGTGCCTTAATGAAACCTGTTTGAGTAATTGCACTTGATGTTGTGCTTAATTGTCCACTTAACCTTGCCTACGCCTGCAAAGAAAAATATATTTTGTGTATCCTTAACAGTGTCCTTTCCCTAGGTGCTAATAGTCAACAGTGCTAATGTGGATTGTTGGCTTTGCAGCCATGAATGCAGATAATGTAGCCAATAATTGTTTCTCTCCTCCCTCTACAAAGCATGTATTAAGCCTCTGTTTGTGTTTATGCAGTTGATAAACTACTGAACCCGGAAAACAGAGTGAACATGTCTTTAGAGGAGCAACTGAAAGAGCTTCTAGAAAAACTAGATCTGACCTTTGCTATGAAATCCAGTGGATCAAGAAGTAAACGATTAAAGTTGTTGAAAAAGGAGATCAATAATGTACGTCAGATGCTGTCTCAACAACATGTCCAACCTCCCCAAATAGAATCGGGTATCGGAAGCTTTGAAGAGGAGAATGGATCTATAATGGAAAATGATGGCGAAGAGGATGGTAAGGAAATTTAGAAATTTACAATGTGTGTGGTTTGTGTAGGTTAACGTGGATCTGTCGCCTAAACATGTGTTGGCTTCTTTTAGATAAACTTATAAAAGGTAACCATAACTCTGGCTTCTTTCTTCACTTCCGTGGGATTAATTTACCTAGGGACAATAACTGCTTTATATACTCTAACCAGGAATTTGTGGAGAATGCAAATGTTAGGCAAGCATAGCAAAATTGGAAATCCTTTTCAACTTTACTATTGATCTAAAGCTTGCAATTCTCTTTGCGGTTCTCCACAATTCCTGATTTACTTTGAAAAAAGAAGAGACCAAAGTCTGAAGAGAGAGAGGTTTTGGTCCTAGAAAAAGGATATCAATTGGATATAGTGTAATCCAAGAATATGAGAGCTCTGAAAAATTGTAAAATAGCTAAAGAAGTAATAATTTTTTTCATATATTCCTTTTTAATAGACTATTTTTCATTTAGTTTTTTACTTCTTTTATCAGTCATCAATCAGATTGTCCAGGTGTGTAGAATGCTAGTGTATACAATAGGACTTGCAATTTAAACTCCTGTGCCAGTAGCCTGGCTTTAAAAGTTACTGGAGGGTCCTTGGTATAGTCACCAGGGGTAAATTTCTACCTGCCAGGCCTGACTTTTAACTCGCTTGTGGGACTTTCAAGCCCTGTTATATACATAGTTTTCATGTTTAGGTATAAATGTTTCTATAGTGGCTCCAAAGCTGGAATTGGTGCTATTTGTAACAATTTACTCTATAAATGGTTCAATATATGATGAACTCCGTGTAAAGAGAAAGTTGTGTTTTTGTTTTTTTTTTACTTGAATTGTATTTCAGAGGAAGGATGAGATAACCTCCTCTTTTGTCTGAATCACTAAAGATGCTATTTAAGGCTAATAGCTGCAAACTGTAGTACAGCTGTATATCTGAATCATTAGGAGGGCTGCTTAAAACTGAAAGCCCTGGGTCAAAAGCCAAGTTGCTGGTGCTATAAGCTTTTTACACATACTGTACATTTTATCAGGGAGATTACAAAAGGCACAGTTGCGCAAAAAGAAAATTCTGCAAAATGTAAAGAAAAAGGTTTGAGCTTGTTAATGTTGGCACAGAGGGTTCAACATGATAGAAATTAAACTTAATAGCCTAAGAATTCTTGCTAAACTCTCAAAGTACTTTCTTGAATAGTAGGCTCTTACTGGTTCAGAAGTGTTGGTCAGTCAAAGCAGGAAATAGTTCTTCCAAAGCTTACCAGGAGTGCTGTTCTCCCTCTGACATATCAAAGCAAGCTGCTGACAAATGATGAGCAAACTCTATATTGGAGTGTGGGCAGGGACAGAAGATGCTTGAGCTATGCATGTTATCGGCGTCAATACAACACTATCCTAATTAGTAGGCATGGCTGTCTTGCAAGAACAGTGAATACTAATACAAAATATGAATCTAACCCTTTCATGTTAACATTGCCAAAAAGCCAGTAAGGTCCCCTAAAGTAGCGATGTGCAAGTCATGTGATTAATAGGTTTTGCTTCTCTAAATTTGGTGTTCAACCTGTGTAAACGAGTTTTCCATATCATACTTTTAAGTATAATGTATAAAAGGCTTTGCATAAAACAAACTTCTCGAATATTGAAAGCTAATTTTGAAGGGTGCGTGCATATGTTTATGGTTCAAGCAGCCGTAAGATTTGCAACTTGCCTCCTCACCCTGCCCATATTTCAAAATCTTGTTTCTTAGTTTTTAATGTTGGCTGATTATCGAAATTTGGTAACATCCTGAACTAGATCTTAAAAACTTAGTCATAGCATTTGAATCCTGGTTAATGATTTTATGCACTGTAGTGGGATTTTACAGCAATCCACATTTACTTGGCTGCTTTTTTATGTACTGAGATGTGGTACTTGTTTCTTCGAGGAGCTATTTGACCGATAACAATGCTTTTTTTTTTTTTCTCTCCCCTGTAAAATGTTCTTTGCTACCATAAGCTTGTTAACCATTCTAGTTTCTGCAGCATGGCTTTATTTGTCCAAGATGTTGGTCCAACTAATCAGACTTTATGACTTTTTTTTGGTTGAATTAAGATTTTGTTTGTTCCTGCTGTTAAGATTACAGTAGAAAAGTTCAATCATAACCTTCCTTATTTAAAAAATAAAATAATTTTTGTTAGCATTTTTTGTGCTGAATTCAGCTTAGTCTCCAATCTAGTATAACCTTCTATTTTGTCTTGTATTCCTAGATTACACCTCTCTTTGTTTTCTGACATGGAAAGTACATGGCCATTTATCATGGCAACATAAATGAACGGCAGAATGTGTTTCATTTATCGTCCTATTTTGTAATTTTGCTTATTTTACCGATTGTTGCCTTGTAAAGTCAATACCAGTCACATTGCAGAACGTAACATTGCCAAGTTATTCCCTGGTTTGTTGTGAATTATGTTGGTTATGGCTTGAAAGAGGTACTGTCACAAGATTTTCGTATACAACCCAATAGTTTACTGAAAGTTGACTCTTCGTTCTACTCCTTGTTCTAAAAAAATCTCACATTAGGTACTTGGTTCACCCCAGTGAACTGCAATAGCATGTGACAAAACAAAGGGCAAATTCTTCTTGAAATGCTGCCTGGCTATGTGTGGATTCTATATGCACTGGGTGTAAAGTCTGTTAAATGATCTTCACCATGTTTAGTGCAATTAAACATTACACCAGACAGCGCTTTTTTTTTTTTTGTGTTTTTTTTTTTTAAATAAAAATATATATTCATATTTAAAAGTCATGCAACATGGCTATCCCTAATTGTCCTGGAAATGTATTATAGAGAAATACGTCTTGGACGTTACAATTCTTGCCACTAATAGGCATTTGCTCTGTAGGCATCTTTTTTTTTTTTTTTTTTTAATTTCTAGAATTTTTTTTTTTTTCTCCTCTTTATTTTTTTTTCTTTGTGTTACTTTTGCAATGACACCTCCACCGATTAGATTATGCTTCATATAATTAAAGGCTATAAGCATATTGCAGAGTTTTTACTTTTCACGTCTTTATTTCATTAGTATAAGATCTTATTTGTAGCCTTTGAGTGGTGAGCATATTGTGTGGCAAATGCTCTAAAGTCTTCATGGTAATTTGAAGACAACTGGGATCAAAAAGAGTCCTGTGTGAATTATTAGGATTTTCTGTGGCCTAAAGTGTATTCATTGTGTAGCTCCCAGCACACATTATCTCTGTGAACCTGTTAAAGTATTGTATTTTTTTGTTCTTCAGTAATAAGAGGCCTGTGTTTAGAAGCTGTTCCCTGGCATCTCATTGTTCCCATTTCTTTTCTTACCATATGAATGAATACCATATGGTCGAGTCTTCTAGTTTTACCCATTAAGGCATTAGGGACCTTCAACAATTATTTAGAATTCCTTTTTCTGCAAATCTGCTTTTTGTAAATCAAACGTACAATTGGGTCGTTAAATTAATACAAGTACTTGAGGAAATCACACATTCGTCTTCCCAGTGACATTGCCTTCCTAGGGCAGTGTAACGGTTTGTTCTTCAGCTTTGAGTATAATTTCTTCTTGTACCATGCTAGGCTTTTTAGGTGCTTCTTTTCATTAAGTCTTTGCAATAGTTCCTTACTGGTTTGTTTTTATATTCCATATTATACTTCTATTCTATTGCTTTTGAAACCTGGTTTGGTCCATAAAATTAGTGGTGGGTCCCCTCACCAGCCCTTTATTTCTTTTTAGAGCTCTTTTGAGCACACTGAAGGCTGTCTATTTTGTTGTCACTTTAACCCCTTAAGGACACATGACCTGTCATGATTCCCTTTTATTCCAGAAGTTTGGTCCTTAAGGGGTTAAGTAAATTTTGCATACTTTATAAGAAAATTTACTTAAGCATGTCTGTGCTTTTATCTAATCAATAAAGGACTATAGCGTTGGTTATACAAATCACACAGCACTCTGCTCTCTGTGTCTGGCTTCGCTTCCTTGCCTGAGATCCTCATAGATAATTATAATTTTAAAACTAATTTTGAAGTGTATGTGGTACACTTATGGTCCAAGCAGCCATAAGATTTACAACTTGCCTCCTAACACACACCACCCATATTTCAAATCTACTTGTTTCTTAGTGTTTATTGATTAGCTGATCATTATCGAAACTTAGTAACATTCTGAACTATGTTACTATCTATATCCATTTTGATCATACTTGCAGAAATGCAAAATGTTAAAGGAACATACATCAGTTTGCGACAACTGGCTCATTCAAAAGCTTTAGCTTTTAGCAAGACAGTTGCCATACTCTGCAGGCTGAATTTTTTTTTTTCTAATTATTATTTTTTCATCATATTTACCTGTTTCTTCTTATGCTTTCCACACCAACTCCATGGGGGGAACACTAATGTAACCAATCGGTGTCCTATCCCTAGGAATGCTGGAAAAGTGCATTGGGAATGTCTGACAGATTTAAACATACAGCTGGAAGGTCTTTTCACACTCAACACTCTTGACAGGGGAAGAATAGAGGAAGTCTGATCAGTGTGATCATACAGAGCAGGCTCCGCTGTCTGGTTTCTCTCTCCTATTGCTGCACATTGATGCCCTATTTTTGTCATTAGTGGACTTGTATGCAACTGAGGTGGGTGGAGACAGAAAAAACTCCACTACCCAAGAAGCATGTCCATCAATGCAATCTGGCCAAGTTTATAGTATGTTTATAAACATTTATTGCACACTCTTGAAAGGTGTTTTTTTTTTTGTTTTTTTCTTGCTTTCTTTTGGTTTGTATATTTGTTTAAAAGTATTTGCTTGCTGGTTTAATAAAATAATTGTAGAAGTCATGCATGTCCTTTTAATCGGCATGAGACATGGGACAGTCATGAAACGGTCATCCCTCTCGCTGATTCATGCATGGCAGTTTGTAGCAAATCATGTAACTCAACAAAATGGCATGCACTACTAGTATCTGCTATTCCTCTTATTCCTCTTATTAAGCAATGCTTTTTGTGCAGACTTTTCAGGAAGCCATCTCTATGCACTGGGGCTTTATGGGAGTGCCGTACAAATTAACTGTCTAGCAGAAAAGCTAATACACAGCAGCAGGTTTAGGCTGTGTCTTCATGATCCTATACTTTATCAGGGCACATGACTCTGGAGAATCAAAATAAGTCCCAGTCTGTCAATACTGTGGGGAAGCATTGTGATTGGCTCAGAACAACACTTCTGATGATGTCAGCAGACAGCTTGCTATTCTGAGGCAGACATGGGGCAGAGCCAGCAGCTTCAGGCTTGAACACATGTAGGATTTTACTATATTTAGGGAGGCAAGAGCGGGCCAACGGGGCTAGATGGTGGGTTTAGCACTATAGGGTCAGACCTATGTTTGTGTTCCTGACCCTATAGTGCTCCTTTAATGTCACACACATTATACCAAACTAAAACCCAAACATTTTGAGCAGTTCATCTTTCTTTTCCCCCTAACCCTTTACTTGTGAACACTAATTCAATTGCTAACTACAAAGAAGAGAGGAGAGCACATTTGAGGATGTATGGCTGTGGTTTTATCCTGTATCCTGCTTAGTGGTTACAAAGAATGAATTGGTGCTTACATACTGTATAGCATGAACCTGCATTGAGGGATTATAAACTCTGAGTTATGGAGAATTACATTTACCATTCTCTGCAACCCCCCTCAGTGCTACCAAGTGCTGTAGTGGGATCTGAGAGTTTTACTGTTGCAGCACTGAGTCAGTAATTTATACGAATCTGAATATGAAATCCCTTCCCAATTATTACATATGAAAACTTGCTATGACAAGGCATGAGCTACTGATGGTGAATAGCTTGCCTCTTAATTCTGTGGGAAGTGTTGCGACTCCCTGTATTATTTTAAATCTTGCCCCTTTAAAGTTAAAAAGTAACCGTTCTTTGAAACACAACTCTATAGTTGTACTGAACCGAAAAGATTGCGGTTTATATACTTGGGTTTTAGATAACATCCTTTGACAGCTCATCTTTTAGATGTAAACATCACCATGTCTATTTGCCATTCTTTTATAATCCGGTACACACTCTCCAAACTGGAAAGATGCCTACTTAGGAATATTTAAAATTTGCACTCTGTTTCCACCAACCACTGCTGTACAATGTTAGGGGTAGAACTGCAATAATCATACAATTAAATGTTAAAACATTTTTGGGGGAATGCATTGGACTAAATAGTGCTTTCACTAAACACATATCCTTAATGAATATTTTGTATAGGGTTTTGTTTAAGAATTCCTACATAAAGAGGATACACTAAACCTGTTAATGCTAGAATTGGAATTTAAGCTTACATTTAAGTTTCGTATCTGTCTGTTTAAGAAATACATAACTTTTATAGTTTAGATTTGTTGCGTAGATTTATTTTTTTTAAGTAATACAGTTTTCAAAAATGGCACTTTTATTTATAATTTTTTCAGGAGATAAATCTCCCCCTAAACTTGAACCATCTGATGCATTACCTCTACCTTCAAACTCGGAGACTAATTCAGAACCACCAACCCTCAAACCAATAGAACTCAATCCCGAGCAAAGTAAACTTTACAAAAGAGTCACATTTGATAATGAATTACATAGTACCACTGTCCAGAATGAAATGCTAAATGGACACAATCCAGAACATTTACTTAAGGACAGTAATCTCACTGAGTCGTCAGATTCTGAAGTAGCGGAATCATCAGCTGATGTAAACAGACGTACATCCATTCTCTTCCGCAAATCAAAAAGTGTAAGCCCCCAAAAGCCTGCAAAGAACGCTGAAACTCAGCCAACTTCTCCACAGCTAGGGACCAAAACCTTTTTGTCTGTAGTCCTTCCAAGGTTGGAGACACTCCTGCAGCCAAGGAAAAGATCGCGGAGCACGTGTGCAGCTTCAGAAGCAGATGAGGAGTCCCCTGTAAAGCGTTTGGATACAGGTAAATACATTCATTTATTTCATGTACATAAGTTAAGCATGAACATGATATCATGGATACTGTAACTTTAACACAGTTTATAAAGCTGGTAATAAATATGTAATTTCACTCACAGACCCATTTAATATATTGATGTTTATTTATAGACAGTGTCCATGATGTCTCTCATTTTTATTTCTGCATTTCCTAGTTATGCCTGGAAAGTTGAATATTCCTTGTAAACATTTACACATTTGATTTCTAGCTTTTTACTTTTTTAATTTGATTTCTAATATTATTAAGGAAGTTGAGGATTTCTCATTTATCACTTACATTTCATGTTAATTTGACTTGAGCATCACAATGTGTTCTAGATCTTCACTAAAGAACAGTCACCCCCTACAAAATACTATTGCATACAAACTTTGTAATTGTGCTAAATTTAGTTTAAACTTGGCGAATCACAAGTGAAAAATCCAGAAAACGCATAGCCAGTTTTGGTGTGTGGTTTTCTTTCTTTTTTGTTTCACTTAACCGCATATACCTGTGTTCCCATTTTTAAAGCCATTAGAAAGTCAGATAATTTCTTTACAGCGGACCATCTCTTAATTAAAATACTTTTATTTCCCTCCAACTGCAAGTCTTATTTAAAAGTTAAAATCAATGAAAACCAATCTGAAATTAAAATAAAATGCTTAGCCATTGTATCATATATAATAAATATATTATAGGGATACTCTAAACACCAAAACAACTTTTAGCTTAATGAAATTATTTTATTGTACAGATTGTGGCTTTACAATCTCACTGCTTTTGGTGCTTAGTGTCTCTTTAATTCTAGATTTAAACATATGTTTACATAATACTTTAAATATTTGACTGTAAAAATACACATTTCTGTATTATCATAATTGTCTTTAAGACCCCACTTCCATTAGGATCGATATTGCAGTTATGTGCGGCCCCTACCTTTGATCGTGTCAAATGTTGTTTTTTTCTTCTCTCAATTGGTTGAGGTCTTGTGTGGGATTTTCTTTTTTTTTTTTCCTACCAGAATTGAATTCTCTGTGTGTTGGTTAGTATGTATCAGTATCTGATCACTTTCAACTATATATAAAAATATGTTGCAGTTGAATAGGCAGAAATAGTGCAAACATGGTGTCGTTATTTGCAAACTGATAAAGAAATGTTTTGGTAGTCTTGTACTTTGTTGTAGAGATTAAATCTCAAATCTTCCCAGACCTGTTAGTTAGATTATGCCTGCATAAAGTTAGCAAACTCTGCTTTTAACTCAATGTAGATCTAGTTAAATTTCCAACATTTTTAAGGTAGTGCTATAGGAAGCAGGGTTTTTACTCGAGAAGTTGTTTTTTGCATTGTTTTTTGAGCAGCTGCTGTGATTTTGTCATGTTAATCTAAGCTTGCAATTGGTGTACTTATCATTTCCCCCCTACCCCTCTCTGTGAATGTGCCAATTCTTAAACACTTACAAAGTGGCAGGCAATACCAACGGTCGCATGTCTCTCTTGGTGGAGCCAGATGACTTGTTTGTAAAATATTGCCAGTAGGCTTAAGAAAACCTTTTTGTCGGGTGGCAATGAACCATTTCTGTTTTAGTATACATTTATATGAACAAAATGAACTCTGTCTATATAAGGAGCTGTCTCGATTCACTGCTGCCGGTACATGCTGGACTTCATGTGACATCTGACATTGAGCCCTGGGAAGCATTACTATTCCCCTTAGTAGAAAAAGCTTCAGAAAATGATTAAGCCACTTTTCATGAATTCACAATCTTTAAGTTGTGTAAGGTTGGCTTTCCTCAATAGTTCATACCTACTCATTTTGAACATGCATAATTAAATGCAAAAGTCGTTTTTTTTTTTTTGTTTTTTTTTTGTATTAGGTTTACAATAGCTTTCTTTTTATGGCTCTCCAATGTAATATTATGGAAACCTGCTTATGTTGTTTAAAATGCTATGTAACATGTAGCAATGTTAGTAGGATCTGTGTAGTGTGATGGCCCCTCCAAACCAAAGAAGACTACAAATACTAGCCATTTCAAATCCACCATTACTCCATTTGCTGTTGGTTATTAAAAGGACACTCTAGTCACCCAGACCACTTCATCTCATTGAAGTGGTTTGGGTGCACTGTCCCTGTCACACTTAGTCCTGCATTGTAAAACATTGTTGTTTTTGAGATTGCAGTACGAAGACCGCTTCCAGTGACGGTTTACTAGAAAGCCACTTGATGGGCTTCCGGGATTTTACAGAAATTAGGTAGCCTGACAGTGGACATCTTCACGTTCTGCAGCGTCTGTGAAAACCCCAATAGAAAAGCATTGATTTGATGCTTTCTTATGTGGAGGGCATATACCGCTCGCTACGCATGCGCATTAGCCACCTGCTGGCTGACGCTTGAAGAGGCGCTGAGGGATATTGGTGCTGGAATCGAGTGATTGTTAAAAAGGATTTTAACCTTTTATTAGCTGTGGGGTGGTCTGCTGGCAGAGACCACCAGAGAGCACTTTAATGTTAGGAATACAAATGTGTGTTCCTAACATAAGAGATTCTCTTTAAATTGCTTTATTCCAGTTGCTTTTCTATCAGACAGTACTGTATTAGCTTTGTGCTGAGACGAATAGTACGATAAATATCTAAAAATGGATAACCATTTATAAATATTTGGATGTGATTTACAAAACCGCAAAAAAAGGTTTATGTATAAAATGCAGTTATGAGCCCATGTTTTATAATGAAGAAAAATGACATCATGTGCTGGGTCAGTACCCTTGGAGAACTCTGACTCAAGATTTCTTCGTACTTGGAAATGTATGTAAACAGACTCATGGCACCGACACAACTGCATTAATAGGCTTTGATCTCTTATTCATGTTGCATTTTTTCACATTACAATCTAGTTAACTGTAAAAATAGTTTTCCCCCATTTTAGCCCCTTATTAGCCTGTTTATATTCACTTGTATTATTGCCTGGAGTGTCTCTTTAAATTAATATTTGCAGTCAAGGTGCTGTTATGGACTATGTTTGACTTGGTGGTTTGAAACCTAAAATTGGTGGCATGGGACTCGGAATTATTTGCTAAATTCTTAAAAGGCATAATTTTAAGGAAAAAGTGCAGATGTGTATTTTTTCTTATCTCCAACTTTGCTTTAGTTGATGCTTGGCTATTTTAGCTTAAATCTTAATTTGGTTTTCAGCTCCCTGTAGTTGGATGTTTAGAGAATATAGACAGTTATGTCTAAAGCAATTTAAACTGTGAAATGTTTCTCTTCTAACATGTAATATGTTTAAGAATGTAACACTTATGTTTCGTATATGTTCAGAGATTGGAATAGGACATACAAAAAATATTATTAAAGGGACACTCTGGGCACAAATACAACTAAAATGCCTTTGAAAAGTTTTTAGCTTCATTCATTTGCAGTATTTTTTGCTTGCTCATACCTTGATAGTTTTTGCAAAAAAATAAATATTTTGTAGAATACTGCATCATAAGCTTGCTTCCTTAGCCAAACTCGTTCATACCGGAAATACTTCCTTATCAAATATCTGCATGCACAGCTCAGCCACTGACAGCACTGAGTGATCTAAACTACAAAGCAACCAGCATTCAAATATTAGGAGAGAACACTCAAAGAGACATTAAGGATATCACTACCTGTTAGTAGTTTCTCGGTCTGCAGCCAGAGTGAGATTAAAAGCCACTCACTTAGTGCTGTTGAGATACACAGATGAGGAAGTCATTCTGGCATGACTGGGTGAGGCTTGTGGTACACTTGCATGCAAAAAATAAAGCACATTAAAGGAACACTATAGGGCCCTGAACCTATAATGTTAAAAACACTATCTAGCCCCACTGCTCCCCCTTGCCCCCCATAAATATAGTGAAATCTTACCTTTATTCCAGACTGCTGGTACTGGCTCTGCCCCTGACCTGCCCGCTTGGCTGAAATCATCAGAAGTGGTGTTCTTAGCCAGTTACAATGCTTTGGAAAGCATTGGATTGGCTGATATTGTGAAGGAGGCAGATCAGGGGCAGAGCCAGCACAAGCCAAACCTAGTCCTGGTCAGTCAGCATCTCCTCATAGAATCAATGCATCTCTGAGGAAAGTTCAGTGTCTCCATGCAGAGGGTGCAGCGGAGGTGTCCCTAGGCTGTAATGTAATCTAATCACTCTGAAAAGACAGTGTTTACTGCAAAACACCTGCAGGGACTGACTAAACTCACCATAACTATTACATTAGGCTTTAGTTGTTCTGGTGCCTATATCCCTTTTAATGAAAACCAAATCAAATGCATTATAGTTGTATTTGTGTCCAGACTGTCCCTTTACAGGAGTTTCCTATGGCATTCATGGATGTCACATGACATTTATTTATATATATATATATTGGAATTAATCTTCTAATCTAACATTTAAGTTTAAAGACACATTATACCTCACTGGCCTTTTATTTTTATGTATTTTTTTTAACCTTTGCAGTTTTATTTATTTTGTATATTTCCCCTAAACTGCATGCATTCAGTAATAACTGTCTTGTGTTTGCGTAGCAAAATACAGCATGTTTCAATTTGTGTTCATTCCTAAACAGAAAAAAGAGCTGACTCCATTGCCAGTAAAGACCTGTTTTTTACTATTTGTGGAAAACATCAGGTAACTTAAAGGGATTCCAAAAAACTGTGAACCATTTTGGACCTGCAACAGTTTACCCAGTGGTTTTACATGAAACGTGAAAGCCTAGAAAACTCCTTATATGGAATGTTGCCTGTCATAGAAGCCAAAAAAGGCATTTATACAAACATTTATTGAGAAGATGTAACAAACCATTCATAAGCTGAAAGGACAGATTCATTTATTGGAGTAAATTCTGCAGCAAACTCTTGCCTTTTATACGAATCAACACTTTTTACATCGATCAACTTACGGTTTCATATTATACAGCATTACGGACTATTGTCTACCTCGCTACATTCATCTAGATGCCTTAAAACATTTTCCTCCCTTCCCCTTTTTACTGTCTGTACTGGCTTTTGCTTGGTACTCTTAACCAGTAGGAGTTAGTTTGGAAAATATTATATTTGTAACAAGTGCAATTACGTTCTTGTACATTTTTTTTAGATGTGTCTATTTCAAATGTGTTTAAAACCTTTTTAGACAGATGCAGATCAGAATTAAGCTGAATTGGCATTGTTTTCTGTGTGTGAACTGGGTAATTCATAAATTTATACCATCTATGTGTGTAGATACTTTTTTTTTTTTTTTTTATCTAAAAGTATAAATCTGAATCTGTAAGCCAATAAAAGACTTCTTTTTTTTACCATATGTAGGGAGTTTTTATTTCCGAGGCATTTACTTGTATAATTAAGAGTGTAGCAAATTGTTTTTTTTTTTTTTTATATTTCATTTTTTTTTTTTTTTTAAATGTATCTCTCCCACCCCCTGCGCACACAATTTCATATCCAAGTGCTTTTAAAAATGATCAACCCAGGTGATATATACTGATCTAATGCTGTAACAATAAGAATATATCCCACATCTGTACAATGAAGGCAGAGCAAGCTTTTCTGAGTGTTGGCGTTTTTAATGTTATTTTTGTGTGTATTTTGGAAATGTACTCCTATTTGCCATTTGGCAAAGTTCTATAAAGCAAATCATATCCCTACGTTTTATTTCATTGGGATCTCTGCAGAGTTGGTCCCTAACTTGAATGTGGTATTTTCCTCTATTCTGTCAGGAGCTCATGAAACATTAGTTTCAGAGTTGGCTCTGAATTTAGCACTTTAATTGTACATGACATAAAGGTTGATTCACATAGATTTCAGTACAAAGTGTATTGTAATGAACACGTTACACATTTCATTTCACACAATAAAACTTTTTTTTTTCTTTTTTTTTAGTTTGTTTTTTGTGTGTCAACCGACAGTGTTTTTATAGTCTTGATCTATATACTATGCACAAATACATAAATATCTCACTGGCAGTAATGTTACATTATTTTAATCATTCAGAGAGATTTATTGTAAAAATACAGAGGACTGTTTCCTTTTTTTATGAAGACTTCTCTAATGGAGTCCTGGATTAGCTGCTATTATATCCCAGATATCTACTTCCAATATTAAATTAAACTGGGCTCTTCTATTAGCAGACCATGCCAGAATAGAGATATAAAGATGTCTTTTTATAATGTTGCATTCAACAGTTTTAAAGGAACAGTCCAAGCTCCATAATCCTTATAGCTGTAGTGATTATAGTGACAGGAGTGCCTTGGTGGGGTTTTTTTTTTTTCCCCACTGTAAGTAGTCTTACACTAGTCTTAATCTTAGAACGGTTTGACTTTTTAGGGGTTTTCAGGGCAACTCTCCTCGCTTCCACTACTTCTGACGGATAGCCATAAGCTTCTAAGCAGGAGTTTCCATTCTCCTGAGTTAAGTCCTGTAGTGCATGGCTAGCACATTGACTGAGAGTGCCAGCGACTTCCTCTCAGCCAACAAGTTACATCCGGCACCTCCAGACTTTGCTCAGAAAGCTTCCGTTTGTCTGTTGGAAGGACTGGAGGCAGTGGACTTAAGGTAAGAAGTCAAACCGTTCTAAAATAGTTTTACTATTTAGAGTGGGAACTACGGTGCACTCTATTGGTTATGGTGCTTGCAGAGTTCAAGTATTTTAGTTCTCAGAAAGCTCCTCTCTTCAGAATAGAAAAATAAGAGACCAACTGTTTTATTGACACAGATACACAAATAGAAATACATGTAGAATAAGTCATTTAAATAGTTAGTTTACGAAAAGGAGTCCATGGAATTGCTAAAAAAGGCGCTGTCACCATCTGGGGACTTTGCAGAATTAGCGAGGGGAGCAGGTAAAGGGGAATTCTACTTACCTGACCCTGTCCCACTGGGGCACGGTCATCTTCAGCACCAGGAGCCGACATCACTGCTTTACTCTCATGCTTGTGCGAGTGTGTACAGCATTGAAGTCTATGGAGGATCCAGCAAGATGGAGGGTTCCTCCACAGACACAGCCAATTTCCTGCAGCAGTCACTGATGATGGCCAGAGGGATTGGCACTTCTAGATGGCAATAGCTCCGCTTGGTGTCTAAAAGTGTCAGGCTTAGAGGAAATACTGACGCTAAGTTGTCCCTACTTTGTCTCAATATATCTCTGGACTGCGTTGAAATTTCAGTGAAAGTCTAACACAGTCTTAATGAGTATTTCATAAAGCTATCTCAATGAAATACAAATTTTTCAGGGGGTGGCAGTGCCACTTTAACTTATTTTTCATTAAAAACCCATACCAAGAGGCATCTATGTAGCTATTGTGCTGCAAGTGCCATTATGTTCAGTCATGCGCAGAGCCCTGTGATGTCTAAGGATTTCTGGAGTTGCAGTTGCCTAGCATGTTGTATGACAACGGGCCTTCCTGTTGTATCACAAATTAATTTCATCCACATATATCAAAAAGGCAGTTAATGAAACTGGATATCGTAGGCCTGGGTACGTAAAAATTCAGTGCGATTTATTGCTAGGTTTGTATGGCTTCATTTAAATACTGTCAATTAAAGGTTATTATATTGTGTTAAAAATCAAAACCTGGAACTCTCATTGGACCCAGTCATGTTTTCTGTATCACACCATTAATTAGATCCTGCTGATACCTGTTGTGACTCCATATTTCTACCTGTTTTCAGGTCTCGCTAATGGTTATGCAGAAGGCGAGAAGGCAAAGGACTTTGATCTAGGTCGAAGTCGGAAGATGGAACCTCGGCGACGTTGTGCGTCAGAATCCAGTATCTCTTCGAATAGCAGCTTGTTGTGCAGTTCGAGGTAAGGCGACATTCTACACCAATGCTTTTTTTTTTGTCCAAAAATGTATTAATTTAAATTTATTAATTTAAAATAATTTACATTTTATGTATTTTTGTTACTTTGTCCCCCCTTTTTAATTTTTTTTTTTACTTTTTTTTTTTTTCCCCCTTACATTTTAATAAATTGATGTTATTTTTCTCTCAGTTTTAGTTTGCCAAAATGTGGCAAGGGCAAACCAGCTCTCATACGACGCCACACCATAGAAGACAGAAGCGAATTAATATCTTGCATAGAAAATGGGAATTACGCAAGAGCAGCCCGAATTGCAGCAGGTATGTAGATTATTGTGGGCAAAATGCCAATTTATGAGGTTTCATAAAGAAAATAAGTTTTCTTTCTCCTGACCAAGATCTTGCACATTACCAGTTTAGTAGGCTATCTTTCATTTAAAACCAAAAGCTTTTCCACCCAACAAATGCACTAACCTACATACATACATATTTTTTACGAATTTGTTGGTGGCTGAAGTCTCCTTTAAGAAGCAGTCCTCAATATTTTTTTTCATCTCTTCTTTAGAGGTTGGGCAGACTAACATGTGGGTCTCTGCAAGTGCAACTGCGTCGTTTCTCGAACCGTTAAAAGTTGTCTGGGCAAAGTGCAGTGGATATCCTTCTTATCCAGCATTGGTAAGTAAACCCGTTTAATATTGTATGAATAGGGTAAATATATATTATATTAAGGTGGTGATCATACATCGGGTGTGTGTAAATCTTTCCATGCACCTTGTGATGTGTACCTGGCCCTTTCAGTTTCTAACTTCTATTATGTTAGAATCCAAAATGGGGTGTGTGGGTATTTCCATTAGCCTTTGACCAATGATAATTTAACCCTAACTAGTAAATACATATCCTTGATGATTGTATTTGGGACACTCTAGCTTTCATCTGTGAATAACTTTCATGGCCTGACAATCAGTTTGTGTGTGTGTGTGTATACATATACATTTTTTTAAATTTTTTTTTCATTATATGAATACCGTATATACTCGAGTATAAGCCGAGTTTTTCAGCACATTTTTTGTGCTGAAAAACCCCAACTCGGCTTATACTCGAGTCAGAGTCTGTATTATGGCAATTTGCATTGCCATAATACAGACTGGGGGGAGAGGGGTGCTGGCAGAGCTGTACTTACCTTTCCTGCAGCTCCTGTCAGCTCTCTCCTCCTCCGCGCCGTCCGTTCAGCACCTCGGTCAGCTCCCAGTGTAAATCTCGCGAGAGACGCGGCTCTCGCGAGACTTACACTGTGAGCTGACAGAGGGAGCTGCACAGACCGCGCGGAGGAGGAGAGAGCTGACAGGAGCTGCAGGAAAGGTAAGTACAGCTCTGCCAGCTCCCCTCTCCCCCCACTGAACTACCAATGACACTGGACCACCAGGGAAGGAGCCCCCCTCCCTGCCATGTATCAAGCAGGGAGGGGGGACGAAAAAAAATATAATTAAAAAAATAAATAAAAATAATAATACAAAAAAATAATAATAATATAACAAAAATAAAAAATAATAATAATTAATAATATATTAAATGCCCACCCCCACCAACACATACACAAACACACACTGCATCACACACACTCACACTGCACTCACACACACTGCACTCACAATATACACACACTGGAAATAAATATTCAATTAATATATACGCACACACACTGCACTCATACACGCACTGCACTCATACGCACACACTGCATTCATTATATACACACACTGTAAATAAATATTCAATTAATATAATTTTTTTAGGATCTAATTTTATTTAGAAATTTACCAGTAGCTGCTGCATTTCCCACCCTAGTCTTATACTCGAGTCAATAAGTTTTCCCAGTTTTTGGGGGTAAAATTCGGGGCCTCGGCTTATATTCGGGTCGGCTTATACTCGAGTATATACGGTATCTGTTAATGTTCTAAACTAATTTTTTTCTTTTAATAACATAAGAATTAACATCTATCCTAGAGGCAATACTAGTCTGCAAAAACTGTTTTTGTTTGCATTTAGCAGAAGTGTGTGTGTTTTTTGTGGGATATTTTTGTATATGAAAAGTAAAATTCCCAATATACTCCACTAATAGAGAGCGCAAAGGGAAGAGGCCCAGTAAGAAAAAAATTATCTTAGAACCTTTTATTGAGATCTAATGTTTAAAAAATAAACCAAAAATAGCTCCGTATTAAAAGGGTAGAACTGATTGAGTCTGTGGGATAGAGGAGAAAGGTGGAATTAGACCGATAAATTTGCAGCTATGTAAATGGTATCCACCTCTGGGCAGGTAAGTTTCTCAATGGGGCAAAACAAAACCCCTCTGATATTCAACCTAATAATAGTCTGAGCCAGCGCCTCAATAGGTAATTCTACAGGCAAGTATAACGCTCTGATAAGACTCTACCATCTAAGAAAAAAGACTCCACTTCCAAACAATTTTTTTATTTTTTTTTAAAGATTAAAGGACCACTCTAGGCACCCAGACCACTTCAGCTTAATGAAGTGGTCTGGGTGCCAGGTCCAGCTAGGGTTAACTAATTTTTTTATAAACATAGCAGTTTCAGAGAAACTGCTATGTTTATCAATTAGTTAAGCCTTCCCCTATTTCCTCTAGTGGCTGTCTCACTGACAGCCGCTAGAGGCGCTTGCGTGATTCTCACTGTGAAAATCACAGTGAGAGCACGCAAGCGTCCATAGGAAAGCATTGTAAATGCTTTCCTATGCGACCTGCTGAATGCGCGCAGCTCTTGCCGCGCGTGCGCATTCAGCCGACGGGGAGGAACGGAGGCGGAGAGGAGGAGGAGAGCTCCCCGCCCAGCGCTGGAAAAAGGTAAGTTTTACCCCTTTTCCCCTTTCCAGAGCCGGGCGGGAGGGGGTCCCTGAGGGTGGGGGCACCCTCAGGGCACTCTAGTGCCAGGAAAACGAGTATGCTTTCCTGGCACTAGAGTGGTCCTTTAAAGTAAAAAGGGAACAATTCCCTAAATATCCTAAGGGAGGGCTATGGGTAAACACAGAATATAAATATCTTAGACTGTGTCCCCCAGTCCAGCACACAGACTAATAGCCAGACATACGGAGATCCAAAAAATAAAAAAACAAAGTAGTTGCTGTCCCTGTTTACCTCGGCACCTCCAAAGGTAGTGCCTACCTGATTATTTGGATCTGCATATGTCTGGCTATTAGTCTGGCATTTAAGGGTCTCACCCCCTTTTAGGGAGCACAGTTTAGGTGACTGTCCTCCAAATAGGAGGTGAGATTCTGTGATACCACCCCCTAGTTTAGGTAGGATAGGCAATCACTGCATCTCCTTTCTTGCTACTGTCATTTATTGTTATACGGTATCTCACAAAAGTGAGTACACCCCTCACATTTTTGTAAATATTTTATATCTTTTCATGTGACGACACTGAAAAAATTACATTCTGTTACAATGTAAAGTAGTAAGTGTAAAGCCTGTATAACAGTGTAATTTTGCCTAAACACAGTCATTATGGCCTAAACCGTTGGCAACAAAAGTGAGTACACCCCTAAGTGGAAATGTCCAAATTGGGCCCAATTACCATTTTTCCTCCCCGGTGTCATGTGACTCGTACAAGGTCTCGGGTGTGAATGGGAAGCAGGTGTGTTAAATTTAGTGTTATCGCACTTGCACTTTCTCATACTGGTTGTAACGGATCGCCTGGCACCCCGACTGGGTACCTCCGTTAAAGGATGCTCCTAGCGTTTCCTGAGGACTCCAAGCACTCTGGCAGACACCACAATCACCGAATCTGAGAAGCATATAAATCCTCTCAAGCCTCTGAATGCTGTAGACAGTTGAATAGGAACCATACGAATAGGTTTGCACTCCTAGCAGTCAAACTGGAACAGCATGCAATATATCCTCTCCCAATAATGAGACGACACTTCACTTTGAGGGTTAAACAGGAACTGAGGTGCTGGCACACCCAGCCTGGTTTTTATTACAGTTGTTGCAAATACAGGTCCGCCCACAGGGAGGGATAAAACAACCAATCACATCACAGTTACATCCCACATATTCCCTCTCCTTATCCTGAGAGGAAACTCAATTACACATACAGTTAAAACATACTTTCTACCCAACTTTCATAACTCTAAAACCATACATCACATTCACATAAAAATCACATATTCACAATCAATCCATTCAGGGGAACACCATATTAAAGAAATGGCATGAATCAGACCAGGGGTTCAAAAGTTAGTAAAATATCTTTTGGGCCCTGGCTGGCACATGGCTATCTGGCTCAGACTGGTTTTACAGAGCCCTCTCTCCTGGAGACAATGGAGAAGTAATCCAATTACCTCCCAGGACAGAGACCAGACTCCATTATGCACACGGGGACACAAAGACAGTAAAACACTTTAAAATACATAAAGTCACCTTTTACACATCACAGACATTTCACATATCCCCAGATAGCTGGGATCTGAGCGCACAAAACTACTGAATAGCGCTCAGATCCTATTCACACAGTTCAATTGCCATGGAGCTAAAGTCTTTCCCATAGTCTTTCATTATATGAATGGGCTCCATGGCATAGCTATCTGGGGTATCGCCTCTCACACAGGGCAAGTACCGAATGACCCCACTGTATTTAAAGGGCCAGATTGAGTGACATGCACTCTGTTAGGGCCGAATATGTTTTTTTTTTTTAAAGGGCCCAATCTCCCAGGGCCATAGTCCAAAGGCAGCAGGCGGGCAACCAGGCTTCTCCAGTTCATAGTGGCGAGGTTGGTTTCGCCACACTTGTCACTTGAAGTTGTCACAACATGGCGCCTCATGGCAAAGAACTGAGTATCTGAAAAAAAGAATGGTTGCTCTACATAAAGATGGCATAGGCTGTAAGAAGATTGCCAAGACCCTGAAACTGAGCTGCAGCACGGTGAGCAAGACCATACAGCTGTTTCACAGGACAGGCCTCGCCATGGTTGACCAAAGAAGTTGAGTGCACGTGCTCTGCGTCATATCCAGAGGTTGTCTTTGGAAAATAGACGTATGAGTGCTGCCAGCATTGCTGCAGAGGTTGAAGGGGTGGGAGGGTCAGCTCAGAACATTGCCGCACACTGCATCAAATTGGTATGCATGGCTGTCAGCCTAGAAGGAAACCTCTTCCAAAGATGATGCACAAGAAAGCCTGCAAACAGTTTGCTAAAGACAAGCAGACTGAGGACATGGATTACTGGAACCATGTCCTGTGGTCTGATGAGACCACGATAAACTTATTTGGTTGAGATGGTGTCAAGCGTGTGTGGCGGCAACCAGGTGAGGAGTACAAAGACAAGTGTGTCTTGCCTACAGTCAAGCATGGTGGTGGGAGTGTCATAGTCTGGGCCTGCATGAGTGCTGTTGTCACTTGGGAGCTATAGTTCATTGAGTGGAATCATGGATGCCAACATGTACTGTGACATACTAAAGCAGAGCATGATCCCCTCCCTTCGGAGACTAGGCCGCAGGGCAGTGTTCCAACATAACAACCCCAAACATACCTTTTAGACGTCCACTGCCTTGCTAAATAAGCTGAAGGTAAAGGTGATGGACTGGCCAAGCATGTCTCCAGACCTAAACCCTACTGAGCATCTGTGGGGCCTCCTCAAAGGAAGGTGGGGGAGGGAAAGGCCTCTGTGATGTCATCATGGAGGAGTGGAAGAGGATTCCAGTGGCAACCTGTGTAGCTCTGGTGAACTCCATGCCCATGAGGGTTAAGGCAGTGCTGGAAAATAATGGTGGCCACACAAAATATTGACACTCTGGACCCAATTTGGACATTTCCACTTTGTTGCCAACGGTTTAGACATTAATGTCTGTGAGTTGTTATTTTGAGGAGCAGCAAATTTACACTGTTATACAGGCTATACATTTACTACTTTACATTGTAGCAGAGTGTAATTTCTTCAGTGTTGTCACATGAAAAGATATAATAAAATATTTACAAAAATGTTGAGGTGTGTACTCACTTTTGTGAGGTACTGTAGGGATGGTTAGTAGCGTGGCTTGTACTTTCTAGGAGTGGGAGGCAGTTATGGGGGTGTTTAAAGAGACATTAACCCACATAAATGCCTCAGACTCCTAGAAAGTTCAAGCAATGTTTTACAATACAGGATTTAATAACACTGCATTCAGACCACATGATCCCATTGCAGTGTCATTAAATCCTGTAATGTAAAACATTGCAGAATTAGAGAAATGGCAATATTTACATTGCAGCACTAAGACAGCCTCTAGTAGCAGTCTACCAGACAGCCACTAGAGGCACTTCCAGGAGTTTACCGGACTTTAGTTCACCTAACTGACACTGAATGTCCTGACTCTGCATGAGGACATCCAGCGTCTGAAATTCCCGCAGGAAAGCATTCAAGCAACTCTTTCCTATGGGGAAGGCCCAATGTGCTTGCAAGAAAAAAATTGTATAAAAACAAACCTCCTACTGTAACCTGATCTACACCTTTTACCTAAACTTCACCTTTATGACTTAATATACACATTGCTGTTATTAAATTTGAAAAATCCTGTTGCGTATCTTTCTGCAAAGGCCAATAAAATCACTTGGCATGATGTAATAAATAAATTTAAATAACAAAATCACAATGCATTTGATGCATCCTGTGACTTTTTTAAATGCAAACCCAGTTTTGTCTAGTGCTCACAATGTCTCCCTCTAGTGGAAGCTGCTTCATGTGTTCTCCTATAAATATATACTTACTTTACCTCTTCAACTCTACGAACCACTGACTCCTGAATGTATGTCAGCTTACAAAGTTTGTTGCGCTTAACTCTCTTCCCTACTATAAAAACAAGCATGATGGGGATTTCTAGAACATAACCTTTATAGTTAGTTGTACTTTACATACCTTTTCACTATACCAAACCATTTATATTTAGTGTGCATTTACCGGTAATAACTTGATTCACATTTCTTGCTTATGTGACTAGTAATATTAATTTCCTTTATCTTAGATAATTGACCCCAAGATGCCCCGTGTTGGTTGTCATCACAATGGTGTTGCTATCCCAGTGCCCCCACTGGATGTTTTGAAAACTGGAGAACAAATGCAGACAAGGGCTGAAGAAAAGTTATTTTTGGTTTTATTTTTTGATAATAAGCGAAGCTGGTAAGAGCAGTTACATATAATGCAACCTTTCAGTTTTGCCACTTCTTAATTTAAGTATACTTAGTGCTTTGATGAGATCTCTTTTTGCAGTATGTTCTTCTGTGTAAAGGGATTTCCCCAAATTGTGTTTGCCCTCCATATTTTTCAGACTTCTGTCTGTGAGAATTAGCGTGAGCTGCTAAAACAGGTGCCAACGGTTCGTAGCTGGTCCTTTTTTTAGTTAGTATGATTGCTTGGATATTGGTGCTCGGCTCACAGATGCATCCTAAAATTCTGATGGTTGGCAAACACTAGACAGATTAAACTTATAGGACTCTTAAAGCTAAAACAGGCCACAAGAGAACACGGAGAACAGGCAACACCAACTCAAATTGCTTACTCTTTGGGTCCCTGCTCAGATCTCAAACAAAGTCCTTGCTCATTCTGCCTAGACCTCCCTACACCTTATTGACTAGGCGTAACTAGGCTGAAACGATCATCTGGAGTTGCTGTATCTTTCGTGCAGAGATAGTTGGCCTACATTTTGCATCTAGACTTCCCTTTTGTATGGGATATGTCTGATATGTAAATGGTTTAGGTTATTTCTGTAATTACACAAGATGAGCTAAAACCAGCTTGACATAAGTGGGGACCAACTGAACTGCATCCTTTAGTTCATTTGCTCTCCTTATGACACTTATGTATTAATGATGATGGATCAAGTTAGAGCAATGTGCTGGGTGTGGAGGGGGCAAGCTATGCAGAAAAAAATATAAATTAAAATTCTATTTCCTTCTCATTGCAATTTGATTTGATGAAATTAATATGAACAAGATGCCCTCTTTCTGTACTGACAAGCACAACAGCTGTAGGCAGGCACCTTATTCCTGCTAAATGTAACTTTGACTTTTTCATGAACTCTAAAAACTTTTAGTTAAGATTCTGATATATTTTATTATGTTATACTAATAAATATATATATTTTCTTAGGCAGTGGCTCCCAAAGTCAAAGATGGTTCCCCTTGGAATTGACGAAACCATCGATAAATTGAAGATGATGGAAGGAAGAAATTCAAGCATTCGAAAAGCTGTACGGGTTGCTTATGACAGAGCTGTGAACCATTTAAGCAGGGTTCAAGGCGAATCAGTTAGTGACTTTAGCGATATCGATTGACTGCTAAAAGGACACAACGAGCCTCACAAACTGTTTATCTAAGCTTTACTTCTAACCTCTTCCTCTGAAAGAATGTATTGAAGATCTGATTCCCAGTGACGGAATGGGTGAAGATGTTTTGTTATGGAGCATGCACCTTGCTGCCGTTCTCATGATTTTATCCATTTCCTGTAGTTCAGAGGAGCTTCCACTAAAGTTGTTAAATGTCTTGTTTATAGTGTTCATAATCTGTATATAACTGTATATTGGGGGAAAATTAACTTATTCAGACTTTTGAGGTAGTTCTTAAATTCCCTAGGCTTTTGCCTTTTTTCTTTTTGAAGTTTTTTGGTTTTTTTTTTATTTTTTTTATTTGATCTAAATGTAGATTTTGTTTTAAAATGTAAAACAAAGGGTTGAATCTTAGCACCACTTTACACAAAGAAAATTGTTTTTTTTTGTAAAACTGCTAAATTGGAAAGAATAGCTATGTTTAAAATATATTTAATACATACTGCTACCTAGCGTGTCCATTCTCATATTTTGACTACTGTATTTAATGGAATATTTTAAAAGATGCAATGACCATGCAGAAGAGTACAATGGGCTTATAAAATATGCATTTATTTTATTACAACGTCTGAAGAATGCACTGGCATTAAAGTATTATATATAGTATATTATGTATCATGACTCCTTTAAAAATCCTCCCAGCAAAAAGTATATTTTTATTTTTCATGTAGGACACTAAACCTTTTTTATTTAGAAAACATTTTTGTTTTTCTGCAGAACTCTAAATATAATTCTTGAAAGTATTTCCAAAACAATTTGAATTTGGTAGATTGCAAAATTAACATTACCTTCAAGTTTTTCTGCTGAAGCAGATTTTTTTTCAATACATATATATATAGAGAAGTATATAGATATACATTTTTTTTTTAATTTATTTTTTACATTATGGAGAAGTCTTATTCAGCACATGGTTCTCTCTATAAATCCACTACTCCCTTAGATTTTTTTTTTTAAATACATAAATATATAAATTTAATTATATGTGCCTGTTTGTTGTTGAAACTTGCTTTGAAGAAATTAATTTAGAATTTTTTTTATTAACGTGTATTTTATTACAGGTGAATACATATGACAACTGGCTTTGGGATAAGTATGCATCAAAATCTGTTGAGAAATATAAAAAAAAAATTTCTGTAGGTTTACTTTTTTTTTTCTGTAAAAGAAAAGGTTTTATGTAACCTGTTAAAATTTAGAAAAAGCTTGGTAGCAATAGAACCTTTTGGATACACTTTGTATGGTACACGTGTTGTATATAGAACTATTACTTTTATTTTTTTGAAACCTAAAGCATTATATTAGTGTGTGTATGTATGTATGTATGTATGTATGTGTGTGTGTGTGTGTGTGTGTGTGTGTGTGTGTGTTTCAGGAGCTACATTTTTATATTAAAATAAAAAAAGTCAAGATTTTGATGTACTGAAGCATTCTGGTGCCATACTCTTTTTAGGTGTAATCTAAAGGTTTATAGGTGAACAAACCAAAAGAAGTGATAATGACCAACATTGACCACTTTACCTCTGTATATATTATTGCTAACAGAAAAAATAAAAGCAGGTGCGCCCTTTCAATTATTCAACAAAGTGTTTTTTAGTTTCCACTCTTCCGAGAAGGCATGCAAGATGTTTTTCAAAATGAAATGTGCTTAAACAAATTGAAAAAAAATCATGTGTTTATTTTATATTTTAAACTATTGAACAATGTTGCTGTGTTATATGAAAGGATTCCCAATCGTGGTAAAGATTGTTTGTATAGACTAGTCTGCGGCTACACCGGCACATGACGCTGCCCAAAAGGGAACTTTATATGCTGTATTTTAAACAGTTTGCAGAGTTTATACCCAGGTTGGACAAACGCATTTAGACTTTTTGGCAACTTCCAAATCAGAGATTCACAAAATGAACTCTTTCGACATTATAGGTTCCTTAGAACTGTACAATAAGTTTGCTGCAAAGCTTAATTTGATGCAAATCAAGGGTTAAATATTTGAAATTCACATGGTAAAAAGAGCTACTAACTTTACCTCATGCAAACAAGTATTTTATATTGTGCACATTCTCTCACTATCCATATCCATCCCACTCGCATTACAGAAGACATTGCTTCCACCAACCACAATTTAGCTTTCATTTCCAACCAACAAAATGCATATTAAAGGATCACTATAGGGCCAGGAACACAAACATGTATTCCTGACCCTATAGGGTTAAAACCACCATCTGGTCCCCTCATGCCTCCCTAAAAATAGCAAAATCTTACTTGTATTCAAGTCTGTAGCTGCTACCTCTGTCCCGGTTTCCTTTAGACCTGCCTGCTGACATCAGCAAACGTGGTAGCCTGATCCAATCACAACACTTCCCCATAGGATTGGCTGAGACTGACAAAGAGGCAGATCAAGGGCAGAGCCAGCACTATTTAAACACAGCACTGGTCAATCAGCATCTCTTCATAGAGATGAACTGAATCATTCAATCTCTATGAGGAAAGTTCATGGTCTGCATGCAGAGGGAGGAGATACTGAATGTTTGGATGCATTTTCGGCAACTGTGACCCAGGAAGGATCTCTTACAGCCATCTGGGGAGTAGCCAGTGAAGTTGTAAACACTGTTTTTTCTCTGAAAAGCCAGTGTTTACAGCAAAAAGCCTGAAGGTAATGATTCACCAGAACAAATTCAATAAGCTGTAGTTGTTCTGGTGACTATAGTGTCCCTTTAATATGTGTGTTTCAAAACAGTTTTTTTGTGATGGGGGATAATTTTTATCTGTTGGGGCTCATCGTGCAAGGGGGTGCCATGTCCCTACATCAGTTGTGCCCTCTCTGATTATGATTGCTGTTCTCTTGTGATTTGGTTGGCTGAATTAGTCTGATCACCTTGCGAGTTGCACAGACCGCTCCGATTCCTTGGCAAAGCGAAAAGCTGATATTGCTGTATTTTTCAGTAGAGCCTGTACAGGTTCTCCCTTGGTCCACAATGCTTAGCTATTTAGAAATGATCTCATCTTCTCAGTTGGATCATACCATCAAACACTGACGAGATAGACTGCACCCCGAGACTGATTATGTGACCAGCTCCCATCACTTACCAGTTGTTTTAGTTTATTTTCTACAATCAGCAGTTCTTTGCATTAGCTTGTCACATTAGCTTGTCTACCTTCTGTATATCCTGAGCTAGGGGTGTTTTGGAGAAATTGTTCCATTCAGCTCGGGGAATTCTGAGAAACTACATGAAGCAGACATCCAACTAGCAATCATGCAGTAGAAAACAAGATGCAGATTCCATGTTGAAACTGCAATAAGTAATATAGCTTGTATTCATTCTTGCTGGTGTGAATCAATTAGAGCATAATCCTGTGCCTCTCAAAATACATTGTAACTTTATATTAATGTGAAACCGTTCCGATTTTATACACAAACTCTTAGTGACTACCCTCAAGCTTATCATTCTACTACTGTCTTCCTCTTTAAGACTGTTTTTTTTTTTTTTTTTTTCTTCATTACTGATCAATTTCACTTTAAAACATAAGACAAAATAAGGGCTAATTTGTATTATGTATTGTTTCTACAGGGAGTGCAGAATTATTAGGCAAGTTGTATTTTTGAGGATTACTTTTATTATTGAACAACAACCATGTTCTCAATGAACCCAAAAAACTCATTAATATCAAAGCTGAATATTTTTGGAAGTAGTTTTTAGTTTGTTTTTAGTTATAGCTATTTTAGGGGGATATCTGTGTGTGCAGGTGACTATTACTGTGCATAATTATTAGGCAACTTAACAAAAAACAAATATATACCCATTTCAATTATTTATTGTGTGTGGCTTGTGCTTGCTCTGCACCTGATCTGCCTCCTTGACAAGCTCAGTCAATCTAATGTGAAAGCATTGTGCTTAGTTCAGAACACAATGTCTGATGCCAGCCAAGCAGGCAGAGCCAGCAGCAGCAGACTGAAGTAAAGGTAAGATTTTGCTATATTTAGGGGGGGGGGGGGGGGAGGGGAGGGGGGGGGAGAGAGAGAGAGAGATGCATGTTTGTTCCTGACCCAACATTGTTCCCTGAAGGTTGTGTTGGAAAAACCATTCATGCTAGTGTGTTTTTAATATTGTTTTAGGTTGATATATATTCTTTGGGGTGGGCCTCTCTAATACATGGGGAAATTAAATACCTGTTGGCACCTAAATATCCGTGACTGTTTCCCTTTTCCATGCTTCAATTTTTATAGGCATAACTGAAAATACACTGCTCAAAAAAATAAAGGGAACACAAAAATAACACATCTTAGATCTGAATGAATTAAATATTCTTCTGAAACATAGTTGAATGTGCTGACAACAAAATCACACACAAATTAAAAAATGGAAATCAAATTTTTCAACCCATGAAGGTCTGGATTTGGAGTCACACTCAAAATTAAAGTGGAAAAACACACTACAGGCTGATCCAACTTTGATGTAATGTCCTTAACCCCTTAAGGACCAAACTTCTGGAATAAAAGGGTATCATGACATGTCACACATGTCATGTGTCCGTAAGGGGTTAAAGCAAGTCAAAATGAGGCTCAGTAGTGTGTGTGGGGCCTCCATGTGCCTGTATGACCTTCCTACAATGCATGTGCATGCTCCTGATGAGGTGGTGAAAGGTCTTCTGAGGGATTTCCTCCCAGACCTGGACTAAAGCATCTGCCACCTCCTGGACAGTCTGTGGAGCAACGTTGGTGGATGGAGCGAGACATGGTGTCCCAGATGTGCTCAATTGAGTGTACATAGGCTTTGCAAAATTTGGTAGAACAAAGGCATTTTACAGGCTTAATAATGCATTGTGTAGGCTGTTTAGTCATCTGGGCCATTCTTATATCTAACTCCACGTGTAATGGCGCTTTCCGTATGGGTAGCCTTATATGTAGTTAAATAAACATGCTAGTAAGGAAATTAAGTATACATTAACTGCGTGAGATCCGTTTTAGCTTCGGATAAAACCCAAAAAACTATAACCATAAAACTGCCAAAAGGGAGGCTTAAGTATGATTAAAAGTTATGCATCTTATACGCGGGTGCGAAGTATGAAATGATCTGTAAGTGCAGGATTTGCTTAAATACGCGGCTAAATATTCAGGTCTGTATACGTGAGGCGGGCTCTTCTTGAGCCAGATGCATACGCTCTAAGATATATTGCAAGCATGTTAACATACGTTATATATTACATCTGTCTGGCTAGCAAGTTAACAGTAATAACGGCATTAAACGGTTGCCCTAGGGGGCTCTGAAATGCGAGTAGCAAGGTCATCTTTCGAATTAAGCAAATATTACCTAACTAAAAAATATAGATATATTACAATGCATAGCGGCCTGGTAACGTAATCTCAGATATTAAGGCTTCCTGATCTATCAGATTGCAGAGGCCTGGTGCTAACAGGTCATGCAGTTTTATGCTATCTAGTTGTACTGTAACATATATCTTGCTGTTTTCAGTACCGTGCAGTTATAGTAAGAGTGTAGTATTGACATCTTTAACTCTCATAGCCAGAGCTGGACTGTTCTCAATGTCCGTTCGCTGGGGGCTGTCCATTGCTCAACTGCCCTGTAGTCCTTAGGCCGCTGGGCCTCCGTCTGTCCACCCTGCAACGACCCCAGTCCGTCTCCAGGACCCTCCGTAGCTTTGTGGGCACTCGGGAGCAGGGGCGATCCATTCGACTCCCACACCTAGAGTCCACGGGCCCCTCTCTCCCTGCACCTCTCCATCGCCACCCAGTGCCCTAGACTCAGAGGCGCGCACCGCCCTCAGTCTCACCCGGTGCCGGCCACTTGCTTGGAGCCAGCGCGGACCCCCCCAGCCACCGGTCCGCCGGAGGGGGCTGTGCAGGCCCGCCCCACCGGGCTCACAGCATCAGGGACATGGCCCTCTGGGGACCCCTCATATCCACAGGCCAGGGCGCCCACACCTCCAGCGGGCCGTCCGTCCCCGCAGGGAATCCATCAAGTGCCCAGCTGGGCCCAAGTCCATTTGGGTGGTCTCCCATGTCTTCTCCACCTTCCTTCCTCCGACTCAGCAGTAGTACCTTTATGAAATGTTTGCGAGTGTTGCGGCAATCACCGTGTGCGCCCGAGACTCAGTGCGCCTGATCGGGGTGTTTCTGGTGTTTCAGCCTCCCCGCGGCGACTTCTAATGTTGCTGGCTGGCTGATTTTCGGGCAGCCTGTGCTCGTGCAGGCGGTCGGTATCTGGGCCGCGCGGGGGACTCCCGTTGCGGCCAGTACTTCCGCCTGAAGGCCAGGATATCCCCCACCGGCCGAGGGGGGGACAGGGCCGTGCCCCGGGCCGAGGTTTTTCCCCCGTCTGGATGTCCACAGCGGGACCGCTTTGTTGTGCTGCCTGCCATGGGGGCAGGGTTTCCAGCTCTCTGTGTAGGCCGTGCTCGGCCTTCTCTGCTTGCCTGGTTTACGGTGAGTGTCAGGTATCAGAGGTAAGCTGGTGCCTTCTCCGGTACATTTCTAATGTGGCATTATGTTTTTAAGCAGTCTGCGGCGATATTTTTCGCTTTTTTATCGGCATGGAGCTGGAGTTCATGAGAATAGCGTCTGGTCGGCCCGGCCCCGCCCCCGGACGGGCCTTTGGCTGACACACTCCAGCCACATGAGGTCTAGCATTGTCTTGCATTAGGAGGAACCCAGGGCCAACCGCACCAGCATATTGTCTCACAAGGGGTCTGAGGATCTCATCTCTAGTGATGTACCGAACTGTTCGCTGGCGAATAGTTCCTGGCGAACATAGCGTGTTCGCGTTCGCCACGGCGGGCGAACATATGCGCGGTTCGATCCGCCCCCTATTCGTCATCATTGAGTAAACTTTGACCCTGTGCCTCACGGTCAGCAGACACATTCCAGCAAATTAGCAGCAGACCCTCCCTTCCAGACCCTCCCACCTCCTGTACAGCATCCATTTTAGATTCATTCTGAAGCTGCATTCTTAGATAGAGGAGGGAAAGTGTAGCTGCTGCTCATTTGATAGGGAATTGGATAGCTAGGCTAGGGTATTCAGTGTCCACTACAGTCCTGAAGGACTCATCTGATCTCTGCTGTAAGGACAGCACCCCAAAAAGCCCTTTTTCAGTCTGCTTTTTTTTTTGTCTAATGTAATTGCAGTTGCCTGCCTGCCAGCTTCTGTGTCAGGCTCACAGTGGATACTGTGCCCACTTGCCCACTTGTGTCAGGCCTTCAGCGTGTACTCTGCCAACCTCTGCCAGTTCACTTTGCCACTCATATCTGGTGTCACAATAGCGTGCCTTTAAAAAGAAAAAACATTTTCACTGTAAGCTAATAGCAGTCAGTGTCCTTCAAGCGGGTGTCAGGCCTTCAGCGTGTACTCTGTCAACCTCTGCCAGTCCACTTTGCCACTCATATCTGGTGTCACAATAGCGTGCCTTTAAAAAGAAAAAACATTTTCACTGTAAGCTAATAGCAGTCAGTGTCCTTCAAGCGGGTGTGTCAGGCCTTCAGCGTGTACTCTGCCAACCTCTGCCAGTGTACTTTGCCACTCATATCTGGTGTCACAATAGCGTGCCTTTAAAAAGAAAAAACGTTTTTCACTGTAAGCTAATAGCAGTCAGTGTCCTTCAAGCAGGTGTCAGGCCTTCAGCGTGTACTCTGCCAACCTCTGCCAGTGTACTTTGCCACTCATATCTGGTGTCACAATAGCGTGCCTTTAAAAAGAAAAAACGTTTTTCACTGTAAGCTAATAGCAGTCAGTGTCCTTCAAGCGGGTGTGTCAGGCCTTCAGCGTGTACTCTGCCAACCTCTGCCAGTCCACTTTGCCACTCATATCTGGTGTCACAATAGCGTGCCTTTAAAAAGAAAAAACATTTTCACTGTAAGCTAATAGCAGTCAGTGTCCTTCAAGCGGGTGTGTCAGGCCTTCAGCGTGTACTCTGCCAACCTCTGCCAGTGCATATTGAGAACGACTCGACCGACAGGTAGCAGACTACCTCGCCTTAACTGCAGATATCGACACTCTGAGGAGCGATGAACCCCTTGACTACTGGGTGTGCAGGCTTGACCTGTGGCCTGAGCTATCCCAATTTGCGATAGAACTTCTGGCCTGCCCCGCTTCAAGTGTCCTGTCAGAAAGGACCTTCAGTGCAGCAGGAGGTATTGTCACTGAGAAGAGAAGTCGCCTAGGTCAAAAACGTCTACATTACCTCACCTTTATTAAGATGAATGAGGGATGGATCCCGAAGGGACTGACAGTGGGCGATACATTCGACTAAAAAAGGCCTGATGAGATGAGCTGCCTTGGGCTAAAAATGGTCCACACGCTGCTGTATTTTACCTCTGAATGCCGGTTGACTTGCGTGACTTATCCGCCACCAACTAGGGTTTAAGCCGCAATGTTTTAGGGCACTTTCTGCCTGGGAAACAAACATCAATTTTCCTGGCTAAAGCAGCGGCTGCAACAATACCTAATTTTTCAGGCATGTGTACATGCCTAATTTTTCAGGCCTCTGGTGCTGCACTGTGGCTTCAAAAACCAAACCAAAAAAAGGCACATAACAGGGATTAAACTGATAGGAATAGTACTTGTGGCTAAACCAACTTCGCCACTGTGAACTGGAGAAGCCTGGTTGCTAGCCTCCTGCCCTGCGACTATGGCCCCTGGACATATTGCACTGTAAATACTATATTTGGGCATGTAATAGTTTATATTACTGCTACTGGGTCTTTAAGGGCCATCCGTGGACCTATTGGGACTTTTTGGGATACTGTACCTTTAAGACTTTGGAGCATATTACAGTAATACTGCCTTTAATCCTTTAATATCATGTATGTATTTATGTGTTCAGTTAACCTGGGTTATATGTATGCAGCATTCATCTGATTGTTCGGTAGAATCCCTCCATTCATTGTAGTGAGTGAAACTACCGAACAACCAGACCACTCAGGAATAAGTGTGCCTCCAATTACCGTTTGCAACAATGTTGCGAACGGGTAATTGGCACTCAGTGTAATGTATTCTTTGTCCTCTGGTTGGCCGCCATTCGGGAAACGAACACGTGGCGGCGGCCATCTTAAACTCCCGAACAGCGGTGTTTTGCCGTCGAGTGTCTGGAACTAAAATCGGACACTCGACTAGGCAAACACCGCTGAGACCTCCATACTTCCAGAGGTTCGTATGGGAACTACCGAACGGCCCGCCGTTCTGTAGAAAGAACCCCACGAGCTAGGGGATTCATTCGAATCCCCCTTAGGCTCCATAAACCAGGCAATTCGTCTGTTTTCATTCCCTTGTCTGTGACCAACCGCAGGGCCAAAATGCATGGAACTGTTTTCGGATACTTTACCCATGCGGTCGGTCAATACTTTAAAGTCCCATAACTCCCGAACCCTTTATCCGAATGGGCTGATTTTAACGTATGTTGTTCCTCCAGACTAGGGCTATCTACTCAAAACTTGGGTAGAACTATGTCCATGTTAATTGTGTTAACAGATAAGTTAGAGGGAGGAGATGTGTGGGTTGTACCTTAAACTGGATTGGTGTATTGTAAACCCCTCCCTTGCATGAGAGAATCTCATATAAGCCTGTGTGTGAATAAATCAGTGTTGTTGCTGTTTAACCCTGAAGCTGGAGTGTTGTCTCTTTCTTGGGGGGAAAAGGGACTATATGCCGACTGCCAGGAGTGTAAGCTGTTCGTATTGCTTTTCCTGTTCGGCTGCTTCCAGGGTTCGTGTGTCTGCTGTTCGAGAGTTGGTGAATCCGTGCAGTTTGGGAGTTCGGGAAATCGGTGCTTAAAGTAGCTGCTGGTATATCTAAAGGGGATTATCGCCTAAACGGATTTTCCCCTTTTATGCTGCTGTTATTCCTAGCCAGCATCTGTGATGGGAAATCAGGCAGTCATCTAAACGTTTAGATTGATCCTTAGCTTAGAACACCCTTGAAGGTGTTTAAGGTGATTAGGGCTAGTTTAGAGGATTCTTCTTAGACCTCTCTGGGTCTTTATAGCCCTTCTACCTATCCAGCATTTCTGGAAACTAGCTAAGAGAAAGGGTGGCTGTGTGTCTGTGATACAATTAACTTTATATCACCTTATTGACACTTTATCACTCCGGTCTCCATACTCTCTGCCTATTCCCATCTATTTAGAGGGAATTTCCTTGCCCCTGCCAATATTATATAATAGGTAATAGTATTACCATTATTACACAATTAGCCACTATAGGGGAATGAGTATAGTATCCCTTTGTTATTTTTAAATGATACAATAAAGACTTTTGTCCATTACTCAATTTACTTTAACAAAGGGTACCACGGTATTAGGAAGCATTACTCTGCTTTCCCTTTCTCCCTCTATTATACACCTATGCTCACTAGGATTTGTAGGTATCACTCTATTATAGTTGTCTAACCTTTTCCTATGCCAGTTTTAGATCTCCTTCTTGGGAGATTTTTTTCTTTTTTCAGTTTATTAGTATACTTTAAGGGACCCTTGGTGGTGTACGTGGCTGGGTGGAGGAAGAGACCTTCAATGACATCAGTGAGGACAAGGAACGGATATGGCTAGCTTGGTATCCAACCTTGTGCAAATGGGGAGTTTGCAGTTGTGCAAATGGACTGTTTGCGGTGCGTTAAACGGGGAGTTTGGTCTGTCACTGTGAAGCGGGCGTAACCCTTACACTACCTGATCGATACAACATCATACAGTAGGTCCCCCCCTCATTATTTTTATGGCCCCCACCCACCGCTCACGGGTGGGGGCGGGCGGGAGGACAGTAGGTCCCCCCCATTGTGATTTATGGCCCCCACCCACCGCTCAGGGGTGGGGGCTGGGGGGGAGGACAGTAGGTCCCCACCCCTTATCTTTATTTACTGAATATTCCCCTGTATAACAATGTTTGGCATTTAGTGAATATTCCCTATTCTGCTCTTTGTCAGTGTGTATCAGGGTCTCTGAGGACAGGTGTCAATCCATATCTGCCAAGTGACCCTATGTAGGAGGAACAGTCCCTATTCTGCTCTGTGTCAGTGTGTATCAGGGTCTCTGCAGACAGGTGTCAATCCATATCTGCCAAGTGAGCCTATGTAGGAGGAACAGTCCCTATTCTGCTCTGTGTCAGTGTGTATCAGGGTCCCTGAGGAGGTGTCAATCCATATCTGCCAAGTGACCCTATGTAGGGGGAACAGTCCTTATTCTGCTCTGTGTCAGTGTGTATCAGGGTCTCTGAGGGCAGGTGTCAATCCATATGTCAAGGTGTCAATATATCATATGTCAGGTGTCAATCCATATCCATTGTGATTTAGGAATATATATACACATATACACACATACACATACACTGTCTAGGTGTATTTTACTATTAATATATATCATTATATATATATATATATATATATATATATATATTAATATCAAATTACACGTAGACTGACACTGATTAAATATATATATATATATAATTATTGTTATATATATTTATATATAATATAAAAAAATATGTAAATACGTTAAAAATACAATTAAAAATAAATAATTAAAAAATATATAGATGTGTGTTATTTCGTTCTAACTGTATTTTAAAATTTATATATATATATTGATATCAAAATACATGTAGAACGAAATAATATATATATATACATAAATATATATGTATGTATCACTATATATATATATACCTATATATAAATAAAAATATTTTAAAAAATTATATACATATATACATATATACACATACGTATATATATACGTATATATATACATATATTAATTCTACACGTATATTTATGTACAATTTTTACATAATTAGGTATCTTAATTAATTACAATTAGCGGGACCTGCCTGACAACCCATGCCGAAAGTAAAGGGAATTTAATTTGCTAGCACTATATTTAACCCTATAACTTTCCAAGACACCATAAAACCTGTACATGTGGGGTACTGTTCTACTCAGGAGACTTCGCTGAACACAAATATTAGTGTTTCAAAACAGTAAAATGGATTACAACGATGATATCGCCAGTAAAAGTGAAGTTTTTTGCATTTTTCACGCACAAACAGCACTTACACGGACGATATTATTGCTGCGATACTTTTTACTGTTTTGAAACACAAATATTTGTGTTCAGCGAAGTCTCCCGAGTACAACAGTACCCCTCATGTACAGGTTTTATGGTGTTTTCAAAAGTTACAGCGTCAAATATAAGGCTTGTGTTTTATTTTTTTAACATTAAAATTCGCCAGATTGGTTACGTTGCCTTTGAGACCCTATGGTAGCCCAAGAATGAAAATTATCCCTATGATGGCATACCATTTGCAATAGTAGACAACCCAAGGTATTGCAAACGGGGTATGTCCAGTCTTTTTTAGTAGCCACTTAGTCACAAACACTGGCCAAAATTGGCGTTTTTTGCATTTTTCACACACAAACAAATACTAACGCTAACTTTGGCCAGTGTTTGTGACCAAATGGCTACTAAAAAAGACTGGACATACCCCATTTGCAATACCTTAGGTTGTCTACTATTGCAAATGGTATGCCATTATGGGTGTAAATTTTATTCCTGGGCTACTATACAGTCCCAAAGGCAACGTAACCAATCTGGTGAATATCAATTTCAAATGTACCGTGCTATATTTGACCCTGTAACTTCCCAAAACACCATAAAACCTGTACATACGGGGTACTGTTTTACACATGAGACTTTGCTGAATACAAATATGTGTATTTTATTGCAGTAAAAGCAAACAGTATTATGACATTGACAGTTAAAATGTCATGTAGAACTAAAAAAATAACAACATTTCTTATTTTCTCCCATTTGTTTCATATTAAATTATGTTTCATAGCTAAATATTTGATATTAAATGAAAGCCATGTTTCCCCTGAATAAAATGATATATAATAAGGGTGGGTGCATTTAATATGAAAGAGGTGAATTACGGTTGGACAGACATATAGCGCAAATGCCAGGTTTTGTTTACGTTTTGTTTTGTTCACAATTTGTACATTTGGCTCAGTCCTTAAGGGGTTAATTGAAAACATTGCTATTTTAGAGGATTGGCCATGTTTACATTGCAGGGTTAACATGCCTCTAGTTCCTGTCTCCTGACCGCCACTAGAGGAGCTTCCACCCCAGTAGCAAAGTTAAACTCTTCTATTCAATCAGCTGCTCTCACATGTCTCACCTTGCTGTGCATGTGCACTAGCCGTTCCACAGGTTTCCTATGGGGTAACATTGAACTGGCTGAGATCATGATTCTTGAAGATCTCAGCTGAGGAGGTAGAGCTTTGGCATGAAGACCAATGTGTTGAGGGAGAAAAGGTAAGTCAATTTTACCCGCGTGACCTACATAGGTAGGGAAATGATATGTTTGTATTCCTAACACTATATTGTTTCTTTAAATGATGTTTAGTTATCTAGGTTGAAAAGAAAAAAAAGACTAAAGTCCAAATTCCATTTTGGAACACATTCTTGTATCCTGTTAATACAATAGAAGGCAAAACAATTGTAACCATTTCCAATGATGCCACACAAAGAGGAACATAATCCTTCTGACTCCATAATTCTAATCAGATTTCACCTTGGATCAACATGTTTACATGTAATATAATATCCTTGATTATTCTGTTTTTGCAAATTAAAAAAAAAACATCCAAGCTTTTAAAATAAATGTAAAATAAAAAATTCCACATCTTTATTTTTCATACTGTAAAGAATCCTTCCTGTAAGCCAAAAAATACCTTTCTTCCCATCTCAGTAAGTAACCGCTTGTCAGTTCTTTATTCCTGATCGTGAACAAGTTGGCACATAGAAGTTTGTAGCAAAATAAATAGTATCAGTGCTTAAGAAATCTTCCCCTGAGAAAGATTATGGAGAAAAAGCATAACAGGTAGAGTTGAGCAAATCCGAACCGCAAAGTTGGGGTTCGTACCGAACATTACGTTTTTTGGGCCCTGGACCCGAACATGGACATATCACTGTATGTTCGGGTTGGAGTTTGGAGTTCGGTGTTTGGCGATTTAATGAGGCATTTTGAAAGGCTGCAGGGCAGCCAATCAACAAGCGTTTGATTTGTGTGCCCTTAGAAGCCATCACAGCCATGCCTTCTAATGGCATGGCTGTGATTGGCCAGTGCAGCATGTGACCCAGCCTCTATATAGGCTGGTTACTTAGTATTATTAATTTATGCCCCTACTCGCTATACCGCGAGTAGGGGCATGTCTATTAAACAGTGAGCAGCATGTGGCTGCTCACTGTTAAAATAAATAAAAAACATTCCCCCGTCCTGAGCCCCCACCTGTGACGCGAGTGGGGGCTTTTAAACTAAAGGGGGAACCTATTGTCCCCCCCCCTGGCCCCCACCCCTGAGCGGTGGGTGGGGGCCCTAAATATCAATAAGGGGGGGGACCTATTGTCCTTCCCCCCTGGCCCCCACTCCTGCGCGGCAGGTGGGGGCCCTAAATAACAATAAGGGGTGGGGGAACCTACTGTCCTTTCCCCCTGGCCCCCCACCCCTGCACAGCGGGAAAGAATCAGAAGGAGCACAAAGGTAAAGTAGAAGTAGGAGCAGAAAGGGACAGCAAGGAGCACAAAGCTAAAGTAGGAGAAGGAGCAGAAAGGGTCTGCAAGGAGCAGAAAGGAATCAGAATGAGAAAGGAGCAGAAGGGCGCAAAATAAGCAGAAAGGAGCAGAAAGGTAAAGGAGCAGAAGGAGCCAAATATAGAAGACAGTGTCAGAAGAAAAAGAAGACTGTCAAATGAAGGAGAAGAAAAGGCGATTTGAGCAGGAAGGACAAATTAAGTGAACCCTCCACTTTATTCTGGACACCACATCATAAGGCTTTGGTACCTGGGCCTGGCAGAGAAACTCTGGACCTTCTCATCTCCCCAGGTAAAAAAAATATCAGTGTTAATGTGTCACGTCAAGGGTGCATAATTCATTGTTGCACAATAGAATATTGCCATTTAATGTAATTTGTGTAGTGCATATATGAATTGACCACTTGGTAGAGATCAGATGACAGAAGGGGTAATGTAAATTGCATAGAAATGTTAAAGGGGTCAGATGATTTACCATATGGATTGATCTTTTGATTAATCAAAGGCTCTGCAAGGTATGAGAAGTCACACATAAGTGGCCTGGAAGTCTGGTTTAAATATAAACTAACTCTCTAATTTGCCATATGTCTAGATTCCCTCATAGGCAGGGGGTCCTTTGATATGTTAATGGCCATTAGCCTTGTTTTCCAGTATCATATCCAAAAGAAACAATATTTACCCACAGATTAATAATTAAGCCTTATTCGTATTATATTTAGAATGGGACAAGCACAATCTTCTAATCAAGCTCATACACGATGTGCGTAACTTAGCCATAGGGGAAGGGATTGTGATGGCCTCTATATTGGATCACAAGTAAGGAGTGTACATATCTATGGATTGGGAAAATGGTAACAAGTTCATAGATGCAATTATTATTTCTGCGGCAAGTACATAAAGGGAGATAGAACCAAATGTTTCCATTTGGATTGATGTTGGTCTGGAACACAAGCGGTGGTCTGGGCGAGGCTTGGTAATCCACAGGGTATATATCAACGAATGATACTAAAGTGTGTGTTGTACTTGCTTGGGGGCTAGAATCTAATTCTAAGTGAGTCACCACCTTTCTTACCAGAGACCCCCTGGGCAGAAGTTTTACCTTGAAAACCTGAGTAAGTGATTAGGACTTCTGTTATTGTATCCCATTGTTTTTTTCTGTTGTTGGTGTAACTAATTTAATTGTCATCTATAATTTTGTATGCACTGTTACCATTTTTTGCTCATAATAAATATTTCTTTATTAAGTTCTGCCTTTGTCTGGTAAAGAATCACGTTACCTGAAGAGACTAATTAATGAGTGTTTTGAATTGCCTAGGTATTTTGCTAAGTTACATTTGGTAGGTTTGCATTGTTAAGTTTACCTGGGGTACCAAGGCACCCCATTTATGAATTGTCTTGGTGGTGGCAGCGTTAAGATAGTAATATTTATATTATTATGGTTAGGTGTGGGTGGTGTATTTGTGCAGACAAATAGTGAACTTTAACCCTTTCCCCACCACAACTACATCACGCACACTCTTGGAGTAGAGTGCGTGTGTGTCAGTTATGATTTAACAGACCACAATACAGTTACCACAATAACTTGTGTCGTATATCTTCAAACATGTACAAATAATCTACAAAAGGTCCAAATATGTTTGCTCCCTTAATTAGCAGTCCACACTGTTATAACTATCCCTTCTGTAAGCTGCCTTCAAAAAAAAATAAAAAAAATTGGCACTTTTACAATTTAAAGGGACACTATAGGCACCCAGACCACTTCAGCTCCTTTAAGTGGTCTGGATGGAGTTAATTTATAAAAGAGACAATTTGTATTGAAATCAGAACTTTTTGTTAACTGAAAAAAGAGGACACTCTCTTCACACATTTCAGCAAACTAAAGTGCTTTAGGGTTTTGGTGCAGTGCTCAGTGCTGTCAGTAACTGAGCTGTATACATGCATTTGATAAGGAAGTATTTATGGCATGAGAGGGCGTGGCTAAGAGCCAGGATTCTGGTACAGCATTCTGCAACAATTTTTTTTTTTGCACATGCAAAGTTACACAACATTTCAATGAGGCCAACACCTATCAAATGCATTAAAGTTGTTTTGGTGTCCAGTGTGTCCCTTTTATGTAGGACATCCAGGCTGCCTTACAACTTCGCCGTAATGGGTAACAGGAAAACTCAGTCCATTGTTTAGCTGCATTTTATTGAAATAAACATATATCTATTTACTTAAATGTGTCTACTCAAAAACACTTGATGACTATCTTGGTAAACAATGAAAATGTTTTCTAATCATACTATCGGTTTACATAAGGTGTGCATACTCAAAATTAGCCACTTGGTGGCAATCTTGTCCAGCTAACCCGTGCATACTTTAGCTTCATGCTATATGTTTACAAATTTGCCTTTGGTTTATTTTCTTTTCTTTTTTTTTTTTTTATTAATGATTGTTTTTTGGGTTTTAAGGTAAATTATTGCTTTTCAGGTAAACTAAATTAAGCTATCATACATTCATATACATTTTAAACAAGTATCTAAAAGTAAAACAGCGCTCATATCTCATCAATAAATCTCTTATTTAGGTTGTGGCTTTTATTAATAGACTTCTACACAAATTATTTTCAGCTGCTACAAACAAATCAAATTCCTTTTAATCTGAATCTTGAATAAATTAATAAATCCGCAATTTACCTGTCGAGTCTTATTTATTGAGTAAAACTCTACAGGTATATCGCGGACAGATCAATTCATTCAGCAGCAGATTAAAAGGAATATCATTCGTTCACACCAGCTTAAAAGAATTTGTGCACAAGTCTTATTTTTTAATTATTACAATAATTGCTCTATTACTATCAATGAACCACATTCATTGTTATAAATAATAATATTTAAAACTGAAGTTTTAATCTAGGAAAGGGAATGAAAGGCTTCAGAGACTTTGCTGGGATATGACTTTGTGAGTCTGTCTATGTGCACTGAGTTATCTCACTAGCTAATATGCATGGTCCTTGCTACATTAAGGTGGTACAAATAGCAGCTTTAGTCAGCCACCCTAGGCAAAAGAAAGATTTTCACTCCCCCCTCCATCCCTGAAATCTTCTCCCCCCCCCTGTAATTTTCTTCACTCCCCACTCCCTCCCTGTAATCTTCTCCCCCTCCCTCCCTGCTATTTTCTTCACTCCCCCCTCTCTCCCTGTAATCTTCTCCCTCCCTCCCTGTAATCTTCTCCCCCCCTCCCTCCCTGTAATATTCTCCCTCCCTCCCTGTAATCTTCTCCCCCCTCCCTCCCTGTAATATTCTCCCTCCCTCCCTGTAATATTCTCCCCCCTGCCTCCCTGTAATATTCTCCCCCCTCCCCTTCCCTGTAGCGTGGCCGAGCTCCTCTCCGGTCCGCGACCCGGCCGGACTGACAGGAAGTGCACACTGAGTGTGCACTTCCTGTCAGTCCGGCCGGGTTGCAGACCGGAAAGGAGCTCGGACACGCTACAGGGAAGGGGAGGTGAGGAGAGAGGCGGCTGCAGCATTTAAAGGGCCGGCAATGGGGGCGCAGGGCCCCCCTCCTATATGGCGCCCTAGCTAGCTGCCTAGTTCGCCTTATAGGAAGCGCCGGCCCTGGCTTTAGTGCTCCTTGGAGGTTGGCTCAATATCTGAGGATACTGCTGCCCCCCCGTGAAATTAGCAAATTCATTCTTAAGATATTGCAGAGTTACAATAGATTGGCTAAAAATGATTCCCTGGTGGTTTGCGGTGGGCTGCATGATCATATTAATCTCTCTCTTGTGGTTCCGGCGCTCTGTGAGGGCTTTTCAGCCTGTAGTCTGACCTCACAGTGTACTGGACCAGAAGGAGCGATTAATATAATCTAGTTAAGTGCAGACCATGCACTTCACTAGAGACCACCAAGGAATCAAAATCAACTGCTCCCCGCTGAATCACCATGGACAATAGTAACCCCACCACCAGCCGCTGGAGGCAAGATACCTCTCCTGCTTAGCCAAGATTTTATCCTCCTCCCTGTGAAAACATTGAGCAGTATGTTTGTCTAAATCGAACACCCACTATACACACTTTTCACACATATGACACATATCACAGCTATCACACATTTTGCACATTCTCATCTTCGCGACCAATGGGGCTTTTCACTGCAATTTGTCTGCAATAGCAGTGGTGGGTCTTTGAATTTGGTTTCCTAGTGGAACATTTTAAGAGTGGTAATGTATGTGTTTTCTACATTTTAGTTTATTTGTTTAGAAAAAAAAATTGTTTTTCATGTTTCACTGAATTGACTTGTTTCCTTTCCTTTTTTATGTTTCCGTGTCTCGTATGTATTGAAAGCTACAGAATTGGTTATTATTTCTGCATACATGGTATCTAGTGCCCGCTAGGGTATTTTGGATTTATAACTTAAGTTTGCTCATACCTTTTTTATCACTTTCAATGCTGGATTCATAACTGTACAGTTTGAATAGGAAACACATATAATCAGCACACTACTAATGTGAGAATTTGTAGCCAACCACATTGCATGTGCATCCATGCAGCGCAACAGTTAGATCTGTCTGAAACTGGATTTTCTCCCATTACACCAAAGATTCATAGGCCGGCAAAGCTGAAGCTGATTGTAGGTCAAACATAGTAACAGCTGTTGCAGATAAAAATATACATTGCAATTCCAAGATCAAAGCTACTTTAAAAGTGAGGGCAGGAATGAATATATCATGCAGAGTTTTTAATTCGTGCAATTCACTTCTTCTTTGAAGCGGCAATGATGTTGATGATCTTGGCCTAAAATGTATATTCCATTGTCAAATCACCCAGGAAGTGGGGGGTTAGAAATTGACAGGAACGTGTGATTGAAACAAAGCGCTGTACCTACAAACCTTAAATTCTACTGACATGGTATAACAACTTTATCTTAATGAAGTTGTTTTGGTGTATAGATCATACCCCTGCAGTTTCACTGCTAAATTCTCTGCCATTTAGGAGTTAATTCACTTTGTTTATACAGTCCTAGTCACACCTCCCGGCATGTGACTTGCACAGGCTTTCTAAACACTTCCTGTAAAGAGCCATCTAATGTTTACACTTCCTTTAGTGCAAGTTCTGTTTAATTTAGAATTTCACATTTCCTGCTCTGTTAATAGTTTGCTAGACCCTACAGGAACCTCATGTGTGTAATTAAAGTTAGGTTTACAGAACAGGAGATAACAACTTTTAAAGTATGTTACATCTGATTGAAAATGAAACCATTTATTTTTATGCAGGCTGCGCCAGTCACAGCCACGAGAGATGTAGCTAGGGCTGCATCAACATAAACAAAGTGATTTTACTTACTTTGGCAGAGAATGGAGCAGTGAGACTTCAGAGGAATGATCTATACACTAAAATTGCTTCATTGAAATAAAGTTTTTTTGGTGACTTTAGTGTCCCCTTAAGACTCTCACATTAAAGTCACCTGAAGACATGCTCTTGCATGCATTGCTGATTTTGCTATCTGAGTTAAGTAAAAATGAGAGTGAACTTTTCCAGATAAGTATTGTAAGACATGGACCACATGGATGATTACAGAAAAGCAATTCCTAAAAACAATTCAGTAGGAGCTTCTCAGTTAAGGACAATATCCTACACCAAGGGTAGGCAACCCTCAGCACTCCAGATGTTATGGACTACATTTACCATAATGTTCTTATAGACATAATGCTGACTATATCAGGTAGATGTGGTCCACAACATCTGGAGTTCTGAAGGTTGCCTACCCTTATTCAAAACCAAAGGAGGTTTAATTCTTTAATATTTTAAAACGAATGGGATTTCTTTATGGTAACTTTCTGTGTTAAGTTTTTAAAAAATACTTTGTTACAGGTTGAGTGATGTTTTGGTAGATTGTGGTGATCACTGATTTTTGTTCTGCAAGTTTGTAACTTTTTGGAAATCAGTCTCCGGGATCTGTACAAAACACTTATCTTTTAATCTTCTGATTGGTATAAGATATAAGATATTAAAACTGTAATCAGTTGGAAGTCATCCTGTAATCGTTGCATGTCAGTAGAATTTCAAGGTTTGTAGGTACAGGTGACATTTGCACTTGATGAATTGGAGCTGTTTTGAATGATGTATACACTTGCATTGTTACCGTGTGTGATTGATCTTTGCCTGTGTGATGGAGGGTTGCTGTACATGATTGAGTATTGATGTGCTTCAGCCCTCATGTTTGAAAGTGAGTGATACATACTCCGCGTGGAAATCCAATAATGTCTAAACATTGTGCTAAGGAACCAACTAAAGCATTTCTGTCTGCATGCATCTACTATTTCGCTGTCATTTGGATGTACAATTAATTAACAGAAACTTTTTTGTATTTAGATATTCCTTTTTTTTTTTTTACTGAAGATTTATCATAAATATGCACTAATAGATTGTAAATCTTTGTACAAAGACATATCAGATTATTCATGATTCATTTTGTTATATGAATTATGTATGCCCTGCACCTTTATTATAAGGACACAATGAATAGGATCATGCTGATATTTTATAAATAAGAAGGTGCATAATGATAATATATCTGGTACATTATCTTTCTTGTGCTATTCTTTCTGAAAATCTGTTGCATCTTATAAAAATATACACACTTTGTTCAACATATTTATATTGAAAACTAGTATTCAACAGAGAACTACAGTGCATTCAATACACATTAAGAAATAACGTTTATACAAGGTGAGTAGAAGATTGTTTCCCAATAAAATGTCAATCTTCTCTGAATTGGGACGTGATTTACAATAATACATTGTAGAAGTGGTATCAGGTACCTACAAAGAGTTATCGATGAACTTCTACCTTCTCAGAAGAGTCTTGATCTTATTTTCTAAGCAATAGAAAGTGGTTTTGTAAAGAAAATGTTTGAGATGATTTTGGAGTTTGGAAAAGAGTGAAGAGGATTAGGGATGCCCATTTGCTAAAATATCACGTGGCTTCTCTCCCTGTATGTAGCAAAACATCCGTCAAAAATACTGAAATGTGGAGAGAAGTCTTTCAACGGTCATTGAAAAGGTGGGACAGAGTTTATTTACTTTTTTAAGTTTTTACTTAATACTGGTGGAGAAATTACTGTTGTGCATCAAACTCAGGTTGGACTTTGGAAAGTCATCCAAGGGCACAGAAACTCAAAAAATAATGTTTCTACAACTACCCCAGAGTTCCCAGCTTGACATAGAAATTAGTACAGACGGGCATTGTATTTCAGATTTCACTCTGCATTTGAACAGGTACACCATCAAAGCAAGGGTTGTAATCTGTCAGTGTGTCAGTGTGTATCAGGGATCATTTGGATAGGTGTCAATCCATATCTGCCAAGTGACCCTATGTAGGGGGAACAGTCCCTATTCTGCTCTGTGTCAGTGTGTATCAGGGATCATTTGGATAGGTGTCAATTCATATCTGCCAAGTGACCCTATGTAGGGGGAACAGTCCCTATTCTGCTCTGTGTCAGTGTGTATCAGGTTCTCTGAGGACAGGTGTCAATCCATATCTGCCAAGTGACCCTATGTAGGGGGGACAGTCCCTATTCTGCTCTGTGTCAGTGTGTATCAGGGATCCTTAGGATAGGTGTCAATCCATATCTGCCAAGTGACCATATGTAGGGGGAACAGTCCCTATTCTGCTCTGTGTCAGTGTGTATCAGGGTCTCTGAGGACAGGTGTCAATCCATATCTGCCAAGTGACCCTATGTAGGGGGAACAGTCCCTATTCTGCTCTGTGTCAGTGTGTATCAGGGGCTCTGAGGACAGGTGTCAATCCATATGTCAAGGTGTCAATATGTCATATGTCAGGTGTCAATCCATATCCATTGTGATTTAGGAATGTTAGGTGATTTATGCCCTTTATGGATTAAAACCAGACTCTGCATCAACTGTGTAATTTTCCATGGGAGTTTTGCCATGGATCCCCCTCCGGCATGCCACAGTCCAGGTGTTAGTCCCCTTGAAACAACTTTTCGATCACTATTGTGGCCAGAAAGAGTCCCTGTGGGTTTTAAAATTCGCCTGCCCATTGAAGTCAATGGCGGTTTGCCCGGTTCGCCGGTTTGCGAACGTTTGCGGAAGTTCGCATCCGCCGTTCGCGAACCGAAAATTTTGTGTTCGCGACATCACTACTGATCACTTGACCTATTGAGTTGTCATGTCTATTCAACTCCATAGATAAAGATACAGATACCTGGGAATAATCAACCACTTTACTGATGTTCAACTCAACCACTGATGCTGTTACCTAATAACTGCCATAGAAAACAGTACAATTTACAAGTCTTTTCCGACATCCATGATTTGATGGCCCAATTCAAAGCCAATAGGTGATGCCAGAAATCCTGTTAGGGCAGACTAAGCTTGTCTCAGGGCTGTACATCCCAAAAATAGGATGTTTTTTTTCTTTCTTTCAAAAATTCTCCAGATTCTTGGCAGTAACATTTCCAGCTAGCAATAACAATAGGTGCGACATGTGTTATTTATAATACACACTAATCATTAGTCTTTACCACGCCGATGGATCTAGTTTTTTTAACTCCAAAAATTGAAGAGGCAGTGCTCCACCCATCCCTACAGGGCAGCCTCCACTTATCAGGAAACCTAACCCCATTGATGTCTTTGTTAGGCCACCGTCCGGGGTCTCCACGTCAATTTCTGGTCCTTGTTCTTAAGGAGATGTGGTACCACATTTTTTGGAACAAAGGCTTCTATTTGACTCTACCATGTCAACTTGAGAACAAGGACCAGAAATTGACGTGGAGAACCTGGAAGGTGGCCTGATAGATGCAGATGCGGCAATAGAGGTCGATTTCCTGTAACCACTGAAAGGAGATGGAGCCGAGTTCCGATAGCAAGGTCTTTTTGGCACTGGCAGAAAGAGTCTTGATAAGTGATACTTTTGATTTTCTTAACTTAGTCATTTCTCTGCCAGACAGTTGCACTCTTGGTACTAGATGTACAAAATTTGTTCAGTTTAAGGGACACTATAAAAGACAAACAAACCTGCTCTTCACTGAGCCATTTCTCTGTCAGACACTTGCACTCTTAGTACTAGATGTACACAATTTGTTGAGTTAAAGGGACACTATAAAACAAAAAACAAAAAACCTGTTTAGGAGATATACCCCCAGTGAAAACCCTCACGTATTTAATTATGCATTTGTTCACATCTTGTCTTTGCAGGCGCTCCCCTTCTAACCCCGCCCAGAATTTCTACAGCTGTCCAATTACAGCAGTCCAATTACAGACTTTCCAGTGCAGCTCAATGAGAAGTCTTTGTAAGGCAATTCCCTGCCAATTAAGTTTAGCTCTACTGAGCTAAACTACCAGGAAATAACAGGGCTGGTTGTCTGGTTGACAGCCGGAGGAGGGAGGGGGGGGGGGGTGTGAGAGGGGGGGAAGGGTGTAACACGTTTCATTTGCCCAGGGTACTAAAATTAAAAATAGGGCACAAAAGCACTACTGGCACAATTACTATGTTAACGGATAAGAACTGGGTAAGTCTTATATATTTTACTTGTAGTGAGAGACCCTATATCTAGAAGAAATAGACGTTTGTTATTTTCATAGTTAAAGATTTTCTTTAAATGCTACATCTTGTTTTTAAATTCATTCAACATAAAACCTATTTTCCTTTATTTTACGTTGAACATAATTAATTCACAGCTTTTCTCGCAATGATCTAAAATCAACAGCAATTTTACGACATCACTTTACAATTTTGAACTTTAACTGGAGGTATTTCCCTTAGCATGTACATTTAATAGAAAAAAAGGGTTGAACTAAGTGATCAAAAACAAAATTTCTCATTTCGAAAACACTTTAAAATACATTTGGACAAGCTGTACTTTTAAGTTACGAAACGTACTATTTGTTAATCCTTACATTGCTATTTTAACTGAAAGTAAATGTAAGAAGCAAATTTTGCTCTCAGTTGGAATTATTTAATGTTTGAACCGGAGGGCACTGAATACAGATCATGATAATCATCTCATGGTCTTTGAGTTATGAGTGTCCGGGTCATGAAACCTTTTAAGAAAGTCTAGACTTCAAAGCTACAGGCAAACGAGAAGGATGGAATGTCTGGGACTTTGAGCTGCGGAGACTATGTACCAGTCTTTTGGATAACTAAGATCGTTGTACAGCTGTAAGTTCAAACGGAAGAGTGAGGTGTTGTTATTCCCCTTTGTCGCTGATATTTAATAGTATGTGCTCTCCAAAAAAAAAAAAGCCCCTCGGCAGGAAGGGAACTGTTTAAAGTAATAAAATGAAGATAATGTGATCAGAATTGCACTGTATGAAGCATATCATCCTTAAGCAAACTGTTACAGCCTACAATGCCTAGACCCAGTAGCTCTGTTGAGAAATTAATGGTATATTCTTTAGCAATAAAGTGATGCTGATAGATTGAGGATGGCAAGAACATTCACAAACGTGATAATTCAGCAAAGCATCAGGTGTCTGTACGCTGTTTCCGCAATAAAAAATAATGTGGGACATTCATTGCTCTCCTGTGCAAAACAAAGCCAGTGTTAAACTATACAGCAAAATGCACCAGGCACACATATTTTCTCCCGCAGTAAAAATGAAATATGCAGTTTTTTTCTGATATTTTTTTTAAGGAGCTGCATTTCTTAGTATTTTTTCTTTAACGTTAATCCTAAATATTAAATTTGCAGTGATCAAACCATATTCTAGTTCGAGGAGATACAGGCATTGAAAAGATTTAGATCATTGTGGATACATTTGACCCGCTTTTCTTATTCGATTAAAAGCCAACCATGTATATGATTACAGTTGTTTCAGAATTTAATTTACATAAAATAAAAAAACTAAACAAAACAAAACAAAAAAACAATAAAAACACAGTAACATCTCTTCCTTTGAGTTTTTGGAATGTATTTGGCAAAATTGCATTGTAAAATTAACCGAAGATGAGATTTCGTGTACAAGGTAAAATGTAAAAAAAACCAAATATTGAAACAACGTATAAAAAGTTAATGAAATTAAACATTTGCTGCAAAGTTTAGATGAAATAAAAAAGATGTTTATTAGAGATGAAGAATTCACAGTGTTACTGTGACACAGGAGGAGAATGCTGTGTCTCTGGTGTGATGAACAGAAAGTCTGCTTGATTTCTGGAAAATGCGACATGATTACAGTGTTCAGCTATGGATTCTCATATGAATAAGAAATTAGATAACCTTCAAGGTGGAAAATGGATGTGTCCACAGAGACACTCCTGGGAGTCCTGATTACTCAAATGCAACAGTAAACAAACTAGCACAGTAAAACACTGACCATACAATGCAGAGAGAGATATCCCGCTTAGAATGTCTTTCAGATTTCTACATGATATAGCTCTGAATGTATCTAATTCCACCGGTTTATCTTTTTGAAATTTTCTTTGTCTTTGTTTAATTCGATGAATTATATGCCAGCCTGCGTCCTTACCCATTCCTCCACCCCTTGACCTGTGTGGTAGAGGGTAATGGTGGTAAGAAGAAAGAGCGAGGGTTTCATCAAGACAATTAAAAAGGGGGAAATTTGAAGTAGGAGGACCGACCAAGCATCTTTTTCCATCTCCCGCTTCCTAAAATGCTCTGTCCTTTGGTCTTACTACACATTGAGCAGATGGTGCACAATCCCTATGGTCATATTTACAAAAACTAGCCCTCTCATTGCCCGTGCCTATATATGACTATGGGATGCCAGATCCCTTGGTCCCAAATAGCTCCCTCTCCAGACTCTAGCCACCAAGTTTCCAGAAACACAGCACTTGCCCCAAAAATGTACTAGATGCACCATCTACTATTCTAATAAACATTAGGGAGGAGGTTGCATGCAGCAGAATCTTAAATAAATAAATAAACCAAATAAAATTTAAAATAATAATGAATTAGCTACCTGTCAGTGAGTTATTTCAATGTCTATGTCTAATTCAAAATTAATTGTTCATAATAAAATACAAAATAAAATACAGCGACGGTTATACCAAAATAAAACAAATAAAAGAATTGCACTGCAAAAAAATACATTGGTAACAAAGACAATGGTCCATAAAAGCTTAAATAGTCTCCACTGCACTGTTAGTGTTTAGCTTTCAGAAGCAGCTAATCACAATTTGCGCAAAGCACGTGTCACTCTTGCGAGGCTTTGTGATATTATTTAAGGGACACTATAAGCACCAAAACAACTTTAGCTCAATGCGTGGTTTTGGTATTAAGACCATGTCCCCTGCAATCTCACTGCGTGGTTCTGGTCCAGTTAGGAGTTACCTTTCCTGTCTGTGACTTACACAGCCTCTCTACACACTTCCTGTGAACAGAGATCTAATTTTTACACTTCCTTTATTGCACAGTATGTTTCATTTAGTATTTCTTATCTCTTGATCTGTTAACAGTAGTGATGTCGCGAACATAAAATTTTTGGTTCGCGAATGGCGAACGCGAACTTCCGCAAATGTTCGTGAACGGGCGAACCGGGCGAACCGCCATAGACTTCAATGGGCAGGCGAATTTTAAAACCCACAGGGACTCTTTCTGGCCACAATAGTGATGAGAAAGTTGTTTCAAGGGGACTAACACCTGGACTGTGGCATGCAGGAGGGGGATCCATGGCAAAACTCCCATGGAAAATTACATATTTGATGCAGAGTCTGGTTTTAATCCATAAAGGGCATACATCACCTAACATTCCTAAATTGTTTGGAATAACCTGCTTTAAAACATCAGGTATGATGTTGTATCCATCAGGAAGTGTAAGGGTTACGCCCGCTTCACAGTGACAGACCAAACTCCCCATTTAACGCACCGCAAACAACCGCAAACAGTCCATTTGCACAACCGCAAACTCCCCATTTGCACAAGGTTGGATACCAAGCTAGCCATGTCCCGTTCCTTGTCCTCACTGATGTCATTGAAGGTCTCTTCCTCCACCCAGCCACGTACAACACCAAGGGTCCCCGAAAGGTGACAACAAGCACCCTGGGACGCCTGCTGTGTTTGGTCTTTCACTTCCTCAAAGCCACCTTCCTCCTCTGACTCCTCTTCTTCAGACTCCTATCTCTGCATTGCCTCTCTCTGCGTTATTATAAGGTGTGTTAAGTAGTACTATTCCTATCAGTTTAATCCCTGTTACGTCCCCAATCAGGGGACGTGTATATAAGGCATCGATTTTAGGAAGCGGGAGATGGAAAAAGATGCTTGGTCGGTCCTCCTACTTCAAATTTGGGGCACTGCGCGTGCAATCTAATGTGCAACCAGATAGGAGTGGTGTGTTAAAGGGACACTCCAGGCACCCAGACCACTTCTGCTCATTGGACTGGTCTGGGTGCCAACTCCCACTACCCTTAACCCTGCAAGTGTAATTATTGCATTTTTTTTTAAACTGCAATAATTACCTTGCAGGGTTAAGTCCTCCCCTAGTGGCTGTCTATTAGACAGCCACTAGAGGGAACTTCCTGGTTTCTAGCACACGCTGTGTGAGGACCTCCAGCGTCGCTCTATTCCCCATAGGGAAGCATTGAAATTCATTTTCAATGCTTTCCTATGGGGTGCGCTAATGCGCATGCGCGGCAAGTCAACCCCAAGACCGTGTGACACTGCCGTATCCGGGATGTGGAACAGTACCTGGGGAGCTGGGGGGGGTGCCGTTGATGTGGAGCAAGACGCAGCAGCAGAAGAGGACTCAGCCGAGGAGGTTATGGAAGAGGATGGAGTAGGAGGAGTAGAGGAGGTGGCAGCAGACCTGCCTGCAAGTCGTGGCGGTATAACCAACTCCTCTGCAGAGCCACGCATTCCATGCTTGGCAGCCGTCAGCAGGTTTACCCAATGCGCAGTGTAGGTGATATACCTGCCCTGACCATGCCTTGCAGACCAGGTATCAGTGGTCAGATGGACCCTTGCCCCAACACTGTGTGCCAGACATGCCATTACTTCATTTTGCACAATCGAGTACAGGTTGGGGATTGCCTTTTGTGCAAAGAAATTTCGTCCGGGTACCTTCCACTGCGGTGTCCCAATAGCTACAAATTTTTTGAACGCCTCAGACTCCACCAGCTTGTATGGTAAAAGCTGGCGGGCTATGAGTTCAGTCAAGCCAGCTGTCAGACGCCGGGCAAGGGGGTGACTTTGTGACATTGGCTTCTTACGCTCAAACATGTCCTTGACAGACACCTGACTGTGGGCAGATGAGCGGGAACGTCTCTCATGGCGAGAGACTTAGGGGCGGATAGTTGAGAGGGGGCAAGGAGGACAGCAGTGGTTAACGTGGCTGAAGATGCTGGACCAGTAGGAGGATGGCGGCTTTGAGTTTGCATGCTGCTTGTACTCATGTGTTGATCCCATAGGCGTTTGTGATGTGCGATCATGTGCCTTCGCATAGCAGTTGTACCTAGGTGGGTGTTGGACTTCCCACGACTCAGTTTCTTTTGGCACAGGTTGCAAATGCCATCACTGTTGTCAGAGGCAGACACACAAAAAAAAGGCCACACTGCTGAGCTCTGCAATGACGGCATTCTGGTGGTGGCAACAGCATGCGTTGATTGGCGTGCTGTCTGGCTGACCCCGGGTGCCGATGCATGCTGTCTGACTGTGTCACTAGCTCCTTGCGACACTAGCTCCCTGCTTCCAACTCGTCTCCTCCTCCTCCTCTCTGTCTCCCAATCTGAACTTTCCCCCTGTTCTTCTTCTCTTCTAGCGGGCACCGACGACGCATCGTCATCATCAACCGCTTCACTTGTATCTGACAACTCAGCAAAGGAAGCAGAAGTGGGAACAACATCATCATCATCACACCGTACGTGTGTAGTGCTGCCTGACTGAGACATATCCCTGTTATCTACATCCTCTGGCAATAATGGTTGCGCATCACTCATTTCTTCCAACTGATGTGTAAATAACTCCTCTGACATACCAAGTGAAGCAGCTGTGGTGCTAGTGTTGGTGGTGGCGGCAGGCGGGCGAGTGGTAACTTGAGAGGTGCCTGAAGCTAAGCTGGAGGAGGATGGTGCGTCGAGGTTCCGAGCGGAAGCTGTAGAAGATTGGGTGTCCTGTGTTAGCCAGTCAACTATGTCCTCAGAACTTTTCAAGTTCAGGGTACGTGGCCTCTGAACACTGGGCATTATTCTAGGGCCAAAGGGAATCACAGAACTACGACCACGATGGCCCCTGCGGGGTGGCCTGCCTCTGCCTGTCATTTTTTTTTTCGATTAGTGGTACTATGCGTGCAAGCTACTGTGACAACAGATATGAGTGGCACTGGTGTGACACTGTGCCCTGGCAGGCCCTGAAACGCACACTTGTGAAGGAAACTGACTGCTATTATATTACAGACCAAAAAGTTTATTTTTTATTAAATGCAAGCTATTGGGACACCAGATATGAGTGAGAGGTGGCACTGGGCAGGCCCTGAAACGCACACTAGTGAAGGAAACTGACTGCTATTATATTACAGTCCAAATAGGTTTTTTTTTGTTAAATGCAAGCTATTGTGACACCAGTGAGTGAGTGGTGGCACTGGGCAAGTGGGCACAGTATACGCTGTGAGCCTGACACACACGCTGGCAGACAACTAACTGCTATTCAATCTATTATAGTAAATTTTTTTTTTTTTTAAATGTACACTACTGTTGCACCAGATATGAGTTGCACTGGTGTGACACTGTGCCCTGGCAGGCCCTGAAACGCACACTAGTAAAGGAAACTGACTGCTATTATATTACAGTCAAAAAAGGTTTTTTTTTGTTAAATGCAAGCTATTGTGACACCAGTGAGTGAGTGGTGGCACTGGGCAGGCCCTGTAGCGCACACTAGTGAAGGAAACTGACTGCTATTATACTACATTAAAAAGGGTTTTTTTTTGTTTAAATGCAAGCTATTGTGACACCAGTGAGTGAGTGGTGGCACTGGGCAAGTGGGCACAGTATATGCTGTGAGCCTGACACCCAGCCTGGCTGGCAGGCAGGCAACTGCAATTACATTACACAAAAAAAAAGCAGACTGATGTTCTAGCCCTAAAAAGGGCTTTTCGGGGTGCTGTCCTTACAGCAGAGATCAGATGAGTCCTTCAGGACTGTAGTGGACACTGAATACACTAGCCTAGCTATCAATTTCCCTATCAAATCAGCAGCAGCTACACTGTCCCTACTCTCACTAAGAATGCAGCTTCACAATGAATGTAAAATGGATGCTGTCCAGGAGGTGGGAGGGTCTGGGAGGGAGGGTCTGCTGCTGAATGGCTGGAATGGGTCTGCTGACTGTGAGGTACAGGCCAGGGTAAAAGTTTACTCAATGATGATGAATAGGGGGCGGACCGAACAGCGCATGTGTTCGCCGTCCGTGGCGAACGCGAACAAGCGATGTTCGCCAGGAACTATTCCCCAGCGAACAGTTCGGGACATCACTAGTTAACAGCCTGTTAGCGCCTGTAGGATTTTTATGTGTGATTAAAGTTCAATTAACAGAGCAGGAAATTTACTTCTAAAGTAAGATCTGATTGAAAGTGAAAAGTGTCAAGAATCAAAAGTAATTTAACTCCTCAATGGCTGAGAACTGAGCAGTGAGACTGTAGGGGGTTGGTCTGTACACCAAAACCGCTTTATTGAGCTAAAGTTGTTTTGGTGCTTAGACTATCCCTTTAAAGATAAATTAAGCAACCCTTGTGGGTATAAAACTTGCATTTGCTGTATTGTGATTGGTTGTTTATACAAAAAAGTGTTTTCAAATGTAGTAGGAATAGGGTAGGGAGCAGCACCTTGGAGAAATCCTCAGAACCAGGATAATGTATGGTAGAGAGAAAGAAAGAAAAAAATATATAGTGTAATATAGTAGAACTTCAATTTGAGAAGAAAAAAAGAGATACACGTGCAGTCTGTGGAACAGACTCTTAGATCTGATTTTAGTGCTTGTGCGGTATAATCCCCACCTATGAATGTAGGTCTTTTTTCCTCTTCTCCTGATCCGATATGGTGTAGTGTAGATATACAACTTAAACAGAAAAAAACAGGATAGTGTAGTATTTTTTTTCAAATATATTGATTTAAAATGTTGGTTATACGTATCATGTTTTTTTATTTGTTCTATCTAGTAAAAATTTAATGTGAAGTTAATACTTAATACTCAAAAACATTTATTCCATTAGGAATTCACCATCCTCCCCCCCCAATTTTTGTTACAGAAATATTATGTAACATTTTCACTATGTAAAATAAAGACTGCCTCCTTGTATCATATACCCCCAGATCAAATCATGAACTAAGTAACAGCATTCAATTTAATATGCTTTTGATGTCTAATTGGTTTGCATGGTGAACTCTATGATAACCTTTTAAAGTCCAGGAAATTCTAATATAATGTAACCTTTAACGCCTTAAGGACACATGACATGTGTGACATGTCATGATTCCCTTTTATTCCAGAAGTTTGGTCCTTCAGGGGTTAATGGCAATCTTTAAATTCTTTAAAAATAAGAAGAAGGAATATGACTACAAACCTATCCACACAAATGGAGTTGTGATTATAATGTAGACTTTTCCTTTAACCCCTTAAGGACCAAACTTCTGGAATAAAAGGGAATCATGACATGTCAGACATGCCATGTGTCCTTAAGGGGTTAAACTGCTCATTCTAAGTCTCATCATGTACACAACTTGTATATTAAGCCAGGTTTACATTCATTCGGGCACTGATGGTAAAACAAACTCCGCTGTTGCACATTGCATATGCTTTATGTGAACAGTAGGTGCTAAAAATAGATTAAAAATTCTACGTGTTCCATGGAAATATTAATGAGCTGTTGAATTTCAGATGGGCCGTGTATATTTGCATACTGACATACAAAATGTACATAGAACATAGGATGATGACATGATGTAGGATGATATAAAATCCCTTTTCTTAATTTAACATGTTTCAAGCTTCCAACTCGTTATCATTGTATACCATGCTGTGTCTCTTTTTACAATAGTTTTTTTTATTTCGTGTTCTGAAAGATTTGTTTATTTATTATATATTTTATAGTTTCTTTTCATCATATACACATCTATATCCTTACTTATCTGTGGATTTCAATGCGATGTAAAATAAATCCTTTTTGCATTCCGAAGCCATGTAAGACATGCGAGTGCCTGGATAGCTAAGTGGGCTCCCAACATGCCATGAGGATTTTAAAATGATACCTGTATGTAAGCATAATATCATCTTACAGAATGAACAGTTACTTATCTAAGTGTATATATTTCTTCAATAAAAGGCACTGAGGCATGATATTGCAGTTCACAATGTGCATCGCTAGCCCTCCTGCCTATCCATTTCTTGGCTACTAGAATACAACTATTTTAGTTTGAGCTATAGAGACTTACAGGGAGGGAGCACTTAAACTCCAGGTGGATACATTTGATTCTCTTCCTCATGAAAATCAGGCCTGAAATAGAAAAATCAGTGCAATGCTAAATTTAGTCTGTAGATGTGGTTAGGAGTTAAAGGGGCACTTCACTGCCAAAATACAAAAACAAACAAAATAAATGAATAAAAAAAAACTATTTACAAGTTTTACTCGAAATGAAAGCATTCATGCATTTAGTTAGGCTATATATTTTTTTCCATTGGGGTATATATAAAAAACAGCTTGAAAAAGATACAGATTTCTTGTCTGCAGCCTTTGCAAGCCCTCCCCCTCTAATACCACCCAGACTTTCTGTGGCTGTCCAATCACAGACTTTCTAATGCAGCTCAATGAGAAGTCTTTGCGAGGTAGATGCTCTGGGCAATTGCTATCTTTAGAGTTTAGCTCCACTGAGCTAAACAAACAACAAAGTAGCAGGATCTGTTTTTTGCTTAAACGCCTAAATAATATCAGCAAACTATCCCTCTCAGTTTTGAAATATGGTTGTGTAAACTTTTCAAAATAAGATAAAAAAAAGTTGCTTAATATAATTTAAACCATGTTAAAAAACAAAAATAGACACAATTACCGGAGTCACTTTTCAGAAATCAAGCCTTACAATAACTCTCTCACTTCACACACAGGAACGAGCAGACTTTCACACAGAAATAGAAAGACATTGCGGCACAAATGGGGAATATGAATGGACAAATGTGAATTTAAATGTCTACGAGTACTATAATGACAACTAAGAATATTCTTTGGAAACCTTTAAAAAGCAGAAAAAGAAATATATTTTTAAATGGGTTTTACATAGAAAATTTAACAAAGTATTTCATCTATCAATCGATCAATTGATCAATCTATTTATTGTCTATCTTGACTTTTGGGCATATACACTGCACAAAATTATAACGCAACACTTTTGTTTTTGCCCCCATTTTTCAAGATCTAAGACTTTTTCTATGTACATTGTTTGTAAATCTGTCTAAATCTGTGTTAGTGAGCACTTCTCCTTTGCCGAGATAATCCATCCACCTCACAGGTGTGGCATATCAAGATGCTGATTAGACAGCATGATTATTGCAAAGGTGTGCCGTAGGCTGGCCACAATAAAAAGCCACTCTAAAATGTGCAGTTTTATCACATAGTACAATTCCACAGATGTTGCGGGAGTGTGCAATTGTTATGCTCACTGCAGGAATGTCCACCAGAGCTGTTGCCCGTGAATTGAATGTTGATTTCTCTACCATAAGCCATCCCCAAAGGTGTTTCAGAGAATTTGGCAGAACATCCAACCGGCCTCACAACCGCAGACCACGTGTAACCATACCAGCCCAGGACTTCCACATCCAGCATCTTCACCTCCAAGATCATCTGAGACCAGCCACCCGGACAGCTGCTGCAACAATCGGTTTGCATAACCAAAGAATTTCTGCATAAACTGCCAGATATCGTCTCAGGGAAGCTCAGGCCAGCATACTCACTGGACATGTCACCCATTGAGCATGTTTGGGATGCTCTGGATTGACGTATACAACAGCGTGTTCCAGGTCCTGCCAATATCCAACAACTTCGCACAGCCATTGAAGAGTAGTGGACCAACATTCCACAGGCCACAATTAACAACCTGATCAACTCTATGCGTGAGATGTGTTGCACTGCATGAGGCAAATGGCGGTCACACCAGACACTGACTGGTTTTCGGACCCCCCCAGTACAGTAAAGCTGCACAATTTAGAGTGGCTTTTTATTGTGGCCAGCCTAAGGCACACCTGTGCAATAATCATGCTGTCTAATCAGCATCTTGACATGCCACACCTGTGAGGTGGCTGGATTATCTTGTCAAAGCAGAACTGCTCACTAACACAGGTTTAGACAGATTTGTGAACAATATTTGAGAGAAATAGGCCTTTTGTGTACCTAGAAAAAGTCTTAGATCTTTGAGTTCAGCTCATGAAAAATGGGGGCAAAAGCAAAAGTGTTGCGTTTATAATTTTGTTCAGTGTATGTGTTTAATATGATTTAATGCATTTTAAATATTTCATTAATTATCTCAGTTTGACATGTTCTTTATTTTCAGCTCATCTGCTCATATTTATACCAAATTTATGTGTAAAATAATGACACTCGTTTTTAAGAACGCCTTTCCGCGTCAGTAGCTGTTTTAATATAGCTATCAGAGTAAGAAGTCTGGTGGGTGACTTTTACATATAAATGTAAAATTATACAAAGCAGGATAATTTTGTGGATTAATGAACCACATGTTTAAAGGCTGTAATAAGCCATCATCACGTTTTCAATACGTCTCCTGGCCTACTTTAGCATAATATGCTATAATCGCTTACCAGTGTGTCAGAAATAAATTAATAGTACGGGTCAAGAAGATGATCACAGCTTTACATATTGAATGTACAGTGTGCGTATTTGCTGTATACTTTCACCTACATATTCGTGTGTTAAGATAACAAAATCGTACGCATTGTCTCTATGGTTTTACTTATTTTATAACCAATATATCATTTTTTTTTAAGTTTTAAAAGAAGTTTATTTAATAATGCAAAAAAAGTGTCTGTAGAAATTACTAAAAAGTAGGATTTGCCTCGTTTTACTGGTGGGGACTCAGTGAAATTCCATGAGGACCAGGACTGTATGTACATCTCAAGCTGTGGTGGCTCACACACAGGGGCACTTCGGGCAGCTCGGGCAGCTCCCAGCGCTACTGTCTATGCCTCCTCTATTGTCACAGCCTCCCTCACACAGTCCAATCAAATGCTAAAAAAAACCCACAGCATTTGATTGGATGTTTACTCAGAGTGCATGCGCATGCTCAGAGCTCTTGAGGAGAGGGAGGAGGTGGAGTGAGGACAGGAGAAGTAGGGAGGGTTAAAAAAAAAAAGAATTTAGACTAAGGGGATAGGGATGAGGGGACGGCAGGGAGGTGTTATAAGAATTAGGGAGAGAGGTCACATTTAAGCTACCTCTTGCAAGCACTGAACTGTATGTGCTTATAATGCCAATGTGCAACAACTGATGCAAATATCTCTGAAAATGCAGTGTTTCAAACAGAAATGCTGCATTTACAGACTTCCACTATCAGAACTACTTCTAAAAGCAGAAGTGGTTATAGTGCTTGGAGTAAACTTTTTTTATAATCAGCAACTTGAACGATATTTGGGGACGACTTATTATTTAATTTATATCTGCTTTGTATTTTCCCATCTAAATTTTATCCCAAACTAAAATATGTCCAGACAGTAATCCGAGATATATTGCAACAAAAGCCATATGATACAATACGTACAGTTAGGTTATATTTGTATTGTTATGTATCATTATAGAATTGTGATATTATTTTTAATCCCTCGGTAGGTCTTATTCTGCTATAAGAGATCTGACAGTCCAAATATGTATTCCATTTATTGCATCTCTGCAGGTTCTTTAAATGTTTTCTTCATCCTAATTCTCTGGAGACAGAAGGAGTCAGGTGAAGCTCATCATTATTCTTCGTTTGAAGGGCGAAGATGTGATAGACAGGGCTTAATGTGTATCTTGGTAGAATTGGATTTGATCCTTAGGGCTGGGCCTCAAGGCTCCTTGTGTTAGATATGTAAGATTTACTTTTTTTTCCTCCCACAAACAGAATTACCTTTCGGAGGCCTTCATCACTCCCAGCATTCCGAGATCCCTTTTTCTTGATTTTAGTCACATCTAAATCTGTTTAAATTGCCAACATGATGATTTGTAGAGAGACAGGGATTAAAAAAAGAAAGAGATTAACACAGTTGTCTGTCTCCTAAGAAATGATATACCTGCTGACAGTAAGGGCACTCTGCAATTTACATAACTTAGTTTACAGAAAGGCTTTGCAGATGTTATTTGGTCACCCTTTTGCCTTTGACAAAGCAGATTCACCTTTCTATATATAGTAAAGAGCACACTGTCCTTTTATTCAATTCTACAACATGTTTTCTGCATAAACAGGAATTTATAGATGTCTGTACTGAGCAATATCCAGGGAACGAAACTTTCACAATGTGCCCTGGGCAAAAAAGCATATTAAGCCAATTTATTTAGAATTTACAATTCATATTTCTTGCATTCTATTATTATCACATAATAAGAATGACAGTTTATAAAGCATATTTTTTCAATTAGTGCATGCACAGATTTTTTTTTTGTATTAGTTTTGTTTAGGTGTTAATGGTGGAGTATGTTTTTTGTACAATAGGCACACAAGTGCCTGAGCCATTTTGATTATAGAAATAATGTACGTTTGAGTGACACCTTTGAAATGTAATTATAACATTTTAAAATGGTGACAGAAAATTTGATCGGAGGTGCTATAGCTCAGGGTAGTACTGGGACTTCTCCTACATGTTCCCAAAGGTATGACATGTACTTTTTGATTTGTACTACATATATTTTAATTATATATATATACGTACAAAGCACCATTTTTCACAAGATACTATACTATATGAATATATAACAAATTGTAAAGTAACTTATGGGCGGGATTGCGAACAACTTGCTGGCATGTTGTCCTATGCAATATCTTCTGTATTACCCATGATTTTATTTGTAATTAGATTTTAATAAGTAAAAGTTTTAGCCTATTTTATTAAGGTCTTGTTGAAAGTCCTATGGTGGGTTGGAACATTGACATGATTTGATGTGTTTGACATAATCCATTAAAATCGTCTTCATTTCTAAAGACAGATGAGAAGTCTACAATTCATTTCTTGCCTTATTTCTTGAATAAAGAGACAAGAGAGGAAATCTTAGAAGTGGACAAAGCCCACATCAACATTCCTAAAGGGTTACAGAGATATCAGGGGGCATGAACCCCATACAATGGTTAAAGTAAAAAGAAAAGACTAAAGTGAAATGGTTGTTCCACTAGAGATGGAAAAATTGGACATCCATTCCACAAGATGATATCTCTTAAAAAATTAGAATAATTATAGGGTATAACCTTTATTAAGCCGCTTACGGACAGAACAAAAATAAAGTGTAATGATAGTGAAACACTCGTGAAAATACAGGTGAGTTAAAAACTGGGTAGATGCAATATGGATATTCTACACGGGTAATGTGGGTGACAACTGTATCCGAGATAGAGTTTAAAGTAAAAAGTACAATATATAGTACAGTCTATATTTAATCGGATATCGCACAAACCCTATTCCTTAAGAGGGGGGTTCCCACAGTGTACAGGACTTCGTAGATATCCCGGCTATAGACGTGAGTCCAAAGCTCCTTCCCACAGACTCTAGTATATTATAGTAGGATTTAACAATTTAGAATAAATACATAGTATCCATGTGTAGTAAGTCTGTCATGCAGTATTTTATCTAAATTGTTACAAGTAGAAAAGAGTCTAGAATGAGCTAAAGGAGAGTGTGTATGTATAATACCACTCTGTATTTAAGTAGAGTGGTGATACATAGGAAGCTGTTTAGTCAATAGAGAACATAGTACCAGCACCCATGTATCTATATACATCTATATATGGTGTATATAGATACATGGGTGCTGGTACTATGTTCTCTATTGACTAAACAGCTTCCTATGTATCACCACTCTACTTAAATACAGAGTGGTATTATACATACACACTCTCCTTTAGCTCATTCTAGACTCTTTTCTACTTGTAACAATTTAGATAAAATACTGCATGACAGACTTACTACACATGGATACTATGTATTTATTCTAAATTGTTAAATCCTACTATAATATACTAGAGTCTGTGGGAAGGAGCTTTGGACTCACATCTATAGCCGGGATATCTACGAAGTCCTGTACACTGTGGGAACCCCCCTCTTAAGGAATATGGTTTGTGCGATATCCGATTTAATTCCTTAAAGCACACAATGAACTTCAGGAGCAAGATTCCGTAAGAGCAATGATATTTAAAAATATATTTTACCTAAAAACATGCTGGCTGAGAGTGGATATGGAAACCTGTTAAAGAGATACTCTTCTAAAATCGTCATCAGAACAGCTAAGGGAATGTATGTAATCTTTCATTCCTATCAGGAGATCCTGTAAGGGTTTACCTTGGTTGGAGTCCATAGTGTAGAGATGTTAGCTCACCCTTGCAGATAATCACAGCCCACGGTAACCAGGTAAGAAGCCACCTGGACTGTGAAAGTGTGCTCGGGGGCTTTGCAGGAACAATAACCGCATAAGTAGAAACAGACAAGGGCAAATCCAGGAGAGTTGCCAGACATGGTTCCAAAGGTCAGGGCAGGCAGCGAACAGACATTAACAAAATATCCAAACGCAGGGGTCACAAATCAGTCTGGAAATCAGGAAAAATAGTCAACAGCTGCAGGAACAGGAAACAATGAACTGACACTGCACTCAGGGAGAGGCAGTGTTATATACCTTGCTAATGAGCAGCTAATTTGCAAGTTGCCTCAGGTGGACTTAAAGTGACAGGTAGTAGCCCCCTACTGCTGCAGACAAGGCAAGGTAAACAGGACTAGAGCCACACTAATAGAACAAGTTCAGCAGTGGCTCAGAGGCAGGAAAGCAGGCAGAGGATACCGAAGGGCCCAGGATCAAGGCACCTGAGGGGTGACCATGCCTAGCCGTCTGGATGGCATGGGGAGAACCATGACAGATCCAGATGTCAAGCTACATTACAAACATCTAGAGTTGCTTACGGCTATAAATGTTTTTTTTTTCTCTGTATATGTGACAAACTTTAATTTTGTACATAAGTATCTCTATTTACATCTAAGTTAATAAAATAATTCAAATATATTTTAACTTTATGTTTCTATATTTGTGACAATATGGCCCTTTGTCTCTGGCACCAAAGGTGTACCAGTTCAGGCCTGCTATCATCCGAGGGTTTCTCTGCCTAACCTGCACTACTAACTGCTTAACTTAGCCCCAAGGTTACATTTGCGTGGTAGTGGACTCATCAGCAACCCAGAATATACTGTGGCTGTTACAGAGTATACTGACTAGCTGGTTTCACTGACAATACATTTCAATGAATATGGTTCCTGTGGCGAACAGAAACTCGTCACTGGCTTTTGGAGGGGCCTGCTTGCCAGCCTCCTGACAAAAGAATATGGGCCAGGTCAGCGACTGTAAAGACCCATATTTTATTCCCCCTGGTTCGGCACTTTCCATAGAACTGAATGCTAGTTCACTGGCGGCCGTTCACATGGACCAAAACCGCGAATAGACTTCAGGGGGACTTAGCCGTGAATGCCCTGGAACTATTTTCGGCTAGTGATGTCGCGAACATAAAATTTTCGGTTCGTGAACGGCGAACGCGAACTTCCGCAAATGTTCGCGAACCGGGCAAACCGCCATAGACTTCAATGGGCAGGCGAATTTTAACACCCACAGGAACTCTTTCTGGCCACAATAATGATGGAAAAGTTGTTTCAAGGGGACTAACACCTGGACTGTGGCATGCCGGAGGGGGATCCATGGCAAAACTGGAAAATTACACAGTTGATGCAGAGTCTGGTTTTAATCCATAAAGGGCATAAATCACCTAACATTCCTAAATCACAATGGATATGGATTGACATATGACATATTGACACCTTGACATATGGATTGACACCTGTCCTCAGAGACCCTGATACACACTGACACAGAGCAGAATAGGGACTGTTCCCCCTACATAGGGTCAATTGGCAGATATGGATTGACACCTGTCCTCAGGGACCCTGATACACACTGACACAGAGCAGAATAAGGACTGTTCCCCCTACATAGGGTCACTTGGTAGATATGTATTGACACCTGTCCTCAGGGACCCTGATACACACTGACACAGAGCAGAATAGGGACTGTTCCCCCTACATAGGGTCACTTGGCAGATATGTATTGACACCTGTCCTCAGAGACCCTGATACACACTGACACAGAGCAGAATAGGGACTGTTCCCCCTACATAGGGTCACTTGGCAGATATGGATTGACACCTGTCCTCAGGGACCCTGATACACACGGACACAGAGCAGAATAGGGACTGTTCCTCCTACATAGGGTCACTTGGCAGATATGGATTGACACCTGTCCTCAGAGACCCTGATACACACTGACACAGAGCAGAATAGGGAATATTCACTAAATGCCATTGTTATACAGGGGAATATTCAGTAAATAAGGATAAGGGGGGACTTACTGTCCTCCCCCCTGGCCCCCACCCCTGCGTGGTGGGTGGGGACCATAAATCACAATGGGGGACCTACTGTCCTCCCGCTCACCCCCACCCGTGAGCGGTGGGTGGGGGCCATAAAAATAATGAGGGAGGGTCCTACTGTATGATGTTGTATCGATCAGGTAGTGTAAGGTTTACGCCCGCTTCACAGTGACAGACCAAACTCCCCGTTTAACGCACCGCAAACAACCGCAAACAGTCCATTTGCACAACCGCAAACTCCCCATTTGCACAAGGTTGGATACCAAGCTAGCCATGTCCCGTTCCTTGTCCTCACTGATGTTATTGAAGGTCTCTTCCTCCACCCAGCCAAGTAAAACACCAAGGGTCCCCGAAAGGTCACAACAAGCCCCGTGGGATGCCTGCTGTGTTTGGAAAAAGCGGTATGAGTGGAAGAAACGAGGAAATGTGGTCAGGTGGTGGTGCCAGCCCCACCGAGGGCTTGTACCCAGATATGCTAATAAACTGAAAAAAGAAAAAATCTCCCAAAAAGGAGATCTAAAACTGGCATAGGAAAAGCTTAGACAACTATAATAAAGTGATACCTACAAATCCTAGTGAGCATAGGTTTATAATAGAGGGAGAAAGGGAAAGCAGAGTAATGCTTCCTAATACCGTGGTTAGTTCCCTTTGTTAAAGTAAATTGAGTAATGGACAAATGTCTTTATTGTATCATTTATAAATAACAAAGGGATACTATACTAATTCCCCTATAGTGGCTAATTGTGTAATAATGGTAATACTATTACCTATTATATAATATTGCCAGGGGCAAGGAAATTCCCTCTAAATAGATGGGTATAGGCAGAGAGTATGGAGACCGGAGTGATGCTGTCATAAAAAGTGTCAATAAGGTTAAATGTATCACAGACACACAGCCACCCTTTCTCTTAGCTAGTTTCCAGAAATGCTGGATAGGTAGAAGGGCTATAAAGACTCAGAGAGGTCTAAGAAGAATCCTCTAAACTAGCCCTAATCTCCTTAAACACCTTCAAGGGTGTTCTAAGCTAAAGCTCAATCTAAACGTTTAGATGACTGCCTGATTTCCCATCACAGATGCTGGCTAGGAATAACACTGTGCAAGACAAAGAGTGGGTCTAAGTGCCCATAGTGCAGTAAAGTGTCCCTAGTGAAGTGAAAAAGAGAATAATGAGCTGGCGCCCAAGAGAATAACGAGCTGGCGCCCTATCAGGGGATGTGTATATGGCATCGATTTTAGGAAAAGGGAGATGGAAAAAGATGCTTGGTCGGTCCTCCTACTTCAAATTTGGGGCACTGCGCGTGCAATCTATTGTGCCACCAGATAGGAGTGGTGTGTTAAGTAGTACTATTCCTATCAGTTTAATCCCTGTTATGTGCCTTTTTTTGGTTTGTTTTTTGAAGCCACAGTGCAGCACCAGAGGCCCAAAAATTAGGCACGTACACATGCCTGAAAAATTAGGTATTGTTGCAGCCGCTGCTGTTGCAGCGGCCAGAAAAATTGATGTTTGTTTCCCAGGCAGAAAGTGCCCTAAAACATTGTGGCTTGAACCCTAGTAGGTGGCGGATAAGTCACGCAAGTCAACCGGCATTCAGAGCTAAAATACAGCAGCATGTGGACCATTTTTAGCCCAAGTCAGCTCATCTCATCAGGTCTTTTTTAGTCGAATGTATCGCCCACTGTCAGTCCCTTCGGGATCCATCCCTCATTCATCTTAATAAAGGTGAGGTAATCTAGACTTTTTTGACCTAGGCGACTTCTCTTCTCAGTGACAATACCTCCTGCTGCACTGAAGATCCTTTCTGACAGGACACTTGAAGCGGGGCAGGCCAGAAGTTCTATCACAAATTGGGATAGCTCAGGCCACAGGTCAAGCCTGCACACCCAGTAGTCAAGGGGTTCATCGCTCCTCAGAGTGTCGATATCTGCAGTTAAGGTGAGGTAGTCTGCTACCTGTCGGTCGAGTCGTCCTCTGAGGGTGGACCCCGAAGGGCTGTGGCGATGCGTAGGACTTAAAAAGCTCTGCATGTCCTCCATCAACAACACGTCTGTAAAGCGTCCTGTCCTTGCTGGCGTGGTCGTGGGAGGAGGAGGATTACTTTCACCTCTTCCCCTGTTAGATTCCCGCTAGACAGCCGAGGAGGTTATGGAAGAGGATGGAGTAGGAGGAATAGAGGAGGTGGCAGCAGGCCTGCCTGCAAGTCGTTGCGGTGTCACCAACTCCTCTGCAGAGCCACGCATTCCATGCTTGGCAGCCGTCAGCAGGTTTACCCAATGCGCAGTGTAGGTGATATGCCTGCCCTTACCATGCTTTGCAGACCAGGTATCAGTGGTCAGATGGACCCTTGCCCCAACACTGTGTGCCAGACATGCCATTACTTCCTTTTGCACAAACGAGTACAGGTTGGGGATTGCCTTTTGTGAAAAGAAATTTTGTCCGGGTACCTTCCACTGCGGTGTCCCAATAGGTAAAATTATTGGAACGCCTCAGACTCCACCAGCTAGTATGGTAAAAGCTGGCGGGCTAATAGTTCAGACAAGCCAGCTGTCAGACGCCGGGCAAGGGGGTGACTTTGTGACATTGGCTTCTTATGCTCAAACATGTCCTTGACAGACACCTGCCTGTGGGCAGATGAGCGGGAACTGCTCAAGGCGAGAGACGGAGTGGCGGATGGTTAAGAGGGGGCAAGGAGGACAGCAGTGGTTGATGTGGCTGAAGATGCTGGACCAGGAGGAGGATGGCGGCTTTGAGTTTGTGTGCTGCTTGTACTCATTTGTTGATGTAACGGATCGCCTGGCACCCCGACTTGGTACCTCCGTTAATGGATGCTCCTAGCGCTTCCAGAGGACTCCAAGCACTCCACCAGACACCATAAGCACCGCAGGCTGCAGCTATCTCCCTTCAGAACGAAGCAGGAACAAGCTCTTACAAGAGCTCAGTGATTATAGCAAGGGAATATGCCTAGCATAGCAATCCCTTGTAGCAGATTCCCCCAATAAGACACAGGACTCAAGTTGAGGGTAAAACAGGAACTCTGGACTGGCTCATCCAGCCTGGCTTTTATTTCCAACTCACACATACAGGCCACACCCAGGGGGAGGCATAAAAGAACCAATTACATAGATGTTACCTCCCACACATCCCCTCCCCTTAGTGTGACACATAATCCCATTATGCATACAGTGTAAAATATACTTTTACACAACTTTCATAACTTTAAAACCATACATCACATTCACATAAAAATACATATCCACAATCAATCCAATCAGGGGAACAACATATTAAAAAATGGCATGAATCCGACCAGGGGTTCAAAAGTTACTAAAAGTATCTTTTGTTCCTTTCTAGCTGGCAGAAAAACATCCCCACAATGCACCCTGGTTTCCTCCCTTCTGCCCTGGAGTTAATTGGAGAAGTAATCCAATTACCCAGGACTAAAGGCAGACTCCATTAACCACATGGTTGCAAAACAACATAAAACACTTTAAAATACATAGTCACATTTACACATAACACACAGACATTTCACCTATCCCCAGATAGCTGGGATCTGCACGCACAAAACTACCGAATAGCGCGCAGATCCTACTCACACAGTACAATTGCCATGGAGCTAAAGTCTTTCCCATAGTCTTTCATTATATGAATAGGCTCCATGGTATGGCTATCTGGGGTATCACATTCCCATAAAGTCTGGTCCATGGTCCAAAGGCAAGAGGCGGGCAATCAGCCCCCTCCAAGGACATGTGGCGAGGTCGGTTTCGCCACACTTCTCCCCTTTACCCCCCAGACTAACAGGGTATCTGACCTCCTGCCGGTCAGTGCCCTGGTTAGTCCAGCAACCCACCCATGAAGCACAAACAGCAGTACCTCCCACCCACAATAACTGGTTACTACACCTGGGTAGAGGAGAACTTTGTCCAGGTCCAGGTGCCTCACCACGGCTGTGTGGGGGACTGGTAGTCTGCCTTGGTGGGTTGCTGAGTGGGCAGAGACCAGCGGTACTCTGCCCTGGTGCCAGCGCTACCACTGAAGTAGCCTGATTGGAGCCTGGTTGTGGGAGGGGGAGACCGACCGTCTCCCCTCTGGGTACACAGCTCTGCTGCTGGAGACAGACTGTCTCCCCTTTGGCTAAACAGCCCTGTCGTGGGGGGGCAGGACCGACCGTCCCTACCCCCTGTGCTGGAAGTGCAGAGACCACTGTCCCATCTGCACAGGTGTGGGGCTTACAGTCTCCCCCTGGTACATTAAGCTGCCGCTGGGGAGAGGTGGTAACCAGCTCCTCTCCCATTAGAACACTCTGCCGCTGGGGAATGGAGACTGGGCTCTCTATTCCCTGTACATTAATGATCCGCCGCTGAGGAGAGGTGGTAACAATATCCTCTCCCATACATACTTCCCGTCTCTGTGGAGGGAGACCGACTGTCTCTCCTCCCAGCACAGAGTCCTGCTGAGGGGAAAAGGGGGCTGGGCTCTCCATTCCCTGCTGGATACTCTGCCGCTGGGGAATGGAGACTGGGCTCCCAATTCCCAACAAATCACACTGCCGCTGGGGAGGGAGGACGGCCCCTTCAGCTCCCTGTAACTTGGGCACAGAGACCACGGTCCCATCTGCGCTGGTGTGGGGCTTACTGTCTCCCCTTGGTGTGCTAAGCTGCCGCTGGGGAGAGGGGGTAACAAACTCCTCTCCCTTACACACTTTCAGCCGCTGGGGAGCAGGGCTGACCCTCTGTACTCCCTGTAGGCAGGGCGCAGAGACCACGGTCCCATCTGCGCTGGTGAGGGGCTTACTGTCTCCCCTTGGTGAGCTGTGCTGCCGCTGGGGAGAGGGAATAACAAACTCCTCTCCCTTACACACCTTCAACCGCTGGGGAGAGGGGATAACAGGCTCCTCTCCCTGCACCGTAGAATGCCGCTGGGGAGCAAGAACGGCACCTTCAGCTCCCTGTAACGCACACTGCCGCTGGGGATCTGGGCCGACTGTCCAGCATCCCTGTAGGGCCAGTAGAGAGACCGCAGTCCCATCTCCACCTGCCATCTGTGGGTCTTCCCAGGACCAATCCGTGAGGCCCCTCAACATTTGTGAGTAAGGGCCACCTGCTTCCCCACCTGGCAACTCTGGCTGCTGCTGGGGATCTGGGCCGGCTGCCCAGCATCCCGGTGGAGAGACCTTGGTCCCATCGCTACCTGCCTGTTGTGGTTCCTCACAGGACCAGTCTATGAGGACCCCCACTTCGGGTTCCTCCCGCCGCCTCAGGGAAAGACGGCTAACCTCCTCGGATGCAGCCTCTACTCGGCTGCTGTAACGCTCCTGCTGCTGAGCATACTTCCTCTCTTTTGCCAACCGGAATTCTCGGTCCAGCCTTGTGTTTCGCTCGGCCATGACCTGGTTCCAGATCACCCGGCGTGTCTCCATGGGTATATCATCCCCATACTCTGCCACTCGCTGCCTCACCTCGGCCAGCCAATCATCTCCAGAGCCAGAACCTTCCATACTTGTCTGCTCCCAGGGGCGCTGCACGACTGCTAGCGTTGCCCTCAATTTGTAAATCCAACCAGTGTCTGAGCTGCTTTACCTCACACTAGGACGCCATCCCACCGCTGCCACCAATGTAACGGATCGCCTGGCACCCCGACTTGGTACCTCCGTTAATGGATGCTCCTAGCGCTTCCAGAGGACTCCAAGCACTCCACCAGACACCATAAGCACCGCAGGCTGCAGCTATCTCCCTTCAGAACGAAGCAGGAACAAGCTCTTACAAGAGCTCAGTGATTATAGCAAGGGAATATGCCTAGCATAGCAATCCCTTGTAGCAGATTCCCCCAATAAGACACAGGACTCAAGTTGAGGGTAAAACAGGAACTCTGGACTGGCTCATCCAGCCTGGCTTTTATTTCCAACTCACACATACAGGCCACACCCAGGGGGAGGCATAAAAGAACCAATTACATAGATGTTACCTCCCACACATCCCCTCCCCTTAGTGTGACACATAATCCCATTATGCATACAGTGTAAAATATACTTTTACACAACTTTCATAACTTTAAAACCATACATCACATTCACATAAAAATACATATCCACAATCAATCCATTCAGGGGAACAACATATTAAAAAATGGCATGAATCCGACCAGGGGTTCAAAAGTTACTAAAAGTATCTTTTGTTCCTTTCTAGCTGGCAGAAAAACATCCCCACAATGCACCCTGGTTTCCTCCCTTCTGCCCTGGAGTTAATTGGAGAAGTAATCCAATTACCCAGGACTAAAGGCAGACTCCATTAACCACATGGTTGCAAAACAACATAAAACACTTTAAAATACATAGTCACATTTACACATAACACACAGACATTTCACCTATCCCCAGATAGCTGGGATCTGCACGCACAAAACTACCGAATAGCGCGCAGATCCTACTCACACAGTACAATTGCCATGGAGCTAAAGTCTTTCCCATAGTCTTTCATTATATGAATAGGCTCCATGGTATGGCTATCTGGGGTATCACATTCCCATAAAGTCTGGTCCATGGTCCAAAGGCAAGAGGCGGGCAATCAGCCCCCTCCAAGGACATGTGGCGAGGTCGGTTTCGCCACAGTTGATCCCATAGGCGTTTGTGATGTGCGATCATGTGCCTACGCAAAGCAGTTGTACCTAGGTGGGTGTTGGACTTCCCACAACTCAGTTTCTTTTGGCACAGGTTGCAAATGGCATCGCTGTTGTCAGAGGCAGGCACACAAAAAAAATTCCACACTGCTGAGCTCTGCAATGACGGCATTCTGGTGGTGGACACAGCATGCGTTGATTGGCGTGCTGTCGGGCTGACCCCGGGTGCCGATGCATGCTGTCTGACTGTGCCACTAGCTCCTTGCGACGACCTCCCCCTGCTTCCAATTCGTCTCCTCCTCCTCTCTGTCTCCCCATCTGAACTTTCGCCCTGTTCTTCTTCTTGCCGAGCGGGCACCCACGTGACATCCATGGACGCATCGTCATAATCAACCGCTTCACTTGTATCTGACAACTCAGCAAAGGAAGCAGCAGCGGGTACAACATCATCATTATCACACCGTACGTCCATGTGTGTAATGCTGCCTGACTGAGACATATCCCTGTTATCTACATCCTCTGGCAATAATGGTTGCGCATCACTCATTTCTTCAAACGGATGTGTAAATAACTTCTCTGACAGATAAAGTGAAGCGGCTGTGGTGCTAGTGTTGGTGGTGGCGGCAGGCGGGTGAGTGGTATCTTGAGAGGTGCCCGAAGCTAAGCTGGAGGAGGATGTTGCGTCAGGGTTCCGAGCGGAAGCTGTAGAAGATTGGGTGTCCTGTGTTAGCCAGTCAACTATGTCCTCAGAACTTTTCAAGTTCAGGGTACGTGGCCTCTGAAAACTGGGCATTATTCTAGGGCAAAAGGGAATCACAGCACCAGGACCACGATGGCCCCTGCGGGGTGGCCTGCCTCTGCCTGTCATTTTTTTTGGATTAGTGGTACTATGCGTGCAAGCTACTGTGAGACCAGATATGAGTGGCACTGTGCAGTGGCAGAGGTTGACAGAGTACACGCTGTAGGCCTGACACACCCGCTTGAAGACAACTAACTGCTATTCAATATATAACAGTGAAAACATTTTTTGTTTTTAAATGCACGCTATTGTGACACCAGATATGAGTGGCAATGTGCACTGGCAGAGGTTGGCAGAGTACATGCTGTAGGCCTGACACACCCGCTTGAAGACAACTAACTGCTATTCAATCTATAACAGTAAAAATGTTTTTGGGTTTTTAAATGCACGCTATTGTGACACCAGATATGAGTGGCACTGTGCACTGGCAGAGGTTGGCAGAGTAGACACTGTAGGCCTGACACACCCGCTTGAAGACAACTAACTGATATTCAATCTATAACAGTGAAAAAAGTTTTTTTGTTTTTAAATGCACGCTATTGTGAGACCAGATATGAGTGGCACTGTGCAGTGGCAGAGGTTGGCAGAGTACACTCTGTAGGCCTGACACACACGCTTGAAGACAACTAACTGCTATTCAATCTATAACAGTGAAAAAAGTTTTTTGATTTTTAAATGCACGCTATTGTGACACCAGATATGAGTGGCAATGTGCACTGGCAGAGGTTGGCAGAGTACACGCTGTAGGCCTGACACACACTTATGAAGGACACTGACTGCTATTATATTACAGTCAAAAACTTTTTTTGTTTTTAAATGCAAGTTATTGTGACACCAGATATGAGTGGCACTGTGCACTGGCAGAGGTTAGCAGAGTACACGCTGTAGGCCTGAAACCCACTTGAAGGACACTGACTGCTATTAGATTACAGTCAAAAACTTTTTTTGTTTTTAAGTGCACGCTATTGTGACACCAGATATGAGTGTCACTGTGCACTGGCAGAGGTTAGCAGATTACATGCTGTAGGCCTGACACACAGTTATGAAGGACACTGACTGCTATTATATTACAGTCAAAAACTTTTTTGTTTTTAAATGCATGCTATTGTGACACCAGATATGAGTGGCACTGTGCACTGGCAGAGGTTGGCAGAGTACACGCTGTAGGCCTGACACCTGCTTGAAGGACACTGACTGCTATTACATTACAGTCAAAAACTACAGTCCTGTCCTTTCCTGCCCTGTCCTGCTGTCCTGCCCTGTCTATGTCCTGTTCATGTTTCCCTCATGTATTGTGTACATGTTCTGGGTTCTGCTTTCTGTCCAGGTCTGGTTCTGGGTTCTCCTAGTCTTGTCTTGTTTTTCTTGTTTGGTGCCTGTTCTAGTCTTACCTTGTTTCTAGTACTGGATACGTATCTGCTTAATATCAGCTCCTGGATTCTGCTAAGCTGCATCAGGGATCTGGTGTGTTATCGCAGAAACGGTGGTGATTAACACCAGGGGGCGTGTGGTTACCCTGCACCAGACCCTGATTGTCCACTTCCACGCTGAGACTCCTTTCATCTACATCAGGCACATAGGGGTCCTGGTCTTCAGACCGCCACCCGTGACAATATGATGCAGCTTAGACCATAACTAATAAATATACCAAAATGACATGTTACATGGGCTATTTTGTCACAATCTTCTTATGTAGAAAATGTAAGTTTTAATTAAAATAAAGTCCAGAAAAAGTCCTGTCTGACTGTGCCACTAGCTCCTTGCGACGACCCCCCCCTGCTTCCAACTCGTCTCCTCCTCCTCTCTGTCTCCCCATCTGAACTTTCCCCCTGTTCTTCTTCTTGCCGAGCGGGTACCCACGTGACATCCATGTACGCATCGTCATAATCAACCGCTTCACTTGTATCTGACAACTCAGCAAAGGAAGCAGCAGCGGGTACAACATCATCATTATCACACCGTACGTCCATGTGTGTAATGCTGCCTGACTGAGACATATCCCTGTTATCTACATCCTCTGGCAATAATGGTTGCGCATCACTCATTTCTTCAAACGGATGTGTAAATAACTTCTCTGACAGATAAAGTGAAGCGGCTGTGGTGCTAGTGTTGGTGGTGGCGGCAGGCGGGTGAGTGGTATCTTGAGAGGTGCCCGAAGCTAAGCTGGAGGAGGATGGTGCATCAGGGTTCCGAGCGGAAGCTGTAGAAGATTGGGTGTCCTGTGTTAGCCAGTCAACTATGTCCTCAGAACTTTTCAAGTTCAGGGTATGTGGCCTCTGAAAACTGGGCATTATTCTAGGGCAAAAGGGAATCACAGCACCACGACCACGATGGCCCCTGCGGGGTGGCCTGCCTCTGCCTGTCATTTTTTTTGGATTAGTGGTACTATGCGTGCAAGCTACTGTGAGACCAGATATGAGTGGCACTGTGCAGTGGCAGAGGTTGGCAGAGTACACGCTGTAGGCCTGACACACCCGCTTGAAGACAACTAACTGCTATTCAATATATAACAGTGAAAATTTTTGTTTTTGTTTTTAAATGCACGCTATTGTGACACCAGATATGAGTGGCAATGTGCACTGGCAGAGGTTGGCAGAGTACATGCTGTAGGCCTGACACACCCGCTTGAAGACAACTAACTGCTATTCAATCTATAACAGTAAAAACTTTTTGGGTTTTTAAATGCACGCTATTGTGACACCAGATATGAGTGGCACTGTGCACTGGCAGAGGTTGGCAGAGTAGACGCTGTAGGCCTGACACACCCGCTTGAAGACAACTAACTGCTATTCAATCTATAACAGTGAAAAAAGTTTTTTTGTTTTTAAATGCACGCTATTGTGAGACCAGATATGAGTGGCACTGTGCAGTGGCAGAGGTTGGCAGAGTACACGCTGTAGGCCTGACACACACGCTTGAAGACAACTAACTGCTATTCAATCTATAACAGTGAAAAAAGTTTTTTGATTTTTAAATGCACGCTATTGTGACACCAGATATGAGTGGCACTGTGCACTGGCAGAGGTTGGCAGAGTACACGCTGTAGGCCTGACACCTGCTTGAAGGACACTGACTGCTATTACATTACAGTCAAAAACTACAGTTCTGTCCTTTCCTGCCCTGTCCTGCTGTCCTGCCCTGTCTATGTCCTGTTCATGTTTCGCTCATGTATTGTGTACATGTTCTGGGTTCTGCTTTCTGTCCAGGTCTGGTTCTGGGTTCTCCTAGTCTTGTCTTGTTTTTCTTGTTTGGTGCCTGATCTAGTCTTACCTTGTTTCTAGTACTGGATACGTATCTGCTTAATATCAGCTCCTGGATACTGCTAAGCTGCATCAGGGATCTGGTATGTTATCGCAGAAACGGTGGTGCTTAACACCAGGGGGCGTGTGGTTACCCTGCACCAGACCCTGATTGTCCACTTCCACGCTGAGACTCCTATCATCTATATCAGGCACATAGGGGTCCTGGTCTTCAGACCGCCACCCGTGACAATATGATGCAGCTTAGACCATAACTAATAAATATACCAAAATGACATGTTACATGGGCTATTTTGTCACAATCTTCTCATGTAGAAAATGTAAGTTTTAATTAAAATAAAATCCAGAAATGTAATGAAATGTGCAGAGAAATAGTTGGATAGATAGATGGAAAGACAGACAGACAGACAGACAGACAGACAGACAGATAGACAGACAGACAGACAGACAGACAGACAGACAGACAGACAGACAGACAGACAGACAGACAGACAGACAGACAGACAGATAGATAGATAGATAGGAGTTTACATCTAGGCTTAGTGTGGTGCTACTACAGTTTTGACCACAGCCAGGTTCTGGTGACCGTATGAGAAAATACTTGTTCTCTGGTCAGCGTTCATGATGTCTGTGAAGGGGTTGTGAATATTGCTTCTGACCATAATTCTAAAATAATCATTTCAGTTAAGAACCACACATCTAGACATATCTGTATGGTCTTTTACTATTCATGGATTACAATACACACAGCGTTTCATTGTGACCTTCTCTCAATTATATTGTCCCACTAAAGAGACAATAATATACACAAACATTTATATTTTGGATGAAATACTTATACATTCTACTTCATGTACCACAGCCCTAATACTGCATATCAAGCTATATATATATCTGCTTCAATGTATAACATACAATATGTTTGCACTCTTACCATTTTGTCATTGCTCAAAATGTATCCTCTTTGAAATGGTCTGTATTTGTCCTGAATGTCCCAATGAGCTCAGCATAAGTCATTAAAAATTCCCATATATCAAAGGGTTACTCTAAGCATCATAACCACTGTAGTGATCATGATCAGTAAGCTAATAAATAAATAAATAAACAAACTAATAAATAAGAATAGCCGCACTCATATAATATCCCATTTTACTAGGATCCATGAAAAGTGCTGCTTATTGAATAGGTGGGAGGAAAAAGAAAAAAAAACAACTTTTCTGTCAATCCCCCTACATTTTTTTGCAGATTGTAGACCTGATTCTTTTTTTACTGTGTGTATATAACATTTAGGCCTTTGTTATCCAAACCTGAATTGCATCTGAATTCACTCTAAGCAAATCTGGTAGAAAGCAAATTCATAGTATAAACCCATCTGCATTTTGCAGGCAAACCATTAGAAATCTGCAGTATTTCGTGAGACTTGGTCTACGTACATAAAGTGACGTAACTTCTAAATAGATAGCAGAGAATTTCACATTTAGACTGCACTTGATGGATCTATACACCAAAACCACTTCATTAAGCTAACGTTTTTTTGTGCTTAGAAAAATATTTTTTGGGGGGGACTCTAAGTAAATGTGCATGCTTAATGTAGCGAAATGTAAGCTATTCTGAAAACAAACAGAGGCTTACCTATTCTTTTTGTCTAATCAATTCTGAAACATCTTATTTCTTTATATCAATATTTGACTGATGTCCTTATCATTGACGATGACCCACACATGGCTGAAATAAACCTACACATTATTCCACTTCGTGCTTTATGATGTAGGTCTTAGAATAAGGAAGTCAATTTTATACTCACCAGGATTCAATTTATCTTAAGGCATGATTCAGAGGAAAAAATGCTTTCGCCCAGAAAGAGAAATTGATATAACAAGTGATACATGCATATACAGATAGTGTGCATTCTTATCCCATTCACCTAGTAGTCCTATACGTATCTTACATACACTTGAGAGAATTCCCTGGACTAATGCATCTTTTTTTGTTTTCTTCTTTCTAAACCAAAGTCACACTGTATATAGTGCTTCTTCCTTGGCATTTTGACAATAAGGCGACACCTCTTTTTCTATTTTCTTAAGGAATATGCAGTTCTAGCTAATGAGATACTGCTTAGAGAGCTCTTATAAGACAAATCTTGTTCTGGAGCACTTGAGAGAGAGATTATAGATCTGAATACCAGTAAGATATACAACGTCAAGCTGAGAGATAAAAGTATGATAATGTGAAAAACCTTTCTTGTAATTAAAGGGCAACTGTCGTTTTTAATGATTTTAATATTCTGTTTACTTATCTCCGATATTTATCAAACATGTTTTTGTGTTTTTGTCTGAAAAATAAAATAAATGTAGAAATTCGCACATCTATCCTGCAACTTGGCCCCTTTGTCTTTGCTTCAATCATCATATATATATTGCCCTTTTTTTCCAAAATGAACAATATTTTGACAATACCAAAGTTTTGTTCTCTTCCTCATATGTCCTTTCTGTACCCTGGCAGTGCCTGTACTGAATTGGGTTGTATTGACACTTGCTAAATCTTTAATTCACATTTTAAAGTAAAATTGAGAATCACACGATAAAGATGTTAAAGTTAGCTGTAGGTGATTTTTTTATGTTTTAATAAATGTTGTATTTTCCATAGAGGTAGCAATTTCACTTTATCTATAAAACAAATCTATAGAAGAGAACAAAGACAACCCTAAATCTTTACATCACATCATATTTCATTATAAAAATGAAGAAAATAAATTTGTTTTTTTAGAAAAGTTCCCTCTCAGCACCAGATATCCTAGAAACGTGTCTCTAATTTAATTATCGGTCAAACTAGTCTGGATCACCATTGCAGTCTTGCAGTTCATCAGTACACAGAGTTAAGGCGAATTCGTGATCAGCTTCAGTTGTTGTTATTTGGTTTATAGAAGTACTCTATGGATTCCTTTTGGGTCTTTCAATAAGGGAAGTCAGACTCTAGAAAATAATCACACTGTATGGCTGTTACTCGTTCTTCACTCTAGTGTACTGTGTTTTTAAATTAGTTTATTCTTAAAAATCCTCTTGGGGGTTCTCACAATCCTCTGTAGCCTCTATATATTCTGTATTTTAATAGAGGATAAAGTCAAGGAATACTTGGGCGGAAGCTCACTTCCTGGTAGTAGGGAAGAAATGTCTTGTACCACCTCAATACAAAGCATAAATCTCTAGATTAAATTATCAGGAATTATCAGGAATTCATAGTAAATTTTAAATTCTATTTAAAAATACTCAGACACAAACATAATTTATTTTGTGTCTCAACTACTTGTCAAGGTTCTCCCCGTGCCATCCAGACAGCTAGGCATGGTCACCCCTCAGATGCCTTAGGATTTGATCCTGGGTCCTTCGGTATCCTGTGCCTGCTTTCCTGCCTCTGAGCCACAACTGAACTCATTCTATTAGTGTGGTTCTAGCGCTGTTTACCTTGCCTTGTCTGCAGCACTACGGAGCTGGACTTCTCCTGTCACTTTAAGTCTACCTGTGGAAACTTGCTCATTATCCAGGTAATAACGCTGCCTCTCCCTGAGGGTCAGATCATTGTTTCCTGGTGCCTACTTTTCCCTGATTTCCAGACTGACTTGGCTTGTGACCCCTGCTTTTGGATATTTAGTTATTGTCTGTTCGTTGCCTGCCCTAACATTTGGAACCGTGCCTGACTACTCTCCTGGATCTGCCCTTGTCTGTTTCTACGTACCTGATTATTATTCCTGCCAAGCCCCCGTGCACAAATTCAGGCTTCTTCCCTGGTTATCGTGGGCTGTGATTATCTGCAAGGGTGAGCTAACATCTCTACACTATGGACTCCAACCAAGGGTCAGGGATACCAGAAATACGGGAAGCCAAGCAATGATCAAAAAACAATAATCAGAATCAGGAATGCGCTCTCGGATAACCAACGAGTTGGAAACCAAGACAGGGCACTGAACAACTGCAGGTTTGGGTTTAAATAACCCAGTAAAGCCTGCTATTGGCTAATTTGGATCCCATGACCCTAGAATGTGCGTGCATGCTGGAAACATGATGCCTCATGCACGTTCACGTCATTAGTGACATAATTGTGGGCGGCGTTATTATTTAGCGCCGTCTTGCAGCTGCCAGCGGCCCTCCCAACACTGGACCTGGCTGCTGATCCACAAGCTGCATGGAGGGAGAGGCTCTGGCAGTGGCTTTAGTGGGACCGCGCCAATCAGGTGCGGCCACACTATGGTGCTGATCACCCTCTAATATTGCTGAGAAAGGAGAAGTTTTCATGTCTAGAAGGGAACTGAGCAAATAAGTGCAAGATCTGGTTTAAACAGATAAGCTCGAAAGTCTCAGCTAACACGAGTTAGATGGGCCAAGGAAGGGATATTTGAGAAATAGATCAGATCTTCTGTTTTTACCAATGAGCAATAAATGCCTAGTGCCTTGCGTTTAAATAATACAGTCTCATCTTTTGTAAGAAGCACCGTGGGGTCACAGAAATCCACAATCCCAAATGATAGACTGACCTAGAACAGCTCACTCGGAAGACAATGAGCAAAATGGGGATATTTTACTTAAAAGATGTTTCAGGAAACGAATGATAAAGTTTATGGAATACACGGATTAGCCAACATAATTAATTGATAAAGTGACACATATATTGTTGTACTCTCTATCTGTGAAATGTCATATTCTTCTGAATCAGTTAGCAATATGTATTCTGCAATACACAGGTTTAGTGATTTTCATGAAACATCAATATGGATTTGAGTCACTTTCTCATTCAGCTGTCTGGCTTGTCTTGTAGAAAGTGATACTGTCACACCAATTTGATAGCAGAGTCTATTACTATACAGCAGAGTGATGCATATATGAACGCGTAGGATTAGCTTGTCTGCTGTTTATTGGAGACCATTTTAAAGTAAACTTTCACAGCTTGGAAAAAGAAAACAAAATAATAAAAATTCAAACAAGCAATGTTTTTTTTTTCTTGTTTTTTTTTTTTTTTTTTTTTACAATCACCTTTCTATTTGCAATTGAATTCTAAATATGGCATTTGTTAAACATTGTAAGGTGATTGCCTTGGGGATATTTATTTTTTGTTTTGTTATTGTTTTCTTTTTACTTTAGGTTGCTGTGATATCACTTTTTTAAACTTTGTTTGCAATAAATGTGATGTTTTAGCTGATCATTGGATTACGAATAGTTTTCTTCAACAATAGATACATACCACTTTATGGTGTTAGCAGGCACTTTCTTTAGACTGTGGGAATAACCATTTATTTTTTAATTTTTTTATGCCTGGTCCATTATCCATGGATTGATGAGTGCTTTTTCTATAATGTATGTTTTACGTTTGTTTCTTTTGGTTTTTTAGCTTTTTTGGATGCCGTCTGTGTAGACTCCAGAATGTTTCTTTCTAGGAGTTAACTTGTTTTTACAAGTTTATTATAACCTCAGAATTTTAATAGTAGTGTGGGGTCTGATTCATAAGATAAACAATGTGTTTATAAACAAAATGTCAATTCTATCTGCAAAATTCCAGAATATGTTTTTTTTCAGAACACTAGTGAGTTGCCTTTCTCCAAGAGGTGGTGTTCTAAGGGTTCTAAGTACGCATTATTATTTTTTTTCCATTTTTTTTTCTGTGCTGCTTGTGCATTCGTCTCTAATATTTTTTAGTCATCCCAGCAATGGCTGTTGTGATAGGCTGGAAGAGGTCAGCTGATACTACCAGCCTGTAATGGTCACTTATTGACAATATGGATCACAACTGTAGATAACTGAAATTGTTTATTAAATTGTTATAATTGAAATAAAGTAAAATTCAAGTTGAACTGTCTCTTTAATTCCTTGTCAGAAAATTAAGCAGCAGCAGGATTTGCAGAGAAGATTAGGGTGAGGCAATATTTTAGTCTGAACAGAGATGAGATTCCAATGTAGAATTGTTAAATGGCAGCAGAACAATTAGTTAGGGTGAAGCAAAAGAAGGTAAGCAGAGATGCAGGATAACAATACTCCTGTTTAGGCAGATGAGTTCTACTTAGCTTTGTAGGGGTGGTAATCCGGTTTGATGAGAGATGTTTCTCAGAGAGGATTAAGTTGGCTGCAGACAAAAGAGTATCCAAAGGCAAGTCCGTGGTCGAGGAGAGGAGAAGGCAGGTAAACGATAAACAGTCCGGGTCCGATACACAGGAGAGGTAAACACAGATACACTTAGCTTTGAAGTTTTCGCGGGAGGCTTTCAAATTGATCCAGCACTGAGGTGTTGCCGCGGTCTCCCTTTGTATCCTGGGAGTGACCGCGTCAGAGGAGGGGGAGTGGCCGCGCTCCGTCTACCCGGAAGTCCCCGGAGTACGGATGCCGGAAGGTCTGACAGAACCCCCCCCATAAGAAGCAGCCACCGGATGCTGTCAACGAGGTCTGGAAGGGTAGCGAGCATGGAACGCGTTGATGAGTCGACGAGCATGCACCGCGGAGGACGACACCCAGGAATCCTCGTCAACTCCGTAGCCTTTCCACCGGATAAGATACTGTAAGGAACCACGATGGATTCGCGAATCCAGGATCCTCTGGACCTCGTATTCTTCCTCACCTTGTACCAGAAGGGGATCAGGAGTGGTAAGAGCATCCCTTAGAAAAGGGTCGGAGCGGTGTGGTTTAAGCAGAGACACATGAAAGACAGGATGAAGTTTCATGGTAGGTGGAAGTTTCAATCTGACCACGTTTTCGTTGATAAGAGACAATATACGAAAAGGGCCAAGGAAGAGAGAACTCAGTTTCTTTGAGGGACGGTTTGTGACAATGTTCTTTGAAGAGAGCCATACGAGATCACCAACGTTGTAAGCAGGGGAAGGTCGTCTGCCAGTATCGAAAAACTTTTTCTGAGCAGATGATGCATTTTTGAGGTTATCACGCAACTTGAGGAAGAGGGCAGACATGAAAGCGTTGTGGTTGGAGACGTATGGATTAGAAGAAGGGAGTCCCTGATCAGGAATCGAAGAGGGATGGAATCCGTAATTTGAAAAGAATGGAGTCATTTTACTGCTAGCGTGTACAGAGTTGTTATATGAGAATTCTGCCATAGGTAACCATGTGATCCAATCGTCTTGTAAGTGAGAGCAATAACACCTCAAGTATTGTTCAACACACTGGTTAACTCTCTCTGTTGTCCGTTGGTTTGGGGATGATAGGCTGAAGACAATTTACGTTGAATACTGAGAGAGGAACACATCTCATTCCAGAACTTGGAGGTGAACTGTGTTCCCCTGTCTGAAATGATTTCTTCAGGAAGTCCATGGAGTTTCACTATGTTGTCGATGAATATTTTTGCAAGCTCAGATGAAGAGGGTAATTTCCTTAAAGGAATAAAATGAGACATTTTGGTGAAACGGTCTACCACTACTAGAATGGTGTTATGATGTTGCGAAGGAGGGAGTTCCACCAAGAAATCCATTGAAATGGACTGCCAAGGTCTTTCTGGGATCGGTAGGCTTAATAGTTGACCGAATGGTGGATGATGGTCAGATTTTGATCTCAGACAGGTTGGACAGGTTTTGACATAAGATTCTATGGTTCTGTCCTGGCGAGGCCACCAGTAATATCTTTTAGACAGCTCCAGTGTTTTCCTTGTACCCGGATGACCAGCCAGAGGGGAATCATGTATTAAGGTGAGAATTTTATTCCTAAACAAGGGAGGAATGTATAACCTGTTTTTGAAGTAGTAGAGACCGTCCTTTTTTGATAGTTTCTTTTGTTTGGGAAGCTCAAGATCTTCTTCTTTAAGATGTTTAATATCATCTATTAATGACGAAATGATACCTATGATTTTAGGTGGGGGAGTTCCAATCACAGGAAGATCTTGTTGAATTCTGGACAGAGCATCTGCTTTTTTGTTTCTGGATCCAGGTCTGTAAATAATTTGAAAATTGAATCGGGCAAAGAAAAGATTCCATCTTACTTGTCTGGCAGAGAGAGTTTTGTTCGAATGAAGATATTCAAGGTTCCTGTGGTCAGTGTAAACAATTACAGGAGTGCGTGAGTCTTCAAGTATGTGTCGCCAGTTTTCGAATGCTGCTTTAATACTTAACAATTCTTTTTCTCCTATAGGATAATTTCGTTCAGCAGGAGACATAGATCGTGAGAAAAAAGCCACTGGATGGAGAGGATCTTGAGGCGATCGTTGCTGAGAAAGGACAGCCCCGATAGCTGCGTCAGAAGCATCTGTTTCCATGACGTAGAGAAAATCAGGATTAGGGAGTTGGAGAATGGGAGCACTTGTAAATCTCCGTTTTAATTCATCAAAGGCTGCTTGAGCCTCTTCGTTCCAAGCAAAGGAACGTTTACTGCTATTGAGCAGGTTAAGCGGATGAGCTACATTGGAGTAATTTTTAATGAACTTCCTGTAGAAGTTGGCAAATCCCAAAAAACGTTGTAAGTCCTTAATATTAGCAGGAGTAGACCAATTGACAATACAATCTATTTTTGAGGTATCCATACTTATGGAATGAGGGGAGATAACGTATCCCAAAAAAGTGATTTCATTGACTTCAAAAATACATTTTTCAGGTTTAGCATATAATTTGTGTGTTCTTAATCTGGATAATACCCATCTCACATGTTTTCTGTGTTCCTCAAGGTTGTTGGAGTAGATGAGAATATCATCTAAGTAGATGATGACACAAACATCTAGGAGATCTCTGAAGATATCGTTTATGAAATGCTGAAAGGTTGCAGGGGCGTTACAGAGCCCGAAGGGCATGACAAGATATTCGTAAAGGCCATATCGGGTCCTGAACGCCGTTTTCCATTCATCATTGGCCTTGATTCTAACAAGGTTATATGCCCCACGAAGGTCAAGTTTAGTGTAGATGGTAGCTGTTCTTAATCTTTCGATCAACTCATTGATCAGGGGAAGAGGGTAACGATTCTTGATAGTTATTTTATTTAATGACCTGTAGTCGATGATTGGGCGTATAGTCTGATCCTTGTTCCTTACGAAAAACATGCTGGAAGCGGCTGGTGAACAGGAAGGTCTAATGAACCCTTTACGGAGGTTCTCATCCAGGTATTCTTTGAGGGTTTTTAACTCTGATTCAGAGAGAGGGTAAATGTGTCCAAAAGGGATAGGAGCACCAGGAACAAGGTCAATCGGACAATCATAAGGTCGATGAGGAGGAAGTGTCTCCGCTTCCTTTTTACTGAATACATCGGCGAACTCAGAATAGATGGAAGGTATGGGGGTTTCTTCAGTAACTTGTAGAATGGGGATGTGTTGTAGACATGTTCCCTTACAATATGCAGAGTTAAAGGTGAGAGAGAAAGGAGCCCATGTAATATATGGGTTGTGAGTCCGCAACCAGTCGATTCCTAATATAATTGGATAAAGAGGAGAATTTATAACATCAAAAACAAGAAATTCAGAATGGATATGATTGGTAGTAGTTCTTAAAGGGATAGTTTCAGAACGAATGGGCCCCGAGGATATTAAGGAGCCATCAATAACTCTGACAGAGACGGAATTACGTTTTTGAACACAAGGAATTTTATTTTTTGTAACAAAGGATGAGTCCAGGAAAACCCCATTAGCACCGGAATCGATAATGGCATCAGTGGTAATCCTTTCTTTGTCCCACTGTAATATGAGAGAAACAGAGGAGAGATGAGAGGTAGTTTTAGGAGGAAGTACACTCATTACATTCGTAGTAGAACCATGCTTACCGCCTCTAGGACGTTTCAATAGAGGACATTCTGGGACCACATGTTCTTGTGAAGCACAGTACATGCAGAGGTTCATTTGTCTTCTTCTGGTTCTCTCTTCTGGAGTAAGAGGACTTCTCAAAACCCCTATTTCCATAGGTTCTGTGGGAGTTACAGGTTTCTCTGGTGCTCGTGAAGAAGTGAAGGGTTTTTTCCATAGGGAGCTAGTGAGTGACTTCTCAGCTTTTCTTTCCCTAAGTCGTCTGTCAATGCTGATTGACAATTGGATAAGAGTATTCAGTGTAGTAGGTAGTTCTGTCCTGGAGAGCTCATCCTTGACAGCTTCAGATAACCCAATACGGAACTGGTTACGTAGAGTTATGTCATTCCACTGGGTTTCTGGTGCCCATCGTTTGAATTCAGCAATATAATCTTCGACAGGCCTGTTTCTTTGCTGCAGTGTTCTAATGGTTAAGTCTGCAGTTGCTTGTTTATTAGGGTCCTCGTAAAGGAGAGACATGGCTTCGAAGAATTCATCCAGGGAATCCAATATGGGGTCATCATTCTCCAGGAAGGAATGAGCCCAGGCCATGGGTTCGCCTCTTAAAAATGAAATAACAGAACAAACCTTAGATCTTTCGGTGGGATATGATCTAGGTTTCAAGGCAATCAACAATTTGCAAGAATTGATAAATTCTCGGTATTGGGACCTGTCTCCAGAAAACTTTTCGGGGTTGGAAACAGCAGGATCACTAGCCGAGTGTGTAACGGTATGAGGAGTGTGTGTTTGTAAGTCCCTTACATAAGTAAGGATTCGTTCATTGGTGACCTGTAGGTCTTGCATGCCTTGAGTAAGCGTATCCACTCTTTGGTTCAATCTTGTGATTTCAGAAGTGAGATCTACTGGATCCATTAAGAGGGCTGGATCAATCTGTAATGGTCACTTATTGACAATATGGATCACAACTGTAGATAACTGAAATTGTTTATTAAATTGTTATAATTGAAATAAAGTAAAATTCAAGTTGAACTGTCTCTTTAATTCCTTGTCAGAAAATTAAGCAGCAGCAGGATTTGCAGAGAAGATTAGGGTGAGGCAATATTTTAGTCTGAACAGAGATGAGATTCCAATGTAGAATTGTTAAATGGCAGCAGAACAATTAGTTAGGGTGAAGCAAAAGAAGGTAAGCAGAGATGCAGGATAACAATACTCCTGTTTAGGCAGATGAGTTCTACTTAGCTTTGTAGGGGTGGTAATCCGGTTTGATGAGAGATGTTTCTCAGAGAGGATTAAGTTGGCTGCAGACAAAAGAGTATCCAAAGGCAAGTCCGTGGTCGAGGAGAGGAGAAGGCAGGTAAACGATAAACAGTCCGGGTCCGATACACAGGAGAGGTAAACACAGATACACTTAGCTTTGAAGTTTTCGCGGGAGGCTTTCAAATTGATCCAGCACTGAGGTGTTGCCGCGGTCTCCCTTTGTATCCTGGGAGTGACCGCGTCAGAGGAGGGGGAGTGGCCGCGCTCCGTCTACCCGGAAGTCCCCGGAGTACGGATGCCGGAAGGTCTGACACAGCCAATCACCATCAACCATTGTAATTTTAATTTTTGGATGGTTTCTGTGTAGCAATTTATACATAAATATGTTAAAAATAACACGTTATACCCAATTTTTGGTCTTTTTTGATAAATACGTAATTGATTTACCTTTTTATTTTTTTAATATTTTTTTTTTTTAAGAACCCAACAGGGAAGGGGTTAATTTAATTATATATTGCTTGCAATCTCAGTATAATCTGCAATACCTTCTTCAAAAATTGTAGCAAAATACGTTTTAATGCATCTGAGAATTTGGATTCTTTCTGAAGTAGATTTGAAAATGGGGAAAGTCAACATTCGGTAAATAGAATCTGAAGTGCTTTTACCGGCAGCTGTTACCAGTGAAGTTATTTGACAATTTGTATAAATGCTTTAATCCATTTTTTTTGTTGTGTGTTAGGAAGCAGGTCTTATTAACTAGGGAAATGTCAATTCAAGGATGCTGGGGCAGGTGCTAATAAGGTTAATGAATAGATAGCCTAAAATGCAACAGATGGCACTACCAATGCAAGAGTTCTTTAATGGCATTTGTAATGCCTAGGGTCAGCTGTGGTTTATTTTAATTTTAACTCATTTAAAAATATTCTAAAGGCATATTAAAATATGTTTAATATTTCCCTGCAGGGGAATGTGATTTCAGCCAGGATTGCATATAGAATTTCAATGTGCTTGGTGTGTCTGGGGCTAATGGCACACAGTTTCATTAGCTGTCATTTTTGTTTTTTATTCACAAGGCTAAGAACATTAATGCAAACAAATTGCTTTTATCAGAGGCATAGTCCAATAGCTTCCACTTACTGAACAAATTACTGTACAAGGCCAATTAAGGCATTGCTATTTAGAAGTTGATATTTTTTAACGCGATTGCCATGTCTAAGACATATCAATAAAAAAATGTCATTTATTTTTGGTGTTAAAGGTTTTCAGATTGCTAGAACACTCATACATGTATTATTTTGTTTGGTTGAGCTAGGAAGGGCTGCCCATAAGCATGTAGATTTCATGCACTTACATTGTGAAATTGGTTAATTATGGCTGGGGACTCCATCTAACTACCGCAAAAGGTACATTTATTTGAAATTGGGAGCATTTAAATGCTACATACTTATGGGATATAAATGATACATACTGACGGCCATTACTTTCTCACCTTTCCAGACAGCATTAAGAAGGTTCCTGTCACAATCTGATCATCTGGTAACCCCTGGTTAGGTTTATTTTAGACTGATTTTCTTCATCCAGGTTGACTATTATGAGAAAATTGAAGATTTTGCTAGCTTTAGTGTACCAATAATCTTAATTTTAGTAATGACAGGAGGCGAGTATTTTGCATAATCTCTCTTTATTAGCTCAACGGCAGCAAAGAAACACATAGAAAAAAAAGAAACAATCACAAGAGAGTAGGATGTACATGAGGCATAGTGACCTCACCATTTCCTCTTTCAGAAAGTGACATCAAGCAAAAACAAACATATAACAAGCAATAACAATAAACCCCTAAATCCAACATCCGAAGGAGCAAACAACCAAAATGTTTTCAGGGACGAATCAAAATCCGAAGAAGCAAACTTCCAGAGAAGAAGAGAGCAAAGTCTGTCCTGTGGTGTATAGGTATATACACCATATGTCATGAATGAACAGTTAAAAATTGATAACTTTATTCAGTGAAAAACACAGCAAAAACTGAACTATATACAAGGGGGAAGGGGGAGGGGAGACAAAGACATAAGGTGCAAAGCACCTAAGAAAATATAGTACCACTACCTAACTGCAGTACTAGGTAAAAGGTGCTGGCAACAGGGTACTCCAGGGATGAGAGACCTGCCAAGGGCGAGTCAGATCCCTAGGTGCTGGAGTAAGGGCATGAGTAAACCTTACCAGGAATCGTTGTATGTCCTGGTAATTTAGCGGGTCTGGGAAGATAGCCTGCCGATCCGTGCGAGTGTGTTGGGTCACGGTGTTGCAGTGGGAGTCCGTGCGAATATTCCTTGAATATAGAGGAGACCTTTGAAGAGTAAAGCTTCCCGCGTGCAAGGCGTGTAGTCTCTTACGAATCCTAAGGAGTGGATCATCCACTATGAAACACTACGATTTCAGCCGAACCACTGAGAATCGTGAACTGAAGGAGATCGTCCAGGAAAAATGCCATGCATTCCCCATATGTAATTCATCACTAGTTTTGGTAGTTTCATAAAGCCCCCAAGGATCCGAGCTGAGGAGTCAGGTGAAGAGTCGATGTTGATCGTGTCACAGGAAACCTAGATAACGTCGCCAAGAGGGATGGAAAGGATTGCCATGATGTGTTTTCATATATAGTTTCGCAAGCCAGTCGTCTACGCAAAAGGTTTCCTATTAGGTTTGAATGCCTTCCACCCAGATGTGATGGTATCGCCTGTGGGTGTAGTAGAAAGCACAGTCGATGGTACCCTATGGGCGCTTACCTGAGGAAAATGGTGTCTAGCGCATCTGCGCGTTCTGTGTTCTCTGTCCGATCATCTGAAGCACCAGAGGTTGTCTCCCGTTTCTTACGGGTAGTAGAGTTAGCGATAGTGGGGTAACTGTGTCAGATGTCCTGAAGCGGTTGGCGGCATAGCTCAGTTGTTGACCGGTCCCATAGAACACTCCTCAGGGAGGTTACCACGTAACACCTTCCTCATGGAGGTTTGGGTCTTGATGAGGACAGCAGGAACCTAAACGTTTGTAATAAGTTCCCTCAGGAAAAAAAGTGTGCCTTGTGCCTGGGGTTCCAATGATTTGGCGCCCAGATCTGCCAACCATCCGTCAGTACGGAGGAGTGCTGCTATGCTCTTCCCATATGAGAAGCCAACATTGGGGTTTCTGACAAAACAGAAACATCTCTGGAATGGGTTCCTGGACGGTGTAGGCGTTGTCCGGTATTTTACCCCTGAGAGGGTCAATAGAGTCCAGCAGTTTATCTCAGGTGTCTCCCCTGACTACCCTGTGGGGTCTCTGTCATCCAGAACCATGAAGGACCTTATCCGCGTCTATAACACTCTGTCCGGGAGGGAAGGGCATGGGTCGTCTGACCGCAAGTGATTACGGACATCTTTATCTAGAGGCTACTAAACTACCGCTGCCTAAAGTAGCCAGTTGTTTGAGAGGGGCCAGCCTCTCGAACGTGAGTGACGGATGTAGTAGATTACATGGCCATTGACCAGTAGGGTCCAGGGTCGTTTCTTTGTCTGCTTGGTCAGTAGCATACGAGGCACTGTCACCTTCCAATACCTGGGGATCCCCCAGCGAGAAATAGGCAGGTAGGTTTATCATGATATGGGATACCCATGTAGAATGCACAATCCAGTAGACAATCTAAAGATGCAGTACAAACAGATCAGCCTAACATCATAGTAGGCATTGCTCACAGAAACCCCTGCAGGGTTGTACTCTGAACAGTGACCAAGTAAAATAGACTGGGGCTCACCCAGTAAATAGAGGTTGCAACAGCATGCCTCCACTCAGCAGCACAGTGCAGCACACATATAGTAGGAGCCTCACCCTAGGTGCTCAGGGTATGAACCCTTAAGTGCTGGCCACAGCCCTGGTAGAGAGTGTCAATCAGTTCTCCAACAATTAATTCACTGTCAAGGGAGATTTAAGCAGGCAGTGTTAAAATCTCGTCCAGCAGTTAGCCGAGGCTGCAACAGCATGCCTCCATTCAGTATTCCAGTGGAGCACACATATAGTAGGGGCTTCCCCTGGGTGCACAGGGTATGAACCCGCAAGTGCTGGCCAAAGCCCTGATATAGAGCAAAAATCGGTTCTCCAACAATCATTCACTGTCAAGGGTAGTATTCCTTTAAGCAGGAAGTGCTGAGAATCCTGTCCAGCGGTTAATCGAAGCTGCCACAGTACGTCTTGCCTCGGCAGTACAGTGCAACGCACATATAGTAGGGGCCTCGCCCCAGGTGCACAGATTATGAACCCAGACATCAATATAATCAATAGCCATTTAAATACTGGAAATATATATAAGGAAGATAAATATATCCAGCATAGTTTATAAGATATAAGCCTAAAATAGAATCCGCATTGCTTTCCAAAATAAGTCTGTTGACAACTTGTATCATAGCTCATGAATTCCAGATGATTCATCTATTCTGCCTGTTGTATCAGGCTACATTCCATTCCTTCCATATCTACAGCTTTGTAGATATTTTTTCCCCTTTACAACTAATTACTTAAAAAACGCAGATCTGTAGGTCAGAACACAGATGTACACAGTAAAGATGTTCTCAGACCATCAAGGTGGCTGTATCTCGTGTGTGTTGGAGTTCCAACTTTACTGTGAGCATTTTTTTCTATTCTTTTTAAAAAAGCTACTTTTATTTGTTCCCTGAGCAGAAAATGAGAGAAACAAACTTACTATAATTTAGACTTGTGCATTGATTTTCAGAATAATTATAATTTGTTTGAATTTATACCGTTTTGTGGGTCATCTGAATTCCAGAACTCTGAAGTGCCATATGGACATATAACCGAACGACTCACTCAGACATGTTCATTTGATTGTAATTCAGTTTTCTATTCATGGCACCAAAAACATATGATTGATGGGAAAAAGATTAATAATGGTTGGGGGACAGTCACTAAATGTCAATTTTATTCACAGATCATGAGAAGTAACGATAGAGGGGAAAAAAGGAATAACCGTATAAATCTATATTTACAGTGGCATGAAAAGTCTGGGGTCACTCTGACATGTCCTTATTTCCCATAATAACATATATGAAATGAGTTTGAATAGAAATTATAGTAATTTCAGAGTTAGAAATAATGAGTTTTAAGTGAAACAATAATTGTGTCCTTCAAACTTTGCTTTCGTCAAATACTCCTCCATGTATTGCAATTACAGCCTTGCAGACCTTTGTTATTCTAGTTGTGAACTTGTGGAGGCATTCTGGAGAGATTACACCCCGTACTTCTTGACGATCGTCTCACAAGTTGAATTGCCTTAATGGGCACTTCTTATGTAGCATACGGACAAGCTGCTCCAACAACAACTCAATAGTGTTGGCACCTGGTGACTGTGCTGCCCACACATTTATAGACAGAATACCAGCTGACTTCTTCCCTTAATAGATCTGGCATAGTGTGCTTTGGGTCATTGTCCGATAGTAGGAGAAAAGTGGCTTTAATCAAGTGCTGTCCACAGAGTACGGCACAGAGCTGCAAAATGATCTGTCCATAACACTTTTTTCCAATCTTGCTTTGTCCACTGCCTTTGCCCATCTTAATCTTTTCTTTTTATTGGCCAGACTGATGGATATGGCTTTTTATTTGCAACTCTGACTAGAGGACAAGAAAAGAATGCAGTCTATATTACAAAGATATAATCGATCTGTACAATTTAATAGGGCTTGAAGTAAATAAAAGACTTAACCCTAATACATTCATATGTAGATAAGCTTAATTAAGCAAATAATAAATTTGCTCCAAACCCTATACCAATATTGCAAGACAAATTAACTAAAAAATATATATATTCCTATTCTATATTCTCAATCGTAGGTCATTATGGTCTAGAGACAGTATAACAAAGGCATTAAAGTCTTTATCCAAATTCAGTGACAAGCCTTTGTAAATATTAACCCATTAAGGACTGAGCCAATTGTACAAGTTGTGATCAAAACAAAACGTAAACAAAATCTGGAATTTGCATTGTATGTTTGTTCAACCATAATTGAACTTTCGTATTACATGTGGTGTGTGTGTCTTTTTAATCACTTTTACCAGCTTTTAAAACTTTTGCAGGCTTTAGTGGAACAGCCAGAGTACTCAGGCAGTCCCCCTGCAGGCACTGCAGAAGCCGGCTGTACCGGCCATGTGATCACGAGGACAATGCGATCAAATGGCCCGGGAGGGTCGGATCAGGCAGAGGCTATCTGCCTGAGCTCCCAGGCAGGCCCCAGGATAGGGGCTGCCGTTGGAGGAACGGCAGGGACCCGGTGAGTACATAGGACGGCGGGAATGTTCTATGCCGGCAGAAACGTTCTATGCTGCCCTCCGGTGTTTAGAGCCATTTAGAAAAGGACTGCATAGCACGCACGCCGTTCTTGAGGAGATAATTGTGAGACATAGATGAAGAGACACACAAACAAATAAATTAGAAAAAAAACTGTAGTAAAAACACACATCTAAATAATGGCGCAAACGTACACAAATTATTTCTGAGCACACTGTTGCCGTCTTGATCTCTAAATGCGATACGCCATTTTTAATTGCTAGGATTAGAATCTGCTTGTTGACCTACATTTCTTATCTCCTCATTCTGCATTGTCTAAAAATATGCTTTTATCCATAAGTAATAGTTTTTATGTAGTGGTATGCAACTAACTTAATTTATCCTTTGCTGAGCTGTGAAAAGAAATACAGTGTAGCAATATTGTACTTTCATTTGTTTTATGGTATAGAATGAAATATTGTAAGTGTGCTGTTGTTCACTCAACATTCCTCTAGATGTCACTCTTGTACAGGTTCAGCAATACACTTACTCTATAATTCTATGCTGTAAATAGTTTCACTTTGATACACACAAGTAGTTTCCATTTTTATATTTATTTAAATTTCATGTTTTTTTTTTTAGAATAAATCTATATTATGTTACATAATGCATTTTTAATGTTTTCCCAAACAAATATATTTACTTAAGACTTAACTGTCTGCTTCCTGTTTAAACCAAGGCTTAGTCAATAACATTGCCTTTAGATTAGTGCATAATCAGTTTGCTTTATAGCTTTTGTGTCTTATTCTATATGTTACCAACGCATTTTAAATACAAGCCCATGTTTCTGGTAAAGAACTGATGACAATTCCTTGTTTGTTTCTTGCAAAATGTATTATCAAATATAAATATAATTTAAGTAAATGAGAAGGAAATTGGAAGAGTCCCAACAAGGATTGTCAGAGCAAGAACATAATAAGATATACAGTTCAAGGCTGTGAAAATTCATCCTCTGTAGGAGAAGGATGGAAGAAAAAAGTGGAAGAGAAGGAAAGACAATACAGAGGGAGGTAGGGTAAGGAGGAGAGGGAGAGAGGAAAGGATACAGCAAGGGAATGGTGGAAGGTGATAGAGCATTGGGTAGAAAAGCTGGAAGAACTCTTGAGTGCCATCCCATATGGTAAGCTAGCAACCTGAGTTTTCTGCAAAGGTGGACTTGACACAAGAGTAGTCCCTAATATTGAAGAAATCAAATTGATGGAAGGACTTCATTGTCTCTTCTGAGGTACGTGGGTAGCTCTGGAACTCCATACATTATTGATAACGACCTCCCGCCTTCATCCCATTACCTATATACACTCTATTTCTACCTCCACCATTCAAGTGTTGTATTTAAAAGTGCATTAAGTAATACCGCCATACTGTTTCCGGTGACAGTGTTATTTAGACACTATTTTACCTATAACTAGTGGCCGTTTCATGCTGCCATATTATAGTTCTGTACAGCATTGGTCTTTTGCAATCTAAGTAAATACAGGCAAACAGATCATTGACATGAAAATTAAGCATCAGAACATTGCCAGTAAATGCTTGCACCGATACTGGCCCTAAATATAAAACAGCTTGGAAATAGCACTAAGTATAAGAAAAGGTAAGTAAGCATGAGGCAGATACTAAGTGTAAATAAAGGAGTGTTACCAGCATTGGCACTTAGTATAGGTATTGATAAGCAATCAGTACACTGGCAGTAAGTATAAGTAATGGTAAGTAAACAGGACACTGGCACCAAGTATAAATAACGGTATGATAGCAGAACACTGGCCCTAAGAATAAATAATGGTATTCTAACAGGACACTGGCACCAAGTATAAATAACTGTATGCTAACAGGACACTGGCACCAAGTATAAATAATGGTATGCTAACAGGACACTGGCACCAAGTATAAATAATGGTATGCTAACAGGACACTGGCACCAAGTATAAATAATGGTATGCGAACAGGACACTAGCACCAAGTATAAATAACTGTATGCGAACAGGACACTGGCACCAAGTATAAATAACGGTATGATAGCAGAACACTGGCCCTAAGAATAAATAACGGTATTCTAACAGGACACTGGCACCAAGTATAAATAACGGTATGCGAACAGGACACTGGCACGAAGTATAATTAATGGTATGCTTACAGGACACTGGCACCAAGTATAAATAACTGTATGCTAACAGGACACTAGCACCAAGTATAAATAACGGTATGCGAACAGGACACTAGCACCAAGTATAAATAACTGTATGCGAACAGGACACTGGCACGAAGTATAAATAATGGTATGCTTACAGGACACTGGCACCAAGTATAAATAACGGTATGCTAGCAGGACACTGGCACCAAGTATAAATAACGGTATGCTAACAGGACACTAGCACCAAGTATAAATAATGGTATGCTAACAGGACACTGGCACCAAGTATAAATAACGGTATGCTAACAGGACACTAGCACCAAGTATAAATAATGGTATGCTAACAGGACACTGGCACTAAGTATAAATAATGGTATGCTAAAAGGACACTGGCACCAAGTATAAATAATGGTATGCTTACAGGACACTAGCACCAAGTATAAATAATGGTATGCTAACAGGACACTGGCACCAAGTATAAATAATGGTATGCTAACAGGACACTGGCACTAAGTATAAATAATGGTATGCTAACAGGACACTGGCACCAAGTATAAATAACGGTATGCTAACAGGACACTGGCACTAAGTATAAATAATGGTATGCTAACAGGACACTGGCACCAAGTATAAATAACGGTATGCTAACAGGACACTGGCACCAAGTATAAATAACGGTATGCTAGCAGGACACTGGCACCAAGTATAAATAACGGTATGCTAGAAGGACACTGGCGAAATCAAGGTGGGCCCATCTTCAAAACCGGGGCTCCAGGGACGTATGACGTAACACGTTGACGTCGGTAGGCGGGGTCGGAATGCCTGATCGAGGGGATCGCTCGAAGCAGTAGCAGCCGCGGTGGAAGCAGCCTTCTCCCTACTCCCTACTGATGTCATCCAGCATACCCACCATCTAATCCACGCTCATCCTAAACTGCAAGGAAGTAAATTGCAGCACAAGCGGATTCCTTACCTTTCTCCCCCTCCGGGTGCCTCGGACCACCTGGAAGGCCTGTCGGCCGGATATTGATAAGCGGGAGATTTTGGCGCGAAGGCGAGGCGGTGGAGAGACGCAGGGGTGGACGCGGTTTGGGCTCGGAGCTTGACTCCGGTGGCAAAGGTAGGAACAATAATAAGGAAAAATAGTATATAATAAAGAAAAATTGAAGGTGGGGCTGGAGAACAGAAGAAAAAGGAGGGAGACCGGAAGGGGAGAGGAGAGAGAGGGGAGGTGGAGGAAAGAGGAAAGAAGGGAGAAGGAGAAGAAAGGAGAAGAAAGGGAGAAACTAGGAGTTGAGAGATTGTGAGAGTGCAGAAGAGGTTAATGGAGGGATGTGTGGGCACTCAGAGACTCCCTAGACTCAACATAAAACAATAATTGGTTGAAAACGCTAAAGGGGCAGACAAGGTACAAGTCAGACAACGCCCGGAGAAAGCCCAGACAGGGTTGTGTGGATGGATACATTAAAGGGGCAGAAAGCGACATAATTCAGAGAATTTTAAAGGGGCAGACAAGGATACAGCCCAGAGAAACCCCAGAGAGATCCAATAAAGCAATATAGGAACAGATGTCCTAAGAGACAGATAAGACCAAAACCTAGAGAAAGCCCTGAGGAATCCCAGAGAGCAACATATAAATGGTTATTCTAAAGAGACAAATAAGGATATATTTAAAACTGAATATTTTACATTTTACACAATAAGGACTGATCCTGTTCCTGAGGAAGATCTATAGTCACAAAAACAAAAATCAAGGAAACAGAAGGAGAAAATTAAGAAGAAAGCAAAGTTTTTTTTTTTCAGCATGGCATCTAAAAAAGCCCAGGAAGAACAGAGGAAAAAAGATAAAAGAGACTTACCACCTGATAAAAGATTATCAGGATACTTTTTTCCATCCCAACATAAGACACAAATTACACAAGAAAATACAGATGAAAATGCAGAAATGAACTTTAGCTTAATTAAAGAGACACAAACGTCCATCCCTATGACGGAAGATATTCTCACTAAAAACTTGGAAAAATTCTCCAGAACATTAGCTGAAGATATGGCCGCAAACACAAAAGAGTTAAAACAAGAATTTAAAACGATACAAGTTAAATTAGCAACTATGGAGGCTAATTTTACTAAGTTAGATAACAAATATAAACTCTGTCAAGAAGAGATAACTATAATGAAAAACAAAATAGGAACACTGGAAGCTAAAGTTAGCGATATTGAAGACAGATCTTGAAGAGCAAATATTAGAATCCGACACATCCCAGAAGAAATCTCCAATGAGAATCTGGATAGTTTCCTGTTGGATTTTTTTCAAAATTTAATTCCGGACAGAATCCCACATGATTATTTAATGGATCGTCGACATCGACTACCTAGACCACATAATGTTCCGGAGACATTTATAAGAGATGTAATGGTTAAATTTTACTCATACCAAACAAAAGAAAAAGTTATGATGGCGATGAGGAACAAACCTATATTAGAAGACAAATTTAAGAATGTATCTATATTCCAAGACTTATCATACTCAACAAGAATGTGGAGGAAAAGCTTCCAAGATCTGCTGCCTATTTTGAGACAGAAGAACATAGGCTACAGATGGGGATTTCCCTCTCTATTAAGAGTGTCTTGGAATGGGAAAATGGTCAATTTTGCCTCAAAAGAAGCTCTGAAGACTTGGATGGAAAAACCAAATACACTTGGAACATCTATAACCAATCCATGAAGAGGTTCGGAAAGGAGCCCACAATAAAGCAAGGACTTTTCCCTTTTTTTTTTTTTTTTATAATTTTTTTTTTCTATAGACACCTGTTTGTACCACCTAATGTCTATAGCACTATTTGACTGGTAATAGAAAGGCTAAGAGGAGGGGAGGGGGGGGTGATTGGGTAACATGTTCATAAATTTATGATCGTATTAAGAAACATAAGAGAAGGAAGGATTCTTAAAACACTATGTGTAATAGTAGAGGGATTAATATTTTTTTTTTTTTTGCACATTGATTCACGAAAAAATTCTACCCAACAACATAAATATTAGAAAAAGTAGAAACATATAACTATGGAAATATATAGTTCCACTTTAACACTATAGCACTATTTTATTGGTAATAGAAAGGTTAAGTGGAGGACAGATGAATGATGGGATTGAATAGGGGAAAACATGTTCACAGAGAAAAAAAAGGGGAAAAGGAGCAAAGAAAGGGAGAAATAGTCAAATTCTAAGTAAACTTAAGATAATAAAAACATAGGAAAGATGGGGGCACTTTGAATCACAATTCACGATAGGAAGTTTATGATAATGAAGATTTTTTATAGTAATCTAAGCAAAAGAAGCTATAAGAACAAATCACTAATTAAGTAAGTAAAAAATAGGGACAATTAAAGATATACTCTTTTTTTTTCTCCCTCTCCTCTCCCTCTCTCTTCCCTCTAACGTCAAAATATATGGTTTTTCAGAAAATATAAGGGAGAAGGAGAAATGATGAAGTAGATCTACCCCTCGGGTCAGGGTTCTCCACCCCGGCCATGTGTCCGTGTTGAGACACTAATACCGTTAGGAGGGTTTTTTGTTTTTAACCCACTTTCGAGAGAATGGCTCCACCCACCAAGGTTTTCTGGTGGGCTGAGAGGCCAATCTGTATTTTCTGGTATATTACCAGAACAGAAGAGTACGATTGTATAGTTATTGTTATTGTAATTGTTAACGATGTGAAGTGTGTATTCATGCCGATGGGAGCACCGGGAGATTCTTGTAAAGAATATGGTTAAAATGATCTCAGTAAACACTCAGGGCTTAAACTTATGAGCGAAAAAAACTTTGGTATATGATTTTTTTAAGAATCAAAATGTAGAGGTTGGGTTCTTACAAGAGACACATTGGAGGCTGATAGACAATGTAAAATGGGGAGGGGCTAAATTTCCAAATGTATTCCAAGCTTCCCTTAATTACAGGAAGAAAAGAGGGGTGGCCATTATTGTGGCAAGCTCCGTGAAATTCGAATTAATCTACCAATTTGTTGATATCGAAGCTAGATTTTTGATTCTTGTTTGTAAGCTAAACGAAATTAAATACACGTTAGTCAATATATATCTGCCTAATGCCTTTCCAGTTACCATATTAAGAGATATATTAGAACAAGTTGAATCTATAAAAACTGGAGTGTGTATTATTGCAGATTTTAACTGCGTTTTGGACCCCAGCTTGGATAAGAAGCTTGCTAATGATTTAAAAGTGAATGGTTCCGTAATAAAAACGGCCAAATCTCTAAATAAATTAATGAATGAATTTGATTATTTTGATCTATGGAGATCTACTTTTCCAGAGAGACAAGATTATACTTTTTTTTCTAGAGTACACTATTCATATTCGCGGATCGATATGGTATGGGGTAACGCAATAGCCTTAGAAAATCTAGAGAAGTTCGAAATCAGGGATAATACCTGGTCAGACCATAGCATTAATATCTGGACAATGAGAGATCAGTGGAATAAAATCAATAAAGCTACATGGAGACTAAAAGATTATCTACTTTATAACAAATTAAATCTAGACTTGCTTAGATCACAGATGGAATGCTACTTTGAAACCAATAGGCCCAATGAAACCTCATATGCTAACAACTGGTGCTCTTTTAACCCCTTAAGTCCGGCGGACGTATATTTACGTCCTTTTAAAAGCGGCTCTAAACGCCGCAGGACGTAAATATACGCCCGCCGTTTTTTTTTAACTTACCCGGTCGCCGGTGGTCCCACGCCGGCGATCGCGGTTGGGGGGACTCCCAGGGAGCCCACCCGAGGCAGATCTGCCTCCTCCGGTCCCTCCCGGTCATGTGAGAGTGAGGTCCTTGCGAGGACCTCACAATCACATGGCCGGTATAGCTGGCTTCTGTATTGCCAGCAGGGTGACCAACTGTAATGACAGTTGGTCCCCCTGCTGGCTGAAAATAAAATAAAATAATGTTAAATAAGTGTAAAAAAAATAATTTATACTTAGATCATATATATATATATTATATATATATGATCTAAGTATATATATACACATATACATACACACACATACACCGTCTAGGTGTATTTTAATATTAATATATATATAATTATATATATATATTAATATCAAATTACACGTAGACTGATACTGATTAAATATATATATAATTATTGTTATATATATATTTATAAATAATATAAAATAAATAAATATGTAAATACGTAAAAAAAAAAATAATTAAAAATAAAATATTAAAAAATATATAGATGTGTTTTATTTCGTTCTAACTGTATTGTGATATTAATATATATATATTTATATCAAAATACACGTAGAACGAAATAATATATATATCTATATACATAAATATATACGTATATATCACTATATATATACCTATATATAAATAAAAATATAAAAAAAAATATATATATATATATATACGTATATATACACATATGTATATATACATATATTAATTCTACACATATATTTATGTAATAATTTTACATAATTAGGTATCCTAATTAATTACAATTAGCGGGACCTGCCTGACCACCCATGCCGAAAGTATAGGGAATTTAATTTGCTAGCACTATATTTAACCCTATAACTTTACAAGACACCATAAAACCTGTACATGGGGGGTACTGTTTTACTCGGGAGACTTCGCTGAACACAAATATTAGTGTTTCAAAACAGTAAAATGTATTACAACCATGATATCGCCAGTAAAAGTGAAGTTTTTTGCATTTTTCACGCACAAACAGCACTTACAGGGACGATATTATTGCTGCAATACTTTTTACTGTTTTGAAAGACAAATATTTGTGTTCAGCGAAGTCTCCTGAGTACAACAGTACCCCTCATGTACAGGTTTTATGGTGTTTTCAAAAATTACAGCGTCAAATATAAGGCTTGTGTTTAATTTTTTTCACATTAAAATTCGCCAGATTGCTTACGTTGCCTTTATGACCCTATGGTAGCCCAAGAATGAAAATTACCCCTATGATGGCATACCATTTGCAATAGTAGACAACCAAAGGTATTGCAAATGGGGTATGTCCAGTCTTTTTTAGTAGCCACTTAGTCACAAACACTGGCCAAAATTGGCGTTTTTTGCATTTTTCACACACAAACAAATACGAACGCTAACTTTGGCCAGTGTTTGTGACCAAATGGCTACTAAAAAAGACTGGACATCGCTTATTTGCAATACCTTGGGTCGTCTACTATTGCAAATGGCATGCCATTATGGGTGTAAATTTATTTCCTGGGCTACTATACAGTCTCAAAGGCAACGTAACCAATCTGGCGAATTTCAATTTCAAATGTAACATGCTATATTTGACCCTGTAACTTCCCAAAACACCATAAAACCTGTACATAGGGGGTACTGTTTTACACGTGAGACTTTGCTGAATACAAATATGTGTATTTTATTGCAGTAAAATCAAACAGTATTATGACATTGACAGTTAAAATGTCATGTAGAACGAAAAAAATAAAAAAAAATCTTATTTTCTCCCATTTTTTTCATATTAAATTATGTTTCATAGCTAAATATTTGATATTAAATGAAAGCCCTGTTTCCCCTGAATAAAATGATATATAATAAGGGGGGGTGCATTTAATATGAAAGAGGTGAATTACGGTTTGACAGACATATAGCGCAAATGCCAGGTTTTGTTTACATTTTGTTTCGTTCACAACTTGTACATTTGGCTGTGGTGTTAAGGGGTTAAAGCTACAATGAGAGGTAATTTAATAAGTTTAGAAGCACACTTAAATAGAAACAAAAGTTTGGACCTAATCCCTCTCTATAATAATTTGGCTGAACAAGTGAACAAAAACAAGACGAATCCCTCTAGAGTTAATTCAGAAGGGATCAAGGTGATTAAAGATCAAATCAATCAAATTAATATAGAAAAGAATGCAAAAATCCTGGCAAAGCTAAAGCTTAAAGAATACAGTACAGGGAACAGAGCAGACAAACTATTAACAAAGAAACTTAGAGACAAAAGGGTATCAAGTAAAATAACAAAGATAAATATGAATAATAAGATCCATATTACCCCCACATCTATAGGGCAATGCTTTAATGCATATTATAGTAAGTTATACTCCCTCTCAACAAAAGAAAAATACATAGATAAATACCTAGAGGACATGGATCTTCCAATAATAACAGATCCTCAAAGAACATCTCTTAATGCTCAGATTACGATCCAAGAGGTTGAGGAGGTCATTAGAAAATTGATGAATAATAAAACCCCAGGTCCTGATGGATTCTCAAATATATTTTATAAGACCTTTGGCGATCTTCTCAAACAACCATTAGCACTTTTATTTAACAATATAGTAGAAACAGGGCAATTCCCCAAAGAAATGCTAAGAGCTAACATAACACCAATACTGAAGCAGAATAAAGATCCAACTCTGGTGGACAGTTATAGACCTATTTCCCTCATAAATACTGACGTTAAGATCTTTGCCACAATATTAGCAAATAGGATGAAAACCATACTACCTGATATAATAGACCCAGATAAATAGGCTTTGTACTAGATGTATCATTGATATTATAGACCTGGCTAATAGAACAGAAAAAAATCTTGCTATAATAACGGTGGACGCTGAGAAAGCGTTTGATAGAGCTTTTTATGAGCAAAGCCTTGAAAAAAATTGGAATCCAAGGTTGGATACACCGAGCTATAATGTCTCTTTATAGTGGTCCTTCTGCGAGGACAGTGGGCTCTAATATCTGCGCTGACTGGTTCAATTTGTATAATGGAACGAGACAAGGCTGTCCACTATCCCCTATTCTTTATATAATTACCATGGAAATTTTGGCCAATAAAATAAGATCTAATAAACATATAAGTGGGATAACTATTAAACAAAGGGAGTGGAAACTGAAACTCTATGCTGATAGACCTAATTTTTACCAAATTTTTACCCTGACCGATCCTATTATTTCTATCGGGGCCTTTATGGAGACAGTAAAGGAATATAGCGAAATTTCAAATTATAAATTAAATGAAGACAAAACTATTATATTAGATATTAATTTAAATATAGCCACCAGGACCCATCTACAAGACTCTTACAACTTCAAATGGGCTAAAAATAATATCCCATATTTAGGGATAATTTTGACAAGAGATCTTACAGATCTAATGCAGACTAATTTCTAGAGTAATTTTAGAGACATGTCTAAAGCCCTAAATAGATGGAAAAAAATAGAAATCTCTTGGTGGGGTAGAATGAACTTAATAAAGGCATATCTTTTCCCTAAATGGGCATATATGTTCCGAATGCTTCCCATAAAGATACCTAGACCATGGCTTGAACTGGTTCAAAATTCGGTCACCAATTTCATATGGAAAAATAAGAGACCCAGAATAAACAAGTTACTCCTGGCACAAAAAATTAAAGAAGGAGGCCTGGGCTTCCCGACCATTAACGATATATATCTGGCAAACGGGTTTTTCCATGTTTATCGAACCCAGTTGGAAAGTGTTAAGAACGAGGGGTGGTATATACTAGAAAGAGAGATCTGCCAGGTCCGTGATCTAAGTTCCTTGCTCTGGTATAGCTCTGTTGATCCCAAAGTACGATTTATAAGAACATTAAATACATGTATAGACTCAATACTAGAAATTTGGCATATTATAAAAAGGAAGTGCAATTTGGAAATTCCCATAACTCTTAAAATTGAATTAATTCCACATTATGTAACAGACCTGAATTTAAAGTGCTGGGTTACGAGTGGTATTGTCCAGACAGATCAGTTGTTTGTAAATGATAAAATTAAACCTTTTCCACAATTGAAGCAGGAATTTAAGTTACCTAATAAAGAACTATTTGCATACCTGAGATTAAAAAACTTCTTAAATCAAAAGATTGACCATAATTTACAAGCTGGGGCTAAGTTGATATGTCTATTATTAGACAATAAAAGAGTAAACCGAGTCTCTGCTTTAGCAATGAAAGCTATTCTAAAACTCGATGCACCTCCTGTTATTACCTCCGTGCAAAAATGGGAGAAAGAATTAAAAATAAGAATTAATAGGGAAGATTGGTGTACGGTTATATCTAAAACAGCCAAAAATATTCACTGTTTGAATTTACTGGAAACATTATATAAAGTAATAAACAGATGGTATTTTGTCCCCACCAGATGAGCTAATATGTATAGCTCGACTTCACTCTTATGCTGGAGATGTAAGCAACAAGTGGGCTCTTACATACACATTTGGTGGGAATGTGAGAATGTAAGAAACTTCTGGCAGGAAACTTTTGTTATTATTGAAAAATTGATCTCTAAGCCTATTCCCAAATGCCCAGAAAATGCTATTCTACATTTAAATATTGACTCTTTATCTCAGAAAGATTCCACTGTGTATATCCATTTTATGATAGCTGTAAAAATAATAATAGCTAGGAATTGGAAAAACTCACTACCCTTTTCTGTAGATAAACTCCTATCTCAAGTTAAGTACCAACTGGGGATGGAATCCCAACTAGATACGTTCTATGGCAAAGACTTGAAAGCCAAAGATGATAGCACCTTTTGGAGAGAAAGGCTATAAAATGATAGCGGCGATTAGGTTTGCCCCTGAGTGACAGAATATCTAGGTCACACTCGCTGAATAAAGGGTGGAAAACCGGTATAGGATCCTGGTGTGACTTTGAGATTCTGTGATTAATTAGTAGATCTCCCTCTGCTCTCCATTCGGCATGTAAGTTGATGTAATGTATGTGTATGTATTTATTGTACTTTTTTCGACTAAACCTTGAAAACCTATGTTTTATGTAATCAAGCACAATTAATGTCCTTTTTTGTATGGAAAAAAACCCAACTATAATAATAATAAAAATTATATTAAAAACAAAAAAGAAGGACACTGGCACGAAGAATAAATAACGGTATTCTTACAGGACACTGGCACCAAGTATAAATAACGGTATGCTAACAGGACACTGGCACCAAGTATAAATAACGGTATGCTAGCAGGACACTGGCACCAAGTATAAATAACGGTATGCTAACAGGACACTGGCACCAAGTATAAATAATGGTATGCTTGCAGGATACTGGCACCTACAGGTGATACTCGAAAAATTAGAATATTGTGCAAAAGTTAATTTATTTCAGTAATGCAACATAAAAGGGGAAACTAATATATGAGATAGAAGCATTACATGCAAAGCAAGATAGATCAATCCGTGATTTGTCATAAGTGCGATGAAAGGGGGCCCACACCAAGTACTGAGTCCATATGCATGCTTATACTTTTCAGAGGTCCGATATTATTCTATGTACACTCTTTGTTTTATTGATTGCATGTAACATTCTAATTTACTGAGATTGTGGATTTGGGGTGTTCATGAGCTGTAAGCCATAATCATCGCACTTATGACAAATCATGGCTTGAACTATTTTGCTTTGCATGTAATGCATCTATCTCATATATTAGTTTTGGCTTTTTCGTTGCATTACTGAAATAAATGAACTTTTGCACAATATTCAAATTTTTCGAGTATCACCTGTAGTATAAGTAAAGTTAAGGTAGTATGGCACTAACACTAAGTATAAGTAAATGTATGCTAGCAGGATACTGGCATTATACATAAGTAATGGTAAGTAAGCAGGACACTGGCACGAAGTATAGATAACAGTATGCTAACAGGATACTGGCGCTAAGTAAAGGTAGGTAAGCATGACACTGGCAGTAAGTATGATTAAAAGTATTTAAGCTGTAACATGACACTGGCAGTAAGAATGCCAACAGGACAATAGCTGTAAGTATTAAAGAGAGGGGCACTTTTGGACACCTGAGATTAGTTTGTCTATGGGATGTAAATCCTGTCTTGTCTACTTTGTGGGGGTCATCAGAGCCACTCTTTATTGAGGACTTAAAGCATTGTATCAAAATAGTTTCCTCAATATCTGGTGTTGGTGGCAGTGATGAATCTGGTGATGTGACTTCTGTCCTCTCCACCATTGCAGACATACAACTTTTACCTTTACCAAGAGCTACTGAACTCTTAATATGATGATCCAGAGGAATTAGAAAGGGAGAATATATAGGGAATATACAGCAGCCCAGTATCTTCACCTCCTGCATCTTGTCCACCATCTCCGAGTCCATCTGTATCTGCTGTAAAATAGTCTCATCCAAAGTAGACAGTTAAGATATCAGCTACACCTTCTACCACTGGCACAAGTAGCTCACCCACTGTCAATATCATCACTACCCCACCACCAATATATTAAATCATTTGAAAATCTTATTCAAAAACATTAAATAAGGGCCTGAGGTTTGCTGTACCTGTTACATCCCTCGATGCAGTTGGGAGAAGATGATAGGGTACTGTTTTTTCCCACTCTGAAGCTTGCTCACTTCTTTTTCTAAGGACTGGGCAACTGACCACCTATTCCACCCCTTACAGAAGAAGAAAGCTTCCCACACATCCAGTCTCTAGTATGAGTGACCGTCCTTCAGTGATGAAAAAAAATCAGGGTGGTCAATTAACTGTGAGCTGGAAAAAATTAAAAAGGGTACCTAAAGGCAAATAAAGATCTTAAAATGTGCATTTGCCATACCTTCATATGTCCATCTACTGTAGCCCCAGGTTTGGTAACTCACCGGTAGTCAGACCAATAAAATATAATTTTCAAAAAAAAGAAACAGAAGAACATGTGTTCCTGAAATATTCTCACCATGGCTCATACTGTAAAAAAAATAAAAAAATAAAATCTCTTTATTCAAAATCTTCTTCAAATAGTGTGAATAGACAACTCCTAAATCTTTAGAGCCACAGCATGCAATCTACACATTTTGTTTGTAGAAACACTTTATCAAGAAGAGTGGTCAATTGCCCACTGACTTTTTCCTTTCCTTTTTTGGTAAATCTCCTATTATGAACGTTAAATGAGTCCTGCTCCCCATTTTTCATTGATGAGATAGCAAAGGGAAAAATATTGCATTCAATCTAAAACTTCTAAAGTTTCTAAAATCTAAAAGTTCTTTCACCTCCTTTCTTTTAAATCCAGCTATAAAATAATGTAGTTATGGCAATTCCAAATAGGCATTTCACAATTGTCTGATATTGTGAAGCCATTAATCCAGGCAATATGTTGTAGATTTTTTAAAAATATTATTATTATTATTATTATTATTATTATTATTATGCTATTTATATAGCGCCATCAAATTCCGCAGCGCTTTACAATGGGTGGACGAACAGACATGTAGTTGTAACCAGACAAGTTGGACACACAGGAACAGAGGGGTTGAGGGCCTGCTCAATGAGCTTACATGCTAGAGGGAGTGGGGTAAAAGGACACAAAAAGGTAAGGATAGTATTATACTAGTGACAGTTGCAGAAGAGGAATCAGTCAGGAGCTATTAAAAGTTTAATTGATACACTTTTATGAAGAAGTGGGTTTTTAACCATTTTTTAAAGGAGTGGAGACTGGGTGAGCATCTAACGGAGGAGGGAAGCGATTTCCACAGGAATGGTGCAGCCATCGAGAAATCTTGAAGGCGAGCATCAGAGGTGGGAGTACGGACAGAAGATAGATGTAAGGGCCTAGACGGGACATACTTGTATATAAGAGAGGATAGATAGGTGGGAGCAGCATTATGTAGAGATTTGAAAGCAAGAACCAGAATTTTAAATTGAGCCCTATATCTTACAGGAAGCCAATGTAGGGACTGACAGAAGGGTGAGGCATGGGAGGTGCGGGCGGACAGGAAGATGAACCTCGCCCTCGCATTCATTATGGACTGTAACGGCGCAAGTTGGGAGCACGTAAGACCACTGAGAAGCGTATTACAGTAGTCAAGGCAAGAAAGGACAGTGGACAGTTAGTCGCATCTGGCGTTAAGTAGGGGCGGATGCGCGCAATGTTTTTGAGATGGAAATGACAGGATTTAAGGTTAGTACATTCATAGTACCCTTTTTTCCTACTATTCTTGCTGCCTGAATGGCCTTCCTGAATATTTTTGACACTGAACTTTGTCCGAAATGGTTCTCGTCCTAAACTAGATTCTACCTCTCAAAGAAAAAATATATATTTTTCTGTCAAAGTACTTTGAAAGAACTGAAATAAGTTGCTCTGCACAAGTCTAATAGACAGATATTGAAAGGTTTTGCACAAATTATTAGAGATAATTTGCAATTTCTGTCACCGAGTGTCCCTTTAAGCAGGCAATTTACAGGGTAATCTTAGGTATGCATATTAATAAACATAATTAAGGGGAATATGCATAGACGAACATTAAACTACTGATGACTATCCCAGGTAAGCAATACATAGGTGTGTAGAAATCAGGATCTAAATGTTTTGAGCACAAGGGTAGTGATGTATCTCAGCAGGAACCTAACCAATCTAAGTCCACAGTCAGGGTTCTGCTTTTGGGATTTGTAAAAAAAAAAATCTATGATAAAATTAGGAAAATAAATATTTATTTACTTGAAAATAAGGTTAAACTTTTCTATATAAAATATTTTTGTTACTCAGAAAATATAATAAAAATATTAGAGATGGTAAAAACAGTATGGCTTTAGCTTACCATAGTACAAAGTAGTTCAGTAAACGCCAGCGTTCTGAATATGCAAAAAAGAAGCTGATTGTTAATTATGGATCATAACAAAGTATTAAAACAACAAATCAAAACTATCAATGCAGTTTTAGCAGCTGGCAAAGCATCGGGGTGCTTGCATAAATAATTAGGCAATAACAAGTCGAATGTAGACAATGTTAGAAAGATATCTGATGGCTGTGAAGCCACATCTGTAATAAGATTTTCCTTTTCAATCATAATCACAAAGACCTTGATGAAAAAAAAAAATGAAAATTGTGCTTTGTCCTGACCTTTCCTTGTTATATAGAACAAGTAAAAACTTTCATTTCCATTTACAAATATTCAGCTTTTTTTTAATCTTTTTTTTTTTTTACACGCAATGAATAAAGGAAGCTACCAAAAGTTTAAAACGTTTGCTTTGTATTCTTTAATAATTAAATAAAATATAAATCACTACTACATTGCATATTGCATTTTTTATTAGACAGAAGCAGAGCTGTTTTTCTATTAATTGTTGTAAGCTATGGTGTACAGAATTGTGGATAATTATTTTTTTTCACTTGGCTATTAGGGTCTAAAGCTGCACTGTCACCCTCTCCCCCCACAAATTTCACTAAAATTCCAACCCAGTCAAAAGATATACTGCGACAAGGTACGGACGCCTTTGTCTCAGAATATTTCCTACGCTTGACACTGGACAGAGCTACTGCCATCAAGAAGCATCGATCCCACGGCTGCAGAGAATTGGCTCTGTATATGGAGGACCAGACAGTCTCGCTGCATTCTCCTTAAACCTTCTGTCAGGAAAATGATGGCAGCCCCTGCAAGTGACAGGTTCACGTAAGTTAACTTAACTTTCCCTGTCCCCACATCCACTGGACCACCAGCGGCAATGCCACTGTCAGCGTTCTCTGCAAATACTGCAAAGTCCCCCAGACGATGACAGTTCTGCTTTAAAATGTATAATTCTCTTCTCAATTCTTCACAGTTCCTAGTTCAGCGAATAAACCTCTATGAATTAATGAATTGGTGTTCTTTTATAATATAATATAAAGTTAACATTTACTCCTGATGACAAGCTGTAGAGTCCATGGCTACTCGCCAGGGCTATTTGTTTACTAGCCCATGGCTAATGGCAAGTTGAAATTTTGAGCACTGATTATGGTTCATAAAATGACAGAAGAAGAATTTAATATAATAATATAATGATAGAGGAAGGATATTATCTAATTTAATGACAGAGGAAGGATATAATATAATAATGGCGGTTGAAGGATATAATATAATATAATGACAGAGGAAGGATAAAATATAATAAAATATCATATAATTTAATATAATGGCAGAAGAAGCATATACTATAATCATATATAAATATTATAATGGTGGATGTCATATAATAATAATTTAATGACAAAGGATATAATATCATATAACTTAATGACAGAGGAAGGATATAACATAATGGCGGTGAAGGATATGATATAATAATATATAAATAATATAATGGCAGAGGAAGGATACAATATAATATAATAATATATAAATAATATAACGGCAGAGGAAGGATATAATATAATATAATAATATATAAATAATATAATGGCAGAGGAAGCATAATATATAATATAATAATATATAAATAATGTCAGAGGAAGGATACAATATAATATAATAATATAATAATATATAAATAATATAATGGCAGAGAGAGGATATAATATAATAATATATAAATAATATAATGAGAGAGGAAGCATATAATATAATATAATAATATATAAATAATATAATGGCAGAGGAAGGATACAATATAATATAATAATATATAAATAATATAACGGCAGAGGAAGCATATAATATAATATAATAATATATAAATAATATAATGGCAAAGGAAGGATATAATATAATATAATAATATATAAATAATATAATGGCAGAAGAAGGATACAATATAATATAATAATATATAAATAATGTCAGAGGAAGGATACAATATAATATAATAATATAATAATATATAAATAATATAATGGCAGAGGAAGGATATAATATAATAATATATAAATAATATAATGACAGAAGAAGGATACAATATAATATAATGGCAGAATAAGAATACAATATAATATAATAATATATAAATAATGTCAGAGGAAGAATACAATATAATATAATAATATAATAATATATAAATAATATAATGGCAGAGGAAGCATATAATATAATGGCAGAATAAGAATACAATATAATATAATGATATATAAATAATGTCAGAGGAATGATACAATATAATATAATAATATAATAATATATAAATAATATAATGGCAGAGGAAGGATACAATATAATATAATAATATATAAATAATATAATGGCAGAGGAAGCATATAATATAATGGCAGAATAAGAATACAATATAATATAATAATATAATAATATATAAATAATATAATGGCAGAGGAAGCATATAATATAATGGCAGAAGAAGAATACAATATAATATAATAATATATAAATAATGTCAGAGGAATGATACAATATAATATAATAATATAATAATATATAAATAATATAATGGCAGAGGAAGGATATAATATAATAATATATAAATAATATAATGACAGAAGAAGGATACAATATAATATAATAATATATAAATAATATAATGGCAGAGGAAGCATATAATATAATGGCAGAAGAAGAATACAATATAATATAATAATATATAAATAATGTCAGAGGAAGAATACAATATAATATAATAATATAATAATATATAAATAATATAATGACAGAAGAAGGATACAATATAATATAATAATATATAAATAATATAATGGCAGAAGAAGGATATAATATAATATAATAATATATAAATAATATAATGGCAGAGGAAGCATATAATATAATGGCAGAAGAAGAATACAATATAATATAATAATAAATAAATAATGTCAGAGGAAGAATACAATATAATATAATAATATAATAATATATAAATAATATAATGACAGAAGAAGGATACAATATAATATAATAATATATAAATAATATAATGGCAGAAGAAGGATATAATATAATATAATAATATATAAATAATATAATGGCAGAGGAAGCATATAATATAATGGCAGAAGAAGAATACAATATAATATAATAATATATAAATAATGTCAGAGGAAGGATACAATATAATATAATATAATAATATATAAATAATATAATGGCAGAAGAAGGATATAATATAATATAATAATATATAAATAATGTCAGAGGAAGCATATAATATAATGGCAGAAGAAGAATACAATATAATATAATAATATATAAATAATGTCAGAGGAAGGATACAATATAATATAATAATATAATAATATATAAATAATATAATGTCAGAGGAAGGATACAATATAATATAATAATATATAAATAATGTCAGAGGAAGGATACAATATAATATAATAATATAATAATATATAAATAATATAATGACAGAGGAAGGATATAATATAATAATATTTAAATAATATAATGGCAGAGGAAGGATATAATATAATAATATATAAATAATATAATGACAGAAGAAGGATACAATATAATATAATAATATATAAATAATATAATGGCAGAGGAAGGATATAATATAATAATATATAAATAATATAATGACAGAAGAAGGATACAATATAATATAATAATATATAAATAATATAATGGCAGAGGAAGCATATAATATAATGGCAGAAGAAGAATACAATATAATATAATAATATATAAATAATGTCAGAGGAAGAATACAATATAATATAATAATATAATAATATATAAATAATATAATGACAGAAGAAGGATACAATATAATATAATAATATATAAATAATATAATGGCAGAAGAAGGATATAATATAATATAATAATATATAAATAATATAATGGCAGAGGAAGCATATAATATAATGGCAGAAGAAGAATACAATATAATATAATAATAAATAAATAATGTCAGAGGAAGAATACAATATAATATAATAATATAATAATATATAAATAATATAATGACAGAAGAAGGATACAATATAATATAATAATATATAAATAATATAATGGCAGAAGAAGGATATAATATAATATAATAATATATAAATAATATAATGGCAGAGGAAGCATATAATATAATGGCAGAAGAAGAATACAATATAATATAATAATATATAAATAATGTCAGAGGAAGGATACAATATAATATAATATAATAATATATAAATAATATAATGGCAGAAGAAGGATATAATATAATATAATAATATATAAATAATGTCAGAGGAAGCATATAATATAATGGCAGAAGAAGAATACAATATAATATAATAATATATAAATAATGTCAGAGGAAGGATACAATATAATATAATAATATAATAATATATAAATAATATAATGGCAGAGGAAGGATACAATATAATATAATAATATATAAATAATGTCAGAGGAAGGATACAATATAATATAATACTATAATAATATATAAATAATATAATGTCAGAGGAAGGATATAATATAATAATATTTAAATAATATAATGGCAGAGGAAGGATATAATATAATAATATATAAATAATATAATGTCAGAGGAAGGATATAATATAATATAATATAATATAATAATATATAAATAATATAATGGCAGGAGAAGGATACAATATAATATAATATAATAATATATAAATAATATAATGGCAGGAGAAGGATACAATATAATATAATAATATATAAATAATATAATGGCAGAGGTTATTTACACACACTGGAAATATGTCTCAGTATAAAGGCAGATGGCATTGGAAATTGAAATAAAAATATTAATAAAGAATAAACTCATACACATAGGTCTGAGATAGAATAGTTTTGCTGTCACATTGATGATCTCATGTTATAATAAGGAGATATCGGCAACAGAAATAATTCATATAGCGGGTGTGATGTGTTGACAGTTTTACATTATTAGCAACAGATCCTTTCTTTAGGCTTTGTGGCAGCCATATTTCTGAATTTTGGAAGTAGTGATAGGGTTTAGATTGATGTCTTATAGTACTTTTGAAATAAAAAACAAAATAAAGTCCAAGCACACAGCAGCGCGGTATGAAGCAGCTCCACCAAGCCTTTTTATTGAGTAGATAAAAGCATCTTAGATGTTCCGTCCCGCACACACAGGACTTACTCATCGACAGTGTAAATCTAAACACATCTGACTATTATATCTAACAGCCGATGCCGGCCCCTATCAAAACTGAAAACCTAATTAAACAGGAAGTTATTCTCAGATATTGTCATGTGTGAGAGTACAGTATTGAGGTCTACGGAGGATCCAGCAGGACTGCGATAAAAAGAGCTTCATTTCCTAGCAGCCGTCACTGGTGATGGTTGGGGGGAAATGACAAGCTTGACTGCTGTAGTTCTGCGTAGTGTCAAGCTTTAGGGAACAGCACACGCACAAAATATATATATACCCTCATACAGCAGTTATATTTATACCAAGTATGTAATATACAGAGCAGAGCAGTCTCCTATTACAGTGTGCACAGAAACCCTGTAGTGTACTCAAGTAACTCAAAGCCTTTCTTTCACAAACCCCCACCTGGCAGATAGAATACAGACAGGGAGTTTGCCATAAAACTGTAAGGATGCAGAAAAGAAAAATGTAATCGTGAAAGAGAAATGTAATGCTACAATCCTATTCTGTATTCCTAATGCCACAACCCTATTATGGGTATTCCTAATGCCACAACCCTATGATGGGTATTCCCAATGCTACAACTCTATTCTAATGTTACAGCCAGCGATCTCCTCCTTGGACTGTGTAATCCTGAAGGCATGCCTCCAGGATGACGAGCCAATCCATTCGCCCTTATAGAGGAACATAGGGGACCATAGTCACATGTGCAGAACTCACCGCAGTGTGTCTAAGATTCTGCCATAGAGAATGACTGAATACAATAATGCTCTATGACCGACCGTGATATCATTGTGTATGCGTGCGTGGCATTTCAATATGTTATGGTGGGAGATCTGGGAAGTAAGATTGCAGGCTCTCATACCCATAGGGTTTAAATGTGCGGCATGAAACCACACCCTCAAAACCTGTAATTGGTGAACTTAAGGATCTTAGGGGCAGGAGAGGGGAGGCAGGACTGCAGGTACTACAACAACCAGGGGCGGACTGACCGGTCGGGCACTTCGGACATGGTCCGAGGGCCCGGCCGGGAGGGGGGCCCGCCATCAGGGGGCCCGGCCGCCCCTTTAAATGCTGCAGCCGCCTGAGCGCTCTCTTAAGAGCCTCAGGCGGATGCAGCTTCTCACCTCCCCTGTAGCGTGACCGAGCTGCTGTGCGGTCCGCGGTGCCCGGCCGGAGTGATAGGAAGGTGCACAAACACTGTGCACCTTCCTGTCAGTCCGGCCGGGTACAGGAAACAGAAACTCCTGTTCCGCGCGGAACAGGAGTTTCTGTTTCCTGTACCTGGCCGGACTGACAGGAAGGTGCACACTCAGTGTGCACCTTCCTATCACTCCGGCCGGGCACCGCGGACCGGAGTGCAGCTCGGTCACGCTACAGGTGTGGGGGGGGGGCAAAAAGAGAAAGGGAGGGGAGGGGGGCAAAAAGAGAAAGGGAGGGGAGGGGGCAAAAAGAGAAAAGGGAGGGGAGGGGGGGCAAAAAGAGAAAAGAGAAGGGGAGGGGGGCAAAAAGAGAAGGGGAGGGGGGAAAAGAGAAGGGGAGGGGGGAAAAGAGAAGGGGAGGGGGGGCAAAAAGAAAAAGGGAGGGGGGGGCAAAAAGAGAAAGGGAGGGGAGGGGGTAAAAATAAAGGGGGGGTAAAAAGAGAGAGGGGGTAAGAAGAGGGAGGGGGTAAGAAGAGGGAGGGGGTAAGAAGAGGGAGGGGGTAAGAAGAGGGAGGGGGTAAGAAGAGGGAGGGGGTAAGAAGAGAAAGGGGGGTAAGAAGAGAGAGGAAAGGGGTGAGAAGAGGGGGGTAAGGAGAGGGAGGGGGGTAAGAAGAGAGAGAGGGGGTAAGAAGAGAGGAGGGGGGAGTAAGAAGGGGGTAAGAAGAGGGGGAGTAAGAAGAGGGGGGAGGGAAGAGTAAGAAGGGGGGAGGGAAGAGTAAGAAGGGGGGAGGGAAGAGTAAGAAGGGGGAGGGAAGAGTAAGAAGAGGGGACGGGGGTAAGAAGAGGGGGGAGGGGGGTAAGAAGAGGGGGGCGGGAGTAAGAAGGGGGTAAGAAGAGGGGGAGGGGGGAGTAAGAAGAGGGGGGAGTAAGAAGAGGGAGGAGTAAGAAGAGGTGGGAGTAAGAAGAGGGGGAGGGGGGTTAAGAAGAGGGGTAGGGGTAGTAAGAGGAGGGCAATTGCCCCCTCCCCTGTCCGCAGGCACCGTGTGGGCAGCCGGCAGGGGAGGGAGGAAGAGAGGACCCGGGAGCAAAGCCTGCAGCTCCTCTGGGTCCTTCTTGCGCGAGCACAGATCGTTGCCGCGGTTACCACGGCAACGTTACGGCTCTGGCGAAAGTAAACTCTAGCCCTGGAGCTACGGGCTAGAGTTCACTCTCAACACTGTGACCACCAGGGATTACTGGTGGTTGCAGTGGTGAGAGTGAACTCTAGCCCCATAAACACACTACCCCCACACACCATACACATTCACACACTGCCCCCCATACACACCATACACATTTACACACATTGCCTCACACACACACACATACACTGCCCACCCATACACACACAGCCCCCCATACTAACATTGCCACACACATACACAGCCCCCTCATACACACTACACACCCTCACACACACTACACCCCCTCACACACACTGAACATTTCACACACACTGCACCCCTTACACATTGCACCACTGCTCCTATACCCTACAACAGCCTCATATCCCAGCAGACCCCAGGTAAGTTGTCAAACTGTTCTTAAACGGTTTGACTACTTACTCTGGGAGGGGGGCCCGGCCCTCCTTGCACCATAACGACTACACAGAGCAGTAGTGGTTATTGTGCATGGATTATTTCTTTAAATAATCTCCAAGTGCCCCAGTAGCCAGCAAGCCAGCCAGCCCACAGGCCAGCCAGCCAGCCCACAGGCCAGCCAGCCAGCCCACAGGCCGGCCAGCCCACAGGCTGGCCGCTGGCCAGTAGCCAGCCAGCCAGCCCACAGGCCACCAGTTAGGCTTACAGCCAGTAAGCCCACAGCCTGCCAAACGCAGCCAGCAAGCCACAGCCTGCCAGCCAGCAAGCCACAGCCAGCAAGCCAACAGCCTGCTAGCCGCAGCCAGCAAGCCCACAGCCTGCCGGCAGTAGCCAGCAAGCCCACAGCCTGCCAGCAAGCCCACAGCCTGCCAGCCGCAGCCAGTAAGCCCACAGCCTTCCAGCAAGCCCACAGACTGCCAGCCAACAACAGTAATTAAGGTAAGAGGAGCCAACTTGGCCTAGGTATCAGCGAGCTATGTTGTGTTGCTATATTGTGAATAGGAATCAGAGTGTTGGAGAGACCCCCCTCCAGGCCCCATTAGACTCCATTGTAGTCTCTAATGGGACCTGGAGGAAATTCTTTCTAACACACTCTCTAAAGGACACTGAGATAGCCTCTGCTAGAATACTCCCCCCCTCCATGGCCCATTATCCCTCAATTGTAGTCTCTACTGGGGCCTGGAGGCGACTGTTTCCAGCAGGGACACTGAGATGGCCTCTGTTAGAAAGACCTCCTTCCAAGCCTATTAGACTCCATTGTAGTCTCTAATAGGGCCTGGAGGGGATTCTTTCTAACACACTCTATAAAGGACACTGAGATAGCCTCTGCTAGAAAGACCCCCCTCCATGGCCCATTAGCCCTCAATTGTAGTCTCTACTGGGGCCTTGAAGGGATTATTGCACTTTTGTTCCTTGTGTCTAAAGATTGTGTAGGGTGTGGCTGGAGGCGGGACATGGGTGGTGCTTGCTGCGGAGTATGGGTGGGGCCTGTCAGGGGGCCCTTGATTTATTTTGCCCGGGGGCCCTGAGGGTTCTCAGTCCGCTCCTGACAACAACTTAAAAAAGATGTTGATAAAGTGCCTACAGTGTCCCTTTAATTTTGCCAACACAAGGAAATGCATCCACTAAGCACTGTTTCCTTGCTAGTCATGGCAGCATCACTTATGGGTAGCTCCACTCTCAGCCTGATCAGAGCAGGAAACAAACAATTAACTAGATTGTAGGCATAAAAGGTTCCTCCTCCCTCCATGTCTTTTTTTTTCTGCCCTCAGTCAGACAACATGAATTTTATTTCTGATTACTTTTTATTTTTTAGCCAGATGAAGTTCAGCCTCTCATCTGAAGAACTCAGTAATCAGACAGCACGGGCAGGACCAACTGAGTTTTTGTGTTCACTTTACATACTGTTCTACAATAAATGGAAACTGGAATTTGATCTGGGGTACGTGTTTCCTTTCCTACCTATCATTCTCCACCTGTTGAAGAAAATCTGGAAGAATGCAAGTGCATCAGTTTCATTTAGCAAGAGAAATAAGAAGTTTAGAGAGAATTCATTTCGAGACAGTAGGACATATCGTCCAGGAAGACAGTACTGCAGATATGCTAACTAGAGATCGAATCAGCCTTTCACTTCTTCCAAGTTTTCCAGGGTCTAGAGGAACCAGACCTTTTAACAAAAAAATCTGAAGATGTGCAGGTCCAGCCAGGGGTAATTGAAGGTTGTCTTCAAAAGTTCTATCCTGTCTGGATCATCAACATCTCAGACTCCAGGGTCTTATCCATAATAACAGAAGGATACGAGAGAGAGTTTTTGCATTTACCAAAACCAGTGTTCAAATGTTCCTGAGTCTCAAGAGGAATAAAATAAACAGCAATGAAGATTTGTATTGAGAAACTGCTACAACAAGAAATAATCGTACCAAAAGCTGAAAGGTTTAAGGGTAATAATTCTACAATATTTCTGGCTACAAAACCTGTAGGAAATTTGAGACTTGTTCTGGATCTGAAAGTCCTAAACACCAGTTTGAAGACAAAATCATTTAAGATGGAATCCATTTCTACTATAATAACAAACATAAAGAAAGATGATTGGATGACTTCTATAGATCTAACAGAGGTTTCTCCTGATGACATCTGCAGGGCAGCAATGTGGTCTTAATGACCTTTCATTAAGCATTACAAACTAAATGTGGCCTCTTCTTCCACAAAGTTTGGCAGAAGTGTTTTGGATTCTGTTAACTCCGTGTAATAAATTAGTGTGTTTTTGCAGTACTTTTGTGTATTTTATAAACCCTCCACCACCCCTTGTTCTTGTAAGCTTGGGTATTATCCATAAGTGATGCTGCCATGATTAGCCAGGAATACCAAAATTTTATTTCATACTTACTAGTAAACTTCTTTTCCTGGGTATTTATCAAGACACTATCAGGTACCCGCCCTGGGTTTTATCTGAGCTTTTCAATTGGATTGACGTATGGATGGAGGAGGAACCTTTTATGCCTACAGTTTAGTTAATTGTTTAATTGTTTCCTGCCCTGACCCGGCTGAGGGTGGAGCTACCCATAAGTGATGCTGCCATGATAAAGCTAAATATTTACAGGATTCCAGCATTACTATAACTTAAACTCCTGCGCTCTTTAAATAAATATGGCATGTTACAATTCATCAAAAATGCAGAGTTTTATCTTCTTTTTTTTTTTTACCCCTTTTTTTTTTAACAAAAATAGTATTCAGAGCAATCAATACACAGAATATGATTTCAGCAGAGGACAAAAGTTAATAAGAATATTGTGCGTCTAGATTACATAACAAACGTCCCTCTATAGGCTAATAGTGAATTTTGTAATTCTGTCATATCCTCTGGCACAGAATGTTTCTACGAATCTCCTACTTATGTTTTATGTCTATGGATGTAACTCTTTTAATCCTTATCTGATGTTGATGCCCTAGGGACCTTAGCCTAGATCACCTTTGAATACTTTGATGACTCAAAGCATTCATTCTCTCAGTGGGATTCAATTAAATATTCTTAGAACCGTGCTATGAAAACTTCAGTTTGACACCTCATCTGAATATCTGTCATTTTGAACAAGACTGAGATATAGATGGATATCCAAGAGGCTCTTATGAATATGTGACATAATTAGATCCAGTAAAATAATCTCCTGGATGAATCTGAGAGTTACCATGTAAAACCCGACCCACGAATTTGGATCTATGATTAGACAAATTAACATACGATGCTTAACATACATGTTTTGAGTCTGTACAATTAATACAAATGGAAAAACAAGTTTGCTGACGAGTCAATATCTCATGAAACTTTGGAACTTGCAAACGAGACATAATCACAGGGTAAGCAGTGTTATAATTTTCTTTCAAGTAGACTTCATTTTTTTCTTCTTTTCATTTTAAATATAGTTTTCACTTCTAAGAAAGAAACAGAAGTTATTTTTAAAGTGACTCTTTGACTGAGGCAAAGAATTGAGGCAGCAGAAAATCGAGCCAGAATGCTTGATTATTTCTAAGAACTGATTGTCATCAAATTCATCTATCATAAACCGTAGCTGCAGTAGACTCAAATATATGTCTTTTTTATGTATTCAGGGGTGTTGTTTGTCTATAAATCTTTCCTGTTATGGATTGAAAGATCATTTTGCGAAGATCTTTAAGAACTAAATTATTTTCATAGGGCCAAGAGCTACCGGCTTGCAGGTCCTGATTATTCTACCCAGGTGATAATACTACTAAATGTAAACTAATTTCATAGTAAGCATAACAATAATTTTCTATTATCAGTACAAAAAAAAGTATTTAGTCAGTAATGTGTATGAATTGTTGAGAAGAAAATGTCCGAGGGATTTTTGAATAGCAGCCAAAAATGTAAAGGTAAAACTAAATCTTGAAACAATTTCTTTAAATCTAAATTCAGTCTTCGTGCAGATTCAGACCCCATTCCTCGCGCAAATGGACAAGATTAATTTTTATGCATTAACATCAACAAAATTGTTATTTGAATAACATTTAAATGGAAAAGCCACATTTATTAATATCAACAAAATAAATATAAGATGGAAATAAGGCTTAGATAAAATATACCCATATGTACAAAACTTTATATATTAACAAAATAAGTTTATTATAAAATAGTTATCTTTTTAAATCTTATACCCCTTGAAGGTTTGACATTAAAGGAACACTGTAGTGCAGGAATTGCTGTTTAGGCGACCGTCCCCCTCTCCGTGGTGGATAATGGGGATTTTACTCCCCTTTTTTACCAAGGCCGCGCAGGTCTCGTCTGAGCTGGCCCTGCCTGTTCCTGCCTCCATGGATAAGATCATTAATCTTGATGAGCTCACCCAATCCTTTGCCAGAGGAAAGCATTGAGAGGTTATTGCGCATGTGTGGCAAAACACTACACTACACCAATCAGCATCTTTCATAGAGATGCATTGAATCAATGCATCTCTATTAGGAACATTCAGAACCTACATGCTGAGCATGGAGATGCTGAATGTAGGTGCTGCTCACTGTACAGCACTAATACAGGAATCACCTCTATGGGCCATCTGATTGACTGTACCTAGAGGTGTTACTAGGCAGCAATATAAACATTGCCTTTTCTCTGAAAAAGCAGCGTTTACAGTGCTCAGCCTGCAGAGACATGCTATAACACCAGAGCCACTACATTAAGCTGTAGTGGTTCTGATGATAATAGTGTCACTTTAATTTAGAGAATTGTATTTTAATTAAAGAGATTGTTTTTTAATTTAGAGAATTTTAATTTAATTAAACAAAAATTATTTTATAAAACATCCAAATACTTTATTTGCCATAAAGCATAGAATAACACCATACATCAGGAAATGGTGAAATATGATTTGTGTAGCCAAATGCAGAGTTTTATTGGCTAAACCAGAAATGTTATAGAACTGACAAAGAGTTTGCAATCTGTAAGCCAAATTGTAAAAAGCTAAAATGCAAAATATTTTTCCCAACTAATGTTTAAGCGTATATATGTTGCAATTCTTTCAATTCTCTTGTTCTTAATTCTCAGTTTAGTGTATGTCCAACGGATTGTCAGTGGGCTGCATGTGCCCCATTACACTTCCCTTTGCTATGGACGGGTATGGGCTCTGTGGCCTCCAGCCATTTGTTTTTAATGAAGCACTACAAACACTCTGATGGATTCCCTATCCCTAAGTTACAATTTGTTATTCTTTGTTGATTTGATACACTGTATAGTTCGGTATATGAACTCACCGAACACCTGAGACCTATCTATTTTGTATATAGAACCAACTACCTAACAGCCAGACCACCCAGGGCAGGCATGTGCTGCTCATTGACCCTTTTCACCTTTGTTCGCACCTCAATAATTATACCAACATTCTGAGCGGTCGGCTGGGTGGCCGCCATTCGTAAGACCAAAAACGTGAGCCGCGAACATCTACAGTGGTGTTTGGTCGACAGTGCAAACACCACTAGAAACTCCCACTTCCATATCCAAGTTTGGTAAAATATGTGAGAACTGAATGGCGTTCGGTGGGAGCAAGCTCCTGAACAAGGAATAAAGACTGATTATACTCACGAACTGTTATGTGCGGTACTTTTATTATATTTGTCACTCCCGAAAGAGACCGACCGCACAGCCTGATTTCATGGAACTCTTTTGGGGCAGGAGCCTCGTGTGCGGTCGGTCAAACTGAGACTTCCATGGAAATCCTGAACCCCTGAAGCGATCTGGGTGATTTTTGGACATGTTGGTCCCCCAGATTGGGGCTATGAGGGGATATGACTATATTGGGGTTTCCATGTATTTTTGAGGTATTTTTAATATGTTGTAAAAAATATGTTTTCTGTGCCTGGAGATGATTGAGTTTAGTACAGTGCTTGACTCAATTATCTCCCAGCTACAGAGGAGGGATTGACCTACTTCATATGGCAGTGTCCTGGACCCGAGAGCCAATGTGATTGTGTATTTGTTTTTACTGTAGTCTACTCTCAGGTCCAGAGGGGAGTGCCCCTTTGCATGGGGATTGTCATAAAAGGCCAGTGTGGCTACCTATAAATCAGTTCCTGCTTACCCTCAACATAGTTTCATCTCATGTTTGTAGGGAACCACTATACCTGCTATAATCACCAGCTCTTGTAAGAGCTATACCAACTTTGGGATTTGGAAAGCATCACTCTGAACACCATAACCACTACATTGTGCAGGAGAAATGCATTTAAAATGAAATAATGGTGAGGGAGAGCTGAAAGGTAATATTGGAAATGTAACGATGACTGTATGGGAGATAAAAATAGGAGTTGAAGAAAGTGGGATATTAAAAAGAGAATTGGATTTTGGAGGAATGAATATAGAGCAAAGGTGGATAATGAATTAACTAGGGGATTGGTGTATAAATGAAAAGGGGTGATAGGCTGAGTAAAGGAAGATAGATTTAATGAAAAAGATGAGACTGGACAAGGAGAGGAATAGGGAGTAAGGAAATTACACTTTAAATGCTCACCAGCCTGTTGGTTCACCATACTATATCCTCCACATCAATAAAGTTGCACACCACTGGTCTAAAATAACCTACAAATCCTGCATTCTTGGTGGAAAAACTCTAGAACACCTCCCCCCATGTATGCTATTTATATCTTATCTAGCACAACACTTCTGGAGGGATCTGGCATCTACCAAGCTGCTGTGAATGCCGATGAATCAAGAACAATTAGTTACTGAATCCATCTTAAAGGTACAGTGTTTCCATCTAGATTCTACTTCAGAAATATGGGATCCATTCCTGCCCTAGTAGCCTTCTGTCCGGGAAATTGATACTTCTATTTTCTGTATTGTCATGGGAGATTTAGGCTGACACAAGGCATGCGCAGAGCTACAAGATGTGCTAATAATTTATAACTTCATTAATACTGTAAATGGTTACTGCTCACCCAACCAGCCCTCACCCAACCAGAATATCTACACATATGGAACAATTGATGTTCATTCATTCAACTAAACATTTATTTGAAAATAACAAACAGAATTCCAAATCAACGATATAACATTATACATTGCATACATGTACATTATATATATTATTACTGAGTCTAAAATAATCTAGATAATAACCAACCCCCACAAAGCTTCATTACATTCCTATTTAATATCTAAATAAGGCTAATTATTTTCAGTGTAGACTTATCAGCACACAGCCATTGAGACAAGATGGAGAGCATTCTGGTCAAGTAGGACAGACGTCAAGATAGAGTGCATTCCTGAGAGATACAATGTTGTCCTGGAGTGGTTGTACCTCTCGACGTGGAAGGAAGGATGACACTGGCTAGTCATATCTTAATTGCGTACACATAGATGAGAATGATCATCTTGACAAAGCATTATTACCACACACAGTTACTGCCGCACAAATTCTTCACACTACTAGCAGCTCATAATAAAAGAGCCCCAATATTCACAACAGTGGTTCCCTAGGAACCACGGTAGATAGAAAATATAATTTTGATGGGAAGTTGACCATACTGACAGGCGATGCAATATATGTTACATTATAACACATTATGTATCGAAACACTATGAATGCATCTTTTAGCATCTTATAACACTCTAGTTTATCTGTTACTGTATCACTCTACTTACAATTATTATAAGCCATACTGTTATTGTAATTACACTGTTAGAATTAGCCTATGGATATACCACATTAGATTTTCATATGTGTCATTGTTGGCCCTTGATAAATATAATCATTCAATTTTAATAATGATATTTTTTTTTTCTACTCATTTGACTTATAGTGCTTTTCCTTTCTTGTAACGTGATTTCCCAGACAATGCTGTCACATAACTGACAATTTTTTAGAAAGCATTATTTTTTCCACAGAATAAAGATTTTTTGTAAAATACAAACAACTGTTATATGTATACAGTTTCCTTTGCATGCTTGTTGCTTGTGTTCTAGCTTAAAAAGATTTGCATACCTCAACTTAATTTTAGCTCTGTTCTTATTCTCTATAACACTTGAAAAATGTAAAAACAAACCAATTACATGCTGTAAAACTGATTACCTGTTTTTCAGTTTTAGAAAATTACAATTATAAAAATTAAAACATCATCTATATCAATGGACTTTGTAACTATGTTTTTGGAAACTGGAAAGAACTTAAAAAAGTCTGCAGTGTATGTGTGTATTTGTGTCTGTTTTGGTAAATTTTCATTTTTTTTATTTTTAGAAAGTACAATAAAATAAGACATTTCACAAAACAGAAAAGAATTGTAAACTAAAATGAAACAGGCAGATTAAAATATCTATATACAGTCCAAAGATTAAATATGTCACCTATACTATATTCAGATCAAATGAGTTACTTTCAAGAAAATAAATGACTTTAATTAATTCATAATATAACTAATCAATTAAATCAAAGCTGAAATAGTTGGTAAAAAAAACCATAGAAACTAATCAAAAATGTAAAGAAGAAATTACACAAAACAATAAATATAAATAAATAAATAATAAATAAAGTAAATGCAAATTAAATAAATTAAAAATTAAAAGAAGGCCTGTGAAGAAATTAAGAAGAAAGGGTAAACATAAGCTTACTAATAAAAAAAGACGCTTTAAGGACTAAATGAAATAGAGATTGGAAAGCGAGAAAAATAATTATATGTGCATAAAAAAATTCAGCATATTGCAAACATATTTATATATATTTTTTCATATTTGTGTACGTTTGTATTTTGTGGAAATTAATTCACTTTATTCCATATAATGAATTTTTTTATGCGTATATAATTAACAATTAAGCACAGATCATTGATATAACCTACCGGATCTGATTCACGTCTATTTAGTGTTGTTAATTTGTACAGACCATGACTTGCTTATGAGACTTTGTCTATGTGAGTTTTTGCTCTTTTGAAAAAGGCTATTCCCACTTGCACATTAACTGAGACAACAGTAAGGTGAAGCAGGTACAGAGAATGCCAGATTAGTAAAGTCTATAAATAATACAATACCTCCAGCTGAGTGCAGAGGACAGGAGATTTATTTGGTGGTGTGCTAGACGGCTTACACTAACTCACTACTTTCTGATCAAAGACACTGAAGAAAATCGATATTATGTTATCTGCTCTGCTGCTGTCATCAGAGAGAAGTTATATGTTAGAATAAAACACAGTCTTCATTGACACACTGAACATTGCTCAGTACTATATATTCAGTTGTTATGTGAAGAAAGGAAAGATGAATATTTTTCTGCAGTGACACCAAGAAGCGAAGGAAAAAGGTCAAAAGAAAAGGCCGGGGCCATGAATCCTTATACTATAAGGAAGTTCTTAATTCATCTTGTTCTATGGTATATAGAACTACTTTAGCGTATGTTGAGGTCTTCCAAACAATCTTCAAACAAATAGAGAAGCACAGGAGAACCTGTTTATGAGCCAGATCAAGGATGTTGGTGTTGGATCTTCTCTGGTGACCTACTCTGATCTGGGGACCATTTCTTCTTTTGAAGAAGAATAGCTTTAACGTATTTTATTAGTAGTTTATTAATTCTCTTTTCATGATTCAATAATCCCTTATACAGACAAGCTTGTAGACGGTCATCTCTTTCATCACCAATTTATACTAAACCTAACCTTTTATGTGTAATCTAAAGGCTACTAATGACCCTTGGTGATGATGTCGATGAGATAAATGACCTGTGAAATGCATCTATGCCTATATGATATGGTTCCTAGTTATTAACTCAGGCAGGGGTCTAGGGGCTGGGGGAATTAACATAAAGCAATTGTCCGAGGTTGGCGCATGAGAGAGCTGAAAACACTTGACTTGTGCTAATAAGAAGATGTAGGATGTAGTTCGAGGTGATAGCAGTATAGTATGAGATAAGATCTGCAGATAGAATATTAAAGATCACTGTGTGTCATAAGAATATCAGTAGAATAATGCTTCTATATTTAAGAAAAAGATAATATACTCAGGGATATTTGCTACTCATTACCTATAACTGCCATAAATCAATGTAAAGTGAATAGTGATGTCCCGAACTGTTCGCTGGCGAATAGTTTCGCGTGAACACATGCGCTGTTCGGTCTGCCCCCTATTCATCATCATTGAGTAAACTTTGACCCTGTACCTCACCGTCAGCAGACACATTCCAGTCAATCAGCAGCAGACCCTCCCTCCCAGACCCTCCCACCTCCTAGACAGCATCCATTTTACATTCATTGTGAAGCTGCATTCTTAGTGAGAGGAGAGACAGTGTAGCTGCTGCTGATTTGATAGGGAAATTGATAGCTAGGCTAGTGTATTCAGTGCAGTGCCCACTACAGTCCTGAAGTACTCATCTGATCTCTGCTGTAAGGACAGCACCCCAAAAAGCCCTTTTTAGGGCTAGAACATCAGTCTGCTTTTTTTTTCTGTGTAATGTAATTGCAGTTGCCTGCCTGCCAGCCTGTGTGTCAGGCTCACAGCATATACTGTGCCCACTTGCGCAGTGCCACCACTCACTCACTTTTGTCACAAAAGCTTGCATTTAAAAACAACTAAACTTTATTGACTGTAATATAATAGCAGTCAGTTTCCTTCACTAGTGTGCGTTTCAGGGCCTGCCCAGTGCCACCACTCACTCACTGCTGTCACAATAGCTTGCATTTAAAAAACAAAACAAAAAACTTTTTTGACTGTAATATAATAGCAGTCAGTTTCCTTCACTAGTGTGCATTTCAGGGCCTGCCCAGTGCCACCACTCACTCACTGGTGTCCCAATAGCTTGCATTTAAAAAAAACCGAAACTTTTTTGACTGTAATATAATAGCAGTCAGTTTCCTTCACGCGTGTGCGTTTCAGGGCCTGCCAGGGCACAGTGTCACACCAGTGCAACTCATATCTGGTGTAACAGTAGTGTACAATTTTTTTTAAAAAAAATACAATTTTGACTGTAATAGATTGAATAGCAGTTAGTTGTCTGCCAGCGTGTATGTCAGGCTCACAGCGTATACTGTGCCCCCTTGGCCAGTGCCACCACTCATATCTGGTGTCACAATAGCTTGCATTTAAAAAAAACTAAACTTTTTGGACTGTAATATAATAGCAGTCAGTTTCCTTCACGAGTGTGCGTTTCAGGGCCTGCCCAGTGCCACCACTCACTCATATCTGGTGTCCCAATACCTTGCATTTTTTAAAAAAACAAAAAGATTTGACTGTAATATAATAGCAGTCAGTTTCCTTCATGTGTGTGCGTTTCAGGGCCTGCCCTGTGCCACCACTCACTCACTGGTGTCACAATAGCTTTCCTTTAAAAAAATAAAATAACTTTTTTGACTGTAATATAATAGCAGTCAGTTTCCTTCACTAGTATGCGTTTCAGGGCCTGCCCAGTGCCACCACTCACTCACTGGTGTCACAATAGCTTGCCTTTAAAAAAAAAACTAAACTTTTTTGACTGTAATATAATAGCAGTCAGTTTCCTTCACGAGTGTGCGTTTCAGGGCCTGCCCAGTGCCACCACTCACTCTTATCTGGTGTCCCAATACCTTGCATTTTTAAAAAAACCAAAAAGTTTTTGACTGTAATATAATAGCAGTCAGTTTCCTTCACGAGTGTGCGTTTCAGGGCCTGCCCAGTGCCACCACTCACTCATATCTGGTGTCCCAATAGCTTGCATTTAAAAAAAACTAAACTTTTTTGACTGTAATATAATAGCAGTCAGTTTCCTTCACGAGTGTGCGTTTCAGGGCCTGCCCAGTGCCACCACTCACTCACTGGTGTCCCAATAGCTTTCCTTTAAAAAAAAAATAAAAAAAACTTTTTTGACTGTAATATAATAGCAGTCAGTTTCCTTCACTAGTATGCGTTTCAGGGCCTGCCCAGTGCCACCACTCACTCACTGGTGTCACATAGCTTGCATTTAAAAACAAAAAAAAACTTTTTTGACTGTAATATAATAGCAGTCAGTTTCCTTCATGTGTGTGCGTTTCAGGGCCTGCCCAGTGCCACCACTCACTCACTGGTGTCCCAATAGCTTTCCTTTAAAAAAAACAAAAAAAACTTTTTTGACTGTAATATAATAGCAGTCAGTTTCCTTCACTAGTATGCGTTTCAGGGCCTGCCCAGTGCCACCACTCACTCACTGGTGTCACATAGCTTGCATTTAAAAACAAAAAAAAACTTTTTTGACTGTAATATAATAGCAGTCAGTTTCCTTCACGAGTGTGCGTTTCAGGGCCTGCCAGGGCACAGTGTCACACCAGTGCAACTCATATCTGTTGTCACAGTAGCTTGCATGCATAGTACCACTAACCTGCGGGGTTGTCGTGGTCGTGGTTCTGTGATTCCCTTTGGCCCTAGAATAATGCCCAGTGTTCAGAGGCCACGTACCCTGAACTTGAAAAGTTCTGAGGACATAGTTGACTGGCTAACACATGACACCAAATCTTCTACAGCTTCCGCTCGGAACCTTGACGCACCATCCTCCTCCAGCTTAGCTTCGGGCACCTTCGGGCAAGTTACCACTCGCTCGCCTGCCGCCACCACCAACACTAGCACCACAGCCGCTTCACTTGATCTGTCAGAGGAGTTATTTACACATCAGTTGGAAGAAATGAGTGATGCGCAACCATTATTGCCAGAGGATGTAGATAACAGGGATATGTCTCAGCATTACACACGTACGGATGATGATGATGTTGTACCCGCTGCTGCTTCCTTTGCTGAGTTGTCAGATACAAGTGAAGCGGTTGATGATGACGATACGTCTGTGGATGTCACGTGGGTGCCCGCTAGAAGAGAAGAAGAACAGGGGGAAAGTTCAGATGAGGAGACAGAGAGGAGGAGGAGGAGACGAGTTGGAAGCAGGGGGAGGTCGTCGCAAGGAGCTAGTGGCACAGTCAGACAGCATGCATCGGCACCCGGGGTCAGCCAGACAGCACGCCAATCAACGCATGCTGTTGCCACCACCAGAATGCCGTCATTGCAGAGCTCAGCAGTGTGGCATTTTTTTTTTGTGTGTCTGCCTCTGACAACAGCGATGCCATTTGCAACCTGTGCCAAAATAAACTGAGTCGTGGGAAGTCCAACACCCACCTAGGTACAACTGCTTTGCGAAGGCACATGAACGCACATCACAAACGCCTATGGGATCAACACATGAGTACAATCAGCACACAAACTCAAAGCCGCCATCCTCCTCCTGGTCCAGCATCTTCAGCCAAGTTAACCACTGCTGTCCTCCTTGCCCCCTCTCAACCATCCGCCACTCCGTCTCTCGCCTTGTGCAGTTCCCGCTCATATGCCCACAGTCAGGTGTCTGTCAAGGACATGTTTGAGCGTAAGAAGCCAATGTCAGAAAGTCACCCCCTTGCCCAGCGTCTGACAGCTGGCTTGTCCGAACGATTAGCCCGCCAGCTTTTACCATACAAGCTGGTGGAGTCTGAGGCGTTCAAAAAATTTGTAGCTATTGGGACACCGCAGTGGAAGGTACCCAGACAAAATTTATTTTCACAAAAGGCAATCCCCAACCTGTACTCGGTTGTGCAAAAGGAAGTAATGGCATGTCTGTCAAACAGTGTTGGGGCAAGGGTCCATCTGACCACTGATACCTGGTCTGCAAAGCATGGTCAGGGCAGGTATATCATCTACACTGCGCATTGGGTAAACCTGCTGACGGCTGCCAAGCATGGAATGCGTGGCTCTGCAGAGGAGTTGGTGACACCGCCACGACTTGCAGGCAGGCCTGCTGCCACCTCCTCTACTCCTCCTACTCCATCCTCTTCCATAACCTCCTCAGCTGAGTCCTCTCATATGCCCACAGTCAGGTGTCTGTCAAGGACATGTTTGAGCGTAAGAAGCCAATGTCAGAAAGTCACCCCCTTGCCCAGCGTCTGACAGCTGGCTTGTCCGAACGATTAGCCCGCCAGCTTTTACCATACAAGCTGGTGGAGTCTGAGGCGTTCAAAAAATTTGTAGCTATTGGGACACCGCAGTGGAAGGTACCCAGACAAAATTTATTTTCACAAAAGGCAATCCCCAACCTGTACTCGGTTGTGCAAAAGGAAGTAATGGCATGTCTGTCAAACAGTGTTGGGGCAAGGGTCCATCTGACCACTGATACCTGGTCTGCAAAGCATGGTCAGGGCAGGTATATCATCTACACTGCGCATTGGGTAAACCTGCTGACGGCTGCCAAGCATGGAATGCGTGGCTCTGCAGAGGAGTTGGTGACACCGCCACGACTTGCAGGCAGGCCTGCTGCCACCTCCTCTACTCCTCCTACTCCATCCTCTTCCATAACCTCCTCAGCTGAGTCCTCTTCTGTTGCTGCATCTTGCTCCACATCAATGGCATCCCCCCAGCTCCCCAGGTACTATTCCACATCCCGGATACGGCAGTGTCACTCCGTCTTGGGTTTGACTTGCATGAAAGCAGAGAGTCACACCGGACAAGCACTCCTGTCTGCCCTGAACGCACAGGTGGAAAAGTGGCTGACTCCGCAGCAACTGGATATCGGCAAAGTGGTTTGTGACAACGGAATTTTTCTTTTGGCGGCATTGAAGTTGGGCAAGTTGACACATGTGCCGTGCATGGCACATGTGTGTAATCTGATCGTACAACGCTTTGTGCATAAGTACACAGGCTTACAGGACGTCCTGAAGCTGGCCAGGAAGGTGTGTGGCCATTTCAGGTGTTCCTACACGGCCATGGCGCACTTTGCAGATATCCAGCGGCGAAACAACATGCCAGTGAGGCGCTTGATTTGCGACAGCTCGACACGTTGGAATTCAACACTCCTAATGTTCGACCGCCTGCTCCAACAAGAAAAAGCCGTTAATGAATATTTGTATGACCGGGGTGCTAGGACAGCCTCTGGGGAGCTGGGAATTTTTTTGCCACGTTACTGGACGCTCATGCGCAATGTCTGTAGGCTCATGCGTCATTTTGAGGAGGGGACAAACCTAGTCAGTCGCACCGAAGGCACCATCAGCGACATCATACCATTTGTTTTCTTCCTGGAGCGTGCCCTGCGAAGAGTGCTGGATCAGGCCATAGATGAGCGTGAAGAGGAAGAGGAAGAGCTGTGGTCACCATCACCACCAGAAACAGCCTTATCAGCATCGCTTGCTGGACCTGCGGCAACGCTGGAAGAGGATTGTGAGGAAGAGGAGTCAGAGGAGGAATGTGGCTTTGAGGAGGAGGAGGAAGACCAAACACAACAGGCATCCCAGGGTGCTCGTTGTCAACTATCTGGTACCCGTGGTGTTGTACGTGGCTGGGGGGAAGAACATACCTTCATTGAGATCACTGAGGAGGAGGAACGGGAAATGAGTAGCTCGACATCCCACCTTGTGCTAATGGGGTCTTTAATGCTATCGTGCCTGTTGAGGGACCCTCGAAAAAAAGGCTGAAGGAGAACGACCTGTACTGGGTGTCAACGCTACTAGACCCCCTGTATAAGCAGAAAGTGGCAGAAATGTTACCGAATTACAACAAGTCGGAAAGGATGCAGCATTTGCAAAATAAATTAAAAAATATGCTTTACACAGCGTATAAGGGTGATGTCACAGCACAACGGGAATCTAACAGGGGAAGAGGTGAAAGTCATCCTCCTCCTCCCACGACCACGCCGGCAAGGACAGGACGCTTTAAAGACGTGTTGTTGATGGAGGACATGCAGAGCTTTTTAAGTCCTACGCATCGCTACAGCCCTTCGGGATCCACCCTCAGAGAACGACTTGACCGACAGGTAGCAGACTACCTCGCCTTAACTGCAGATATCGACACTCTGAGGAGTGATGAACCCCTTGACTACTGGGTGTGCAGGCTTGACCTATGGCCTGAGCTATCCCAATTTGCGATAGAACTTCTGGCCTACCCCGCTTCAAGTTTCCTGTCAGAAAGGACCTTCAGTGCAGCAGGAGGTATTTTCACTGAGAAGAGAAGTCGCCTAGGTCAAAAAAGTCTAGATTACCTCACCTTTATTAAGATGAATGAGGGATGGATCCCGAAGGGACTGACACTGGGCGATACATTCGACTAAAAAAGGCCTGATGAGATGAGCTGCCATGGGCTAAAAATGGTCCACACGCTGCTGTATTTTAGCTCTGAATGCCGGTTGACTTGCGTGACGTATCCGCCACCAACTAGGGTTCAAGCCGCAATGTTTTAGGGCACTTTCTGCCTGGGAAGCAAACATCAATTTTTATGGCCGCTGCTTCAGCAGCGGCTGCAACAATACCTAATTTTTTTTGGCCCTCTGGTGCTGCACTGTGGCTTCAAAAACCAAACCAAAAAAAGGCACATAACAGGGATTAAACTGATAGGAATAGTACTACTTAACACACCACTCCTATCTGGTGGCACATTAGATTGCACGCGCAGTGCCCCAAATTTGAAGTAGGAGGACCGACCAAGCATCTTTTTCCATCTCCCGGTTCCTAAAAACGATGCCATATACACGTCCCCTGATAGGGCGCCAGCTCGTTATTCTCTTGGGAGCAAGCTCGTTATTCTCTTTTTCACTTCACTAGGGACACTTTACTGCACTATGGGCACTTAGACCCACTCTTTGTCTTGCACACTGTTATTCCTAGCCAGCATCTGTGATGGGAAATCAGGCAGTCATCTAAACGTTTAGATTGAGCTTTAGCATAGAACACCCTTGAAGGTGTTTAAGGAGATTAGGGCTAGTTTAGAGGATTCTTCTTAGACCTCTCTGGGTCTTTATAGCCCTTCTAGCTATCCAGCATTTCTGGAAACTAGCTAAGAGAAAGGGTGGCTGTGTGTCTGTGATACATTTAACTCTATATCACCTTATTAACACTTTATCACTCCGGTCTCCATAGTCTCTGCCTATACCCATCTATTTAGAGGGAATTTCCTTGCCCCTGCCAATATTATATAATAGGTAATAGTATTACCATTATTACACAACTAGGTCTCTGAGGACAGGTGTCAATCCATATCTGTCAAGTGACCCTATGTAGGGGGAACAGTCCCTATTCTGCTCTGTGTCAGTGTGTATAAAGGATCATTAGGAGAGGTGTCAATGCATAGCTGCCAAGTGACCTTATGTAGGGGGAACAGTCTCTATTCTGCTCTGTGTCAGTGTGTATCATGGTCTCTGAGGACAGGTGTCAATCCATATCTGCCAAGTGACCCTATGTAGGGGGAACAGTCTCTATTCTGCTCTGTGTCAGTGTGTATTATGGTCTCTGAGGACAGGTGTCAATCCATATATGCCAAGTGACCCTATGTAGGGGGAAAAGTCTCTATTCTGCTCTGTGTCAGTGTGTATCATGGTCTCTGAGGACAGGTGTCAATCAATATCTGCCAAGTGACCCTATGTAGGGGGAACAGTCTCTATTCTGCTCTGTGTCAGTGTGTATCATGGTCTCTGAGGACAGGTGTCAATCCATAACTGCCAAGTGACCCTATGTAGGGGGAACAGTTTCTATTCTGCTCTGTGTCAGTGTGTATCATGGTCTCTGAGGACAGGTGTCAATCAATATCTGCCAAGTGACCCTATGTAGGGGGGAAAGTCTCTATTCTGCTCTGTGTCAGTGTGTATCATGGTCTCTGAGGACAGGTGTCAATCCATATCTGCCAAGTGACCCTATGTAGGGGGAACAGTCTATATTCTGCTCTGTGTCAGTGTGTATCATGGTCTCTGAGGACAGGTGTCAATCAATATCTGCCAAGTGACCCTATGTAAGGGGAACAGTCTCTATTCTGCTCTTTGTCAGTGTGTATCATGGTCTCTGAGGACAGGTGTCAATCCATATCTGCCAAGTGACCCTATGTAAGGGGAACAGTCTCTATTCTGCTCTGTGTCAGTGTGTATCATGGTCTCTGAGGACAGGTGTCAATCCATATCTGCCAAGTGACCCTATGTAGGGGGAACAGTCCCTATTCTGCTCTGTGTCAGTGTGTATCAGGGATCCTTAGGATAGGCGTCAATCCATATCTGTCAAGTGACCCTATGTAGGGGGAACAGTCCCTATTCTGCTCTGTGTCAGTGTGTATCAGGGTCTCTGAGGACAGGTGTCAATCCATATGTCAAGGTGTCAATATGTCATATGTCAGGTATCACTCCATATCCATTGTGAATTAGGAATGTTAGGTGATTTCTGCCCTTTATGGATTAAAACCAGACTCTGCATCAACTGTATAATTTTCCATGGGAGGTTTGCCATGGATCCCCCTCCGGCATGCCACAGTCCAGGTGTTAGTCCCCTTGAAACAACTTTTCCATCACTTTTGTGGCCAGAAAGAGTCCCTGTGGGTTTTAAAATTCGCCTGCCCATTGAAGTCAATGGCGGTTCGCCCGGTTTGCCGGTTCGCGAACGTTTGCGGAAGTTCCCGTTCGCCGTTTGCGAACTGAAAATTTCGTGTTCGCGACATCACTATATAAGAGTGAAAAAAGTTTTTTGGTTTTAAATGCACGCTATTGTGACACCAGATTTGAGTGGCAATGTGCACTGGCAGAGGTTGGCAGAGTACATGCTGTAGGCCTGACACCCGCTTGAAGACAACTGTAACGGATCACCTGGCACCCCGACTGGGTACCTCCGTTAATGGATGCTCCTAGTGCTTCCTGAGGACTCCAAGCACTCTGGCAGACACCATAATCACCGAATCCAAGAAACCTTTAAATTCTCCCAAGCGTATGAATGCTGTAGACCATTGAATAGGAACCATACGAATAGGCTTGTACCCCTAGCAGTCAACTGGAACAGCATACAATAAATCCTTCCCCCAATAATGAGACGACACATCACTTTGAGGTTAAAACAGGAACTCTGGACTGGCTCATCCAGCCTGGCTGTTATTACACTAATCCACCTACAGGCCACACCCAGGGGGAGGCATAAAATAACCAATCACATACATGGTTCAGCCCACACATCCCCTCCCCTCAGATAACATTAAACTCAATTATCCGGTACACTTTTTCAGCCAAGTTCTGGATGTACCCCAAAACCCGGGGGTACACCTTTAAATCCAGCATCGCTGGATAGCCCTTATTCAGGGGGACAACATATCCAAAATTCAAGTAATTCGGATGAATGGTTCGTGAGATATGGGGTTCCAAAGATTTGACCGACCGCATGGGTAAAGTATCCGAAAACAGTTCCATGCATTTTGGCCCTGCGGTCGGTCACAAACAAGGGAATGAAAACAGGCGAATTGCCTGTGTTATAGAGCCTGGAGAGGGTTTGAATGAATTCCCTTGTTTATGGGGTTCTTTCTACCGAACGGCGGGTCATTCGGTAGTTTCCATACGAATTTCTGGAAGTATGGAGGTCTCAGCGGTGTTTGCCTAGTCAAGTGTCCGATTTTAGTTCCAGACACTCGACGGCAAAACACCGCTGTTCGGTAGTTTAAGATGGCCGCCGCCACGTGTTTGTTTCCCGAATGGCGGCCACCCAGAGGACAAAGACTACATTACACTGATTGCCAATTACCTGTTTGCAACATTGTTGCAAACTGTAATTGGAGGCACACTTATTCCTGGGTGGTCTGGTTGTTCGGTAGTTTCACTCAATATAATGAATGGAGTGATTCTACCGAACAATCAGGTGAATGCTGCATACATATCACCCAGGCTAAACTTAACACATGAATACATATACAATATTACAGGCAGCACACTAGAACATGCTTCACAGTCTTAAAGGGACAGTAGTCCCAAAAGTCCCAATGTGTCCATAGATGCTGTTAAAAGGGCCAGTAGCAGCAATATACAGTACAATATGCCCAAATATAAATCTTTAAGTGTACCAATTTTCCAGGGGCCATAGTCAGCAGGTAAGAGGCAGGCAGCCAGGCCCCTCCAATGTCCAGTGGCGAGGTGGGTTCCGCCACATTTCTCCCCTTTCCCATTTAGACTATCCAGACTCCAGACCTCCAGTCGGTCTGGGGCTCTGATAGTCGGCTGGCTGTCCTTACAGGGGGTAGTTGTCCAGATGGCCCCCTGCCACTCGTGTCCAGTTGTAAGTCCAAGGCTTGGGGAAAAAGTAACCAGGGTGTCCTCTCCCCTGGTTGAACACAGCTGTTGTTGGGGAAAAACGACTGTCTCCCCTTCCGATATTTTGTCTGGCTGTTGTGGACTAGGACCGACTGTCCCTATCCCCAGTGGTGTAGGTGCAGAGACTACGGTCCCATCTGCACGGTTGTGGGGTTTACTGTCTCCCCTTGGTGTGCTAAGCTGCCGCTGGGGAGAGGGGATGACAAACTCCTCTCCCTGAACCGTAGACTGCTGCTGGGGAGCAAGGACGGCTCCTTCAGCTCCCTGTAACTTGGGCACAGAGACCACGGTCCCATCTGTGCTGGTGTGGGGCTTACTGTCTCCCCTTGGTGTGTTAGGCTGCCGCTGGGGAAGGAGGACGCTGCTCTCCTCTCCCTGCACTTTACTGATCCGCCGCTGGGGAGAGGTGGTAGCAAGCTCCTCTCCCCTACATACTTCTATACTCTGTGGAGGGAGACCGACTGTCTCTACTCCCAATACAGTGTCCTGCTGCTGGGGAAAGGAGACTGGGCTCTCTCTTCCCTGCTGGACACTCTGCTGCCGGGGAATGGAGACTGGGCTCCCAATTCCCAACAAATCACACTGCCACTGGGGAGGGAGGACGGCCCCTTCAGCTCCCTGTAACTTGGGCACAGAGACCACGGTCCCATCTGTGCTGGTGTGGGGCTTACAGTCTCCCCCTGGTACATTAAGCTGCCGCTGGGGAGAGGTGGTAACCAGCTCCTCTCCCATTAGAACACTCTGCCCATTGATGATCCGCCGCTGGGGAGAGGTGGTGACAATCTCCTCTCCCATTAGAACACTCTGCCCATTGATGATCTGCCGCTGGGGAGAGGAGGTAACAATCTCCTCTCCCATGCCTACTTTCAGTCTTTGTGGAGGGAGACCGACTGTCTCTCCTCCCAATTCAGTGTCCTGCTGCTGGGGAACGGAGACTGGGCTCTCTATTCCCAAAAAATCACGCTGCTGCTGGGGGTTAGGACCAACTACCTCTGCCCCCTGTAACTCAGCCTGCCGCTGGGGAGGGAGGACGCTGCTCTCCTCTCCCTGCACTTCACACTGCCGCTGGGGATCTGGGCCGACTGCCCAGCATCCCTGTAGGGCCGGTAGAGAGACTGCAGTCCCATCTCCACCTGCCATCTGTGGGTCTTCCCAGGACCAACCCGTGAGGCCCCTCAACATTTGTGAGTAAGGGCCACCTGCTTCCCCACCTGGCAACTCTGGCTGCTGCTGGGGATCTGGGCCGGTTGCCCAGCATCCCGGTGGAGAGACCTTGGTCCCATCTCTACCTGCCTGTTGTGGTTTCTCACAGGACCAGTCTATGAGGACCCCCACTTCGGGTTCCTCCCGCCGCCTCAGGGAAAGACGGCTAACCTCCTCGGATGCAGCCTCTACTCGGCTGCTGTAACGCTCCTGCTGCTGAGCATACTTCCTCTCTTTCGCCAACCGGAATTCTCGGTCCAGCCTTGTGTTTCGCTCAGCCATGACCTGGTTCCAGATCACCCGGCGTGTCTCCATGGGTATATCATCCCCATACTCGGCCACTCGCTGCCTCACCTCGGCCAGCCAATCATCTCCAGAGCCAGAACCTTCCATACTTGTCTGCTCCCAGGGGCGCTGCACGACTGCTAGCGTTGCCCTCAATTTGTAAATCCAAACAGTGTCTCTGAGCTGCTTTACCTCACACTAGGACGCCATCCCACCGCTGCCACCAATGTAACGGATCACCTGGCACCCCGACTGGGTACCTCCGTTAATGGATGCTCCTAGTGCTTCCTGAGGACTCCAAGCACTCTGGCAGACACCATAATCACCGAATCCAAGAAACCTTTAAATTCTCCCAAGCGTATGAATGCTGTAGACCATTGAATAGGAACCATACGAATAGGCTTGTACCCCTAGCAGTCAACTGGAACAGCATACAATAAATCCTTCCCCCAATAATGAGACGACACATCACTTTGAGGTTAAAACAGGAACTCTGGACTGGCTCATCCAGCCTGGCTGTTATTACACTAATCCACCTACAGGCCACACCCAGGGGGAGGCATAAAATAACCAATCACATACATGGTTCAGCCCACACATCCCCTCCCCTCAGATAACATTAAACTCAATTATCCGGTACACTTTTTCAGCCAAGTTCTGGATGTACCCCAAAACCCGGGGGTACACCTTTAAATCCAGCATCGCTGGATAGCCCTTATTCAGGGGGACAACATATCCAAAATTCAAGTAATTCGGATGAATGGTTCGTGAGATATGGGGTTCCAAAGATTTGACCGACCGCATGGGTAAAGTATCCGAAAACAGTTCCATGCATTTTGGCCCTGCGGTCGGTCACAAACAAGGGAATGAAAACAGGCGAATTGCCTGTGTTATAGAGCCTGGAGAGGGTTTGAATGAATTCCCTTGTTTATGGGGTTCTTTCTACCGAACGGCGGGTCATTCGGTAGTTTCCATACGAATTTCTGGAAGTATGGAGGTCTCAGCGGTGTTTGCCTAGTCAAGTGTCCGATTTTAGTTCCAGACACTCGACGGCAAAACACCGCTGTTCGGTAGTTTAAGATGGCCGCCGCCACGTGTTTGTTTCCCGAATGGCGGCCACCCAGAGGACAAAGACTACATTACACTGATTGCCAATTACCTGTTTGCAACATTGTTGCAAACTGTAATTGGAGGCACACTTATTCCTGGGTGGTCTGGTTGTTCGGTAGTTTCACTCAATATAATGAATGGAGTGATTCTACCGAACAATCAGGTGAATGCTGCATACATATCACCCAGGCTAAACTTAACACATGAATACATATACAATATTACAGGCAGCACACTAGAACATGCTTCACAGTCTTAAAGGGACAGTAGTCCCAAAAGTCCCAATGTGTCCATAGATGCTGTTAAAAGGGCCAGTAGCAGCAATATACAGTACAATATGCCCAAATATAAATCTTTAAGTGTACCAATTTTCCAGGGGCCATAGTCAGCAGGTAAGAGGCAGGCAGCCAGGCCCCTCCAATGTCCAGTGGCGAGGTGGGTTCCGCCACAACAACTAACTGTTATTCAATCTATAACAGTGAAAAAAGTTTTTGGGTTTTTAAATGCAATATATTGCAACACCAGATAAGAGTGGCAATGTGCTCTGGCCGAGTTTGGCAGAGTACATGCTGTAGGCCTGACACGCGCTTGAAGAGAACTAACTGCTATTCAATCTATAACAGTGAAAAAAGTTTTTGGGTTTTAAATGCAATCTATTGCGACACCAGATAAGAGTGGCAATGTGCAGTGGCAGAGGTTGGCAGAGTACACGCTGTAGGCCTGACACACCCGCTTGAAGACAAGTAACTGCTATTCAATCTATAACAGTGAAAAAAGTGTTTTGGTTTTAAATGCACGCTTTTGTGACACCAGATATGAGTTGCAATGTGCACTGGCAGAGGTTGGCAGAGTACACACTGTAGGCCTGACACCCGCTTGCAGACAACTAACTGCTATTCAATCTATAACAGTGAAAAAAGGTTTTTGGTTTTTAAATGCAATCTATTGCGACACCAGATAAGAGTGGCAATGTGCACTGGCAGAGGTTGGCAGAGTACACGCTATAGGCGTGACACACCCGCTTGAAGACAAGTAACTGCTATTCAATCTATAACAGTGAAAAATGTTTTTGGGTTTTAAATGCACGCTATTGTGACACCAGATATGAGTGGCAATGTGTACTGGCAGAGGTTGGCAGAGTACACGCTGTTGGCTTGACGCCCGCTTGAAGACAAGTAACTGCTATTCAATCTATAACAGTGAAAAAAGTTTTTTGGTTTTAAATTCACGCTATTGTGACACCAGATATGAGTGGCAATGTGCACTGGCAGAGGTTGGCAGAGTACACGCTGTAGGCCTGACACCCGCTTGAAGACAACTAACTGCTATTCAATCTATAACAGTGAAAAAAGTTTTTTGGTCTTAAATGCACACTATTGTGACACCAGATATGAGTTGCAATGTGCACTGGCAGAGGTTGGCAGAGTACACGCTGTAGGCCTGACAAACCCGCTTGAAGACAACTAACTGTTATTCAATCTATAACAGTGAAAAAAGTTTTTTGGTTTTTAAATTCAATCTATTGCGACACCAGATAAGAGTGGCAAAGTGCACTGGCAGAGGTTGGCAGAGTACACGCTGTAGGCCTGACACACCCGCTTGAAGACAAGTAACTGCTATTCAACCTATAACAGTGAAAAAAGTTTTTGGGTTTTACAAGCACGCTATTGTGACACCAGAGATGAGTGGCAATGTGCAATGGTAGAGGTTGGCAGAGTACACGCTGTAAGCCTGACACACCCGCTTGAAGACAACTAACTGTTATTCAATCTATAACAGTGAAAAAAGTTTTTTGGTTTTTAAATGCAATCTATTGCGACACCAGATAAGAGTGGCAAAGTGCACTGGCAGAGGTTGGCAGAGTACACGCTGTAGGCCTGACACACCCGCTTGAAGACAAGTAACTGCTATTCAATCTATAACAGTGAAAAAAGTTTTTGGGTTTTACAAGCACGCTATTGTGACACCAGAGATGAGTGGCAATGTGCACTGGAAGAGGTTGGCAGAGTACACGCTGTAGGCCTGAAACCCGCTTGCAGACAACTAACTGCTATTCAATCTATAACAGTGAAAAAAGTTTTTGGGTTTTTAAATGCAATCTATTGCGACACCAGATAAGAGTGGCAATGTGCAGTGGCAGAGGTTGGCAGAGTACACGCTGTAGGCCTGACACACCCGCTTGAAGACAAGTAACTGCTATTCAATCTATAACAGTGAAAAAAGTGTTTTGGTTTTAAATGCACGCTTTTGTGACACCAGATATGAGTTGCAATGTGCACTGGCAGAGGTTATGAGAGTACACACTGTAGGCCTGACACCCGCTGGCAGACAACTAACTGCTATTCAATCTATAACAGTGAAAAAAGGTTTTTGGTTTTTAAATGCAATCTATTGCGACACCAGATAAGAGTGGCAATGTGCACTGGCAGAGGTTGGCAGAGTACACGCTATAGGCGTGACACACCCGCTTGAAGACAAGTAACTGCTATTCAATCTATAACAGTGAAAAATGTTTTTGGGTTTTAAATGCACGCTATTGTGACACCAGATATGAGTGGCAATGTGTACTGGCAGAGGTTGGCAGAGTACACGCTGTTGGCTTGACGCCCGCTTGAAGACAAGTAACTGCTATTCAATCTATAACAGTGAAAAAAGTTTTTTGGTTTTAAATTCACGCTATTGTGACACCAGATATGAGTGGCAATGTGCACTGGCAGAGGTTGGCAGAGTACACGCTGTAGGCCTGACACCCGCTTGAAGACAACTAACTGCTATTCAATCTATAACAGTGAAAAAAGTTTTTGGGTTTTAAATGCACACTATTGTGACACCAGATATGAGTTGCAATGTGCACTGGCAGAGGTTGGCAGAGTACACGCTGTAGGCCTGACACACCCGCTTGAAGACAACTAACTGTTATTCAATCTATAACAGTGAAAAAAGTTTTTTGGTTTTTAAATGCAATCTATTGCGACACCAGATAAGAGTGGCAAAGTGCACAGGACGGAGAGTTTGGCTGAGTACACGCTGTAGGCCTGACACACCCGCTTGAAGACAAGTAACTGCTATTCAATCTATAACAGTGAAAAAAGTTTTTGGGTTTTACAAGCACGCTATTGTGACACCAGAGATGAGTGGCAATGTGCACTGGTAGAGGTTGGCAGAGTACACGCTGTAGGCCTGACACACCCGCTTGAAGATAACTAACTGCTATTCAATCTATAACAGTGAAAAAAGTTTTTGGTTTTAAATGCACGCTATTGTGACACCAGAAATGAGTGGCAATGTGCACTGGCAGAGGTTGGCAGAGTACACGCTGTAGGCCTGAAACCCGCTTGCAGACAACTAACTGCTATTCAATCTTTAACAGTGAAAAAGTTTTTGGGTTTTTAAATGCAATCTATTGCGACACCAGATAAGAGTGGCAATGTGCAGTGGCAGAGGTTGGCAGAGTACACGCTGTAGGCCTGACACACCCGCTTGAAGACAAGTAACTGCTATTCAATCTATAACAGTGAAAAAAGTGTTTTGGTTTTCAATGCACGCTTTTGTGACACCAGATATGAGTTGCAATGTGCACTGGCAGAGGTTGGCAGAGTACACACTGTAGGCCTGACACACGCTTGAAGACAACTAACTGCTATTCAATCTATAACAGTGAAAAAAGTTTTTTTGGTTTTAAATGCACGCTATTGTGACACCAGATATGAGTGGCAATGTGCACTGGCAGAGGTTGGCAGAGTACACGCTGTTGGCCTGACACCCGCTTGAAGACAACTAACTGCTATTCAATCTATAACAGTGAAAAAAGCTTTTTGGTTTTAAATGCACGCTATTGTGACACCAGATATGAGTGGCAATGTGCATTGGCAGTTATTGGCAGAGTACACACTGTAGGCCTGACACCCGCTTGAAGACAACTAACTGCTATTCAATCTATAACAGTGAAAAAAGGTTTTTGGTTTTTAAATGCACGCTATTGTGACACCAGATATGAGTGGCAATGTGCACTGGTAGAGGTTGGCAGAGTACACGCTGTAGGCCTGACACCCGCTTGCAGACAACTAACTGCTATTCAATCTATAACAGTGAAAAAAGTTTTCTGGTTTTTAAATGCACGCTATTGTGACACCAGATATGAGTGGCAATGTGCACTGGCAGAGGTTGGCAGAGTACACGCAGTAGGCCTGACACCCGCTTGAGGACAACTAACTGCTATTCAATCTATAACAGTGAAAAAAAAATTTGGGTTTTAAATGCACGCTATTGGGACACCAGATATGAGTGGCAATGTGCACTGGCAGAGGTTGGCAGAGTACACGCTGTAGGCCTGAAACCCGCTTGCAGACAACTAACTGCTATTCAATCTATAACAGTGAAAAAAGTTTTTTGGTTTTTTTTTTTTTTCAAATTTGTATTTTATTGTTTTTGAAAACGTGAAAACGTGAGGGGGTACAGAAGTAAAAGGGGAATGTTATTGGGGGACACATTATGCAACACTGTATTCGATCTTCACATCCATTTAATATTTACAACAGCTGCGGTCATACAGGGTGAAGTATTACAGCATACATCATATATAGCATATATTGAGTCGGTTCGTGACCTTAGGTTGGTTTAGTGCTGGTTACTCTTCGATCGCTAGAACATTCCTGGGCTAATGGGTAAGCTGGTGCATAGGTGGGAACTACCTGAGGGGGTAGGAACTTGGCGAGGGGATGAGGAGGGTGGTAGGTAATCCAGGGTGGGCAAGGGAGGGGTGGTGGGGTGTGAAAGTACTGTCAGAGCATAGAGTAGTAATATTATATGGGTCACGTCAATTAGAAGTGGGGATCGTCTAGTTCGTGGCCGTACCGTCTGTTTTGGGGTTTATCCTTGTGTTTCTCCCGTGTCATCTCTCACTCCTTCCCATTCCCCCCAATTTAGGTCAAACGTTAATTTCTTTTGTGGAGAGGTTATTGCCATCCTTTCGTAGACTTTGTATTGGGTGAGTTTAATTTGGAGCTGGGTCAGGGATGGGCATATCTGCGATTTCCAGTGCAGCGCTAGTAGGTTTCTTGCTGCCAAGATAGTGAGTGCTGTAATTTGTTTCTGTGCTAGAGTGAGGTGCGGTGGGAGCAGAAGAAGGAGACATGAAGACCTCGATAGTTGGAATGTAGGGATGTGTAGTTGGTCTAATGTCTGGGATACGGCGGTCCAGAGTGGTCGGATGCCGACGCACGACCACCACAGATGCTCTAGCGTGCCTACAGACGCCCCACATCTCCAACAGGTGTCGGGTGTGTTGGGGTATATGCGGTGCAGTTTCTGCGGGGTCATGTACCAGCGGTAGAGGAGTTTTTTATGGGCCTCAATGTGCGTATAACACTTTGTCCACTTGGAGAGGTTATTGAGTGCGCTTAGCCAGTCGCTTTCTGTCAGCACCGTCCCGCAGTCTGTCTCCCAATGGTGTTTGTGGGGATGCGCCGTAGTGGTTGAGAGTTCCTGCCATGCTTTGTAGCAAAGAGCAAGTGATTTGGGTTTTGTGGGCGCTGTCCAGCATCTTTTTAGGAGTAGGTGAGAGGTAAGTCTGTCTGCGTCAGGTGTTGGAGGTGGTGTAGGTGTATGTACCTGCAACGCACTTTTTATTTGTAGGTAAGAAAAAGTAGCCCTACTGGGAAGGGACCATTGCTCCTGTAGGATTGGGAACGGGATCACTCCCTTGGTATCTAGGAGTTGTGAGATTTCCGTCACTCCCGCCATAGTCCAGTCTCTGAGGGGGATGTCGGGTATTATCATCTTTAACACAGAGAGTGGAGATTTGACGTGTAATGTATCTTTGTGTCCTAAAGTGTCCATAAAAGTGTCCCATATGGAAATGGTAAGCTGTGTGGTCGGGAAAAGGTCAGTGCGTTTGGTCCTAAACTTCCTTGGTGTCCATAAGTGGTCGGTGAGAGATGTGGTTGGGAATTGTGTTCTCTCCATGTCTACCCATTGAAGAGTGCCCGGGGGAGCATGTAGGAGTATACTTGTGGATAGAATCGCTGCCCTGTGATATTGCTGCAGATTAGGGAGGCCCACTCCTCCGAGTCGTGGGGCGGCCTGGAGGAGTGCCAGGGATACTCGGGGTCTCTTCCCCTGCCAGATGTAGGTGCCACATAATTTTTGTAAGGTTTTACAGAATTGGGGAGTGATCCCTAAGGGTAACATCCTGAAGATATAGAGTATTCGTGGGAGGATCATCATTTTGTAAGAGTTTATCCTGCCCAACCATGAGAGTTTGGTGTGCTTCCATTTATTCATTTCTACTTTGCAGAGCGTTAGCAGGGGCTTGTAATTTAGTTGGGAGATGGCAGAGATCGTGGGTGCTATTTTTATTCCCAGATACGTTATAGAATGTTGTTTCCAGTCAAACTGGTAGGAGGTCTGTAATGTGTCTAACAGGGGCTTTGGCATGTTTATTGGTAGGGCTTGAGTTTTGTCTTGGTTTAGACGGTAATAAGAGACATCGCCAAATTCCTTTAGCAGATTGAGCAAGGGTGCGAGAGATCGTTTGGGGTCTGATAGGGCTATAAAGATATCATCCGCAAACAGTGCTAGGCTGTATATTTTGTTGTGGATATTGACACCTGGTATCTCGGGGTGTGTTCTGATCTTTTGGGCCAGGGGTTCTAAGGCGAGTATGTATAAGAGGGGCGAAAGGGGGCATCCCTGACGGGTGCCATTGGTGATAGAGAAAGTAGTTGAGAGGAACCCTCCATGTGACACTTTTGCTGCCGGGTGGTTGTACAGAGCCATTATGCTATTTATAATGGGTTTTGGGAAATTGAATCGTTCCAAGACTTTAGTCATGTAAGCCCAGTGTAAGCGATCAAAGGCCTTCTCCGCGTCTAGGGCGAGAAGGAGGCCAGTTGATCTTTTGGACTCCAGTGTGGAGATCATATTTAAGATTTTTCTGGTGTTGTCTGAGCCCTGGCGCCCCCTGACGAACCCAGATTGGTCGTTGTGAACTATCTTATGAAGGAGGGGTGCTATCCGATTACTGAGCAGCTTCGCATAGAGCTTGGCGTCTCCATTTAGGAGGGATATAGGCCGAAAGTTTTTACAATACGTGGGGGGTTTACCAGGTTTGGGAAGGGTAGAGATATGAGCCAGCAGCATTTCCTTCGGGAGTGCGCCTGTTTCAGCGCATTTATTGACTAATTGGAGGAACAGTGGTGCTATGGTAGGCGAGAAAGTTTTGTAATATTCGTTGGATAAACCATCAGGACCTGGAGACTTGTGCGTTGGGAGTTGGGAGATTGCGTTTGTTAGTTCATCTAGAGAGAAGGGTTTTGTCAGGGGCGCCAGGTCTTCTTCTGACAGTTGGGGTAGGTCTAAGTCTTTTAGAAATTCGTCTATTTTGTCAGGGGTAGGTTCAGTCACCTTGGGATCTTGTTTGAGATTGTATAGTTCGCCGTAGTAATGGGCGAATTGGTCCACAATGTCTTGGGGGTTCGTCACTTTTGTACCTTTAGAAACATTAAGGAAGGCGATCCTGGAGGCGACATTTCGTTTTTTTAGTTGTGATGCTAGAATTGCACCTGCTTTATTACCATTCATGAAAAAGTTGTGTTTGAGTTTCCTAAGTTGGTATGTGGTTTTGGCTAGCTCGATGTTGTGTAGTTTGCTTTGGAGGACTAGAAGTTTTGATTTCGTGTTTGGGTGCGGGTCTCGTTTGTTGGCGTGAGTCAGGGTGCGTATTTCGTCTAATAGGTTGGTATATTCAGCTAATCTTCGTTTTTTAGCATAGCTCGCATGTTTTATGAAACTGCCCCTTATGACCGCTTTGTGTGCTAACCAAATCTGTTCAATAGTGGAATCAGCGGTCATGTTTTCCTTAATATAGTTTTGGAGATCTTCCGTTATCTGGGATATTATGGACGGGTCCGTTAGGAGGGACTCGTTAAGTCTCCAGGAGCCGGATCCCTTATTAGGAAACGCTTCTTTAACGCTGAGCGTGATGGGAGCGTGGTCCGACCACGTCATTACCCCAATCGTTGCTCCTTCTATCTGGGTCATTGATGTGGCAGGGATAAGGAATCGATCTATCCTGGAATAACTGTTGTGGGCCGCTGTGTAGCATGTATGGTCTATGTCAGTTGGGTGTAAGATGCGCCATGGGTCTACCATGTGAGCTGATTGTAGCGTAGAGCATATTTTTGTGGTTAGAGTGTTTTTGTGTCTGAGTGTGCTACTCTTGAGTTGGGCGGTAGAAGAAGAGTCCAGTCTACTATCTAGTAGACAATTCATGTCGCCTCCAATGATCACCTCCCCATGCTTGTACATATCAGTTAAGGCTAAAATCATCTGTAAAAACTCATTTTGATTGTCATTAGGGCTGTACATATTGATTAAAGTATACGGTGCATTATTTAACATACATTGTAAAATCAAATATCGACCTTTTTTATCGCTAATTTTCCTGATCAAGGAGAATGCAACGTCTTTGCTAATTAATGTGGATACCCCTCTTTTCTTAGCCGAATAACATGTGTGGAAATCATGAGGATACCATCTAGAGGTAAATTTGGGCCGAACCTTCCACTGAAAGTGGGTCTCTTGAAAAAATGCAATCTGGGCCCCGCATTTCTTCGCTTCCTGGAGGGCTAGTCTCCGCTTATTAGGGGAGTTAAGCCCCTTAACATTTAGGGACATGAGCTTAATCCCCATCTGGCCGTCTTGGGGGATGCTGTATCAAGGGTTTGCTCATCGATATTGTGGGCCTAGGTGGCCTGAGAATCATGAATTTTGGCATAACCATTACACTGAACTGGCATAGTACTCTCTGAGGGAGGGTATTGAGGAGGGGAGGGGGGAAACGGGGGGGCAAACTATATACAATATTCCGTAAGTCACCATTTGGTGGCATATGTTGCCTAGAGCAACGGAGAAAGTGGGCTACAAAAGCCGTGGGGGTGTATCACACGAAGTGTGTTACTTGGATCTCTGTGTAGAGGAGATCAGTAATAGCGTGGGTCGAGCGTAGTACATCGCTCGCCCGGTGCGGCTAGGCCGTGGCCTACTGTTAAACCCTTAGTAGGTATCGGGGGTAAACTGCAATGTTAACATAAGCATAAACATGTGGAACCTGTATGTTAAGTCCATAGGAGGAAGCGAAGCGGCGGCGGGTCTGGGCCTTCAGGTCGGTGATTGGTCCCGGTCCGCGTGTGCTTGGGAGGCCCTGTGGATTCGCGACCAGTCTTTGGAAATCGTTTTCGGTGTTTGGGCCGTTGCTTGCTTTTTCCGCGGGCTGGTAGTCAGTAGGGGTACATCCCATTCTTGAAGCGCCTTTTGGCCCTCTTCTGGGGTCGTGATGGATCTGTCCACACCGTTTCGTTTAATTAGCAGTTTTGTGGGGAAGCCCCACTTGTAAAAGATATTTGCGTTTCTCAGCGCCTCTGTAATTGGTGCAAAGGTGCGGCGCTTGAGCATGGTCGCCGAGGAGAGATCCGTGAAGAGCCTGATGTCTTTGTGTCGTTCCGGCCAGTTGTCCCTGTTTCTTGACGTCTGCATGATTCTGTCCTTGACAGTAAAATGATGCACTCTAGTGATTGTGTCTCTCGCCGTGTCGGGCGGAAGGTGTTTGGGCTTGGGTAGCCTGTGAGTCCTATCCAGGATGAGATCAAATTCGGACAATGAAGGGATCAGGGCTTTAAATAAATCCTTAACATACCTAGGCAGATCTTGCTGTGAAATGTTCTCTGGTATGCCTCTTATACGGATATTATTCCGCCTGCTCCTGTCTTCCTGGTCAGCCACTTTGTCTTCTAGAGATTTTAATTTGCGCTCCAGGTCTGAGTAGGCCTCTGCTATGGAATTATGTGCTTCCACCAGCTCTTCAGTCTTGTCCTCTAGGCGGGTAGTGCGCTCCCCCATGCTGTGTATATCTGCCCTGATATCCGCTGTCATTTGTTGGATATCCGCTTTAAATGAGGTTTTGAGTTCTTGCATTATGAGCCTGATAGAGGCGTTTGTCGCTGGGCTGCTGAGCTCCGACATACAGTCTCCTGTGTTAGTGCCATGTGCAGGCGAGTGCTGTCCGTCGGCGCCATCTTGGATTTTCGGCTCCGCGGTTTGCGGCCGTTCTAAGTGCGGATTTAGGGTCTTTTGCTTGAATTTTTTAGATGCCATCAGTAGCTGTGGCGTTCACCTGCCGGGATGTCGGTTTTGCCGCTCGTTTCGAGGGTTATTTTCGCTGTGAAGGTCGGTTTGGTGCCGCTAACCGGGAGAGCTCTGCCTCTGCACGTCTGCTCACATGCGTGGTCAGGACACGCCCCCAAGTTTTTTGGTTTTTAAATGCAATCTATTGCGACACCAGATAAGAGTGGCAATGTGCAGTGGCAGAGGTTGGCAGAGTACACGCTGTAGGCCTGACACACCCGCTTGAAGACAAGTAACTGCTATTCAATCTATAACAGTGAAAAAAGTGTTTTGGTTTTAAATGCACGCTTTTGTGACACAAGATATGAGTTGCAATGTGCACTGGCAGAGGTTGGCAGAGTACACACTGTAGGCCTGACACCCGCTTGCAGACAACTAACTGCTATTCAATCTATAACAGTGAAAAAAGGTTTTTGGTTTTTAAATGCAATCTATTGCGACACCAGATAAGAGTGGCAATGTGCACTGGCAGAGGTTGGCAGAGTACACGCTATAGGCGTGACACACCCGCTTGAAGACAAGTAACTGCTATTCAATCTATAACAGTGAAAAATGTTTTTGGGTTTTAAATGCACGCTATTGTGACACCAGATATGAGTGGCATTGTGTACTGGCAGAGGTTGGCAGAGTACACGCTGTAGGCCTGAAACCCGCTTGCAGACAACTAACTGCTATTCAATCTATAACAGTGAAAAAAGTTTTTGGGTTTTTAAATGCAATCTATTGCGACACCAGATAAGAGTGGCAATGTGCAGTGGCAGAGGTTGGCAGAGTACACGCTGTAGGCCTGACACACCCGCTTGAAGACAAGTAACTGCTATTCAATCTATAACAGTGAAAAAAGTGTTTTGGTTTTAAATGCACGCTTTTGTGACACCAGATATGAGTTGCAATGTGCACTGGCAGAGGTTATGAGAGTACACACTGTAGGCCTGACACCCGCTGGCAGACAACTAACTGCTATTCAATCTATAACAGTGAAAAAAGGTTTTTGGTTTTTAAATGCAATCTATTGCGACACCAGATAAGAGTGGCAATGTGCACTGGCAGAAGTTGGCAGAGTACACGCTATAGGCGTGACACACCCGCTTGAAGACAAGTAACTGCTATTCAATCTATAACAGTGAAAAATGTTTTTGGGTTTTAAATGCACGCTATTGTGACACCAGATATGAGTGGCAATGTGTACTGGCAGAGGTTGGCAGAGTACACGCTGTTGGCTTGACGCCCGCTTGAAGACAAGTAACTGCTATTCAATCTATAACAGTGAAAAAAGTTTTTTGGTTTTAAATTCACGCTATTGTGACACCAGATATGAGTGGCAATGTGCACTGGCAGAGGTTGGCAGAGTACACGCTGTAGGCCTGACACCCGCTTGAAGACAACTAACTGCTATTCAATCTATAACAGTGAAAAAAGTTTTTGGGTTTTAAATGCACACTATTGTGACACCAGATATGAGTTGCAATGTGCACTGGCAGAGGTTGGCAGAGTACACGCTGTAGGCCTGACACACCCGCTTGAAGACAACTAACTGTTATTCAATCTATAACAGTGAAAAAAGTTTTTTGGTTTTTAAATGCAATCTATTGCGACACCAGATAAGAGTGGCAAAGTGCACAGGCAGAGGTTGGCAGAGTACACGCTGTAGGCCTGACACCCGCTTGAGGACAACTAACTGCTATTCAATCTATAACAGTGAAAAAAGGTTTTTGGTTTTTAAATGCACGCTATTGTGACACCAGATATGAGTGGCAATGTGCACTGGTAGAGGTTGGCAGAGTACACGCTGTAGGCCTGACACCCGCTTGCAGACAACTAACTGCTATTCAATCTATAACAGTGAAAAAAGTTTTTTGGTTTTTAAATGCACGCTATTGTGACACCAGATATGAGTGGCAATGTGCACTGGCAGAGGTTGGCAGAGTACACGCAGTAGGCCTGACACCCGCTTGAGGACAACTAACTGCTATTCAATCTATAACAGTGAAAAAAATTTTTGGGTTTTAAATGCACGCTATTGGGACACCAGATATGAGTGGCAATGTGCACTGGCAGAGGTTGGCAGAGTACACGCTGTAGGCCTGAAACCCGCTTGCAGACAACTAACTGCTATTCAATCTATAACAGTGAAAAAAGTTTTTTGGTTTTTAAATGCAATCTATTGCGACACCAGATAAGAGTGGCAATGTGCAGTGGCAGAGGTTGGCAGAGTACACGCTGTAGGCCTGACACACCCGCTTGAAGACAAGTAACTGCTATTCAATCTATAACAGTGAAAAAAGTGTTTTGGTTTTAAATGCACGCTTTTGTGACACAAGATATGAGTTGCAATGTGCACTGGCAGAGGTTGGCAGAGTACACACTGTAGGCCTGACACCCGCTTGCAGACAACTAACTGCTATTCAATCTATAACAATGAAAAAAGGTTTTTGGTTTTTAAATGCAATCTATTGCGACACCAGATAAGAGTGGCAATGTGCACTGGCAGAGGTTGGCAGAGTACACGCTATAGGCGTGACACACCCGCTTGAAGACAAGTAACTGCTATTCAATCTATAACAGTGAAAAAAATTTGTGGGTTTTAAATGCACGCTATTGTGACACCAGATATGAGTGGCAATGTGTACTGGCAGAGGTTGGCAGAGTACACGCTGTTGGCTTGACGCCCGCTTGAAGACAAGTAACTGCTATTCAATCTATAACAGTGAAAAAAGTTTTTTGGTTTTAAATTCACGCTATTGTGACACCAGATATGAGTGGCAATGTGCACTGGCAGAGGTTGGCAGAGTACACGCTGTAGGCCTGACACCCGCTTGAAGACAACTAACTGCTATTCAATCTATAACAGTGAAAAAAGTTTTTTTGTTTTAAATGCACACTATTGTGACACCAGATATGAGTTGCAATGTGCACTGGCAGAGGTTGGCAGAGTACACGCTGTAGGCCTGACACACCCGCTTGAAGACAACTAACTGTTATTCAATCTATAACAGTGAAAACAGTTTTTTGGTTTTTAAATGCAATCTATTGCGACACCAGATAAGTGTGGCAAAGTGCACTGGCAGAGGTTGGCAGAGTACACGCTGTAGGCCTGACACACCCGCTTGAAGACAAGTAACTGCTATTCAATCTATAACAGTGAAAAAAGTTTTTGGGTTTTACAAGCACGCTATTGTGACACCAGATATGAGTGGCAATGTGCACTGGTAGAGATTGGCAGAGTACACGCTGTTGGCCTGACACCCGCTTGAAGACAACTAACTGCTATTCAATCTATAAAAGTGAAAAAAGTTTTTTGGTTTTAAATGCACGCAATTGTGACACCAGATATGAGTGGCAATGTGCACTGCAGAGGTTGGCAGAGTACACGCTGTAGGCCTGACACCCACTTGAAGACAACTAACTGCTATTCAATATATAACAGTGAAAAAAGTTTTTGGGTTTTAAATGCACGCTATTGTGACACCAGATATGAGTGGCAATGTGCACTGGCAGAGGTTGGCAGAGTACACGCTGTAGGCCTGAAACCCGCTTGCAGACAACTAACTGCTATTCAATCTTTAACAGTGAAAAAAGTTTTGGGGTTTTTAAATGCAATCTATTGCGACACCAGATAAGAGTGGCAATGTGCAGTGGCAGAGGTTGGCAGAGTACACGCTGTAGGCCTGACACACCCGCTTGAAGACAAGTAACTGCTATTCAATCTATAACAGTGAAAAAAGTGTTTTGGTTTTAAATGCACACTTTTGTGACACCAGATATGAGTTGCAAAGTGCACTGGCAGAGGTTGGCAGAGTACACACTGTAGGCCTGACACACGCTTGAAGACAACTAACTGCTATTCAATCTATAACAGTGAAAAATGTTTTTTTGGTTTTAAATGCACGCTATTGTGACACCAGATTTGAGTGGCAATGTGCACTGGCAGAGGTTGGCAGAATACACGCTGTAGGCCTGGCACACCCGCTTGAAGATAACTAACTGCTATTCAATCTATAACAGTGAAAAAAGTTTTTGGTTTTAAATGCACGCTATTGTGACACCAGATATGAGTGGCAATGTGCACTGGCAGTGGTTGGCAGAGTACACGCTGTAGGCCTAACACCCGCTTGAAGACAACTAACTGCTATTCAATCTATAACAGTGAAAAACGTTTTTGGGTTTTAAATGCACGCTATTGTGACACCAGATATGAGTGGCAATGTGCACTGGCAGAGGTTGGCAGAGTACACGCTGTAGGCCTGACACCCGCTTGCAGACAACTAACTGCTATTCAATCTATAACAGTGAAAAAAGTTTTTTGGTTTTTAAATGCACGCTATTGTGACACCAGATATGAGTGGCAATGTGCACTGGCAGAGGTTGGCAGAGTACACGCTGTAGGCCCGACACCCACTTGCAGACAACTAACTGCTATTCAATCTATAACAGTGAAAAAAGTTTTTTGGTTTTTAAATGCACGCTATTGTGACACCAGATATGAGTGGCAATGTGCACTGGCAGAGGTTGGCAGAGTACACGCTGTATGCCTGACACCCGCTTGCAGACAACTAACTGCTATTCAATCTATAACAGTGAAAAAAGTTTTTTGGTTTTTAAATGCATGCTATTGTGACACATGATATGAGTGGCAATGTGCACTGGCAGAGGTTGGCAGAGTACACGCTGTAGGCCTGACACACGATTGAAGACAACTAACTGCTATTCAATCTATAACAGTGAAAAATGTTTTTTTTGTTTTAAATGCACACTATTGTGACACCAGATTTGAGTGGCAATGTGCACTGGCAGAGGTTGGTAAAGTACACGCTGTAGGCCTGACACACCCGCTTGAAGACAACTAACTGCTATTCAATCTATAACCGTGAAAAAAGTTTTTTCTTTGTAAAGACACGCTATAGAGTCACCAGATATGAGTGTCAAAGTACACTTGCTGAGGTTGGCAGAGCACACGCTGTAGGCCTGACACCCGCTTTAAGGACACTGACTGCTATTAGCTTACACTGAAAAACGTTTTTTCTTTGTAAAAGAAGGCTATGCAGACACCAGATATGAGTGGCAAATTACACTTGCTGAGGTTGGCAGAGCACACACTGAAGGCCTGACACCCGCTTTAAGGACACTGACTGCTATTAGCTTACACTGAAAAACTTTTTTTCTTTGTAAAAGCACGCTATACAGACACCAGATATGAGTGGCAAAGTACACTTGCTGAGGGATTGCCTTTTGTGCAAATAAATTTTGTCCGGGTACCTTCCACTGCGGTGTTCCAATAGCTACAAATTTTTTGAATGCCTCAGACTCCACCAGCTTGTATGGTAAAAGCTGGCGGGCTAATAGTTCAGACAAGCCAGGTGTCAGACGCCGGGCAAGGGGGTGAGTTTCTGACGCTTGCAGACAACTAACTGCTACTCAATCTATTACAGTGAAAAAAAAGTTTTGGGGTTTTTAAATGCACGCTATTGTGACACCAGATATGAGTGGCACTGTGCACTGGCAGCGGTTTGCAGAGTACACGCTGTTGTCCTGACACACAGACGCTTGCAGACAACTAACTGCTATTCAGTCTACAACAGTGAATTTTTTTGTTTTTAAATGCACGCTATTGTGACACCAGATATGAGTGGCACTGTGCACTGGCAGAGGTTGGCAGAGTACACGCTGTAGGCCTGACACACAGATGCTTGCAGACAACTAACAGCCATTCAATCTATTACAGTGAAAAAAAAATGTTGTTTTTAAATGCAAGCTATTGTGACACCAGATATGAGTGGTGGCACTGGGAAAGTGGGCACAGTATCCACTGTGAGCCTGACACAGAAGCTGGCAGGCAGGCAACTGCAATTATATTACACAGGAAAAAAAAGCAGACTGATGTTCTAGCCCTAAAAAGGGCTTTTTGGGGTGTTGTCCTTACAGCAGAGATCAGATGAGTCCTTCAGGACTGTAGTGGACACTGAATACACTAGCCTAGTTATACATTTCCATATCAAATGAGCATCAGCTACACTTTCCCTCCTCTATCTAAGAATTCAGCTTTAGAATGAATCTAAAATGGATGCTGTACAGGAGGTGGGAGGGTCTGGAAGGGAGGGTCTGCTGCTGATTGGCTGGAATGTGTCTGCTGACTGTGAGGCACAGGGTCAAAGTTTACTCAATGATGATGAATAGGGGTCGGATCGAACCGCGCATGTGTTTGCCCACTGTGGCAAACGCAAACACGCTATGTTCGCCAGGAACTATTCGCCAGCGAACAGTTCGGTACATCACTACATTGCGCGCATCCGACCCTACTTAATGCCAGATGCGACTAAGGTGCTGGTCGATTCCACTGTCCTTTCTTGCCTTGACTACTGTAATATGCTTCTCAGTGGTCTTACGTGTTCCCAACTTGTGCCGTTACAGTCCATAATGAATGCGGCAGCGAGGCTCATCTTCCTGTCCACCTGCACCTCCCACGTCTGACCCTTCTGTCAGCCCCTACATTGGCTTTCTGTAAGATATAGGGCTCAATTTAAAATTCTGGTTCTTGCTTTTAAATCTCTACATAATGCTGCTCCCACCTATCTATCCTCCCTAATATACAAGTATGCCCCGTCTAGGCCCTTACGCTCTGCTGAAGACTTACGCCTATCTTCTGTCTGTACTCCCACCTCTGATACTCGCCTTCAAGACTTCTTGTGGGCTGCACCGTTCCTGTGGAACTCGCTTCCCTCCTCCGTTAGATGCTCACCCAGTCTCCACTCCTTCATAAAATCATTAAAAACCCATTTCTTCATAAAAGCGTATCAATTAAACTGTGAATAGCTCCCTCTCTTGCAACTTTCATTAGTCTAATACTATCCTTACCTTTTCTGCCACTTTACCCCACTCCCTCTAGCATGTAGGCTCACTGAGCAGGGCCCTCAACCCCTCTGTTCCTGTGTGTCCAACTTTTCTGGTTACAAAAAACATGTTTGTTTGTCCACCCACTGTAAAACGCTGCTGGATTTGTTGGGCTATATAAATAATAACATAATAATAATAATATTAACAATTAAATGTGATAAGGGGGTGGACATGCTATGGTCCACCCCCCTTAGTTATGAGTAACTGACAACTCCCAGTTAACCACCCACTTCCCCCGCAATAAAACAAATCTACCATCCCCCTCACCCTAATAATAGGGAAGGGGTCCAATACATCTAATACCCATATTGCTAAAATCAAATTACTTATTTTTCCCTAAATCTTTTTTCAGCCCCCATAAAAGCCAAATAAAAACCCTTAATAACCAACGTGCCTATTAAGAATAAAAAAAAGACCTGATTCTCAATAAAATGTGGCAAAAAATAATAATCACAATGCAGTAATGTTATTTATATGTATACACTGACGTACATATAGAGGTCACAGGGGTCGCAGCTGTGACCGAGCCCGTTGCTCCAGGGTGCCCAGCTGCCGTGCAGACCCCTGCGACCGGGTGCCCGCCATCATCATTTGCAACCACGGCCTGCAAGGCAAACCGCCTTGTTAAGGTGCCCATCGGGTGGCCCATGCTGTGAGGACGACCCTATGGATATGGATTTTCAGGGGGCCCGGAAGGCACTGCGGCGCTCTAACAGCTGGTAGGAAGTGACTGCCCTGTCACATCTCCCAGCTATTACTAAGAGCCAGCGCGGGAGGATGCGGAGGGAGTCAGAGTGGGAACTCTGACTTCCACCAGCCTGAGCCACCACTGGACCCCAGGGAAAGTCTAGCACTTAAAAGGAGAGTGACTTACATATTATGTGTATGTGTGTTTGTATGTATGTGTGCCTGTCTATTTGTATGTATGTGTCTTTGTAGGTATGTCTTGTGTGTGTCTGTGTGTATTTGTCTGTCTGTCTTTATGTATGTGTGTGTGCCTGTCTGTTTGTATGTATGTATGTGTCTTTGTATGTCTGTGTGTCTGTCTGTATGTGTGTGTCTGTCTGTAGGTATGTGTGCCTGTCTGTTTGTATGTATGTATGTATGTATGTAAAAATATCAAAAAATAAAGGCTTGCACTCACGGTCTGTTGTTAGAATTAAAACTCTTCTTCTTTATTCAAAATTGCTTAAAACATAGTTGCTGTCATCTTATCGACGTTTCAGCCACATCAGTGGCTTTCATCAGGATCAACTCAGCTTACAAAAAAAAAATGTGTATGTGTCTTTGTATGTATGTGTGTCTGTTTTTGTGTGTCTGTCTGTCTGTATGTATGTGTGTGTCTGTATGTGTGTCTGTCTGTCTGTATGCATGTGTGCCTGTCTGTCTGTTTGTATATATGTGTCTTTGTATGTTAGTCTGTCTGTATTTATGTGTGTGTGTGTCTGTATGTATGTTTGCCTGTCTGTTTGTATGTATGTGTCTTTGTATGTATGTGTTGTGTGTGTATGTGTCTGTATGTATCTGTCTGTCTGTGTCTGTGTGTCTCTGTATGTATGTGTGTGTGTCTGTTGGGGGTGGGAGTTAAAGGGGGGGGAGAAGTTAGGGAGGAGGGGAGGGGGGCCCCATGAATCAGTTTCGCACCGGGGCCCCATGGGTTGTGTGTAAGCCACTGTTTGTATATTTACATCCTTTTTATGTAATGTGCTAATGTGTTTAATGTAAATAAATGGGACTACACATGTGTACATGAAGAATCCATAGGGGAGATACAGTAAAGGATAATACATCAGAAAATATATTAATATGAGGCTATATGCATGGAAAACAGCGTGTGAAATAGAAAATATATTGCTTTAGCAAATCTGTCCATCAGAAGCAGGTTTACCTCTAAAAAAGAGAATCGTATGCTATATTCTGATAGAATCTCTCATTGATATATAGAAATGAACCTCGCTGTCTACACAACTGGGATCTAGCAGATGAGCTGTCACACAGCTGATATAAGCTTTCGCCACCTCAATGCATTACTCATCATTACAGAACAGTAATAATGTAACTTGGAAATCATACTAAAGACAGAAGCAAAGTCATCCCCGTGGTGTAAACGTATTCTTTTGTACTGTTTAAGGTAACTGTGTCTGTGGCACATATATACAGCGCAGTATTATATTAGAGAATTTTCTTTATATGTTTTTTTGTTTTTTTTTTTACTTTTTGATCTCTCCACCATTATAATAAGAGTTTGATGCTGTCAGAGAGATTTACAACTTCGAAACAAAGCAAACACCAAGCTGACAAGCCCCGAAGAGCAAAACATGCAATCCATCGGTGGGCATTACGTTACAAGGATCTAACCTATACGATGTCATCAAAAGCTGTGTTATTCAACATCAAGTTTATTGATATTCATGCCTAAAGAAATGTAGGTCCGATATATGAAAAAACTGAATGCTGTCTATTCTTATTTGCATATTTTGCATGGCATTTTGGGCCGGGTTTGGATGCACATTTAGATAGAGATATATATAAACATACAGCTTAGCTAAAAAATGTAGCCCAAGTTAGTGGAAATGGATAAAGGGGATGAACGGCAATATTGAGAGTCACTTAGATATATAGCCTTATCATAATGAAGCAAACACCTAGTTTATAAATAGGCACTTAAATTACTATTAAATTACTATTGCCTAACGGGCGTTGTTGGATACCTATATATAGGCAAAATTTGCCGCAGTATATCTCAAGTCTATTTAAAATAAGGCTGAGAGACTAGCATCATTCTGGTTTTTCGAGCCAGTTATGGTGTATCCGTATAATGGATTTAGGTAGCAATAGCCAGGAGGTGAATAGAGGAATAGAGATTGAGTGAACTCATATTATATATATATATATAACTTGACTGTTAGAAAAAAAGCAACAGTCTATTAACCCCTTGATACCGGAGAAACTGACGGAAGCCAAGCACAGAGAGATGGACACAGGTTTCTTCAGGAAGGAAGAGATTCTTTATTGGATCACCGATCGGGACTCAGAGGGACTAATGTCACCAAAATACAGCAAGTTCTGAGCCCCGGACAATAGTGCAGGCTCCTTATATAGGCACATAACTCCTCCCATATTAAGCTCCACCCGCACATTCTCTTGACCAATCAATACAAATAAGAATTAACTTCCTGTTTGACCGCATGGCCTGTCCAGCACAATGGAGGAGGGGAATACTATATCCTGTATTCTTGCACATGCTCCGTACACTACTGATCGTATCTTGCCTCGTGCAACCAACTGGTCAGCATATGCACGTACACATGCCACGTGGTAATCTCGGCCTACTAAATTTATTTTTACAGAGATTCCACCACATTCCCCCCTTTGATGCCTCTTAATATTTCACAATTACTTGAGGCATCACTTAACCTTAGTTTGCATACACCGCAAGTTACCTTGTCACAATTACTTGAGGCATCACTTAACCTTAGTTTGCATACACCGCAAGTTACCTTGAACCAGACCAGACTTATCTTATGATGTGAATCTTCAACACTCATCTTCCTGCATTGGTTCTCCCTGATCTAGAGCCTTATATTTATAAATTGCCATTATCTGTGCAGCAGCCTTCCTCTCTGCTATATTTTCTATCAGGCTTTGCACAGACCTAACTACTAAGGGTATAAGACACGGCAGGAGTAGACACAACATTAAAATCAGTAGGACTCCACCTACCACTGCCTTAAGCCCTCCAAACCACTCATAGCAGCTACCAAACCAACTGCTTGGATTATACCCTTTCCATACCTGAGTAGGCACATGCGCTAGTTTAACCATATGGCTAGTAAGCTCAGCTATTGCTTGCCCGTCGTCATCTATTTGGAGACAGCAATTGCTCAGGTTAAACTTCCCACATACACCTCCCTCTACTGCCAATAGGTAATCCAAGGCTAATCTATTTTGGTATACTGCTGTCCTCATCCTGGTATTATGCTTCGCTAGAAGATTGAGCGCTTGTGATGTCTCGTTAGTAATGATCTCAACCACTGCCTGTAATCTTATAATACGGTTGAGCATATAAATTGGGGTTCTATAGCCAAAGGTACCGTCCTCTGCCCACGTGGCTGGCCCATAATAATCTATAATACGCTGAGGAGGCCATTCATTTTCTTCCCAGGCGCCTATCTCTATGGGTCCCCTTTTCTTCCTATGATTCACATCATACACTTTAACACCTAAAGTCTCACCTGTTTCAATAGGTAACAAGAAGAAGGATGGTTTGAGCATACCCAACACACATGCCCCTTCCCAGTCCTGTGGCAACTCCGAATAGGCTTTCTTACCACAGATCCAGTACAAATTTGCTGGGGCTCTCCAGTTAGATGTGATAGATAGATCAAACCACACATCCTTTAAATTGGCGTATCTAGCAAACGGGTTAGATGGTTCTGAGACATTTGAAGCCGACCACCAAGTTGTATTCTTTGTATCATCATCATAAGCTTTTTGCCCTAGACAAGTTAATTCTACTACAGAAGTATTATACATCATTCCTTTCCTTGATATGCAAACATAACCTATGATGGAGGTCTTTAATCTCCACTCAGATTTACCTCTAACACTCATATGATAATCGGCTTGTGTAGATATTAATTGGTCAACTGCCTCAGAACCAGACATTACCTCCTTTGCTTCCCAAGGCCATTGGTCTCCCATGTTAGTACCTCCACACACATAGCAGTTGGTAACATTAAGACTACCGGCAATACTTTCAGCTAAATCAATGAACAGGTTTTTAGCATTATCGGGGATCTTATTATCTATGCTCATCTCTTCATAAAAGGAATGGTATACTTGATGAGTCTGGGAGGATACCGTATCAGTCTCTATTCCTATAAACAATACTGTCCCAGGATCTAAACCCGTCCCATATATTTGAAACCCAAATAAATTACCATATTTGTCTAAGAACTTGTTGGGGTTATTTATAAGTATATGGACTGGATTGCATTCCATAGACTTACAATATGGGCTGGTAAGCAACTTAGTCACAATCATGTCCTTGTCTACTGTCTGTCCCCAAGTTGCCCACCCCACACAAGACCAATATGGGCAAAAGTTATAATCTCTATTTGGGCATCTAGGGCTCACATACTTATTTTTACTACTGGGACAAATATATTTATCGTTAGACCCATACGTCCTCTCCCATCTAAGATCCCCACATACATTCCACGGCTTTCTACCACTTGATATCGCCTTACACGCATCAAATAGCAGAACACCCGAAGAATGTACGGATTCTAATACCGTCTTATTAATTAGGGTCCCCTGAGGATCTCCATTCCTGAGAGTCAACCAAATTGTACGAGGCTGATACTCCGGACTGAAGCACTTAGGTTCTCCTACTCCTAAATGGCACACACTATATTCTATATTTAGGTATCTACATCTTGATACATCTCCTTTACACTCGTATTGTGAATGCCAAATTAGGGTTTGGGAAATATGGTTACCTGTTCTTGTAGTCTTAATGCATACCTCACAGCTAGGAGTGTCGGTACCTCTACCTTCCTGAATATAAAAATACACATATAAAAACATTATTAGAAACACATCTTTCGTCGTCATCCTCAGTCTTCGTCCGTGCAAAGGCACCACAGCTTCCAGGATGTAAGGGCTGCAGGGAATGGAGTTCTGCTCGTCTTCACAGGGGTCCCTTCGGGACTTTTCCTGGCTTATAAACTATACGTCGGTGAGCGGACAGGCTTTATTATGGCCTTCTCACTCACTTACCAAATCTCTGAAACAATAAAATTTGTAATCCACAAAGTTCCTCGTCACTCCGACTGAGTCGTGCGTTTTAACCGGATCTTGCAGGGATTCTCTGGATCTGCTGTAACTTGCCAAGAATCGACTGCTGCTGGTTTAACCCTGGAGTGATGTATCCACGGAGTCACTTCGGCTACTTTTATCGCTGTAGGGGTAGACAAAAGAACAACATAAGGACCTCTCCACTTGGGCCCTAACGGTACATTATTCCACTCTTTAATCCACACTTGGTCTCCTGGGTGGTAACTATGAACTGGGGGATAAATATTCACAGGTAATCTATCTTGTACCCATTTCTGTACCTCCTCCATAGTCTTACCCAACTCTACAACCTGCTGCCGGGTAATTCCTTCTCCCAACTGACTCAAATCCCCCCTTAAGTTACCAAGTACGGGAGGTGGTCGCCCATACATGATTTCAAAAGGAGAGAGGCCCATCCTTCTGGTAGGTGTACTGCGGATTCGCAATAGAGCTATGGGCAAGAGAACGTTCCACTTAAGTTGGGTTTCCTGACACATTTTAGCCAACTGTGTAGCGGAGAGCCGATCTTGCACAGCTATTCTCCACTAGAGATTCCAGTGAGGCTCAGGAACAAGATGATGTTAAGTCCACAGGCAAGGTTTCCAGCAGGTAAAGTAATACAGCAGTATCCCCATCGCAATCCCAATAACTGGACGACACACAGTTTCAGGAGTAGTCTGACAAGCTTTATTCCACAGTTCCTTATAAAGCCCTCTCCCATGCAAGGGAGGAGGTTCTATCACTTAAGACATTATCCAATCTCTAAGTAGTAACCTCCCACAGATCTCCTCCCCTCCTCTAGCATCATAATCCCCTTATTGTGTACACAGTTTTCCCCGAGTTTTGGATGTACCCTAAATACTTGGGGTACATCCACAAATCCAACATCCCCAGATAGCTCTATTCTGGGGGACCAACATACTTAAAAATTAGCCCATTCGGATGAATGGTTCGTGAGATATGGGGTTCCAAAGATTTGACCGACCGCATGGGTAAAGTATCCGAAAACAGTTCCATGCATTTTGGCCCTGCGGTCGGTCACAAACAAGGGAATGAAAACAGGCGAATTGCCTGTGTTATAGAGCCTGGAGAGGGTTTGAATGAATTCCCTTGTTTATGGGGCTCTTTCTACCGAACGGCGGGTCATTCGGTAGTTTCCATACGAATTTCTGGAAGTATGGAGGTCTCAGCGGTGTTTGCCTAGTCAAGTGTCCGATTTTAGTTCCAGACACTCGACGGCAAAACACCGCTGTTCGGTAGTTTAAGATGGCCGCCACCACGTGTTTGTTTCCCGAATGGCGGCCACCCAGAGGACAAAGACCACACTGCACTGATTGCCAATTACCTGTTTGCAACATTGTTGCAAACGGTAATTGGAGGCACACTCATTCCTGGGTGGTCTGGTTGTTCGGTAGTTTCATTCCCTTGTTTTATTTGAATGATTCTACCGAACAACTAGAGGAATACAATTCTTTACATACATTTAACTGTCATTATACCCGGATACCATGCTTTCTATACATGTACATACACATTAAACCAGCCATATGACCAAATACACTTATTCTCATACATGTCGTGGGACAGCCCGGTACCAATCCGCTACACTGCTCCCCCTTGCCCACAAGCCGGCATACACAGTCTGATCCAACACGGATCGGCTTGGGGATGTCCGGGGGCTCACGGATCATTTCTCTAAGTCAGTTTGTCTTGACAACCCGTCAGCATTTCCATTCTGCTTACCCGGCCGGTACTGGATATTAAAGTCAAAAGGCTGTAGCGCCAAACTCCAGCGCAGCAGCCTGGCGTTGTCTCCAGCCACCCGGTTCAGCCAGACTAACGGGTTGTGATCCGTGAGCAAGGAAAAGGGCTGTCCATATAAATAGGGTTGTAGCTTCTTTAGGGCCCACACCACAGCCAGGCATTCCTTTTCGATGGCGGCGTAGCTTACTTCTCGAGGTAACAGTTTGCGACTGATGTAAGCCACTGGATGTTCCCCGCCATCGGCCCCGACTTGACTCAGTACTGCCCCCAATCCAAACATAGAAGCGTCTGTGTGAACAAGAAAACGTTTAGTTGGATTGGGAGCTGCCAAGACAGGGGCATTTATCAGTGCATTTTTCAATTGTTGGAATGCCTGCTCACACTCCGGGGTCCAGTTTACTTGGCGGGGAAGGTTCTTACGGGTCAGGTCAGTGAGGGGTTTGGCCAGGGCGCTATAATTGGGAACAAACTTCCGGTAATACCCTGCTGTCCCTAGAAACGCTAAAACCTGGGTCTTAGTCCTAGGGGTGGGCCACTGGGCTACAGCCTCTACTTTGGCGGGTTCGGGTTTTTGTTTACCGCACCCTACTCTATGTCCCAGGTATTGTACCTCAGCCATGCCGATACTACACTTGGCCGGCTTCAAGGTCAGACCTGCTTCCCTTATCCTATCTAGTACAGCTCCGATGTGAGCTAAGTGTTCCTGCCACGTATTGCTAAAAATAGCAATATCGTCCAGGTACGCACATGTATAGTCCTGGAATCCATCTAGGAGTCGATCCACCATCCTTTGGAAGGTGGCTGGGGCGTTTTTCATCCCAAATGGCATGACCTTAAACTGGTACAAGCCAAATGGGGTGACAAAGGCCGACTTCGGGATGGCGTCTGGGGCCAGGGGGATTTGCCAATACCCTTTACACAAGTCAATAGTGGTGAGGTATTGGCCCCTGGCCATTCTGTCCAGTAACTCGTCTATCCGGGGCATCGGATAGGCGTCAGATACAGTCTTCTCGTTCAATCTCCTATAGTCCACGCAGAAGCGGGTCGTACCGTCTCGCTTTGGTACGAGGACTACAGGAGATGCCCAAGGACTGTCTGAGGGTTCAATCACCCCCAGTTGGAGCATTTCGTCGATCTCCTTACGCATGTTTGCCCGTACCGCTTCTGGAATGCGGTATGGCGTCTGGCGCATGGGTAGTTGCCCTGGGGTCTCGACCCGGTGAGTTGCCAGAGGCGTGTATCCAGGTACATTAGAGAACGTGTCGCGTTTCTCTTCCAATAGTTGCTGTACCTCGATCCGCTCCTGTGGGCTCAGCCGATCTCCCAGCGTAACCTCCCCTAAATCTCCGGACAGCTGCCCATCCCCCAGCAAATCGGGGAGGGGTAAGCTGTCAAACTCTTCCGTGTTAGGGGCACAGATGGCGGTTACCTCCTCAGTACGCTCGTGGTAGGGCTTCAGCATGTTCACATGGAGCATGCGTCGCCCCCCAGTCCCTGTGCAGGGGCCGATAATATAGGTGGTATCGCATCTTTGCTCCACCACCTTATATGGGCCCTGCCAGGCGGCCTGTAACTTATCATGTCGGACAGGTTTTAAAATTAGTACCTTCTGCCCGACCTGAAAGCTACGGTCCCTGGCTCCCCGATCATACCATGTACGCTGGCGGGTCTGGGCCTCCTGAAGGTTTTCCCGTACCGTCTTGGTCAACGCTTCTAGGCGGTCCCGAAAGGCCAACACATATGGTAGGATGGGAGTGCCATCTGTGCTCCGGTCTCCCTCCCAATGCTCTCTAATAAGATCCAATGGGCCTCGGACCCTCCTTCCAAACAATAATTCAAACGGGGAGAACCCTGTGGATTCCTGCGGCACCTCCCGGTATGCGAATAGGAGGTGCGGCAGGAATCGTTCCCAGTCCTTGTGGGTCTCTGCGAAGGTTCGGAGCATCTGCTTCAAGGTACCATTGAATCGTTCGCAGAGCCCGTTCGTCTGGGGGTGGTAAGGGGCGCTGATAATAGGCTTAATGCCACAGATCCTCCAGAGGTGTTGGGTGAATTCTGCGGTAAACTGGGTACCCTGATCCGAGATAATCTCCCTGGGTAATCCCATCCGGGAGAATATCCGCATGAGGGCATCCGCGACCGTCTCAGCGTGGATGTTGGTCAGAGCCACTGCCTCTGGATACCTGGTGGCATAATCTACGACCGTTAAAATATACCGTTTTCCTGACGGGCTAACTTTATTGAGGGGGCCTATCAGATCCACCGCTATCCGGCTAAAAGGTTCCTCTATTATGGGTAAGGGGTGAAGTTTAGCCTTCCTGCGATCCCCCCTTTTTCCCACTCTCTGGCAGGTATCGCAAGTCGTGCAATATCTGCGTACTTCCTGGCTAATCCCTGGCCAGAAGAAACTCTGGGTTAGTCTGTACCTGGTGCGACTAACCCCTAGATGTCCGGATAGCGGAATATCATGCGCTATCCGGAGTAATTCAGCCCGGTACCGCTGTGGTACCACTAATTGTCTCCTCGCTATCGGGTCTAACCCCGTAATCTGTTTGGTTGTTTCCCTGTATAAAAGTTGTTTATCCCAGATAAACTTCTCTCCCTCCGCCCCGGGGGAACCCGTGCCAACCTTGTCCCTATACACCTGAAGCGTGGGGTCTGTTGCGACTTCAGCTACAAATTCATTAGGTGGAGCCCAGGGGACACATTCTAGAGGGGGGGTAGGGTTGCTTACCTGGACCTCCGGCAGTGTGTTGTGGTCCTGGGTGCGGGCCTGTTGTCGGGTGACTACAGGGTTGACCTCTCCTGTGGTGGGTGACTGGGGCTCAAAAGCAGAAGTGAGCCTCCCCAGATCGTTCCCCAATAAAACCTCCGCCGGTAAATGTGGCATCAACCCCACCTCCACTTCCCCTGCCCCCGCTCCCCAATGTAAATGTACCCTTGCTGTAGGTAGCCGGTACACTGCTCCCCCAGCTACCCGGACGGCAACAGTTTTGTTCAGTTTTGCCTGATCTGAAATCAGGTGGCTCTGTACCAAAGTGATGGTGGCTCCCGAATCTCGTAATCCCCGGACTGCTGTACCATTCAGATATACCGTCTGTCGATGGTGCCGTAGATTATCCACATTGGCCTGGACCGGATCTGCCTCGTGCAGTACCTCCCATTGTTCCACAGTAGTAATGGGGACTGCGGAACCATATGGGGTGGTGATTAGGTCCTGGTAGTGGTGGGCTGCGGCCGCCCTGGGTGGAGGTGGGCCTGGACGAATCCAGGTGGAACGGTCCCGTAGCTGTGGGCATTCCCTTTTATAATGTCCCCACTTCTGGCAGTGATGACAGGGGCCAGCGGTGGGTTGTCGGAACCGGGGCTGTGCAGCGGGTGGTGGAGGTGGTGGTAGCGGTCTCGGTGGAGCTGGGGTGTAGTTGTTTCCCCCGAATGTTTTAAAGGTTGCTTTTGGAGCTGCAGGTTTTTGTGACCTGCGTGCATCCAGGTAGTCATCCGCTTTCCTAGCCGCCTCGGTAAGGGAAGTAGGGTTTCTGTCCCTTACCCATTCCTGGACCTCATTGGTTACTCCCTCATAGAACTGCTCCATCAGCAACATTTGTATTACATCCTCCATAGAACGTGCCTTGCTAGCTTGCACCCACCCGAGCGCTGCCCCCTGTAATCGGCATGCCCACTCTGCGTGCGAGTCCTTCTCTGTTTTCTTTAGATCCCGGAACCTCCGCCGGTATGCCTCGGGTGTTATAGCATACCTGGCGAGTATAATTTCTTTCACTTTACTGTAATTCCTTATTTCGTCATTAGGTACAGTCCGATATGCCTCTGCTGCCCTCCCGGTTAACCTTCCGGCCAAAATAGGTACCCAGTCCTCTGCGTTAATTTTATGCAGTGCACACAGTCTTTCAAAGTCTTGCAGGAAAGCGTCTATATCTTCCTCTGCCTCCACATATGTTTTAAAAGCCTGGTATGGTATTTTAGGCTTACCTTCCTGTGGCACATTAATTGCAGAGCTTTGTTCTGGTGCCTGTGTCCTTAGGATGAATTCTTGTACCTCGGCCATTGTCCTGGTAACAATTTCTGTTGGGGGGTTTTCCCCATAAAAGGATAGCCTGAACTGAACCTGCCTCTGGAATTCCGATCCTTGTGGTGTTCCTCCCGGCTCCCTCTGTGCCGGAACTGAATCGCCCTCCATTCTGTACTCTGCCATGAGTTCTGTAACAAGTACTGCTTTCTTCTTATTGCTGGCTTGTATACCCCTTGCCTCTAGGAGGTCCTTTAGCGTGGAGCGTTTTAGCGCAGAAAAATCAATTTCCATCCGTACTCCATTTACGCTTGTTCCTCTGTGAGTTTGGATCCCAGCGCTGCCAACCAATGTAGCGGAGAGCCGATCTTGCACAGCTATTCTCCACTAGAGATTCCAGTGAGGCTCAGGAACAAGATGATGTTAAGTCCACAGGCAAGGTTTCCAGCAGGTAAAGTAATACAGCAGTATCCCCATCGCAATCCCAATAACTGGACGACACACAGTTTCAGGAGTAGTCTGACAAGCTTTATTCCACAGTTCCTTATAAAGCCCTCTCCCATGCAAGGGAGGAGGTTCTATCACTTAAGACATTATCCAATCTCTAAGTAGTAACCTCCCACAGATCTCCTCCCCTCCTCTAGCATCATAATCCCCTTATTGTGTACACAGTTTTCCCCGAGTTTTGGATGTACCCTAAATACTTGGGGTACATCCACAAATCCAACATCCCCAGATAGCTCTATTCTGGGGGACCAACATACTTAAAAATTAGCCCATTCGGATGAATGGTTCGTGAGATATGGGGTTCCAAAGATTTGACCGACCGCATGGGTAAAGTATCCGAAAACAGTTCCATGCATTTTGGCCCTGCGGTCGGTCACAAACAAGGGAATGAAAACAGGCGAATTGCCTGTGTTATAGAGCCTGGAGAGGGTTTGAATGAATTCCCTTGTTTATGGGGCTCTTTCTACCGAACGGCGGGTCATTCGGTAGTTTCCATACGAATTTCTGGAAGTATGGAGGTCTCAGCGGTGTTTGCCTAGTCAAGTGTCCGATTTTAGTTCCAGACACTCGACGGCAAAACACCGCTGTTCGGTAGTTTAAGATGGCCGCCACCACGTGTTTGTTTCCCGAATGGCGGCCACCCAGAGGACAAAGACCACACTGCACTGATTGCCAATTACCTGTTTGCAACATTGTTGCAAACGGTAATTGGAGGCACACTCATTCCTGGGTGGTCTGGTTGTTCGGTAGTTTCATTCCCTTGTTTTATTTGAATGATTCTACCGAACAACTAGAGGAATACAATTCTTTACATACATTTAACTGTCATTATACCCGGATACCATGCTTTCTATACATGTACATACACATTAAACCAGCCATATGACCAAATACACTTATTCTCATACATGTCGTGGGACAGCCCGGTACCAATCCGCTACAAACTGATTCTTAATAGTTCTATTCATTCTCTCTACCTTACCAGAACTCTGGGGTCTATATGCCGTATGAAGCCTCCACTTTATACCAAGCATATGAGTCAGTTGTTGTAGGCACTGATGAACAAAAGCTGGACCATTGTCCGATCCTATAGAGCAGGGTAGTCCATATCGGGGTATTATTTCTCGTAACAGGAATCTCACAACTTCTCCTGCTTTCTCCGTACGAGTAGGACATGCTTCTACCCAGCCTGAATAGGTACACACAACTACCAGCAGGTAGCGATGTCCACCAGATTTAGGCATCACTGTATAGTCAATTTGTAAATCGGACATGGGGAGTCCCCCCATAAACTGGACTCCTGGTGGATTTACTGGTCCTTGCCTTGCATTATTTTTAGCACACGTTACACATCTTCGTACAATGGCCTGAGTCAAGTTGGACAATCTTGGTATGTAGAAATGTTTTCTGAGGGATTCTTCTGTACTATCTCTCCCAGAATGTGTCCCGTTGTGATAGTTTTGGACAATTTCTACCGCTAGTGATGCTGGAATGACTATTCTTCCATCTTCTAACTGATACCATTTGTTCTCCAAATACTTTCCAGGTTCAGTCTTTAACCACTCCTCTTCTTGAGCTGTATAAACTGGAGTCCATTGAGACAGTGGAGTTGGTATAAGAGCAGCTATATGCCCCACATACTCCTGTCTTCCCGATTCAGCGGCACGCTTAGCTGTACTGTCTGCCATCCGATTTCCTTTGGTTACATCACCATCTCCTCTCAGATGCGCTCGACAATGTATAATACCGACTTCTTTCGGCTCCCACACTGCTTCCAATAGTTGTAGGATTTCAGCTGCGTACTTGATTTCTTTGCCTTCTGAATTCAATAGTCCTCTTTCTTTATACAAAGCTCCGTGGGCATGAGTGGTTAAAAACGCATACTTGGAGTCCGTGTAGATGTTCACTCTTAAACCTTCAGCCAATTGTAACGCTCGTGTCAGTGCTATCAATTCTGCCTTTTGTGCTGATGTTCCTTTTGCCAGTGGCCGAGCTTCTATCACCTTGTCTATCGTTGTTACTGCATATCCTGCATAGCGAATCCCTTCTTTCACATAACTACTGCCGTCGGTGTAATATTGAACATCGGGGTTCTGGATGGGAAAATCACGAAGATCTGGTCTACTTGAAAATACTTCATCCATTACTTCCAAACAATCATGTTGACTTTCAGTAGGTTGTGGCAAAAGGGTAGCTGGATTTAAGGTATTTACAGTCTCTAAATGCACTCTTGGGTTTTCACACAACATTGCTTGATACTTGGTCATACGGCTGTTACTAAACCAATGATTTCCTTTGTAATCCAACAACGTCTGTACTGCATGTGGAACTCGTACATAAAGTTCTTGACCCAGAGTAAGTTTATCGGCTTCAGCTACTAGCAGGACGGCTGCAGCTACGGCTCTTAGACAAGGTGGAAGTCCGCTGGCCACTGCATCCAGTTGCTTAGACATGTAGGCGACAGGTCTTTGCCATGATCCCAAGTACTGTGTCAATACTCCCACAGCCATTCTTCTTTGCTCATGTACATACAGGTAGAATGGTCGTGTGTGATCAGGTAGACCTAATGCTGGGGCACTCATCAAAGCCTTCTTCACATCTTCAAATGCCGTTTGCTGTTCTTGAGTCCATAAGAAGGGGTCGTGCTCTGTACCTTTGATAGCTGCATACAGAGGTTTTGCCAGTATCGTGTAGCTGGGAATCCATATCCTACAGAAGCCTGCTGCCCCCAAGAATTCTCGCACTTGTCTTCTATTCTTGGGTATCGGTATTTGGCACACGGCTTCTTTTCTCTCTGGCCCCATAATTCTTTGACCTTCAGAGATATGGAATCCCAGATATTTGACAGTTGGCAAACACAACTGAGCCTTCTTTCTAGACACCTTGTATCCTGCCTTCAAGAGAATGTGTAGTAGATCGTGCATTGCTTGCTGACATATTTCCTTTGTAACTGCTGCTATCAACAAGTCATCTACATATTGTAACAATACACACTCTCCTGGGATGGACTCGAAATCCAATAAATCTTGACTTAGAGCTGAACCAAATAGGGTAGGTGAATTTTTAAACCCTTGGGGCAGTCTTGTCCAGGTCATTTGGCGTTTTGAGCCCGTTACAGCGTTTTCCCATTGGAAAGCGAAGATACATTGACTTTCTGCGGCAATTCGGAGGCAAAAGAAGGCATCTTTGAGGTCTAGGACTGTAAAGTAAGTAGCCCCGCCCGGAATTAAAGCAAGCAGGTTATATGGATTGGGCACAACTGGATGTATACTAACAACCGCATCATTGACTGCTCTCAAGTCCTGCACAGGTCGATACTCATCTGTACCGGGCTTTTGAACAGGCAGCAATGGGGTGTTCCAGGGGGAAGTACAGAATTTTAGGATACCATACCGTATGAACTTATCCAGATAAGATTGGATGTTCTTCTTAGCCTTCTGCGGGATGTGATATTGTCTTAGGCTTACTGGATAAACCCCAAGTTTTAGTTCGATTTTAATAGGTGGAATATTGCGGGCCAGTCCTGGTGGGTTGTTCTCTGCCCAAACTCCTGGTATGTTGAATAAGGATTCATCACTCCTAGGGTTTTGGCTAGTCAACGCTGTATAAAGTCGCCACTCTTCTTCCTTTGGTACGGATAATGTCATAATACCTGAAGGTCCATTAAACTTTAAGGATGTTGTTCCATTTGGTAGGAACGTAATCTGCGCTTGTAACTTAGATAGCATATCACGTCCCAGCAATTGGACTGGACATTCAGGCATATAAAGGAATTGATGTTTTACTACGTGGCCTCCCAATGTACAGAGTCGACTTTTAAGAACCGGTTTTGCAGCACTTCTTCCAGTTGCTCCTATTACAGTAATAGTTCTTCCAGATGGAGGAGCAACTAGGTCAGTCACCACCGAATGTTCAGCACCAGTGTCGATCATGAACGCACTCCTTTTTCCCCCTATTGATACATCGACCATAGGCTCCGCTCGACCAAGGGGGATGGAGCCCGGTCGGTATCAATAGTCCTCCATGACCGTGTCAGCCAATCCTACAAAATCCCTACCTTCTCTATCGCGGGACCTTTGCGCTGCTGGATAGTACCTATCTTCCCTTACACTTCCTCTGTTCCCATTACTCCCTCTATTACCATTGCTCCCTCCGGGGCCTCCTCTACCTCTCGCTCTGCCTCTAAAGTTTCCGTAACCTGTCCTGGGTCTGTCTCTCTCATACTGTTCTCTTCGCGGACACTCACTTCTCCAATGCCCTTCTTCCCTACAGTATGCGCACTGATTTCTACTCAGAGGTTCCTCATTCCACTTACTATCGCCTCTATCTGGGCCCCGTCTATCTACGCCTGCGATCGCTACCGCTAGCATATCAGCCTTTCTACGCATCTTGCGCTCTTCCTCTTTCTTAGTCTCTGTTTCCCTGTTCATATATACTTTATTTGCTACCTCCATTAGTTGGGTGATAGACATTCCTGCAAACCCTTCTAACTTTTGTAGCTTGCGCTTAATATCTCCGTAAGCTTGGCTGACAAAGGCGGAGTTTACCATTCGGGAATTATCTGCGTCTTCCGGATTAAAGGGTGTATACAAGCGGTATGCCTCCAATAATCGGTCATAAAAGACACTGGGCGCTTCATCACTTTTCTGAATCACCTCAACTGTCTTCGACATATTAATGGCTTTCTTCCCTCCGGCTTTCATGCCAGCAATTATAGCGTCTCTATAGGCTTTGAGTTGGACCATATCTGCGCCATTAACATTCCAGTCGGGATCGGTGTTAGGATAATGTGTTGCGGCCCATGCTGCCGGATTGGCTTGATTCAAAGCACGGCTCTTTCCTCTAGCGCTTTAATGGCCGCTTGGTTAATCCTTGTCCTTTCCTCATTATTAAACAATGTCATTAATAACTGCTGGCAATCAGCCCATGTCGGATTATGTGTCTGAACTATCGAGGTGAACAGATCGGTCATAGCTTGTGGTTTCTCAGTGTACGAGGAATTGTGGGTCTTCCAATTCAAGAGATCGGTAGTCGTGAACGGGACATATACGAAGACTGGGTCAGCATGTGCCATTTGACCTGCGGCATCGAGATAGGCTGACCCGGGATTCAGACGAAGAGGCATCTGATAATGTCTAAGTTGTTGGGTACCGGTCAGTTGTTGGGTTAGTATAGGGCTACGTGGAGGGGCGTCAGTTATGGGTTCCAGTCGGGGGGAAATAGGGCATGAGGATGTGGGAGCTTGATTTTGGGAAAAGTTGGTAAATAGAATACTCCCAGCCGAGCTAGAAGAAGCTTGACCGGAAGTTTGAAGTGGCGCCAAATCAGGATATTCAGATCTAACGGGGGTTGGTTCTGGTTCCGGAAGGGGAGGTTTAATACGAGGGGGGGTGGATTCTGTACTGGAGGAGGAAGCGGAAGTAGATGAGGGCAATGAGGGGAGGGGTATAGAACTTCCTGCACTCGCGTCACCTCTTCCTGTAGGGAAGTAAGGGGGCGGCAAAGGGATCTCGGACTCAGGGGGCGTGTCCAAAATGGGCCTAACCACAGTCCTAGTGGACAAACAAGTCCTGGCCACCATGAGGCGACATTGCTCCTCGTGGCATATCTGAATCCATTTTGGCGAGTCGTTTACGGCCTGTCTCCAACAATCAATATATGGAAACTGTCCGTAAAGTTCAGGCCTACCTGACACAGCCACGTGTACACGCTGTATCAGGGTTGGATCCAAACTACCATGTGGCGGCCATGCCGCAACCAAAGTAGGCCACTCCCTAGTGCACAAAGTGACCAAACGTACAGGAGACATTTTAACCCCAAAATCACATGTTTTGAATCCCTTTTTAAAATGCTTTACCATACAACCTAAGGGATCCAAAATCGTTGACTCCGACGCGCCCATACTTATCAATGGAACGTCGTTGACAACGAATACTATGCACGCGTTCTATTCAACAGTCACACCCGTTTCCTTCGGCAACAGCACCACGTGGTACGGTTACCAAGTGAAACGTACACAATAACACAATAAACACTCAGGGAATTCCCGTACACACACAGCTGTTACACCAGTCACTAAATAATCAATATTATGCCCTTTGGCGAAACTATACAGTCACCCACGCTATAATGCTCTATATACGAATTACCCGTCTATAACACACCCCAGTAACATCGTCTTTTACAAATAGCGGTTACAGTACGGTTAGCATAGGTCAAAGCACAATTTAAGGTCACAATACAATTATTAGTGGTTATGGTGTTAAACATGCAATGGACGACAAAGATTAGTACTTATATACAGTGTCAGTAAATATACAGGGTTATGGTACCGTGCACTATGATACAGCAACACACTATTAACACTCTCGCTAGACGGCTGAGCTCGCGCTATCTAACAAGATATACACTTTACTAACAATCTTTAACACATTTACAATCCCAACTAAACTATTGGCCAGTACCTTGAATAGACTACCTAAAACTATCTACATCCGTTTTGGTTAGCCACACTGCCCAAGCACCACATATAGCGAACTAGAGGACCGAATTTACACAGATGCCTCTTAGTCTATTACTCTATCAAAAATCTAGTGGGTTCCAAATTTACACGCCTTCCCACTTAGCCAAGATAGGTTGAGAGCTAGCGGACCGAATTTACACAGACGCCGCTTAGTCTCCCGGTCCCTCCGACCTAGCGAACGAAATATACACCCTAGAACGCTAGTCTAGACAAGACACCGGTGTCCGGCTAGGGCTATTTACACAGAACCCCGCCTGACTCCAAACCAAATAAAACGGTCTTACTAAAGAGCGTTCGATTGAGCGGTGCGCCTTCGCTCCTTCCCTCTGACAGAGGGGGCAGATTCCATACACAATTCAAACCCATTATGGGCCTACCGCACAATCGGTATACCCCTAGTGGGTCTGCCGTCTAAAACAGCAGTTGTCTTACCTCCTCGTTCCTGAACCTGAGTTCACACTCATCGACGGGGACACCCCAGCACTTCTTACGTAGAGGCCGATGATCTCCTGGACAACAGACCAGTGGCGCCGAGACGAAGGGAGGTCCACGCAGAAGTTCAGGGGTGCAGCCGTAGAGAACGTGGGCAAAGATAGACTGTCTCACACCTCTGCCTCTCAGCTACCGTTGAACGATGAGCTTCCTGGCCAATGCACCAAATGATACCGGAGAAACTGACGGAAGCCAAGCACAGAGAGATGGACACAGGTTTCTTCAGGAAGGAAGAGATTCTTTATTGGATCACCGATCGGGACTCAGAGGGACTAATGTCACCAAAATACAGCAAGTTCTGAGCCCCGGACAATAGTGCAGGCTCCTTATATAGGCACATAACTCCTCCCATATTAAGCTCCACCCGCACATTCTCTTGACCAATCAATACAAATAAGAATTAACTTCCTGTTTGACCGCATGGCCTGTCCAGCACAATGGAGGAGGGGAATACTATATCCTGTATTCTTGCACATGCTCCGTACACTACTGATCGTATCTTGCCTCGTGCAACCAACTGATCGATACATCAGCATATGCACGTACACATGCCACGTGGTAATCTCGGCCTACTAAATTTATTTTTACCGAGATTCCACCACACCCTTAGTCACCAGACTGTTTTTTTAATTTTCTTACAGTTAAGGACCAGGGCTGTTTTTACCTTTCTGCCGTGTTTGTGTTTAGATGTAATTTTCCTCTTACTCATTTACTGTACCCACACATATTATATACTGTTTTTATCACCATTAAATAGTCTTTCTAAATATACAATTATTGTCATCATATCATATAATTTACTATCATTTTTTTTATAAAATATGATGAAAAAAAAACAAAAAAAAACACTTTTTCTAACTTTGACCCATAGAATCTGTTACGGATCTACAACCGCCCCAAAACACCCATGCTAAATAGTTTCTAAATGTTGTCCCGAGTTTAGAAATATCCAATGTTAACATGTTCTTTGCTTTTTTTGGAAAGTTATAGGGCAATAAGTACAAGTAGCACTTTTTAGCAGCCCGGGGGACTGCCTGACAGCTCAGACAGTCCCCCTGCTGGCAGTGCCTTAGACTATATATATATATATAATTTCATTCTAAGTGTATTTTAATAATATATATATATATATATATATATATATATATATATATATATACCTTGTAGGAAAGCACTCACAGGACTTGATATGGTTCAAAAATAGTGCTTCTTTATTGCAGCAAAAATTTCTTTATTGCAGCAAAAATTTCAAGTAGAAAGTGTCAACGTTTCAGTCCCATCTGGACTTTTATCAAGTCTTGATAAAAGTCCAGATGGGACTGAAACGTTGACACTTTCTACTTGAAATTTTTGCTGCAATAAAGATGCACTATTTTTGAACCATATCAAGTCCTGTGAGTGCTTTCCTACAATGTATTCTATATTATGGCCAGGATTAGAACCAAGGCATTACAAGACCGGGAGCAGTGAGTGCGGGACACGAGGAGTTTATATATATATATATATATATATATATATATATATATATATATATATAATTAATATTAAAATACACTTTTCATGTGTGCATGTAAAAGTACTTATATCACACACATATATATAGATATATGATCTAAGTACTTTTTATGTACTTTATAAACTTTTTAATAACTTTTAATAACTTTTAAAACTATTTTGCAGGCTTTAGGGGGACAGCCTGATCCTGTGATCACATGGCCCGGGAGGGCCGGATCAGGCAGTGGGGGTCTGCCTGAGCTCCCAAGCAGACCTCAGGATTGTGATCGCCAGCGATCAGGTAAGTGGCGATTTACTAAATGACGTACCAGGTACGTCCGCCGTCATTACCGACCCTTTTTTGGTGTACGTACCTGGTACGTCATTGGTTGGGAAGGGGTTAAAGTATCCATAATCATATAAATCCCTGTAAAAAACACGTTTTTCCAGGGTCATATACCTGGAGATGGTGTGCTGTAGTGTATCTCAAGCCTATTGACGTAGGACTGAGAAACGTATAGTACTGACAGGTATATGCCCCAATTACGGTATATGAATGATAGTGATACGGTATAGAGATATATAAAGTTAGTAGTAAAAAACAGGAGGCATTTGACCTATATACTCAATTACCAGTAAATCCACCTCTCAGACCACTTAGGAGTTAATCTATACTTGCCCTCAATGCTGCTTCCAGGAAGCTCCTATTCTGATTTCCTCCTCAAAAGCAGTATTGGATAAGCATGTAAAAAATGTTCCTATCTTAATGTCAGCATGTAAAATGTTTTCCTATCTAACGTCTACTGGATAAATAGAAAAAGATTATAGGTAAGTACCCCACATTCTAATGCTACACAAAGTAAAATAAAAGGCTAGAGCATGTGCTCGACGCGCTTTTCGGTGCTCACACAGCACCTTTCTCTCTTTGTGAGTGCAATCAATCGCTATTCCATTATTCACCTCCTGGCTATAGCTACCTAAATCCATTATATGGATACACCATAACTGGGTCAAAAAAACAGAATGCTGCTAATCTCTCAGCCTTATTTTAAATAGATATATACAAGAAAAGGTGAACCAGGTGGTTTACACCACCACCACAGGAATCACACAGTGGAGCTTTAAAGGGAAATGCCTTACCCCTATTTGATATTGGGGAGGTCAGATGACACTTATCCCAGTTGTAGAAATATAAAAGAAAATATTGTCTAAAATGAAAGAATAAAACACATAATGGTGCAGTATGCCAGTGGGATCTGGGTATAATACAGAGGTGGTATGTATATCCAACTCACATTGTAGAGATAGGTTGGTCTGGTATGCCTAATGCAACACACAGGGATGAGGGAGTCTGACTTGTAATGAAGATGCTCAAAACTGGATATAGGCAGAGATTTGACTTGTAATAAAGATGCTCAAAACTGGACTTGTAATGAAGACCGCATCATAATCAGCGGGGGAACGGACGCAGATTGTAGAACCAGCAGCTGGTTTTTTTCCACCGAGCACAGAGTACTCCGAGATCTGGGGACCGACCGGCAAGTAACGTGCATCACCCAGAGTGAGGTCTGGGACGTACGCCAACCTCACGAACAGCCGGCAGATAGTGATTTTCTCTGTAACATACTATCCATATCCATCCAGATCGGTCCCTGTGGTTAAATCGGAATCACCAATACAGATGTGCTGGTAACAATCTTGCAAACCATCCCTGACTGTTATTTTTATATATTTTTACTCTTTATATATTTTAGTACTTTGAATGCTTTGGCACAGTCACTTTTGCCTAATAAACTTTGTATCATTTATAATTCTCATTCATCATTTTTAATTTATTGGATTCTATTGGATTCTACTGATAGCACTACATTATGGAATACAGTTATTTGTACTGTATCTCTACTCTATAAGATCTATATCTTTGGATTACAAAGTAAATTATTTGGTATATATTCCACTTACTCTGTCTCTACAGATTTAAAGGCGTATATACCACACACTATTGTGTTATTATACACTAATTTTTACATTAATCTCAGTATTATATAGGAAACAGTTCCTCATACTGTTCTCCTACACATGAAATGGTTAATATCTTTTCTTTATAAAGTATAACATTTGGCGTGTATCAGATTGATTCTGTCTATAGCATATTTAAAGGTATACACACCACATATACAAGTATTGTCATTTATCCTAGATTTCTTGAAATATATGCCCAAAATTTAACCTAAACCTTTTTAATGAACCAGCTCCTGGATTCATCACACTGATCCCACGGTGTTAACTATATTATTTCACATGGTAGAGAGCCTATAGATCTCAAATCTCAATCACCCAGGTATATAAGGTTATACCGAACCTTCCTCCAGATCCACAGCTCACAAAAGTTAAGATATATGGAAACAAAAAATAAAGAAATCCTAGTGCAGATCTGTTAGATGAAAACAGCAATCAAGGTAATAATACACAGGATTGCTCACCTGGAATAGAGCCAGTTATACAAGGCTCTATGTATATAGGCACCTATGCCTTTAAGGGAGGCAAAACCCTTCTTTATATGTAAATGCAGGAAGCAACTTGAAGATCCACAGGATAAATGTAACAATTTATTGGGCATTACAAAATAATAAAAAACTACAATGAGTAGAAATACCAAATATTAAAATCGATGGGGTGGTCTTCCTTTGACATCCTAGACGCGTTTCGCCGGTCAGCTTTTTCAAGTGGGTGATGTTGCTTCCTGGAAAGGCTGTCTTTAAATTTCGCTGTTTTCCTTCTGATTGGCCGCCTTATTACTTTATTATTTTAAATAGACTTGAGATATGCTGCAGCACATTTTGCCTATATATAGGAATCAAACAACGCCCGTTAGCCAATAGTAATTTAAGTGCCTGTTTGTAAACTAGGTGTTTGCTTCCTTATGATAAGGCTATATATTTAACCCCTTAAGGACACATGACATGTGTGACATGTCATGATTCCCTTTTATTCCAGAAGTTTGGTCCTTAAGGGGTTAAGTGACTCTCAATATTGCCGTTCATCTCCTTTATCTATTTCCACTAATTTGGGCTACGTTTCTTAGCTAAGCTGTGTGTTTATATATATCTCTATCTAACTGTCCCGGATTGCTACTATGCAAATTGCAACAGTATTCTTTGACATTTAGTTTGCTACTTCTAAAAGGCAATTTGAATTATAAGGTGTGTAACATTGTTTACTATATAGATAGATACCTATACAAGCCTACTTTGGTAACTCTTAGATTAATATCTCTAACAGCTACCCAATTTTATCCTTTTTTGCACGTTCACGGTTTTACACACACATTTTTTGTTATATATATTTTTTTCACAACGAGTGTTTTCTTGGCTATATACTTAATAAAATTATATAATTGCTTCTTTAATAATTGTATAAGTTTTGTTGAACATCTAAATACTTCTTGAGTAATCTAGCTTTCTATTTTGAGGCAGATTCCAAACTACTTCTTCTTCTTCTCCAATTTGCATATGGGGTTATGCCCCTGAGTTTATCCTATAACCAATATGAATCCCTGGCGGGATCCTTGTCTCCCTTATGGAGATCGTCTTCCATCTCTTTAACCCCTTAAGGACACACGACATGTGTGACATGTCATGATTCAATTTTATTCCAGAAGTTTGGTCCTTAAGGGGTTAAACACGTAGCTCTCACAAAGCATGCAAATAATGAGTGCAACTGCCTACTGCACTTTGGAAAAAATATAGTGCATGTTCCAGTATGTGTACAGGTAAAAGAGTGTCTTATACATACCTCCACTCTTCATCCCAGTTTATGGTGAAAATAAATTTATAGACATTAAAAGTTGTACCTGTCCGTGAGGATAGTTACCATTTTAAGGGACTTTCTAATTAAATTTAATTAACCCTTTCAGTCATCAGGAACCATTCACAGATTTTTTTACTTTGCTTTATCACCTAGTCATAGTTCCAGTCTCCAATAGACAATGTTTTCTTCGTTCTTTTTTTCTTGTTTGTTAGTTTTAATAAATAATCATTATAAGACCCCTAAATAATATTAGCTAAGTAATTAATGTGTTCAAATATATTTACCTTTTGCGAGTTTTAACGCACATCAAGGGTTTTAGATATAATTGCCCAACTTAATGATACTGATTTTACTAAACGTGGCAGGATGTAAGCTTGGGGTGACCTTAAAGGGACACTCCACTGTCCCCAAATACAAAATAACTAAAAATCACAGTTCAGTAGATATAACCTAAATGAAAACTTTCGTGCATTTAATTATGCATTTTTCCATTGCAGTTATATCTTAAAACAGCAGTTATATCTTAAAACAGCCTTTGCAAGCCCTCCTCTCCTAGCCCTGCCCAGACTTTCTGTGGCTGTCCAATCCAGATTTCCCAATGCAGCTCAAAACCTCTTTGCAAGATAGGTGCTCTGGGTAATTGCTGCCTCTTGAGTGCTGCCTCTAAGCTAACCAAACCAGGAAGTAACAGCACCGGTTTTCTACTTGAAAAGCCAGGGGGTGTAACCAGGTTAATTTATAAAAGGGTCAATTTCTTTTGTAATTTGCACTATATTCAAAATGAAAAAAAAAAGGACAGACTCATACATACAGACTCACACATACAGCTTTTGAGCAAGCTAAAGTGCTTTAGGGGTCTTGCGTGTCCCTTTAAAACAAATTGAATCTGTAGTTTTGGGATAATGAAGCTTTAACATCATTATCTACTAAACTGCTTTTCTAGATTTCTTTTAATTTTCAGGATAAAACTTGAGGCATAGCAACCTTCAGAGTACATGTATTATAGAGCAGAATGTGTTATGAAAATATACTACTAAATTAAAAACTCTACGTGAATTCAAAGTGAATTTCAAATTTAAGGCCAGAGTACTGAACTGTAAACATAGCCAGAGTTCTGAGAATTTTTCCAGTTTGGCTATTTTGACTTTAAATTTCAAAATTTTAATTTCAAATTTTTAATTTCAAAATTCACATTGAATTCACACTTTAGTAAATAACCCTGATAATGATAGTTAAAGAGCTAGCGATAGGTTTCCAGCCTAAGAATTAGATTAATCTGTGCTATCGCAGTTGCTACATTCTATTTGTTATGCTATAGATTCTACTAACAAACATCTACAAGGATACTTTTACTTGACATCTAAAGTTACATCTGCCAGGTATGATTTTTTTGAAAAAGCTGGAGAACTCTCAGAGAGCTTAGTTGTATAAATGTATCGGCAATTTTTGCTGTGTTAAAAATTAAAAACTTTAATAATGCATTGCTAGATAATGTGTCAGCTCCAGTTTTCAGCAGTCATCAAAAAACAGCTTCTTAATCCTATCTTTTAATCCCTTTAACATATGGTTGGTTTACTCATAATACGAGACACATTACCCCCCAACATAAATTTGTAGATGCACGGTGTCAAGAAATACATATATCCTTCACTGATACAGATCGAAACAAGCTGCTTTCCAATATATTCCATACATCCATTAGCAACTCTACCCACAAAAGCAATTACAAATCGATCTCCAGATGGCACTATACGCCTGCACGACTCCACAGACTATTTCCTACTTCCTCGACACGTGCTGGAGATGTGGAATATACAAGGGCACTCAAGGCCACATTTGTTGGTCCTGTGAAAAGATCCAACAATACTGGCAGAGAATTCCACACTAACACACTCCATAACGGGTATTGGACTTTCCACCTCCCCCAAAATACTTTTGTTCCTGCTCATACCTCGTGATATCCCCAAGCCACTGCAATCTCTATTGTAGCACCGTATCACAAAAGAAAATATTTTAGTCCCAATCTTCTGGAAAAAAGATTGTACACCAACAATCAGGGATTGGATTCAAAAAGTTGAATCCATTAGACTGATGGATAAACTGACCTCATCCCTATTCCAAACCTATTCCCGATACCAAAATAGCTGGGCCCCATGGTTGGAGTACATGCTCTTTTCCTCTGAGGACTAGGCTCCACATCTTAAGCTCCTATTGCAAGAACTATCACTTATTCACTCTCCACAATACCCAAAAGTCTAGAATACTAGGAAGGCTACTGTTAAATCTAACTTTACTCTCCCTTTCCCCATGACTCAAGATACCAATATCAGGTGTCATTACTTCTAAAGCTAACCAACCTTATCACGCAAAACACATAGTTACTGGAGTTCCCGCAAGAAATGCACTTGCACGATTCGGTGGGCTAATATGAATATAACCTTACACACCACTTAATACAACATTTAACATGCCACTTACGCTGCTTTTGTGATAAATCATTCGGGCAGGGGAGAAGATAATGTCATTTATATATTTATTTGAGTATTGTGTGGTAACTCTTTTATACTGTAAAAATCTGGTTTACTTAAATTTTTGGATTTATCTTTTTTTCCACCTTAAGTGCAGTTTAAGCAAATGGGCTGTTATTTTCATTTACTAATAGGTTTTCCTCACTGCCTGATATGCATCTTTGCATATATATACAAACGCTTATGGGAGACACATTTATGTTAACCCTACAGGGCTCATGATATATAATTTTATCCTCACAATCTGTTACAATCCTCTCCTCTTTAGAATGTATCTAGCACTGCACTCTGGTTGCCCTATAGAGCTAAGTAACATTTATAGAACAAATACCATTACAGAATGCTTAACAGTTCCGTGTATTGTACAACACGCCTATAAAAAGCACACTTGTGCACGGTGAAATAAAAATGTATTTCGGCCAAACCACTTCGTCTGAAAAAAGAGAATTTGCCAGCTATTCGGTTCATAGATAAAGTGAGTAAAAGTAAACAATATAGGGAAAAAGAGGAGAAGCGGTAAATAAAAATCTATTTTTATATATTTCTTTATTCTATTTTTACTGCTCATGCCTTGTTTCCCTATTGGGTTCTTTTCTATTGGTTATTTCTCACTTTAGTTGAGAATAAAATCAACATTTAGTGGCAGTTCCCTGACCACCAATCGTCTTTTTTCATCATCTAATTTTTTGGTGCCAATCACAAATCTTCCATTTTACGACTTATTTGTTTCATGATAAGTCAATGTGATGGTTTATAATTTGGGAATTCGTACGGCCACCTTATTGCAGTCCGTAGCGAAAATAATTTCCAAATCTATTAACAAGTATTATATAGAACATCATGTATTCCAATGTATTATATTTATACATTGTGTAGGAAAAATAACCTTTTGGAAATTCACATTGTATATTTAGTTGGTATTAAAATAAAGTTATTTCACCACGAATGAAGTCCCCAAGAATCTCAACTGGAAGGTTTAACTCATTCTAAATGTGAAAAATATGAAAATGTTATAAATTTGAGTATTTTTTTTGTCCCCTGCCATATAGACAATACACTGTCAAGTTCCACATTTCACCATTCTATTAGTATGTAATTGTCAAGGCAGAATGGATAAATGCTAATTAACCTTTAGTGACAATACGAGGTATTCGTATTATAGAAAACATCACTGGCAATTTGTATATCTATTACAAACTTAATTCTGTCACTTCGTTTAGTTAGCTGTAATTACAACAATCTTTTCATTATGACACAATTACCCTGTGACATTGGTAATACAGCACTCGTTATACTATAGTAGTATAGGGCGGTCTATATTGAGGCACATGCCAGGTGAAGGGGCTAATAAAATAATGCATCCACTTTTGTCATATAGTATTTATTGAATGAGTTTTATTGAAAAGTCTTCTGTTTTAATCAGTATTGATATGTGCACTTTAAAATCAGGTAGAATGTTTAATTTAGTCTATAAACTTATCATTGAAAAGCAAAAATACTGTTTGCTTTTACTGCAATAAAATACACATATTTGTATTCAGCGATGTCTCACGTGTAAAACAGTACCCTCTATCTACAGGTTTTATGGTGTTTTGGGAAGTTACAGGGTCAAATATAGCATGTTAAATTTTTCTTTTTTTTCACATTGAAATTCGCCAGATTGGTTACGTTGCCTTTGAGACCGTATGGTAACCCAGGAATGAGAATTGCCATGATGGCATACCATTTGCAATAGTAGACAATCCAAGGTATTGCAAATGGGGTATGTCCGGTCTTTTTTAGTAGCCACTTGGTCACAAACACTGGCCAAAGTAAGGGGTTAAATAATAACATCACTTTGTTTATTTTGAAGTAGTATGAGTTTGCTCTTCACTTTGGCTGAAATCATCAAACATTGGGAGGCTATTACGCATGTGTGGCAAAACGTTGTACCAGTCAGCATCTCCTCATAGAAATGAACTGAATCAGTGCCTCTCAGTGTGTAGTGTTCAGCGACTCCATACAGAGCATGTAGACACTCAATGTAGTTGGAGCACACAGCAATGGAGTAGGAAGCACCTCTAATGGCCGTCTGAGTGACTGCTACTAGAGGTGTAACTAGCCAGCAATGTAAACAATGCATTTTCTATGAAAAATCAGCATTTACAGTGCCCAGCCTGCAGGGAGGCTATAGACACCAGAACTCCTACATTAAACTAAAGTGGTTCTGGTGGCCATAGTGTCCCTTTAATAAAACATATTTTTTCTCACCTGTCAGTCAACTCTTCAATATAGACTCCTGTGCTGAAGAACTGAGGTACAGGGAGAGCGGGAGACACAGTCACAGATGCATATTCCCCCACCCATTCAAAAAACAAAAACAAAAAAACACATCTTCACCTGTTTCTCTTAACCCCTTAACGACGAGTGACGGACGAGGTCCGTCACTCAGGGGAATGCGTTAATGACGAGTGACGGACCTCGTCCGTCACCCGTTAAAATTAACCCCAGATCGCCGCAATCGCGGCGATCGTGGGGTTAATGGTGCTCCGGTCTGCCTCTGCATTAGAGGCAGACCGGGAGCACCAGATCGGGCTGTCAGAGTACATGTGCCCGCTCTGACAGCATGTCTGAGCGGGCACATGTGCTCTCTATACTCACCTCCGCCTCCCTGCACTTCCTGGTTCTGTGTGAAGTGCAGGGAGACGGATCTTCAGTGATCCTGCCCCCTGGTGGAAAAAAAAAATAGTAAAATTAAAATCCCACCCCCCTTTAACCCCCCTTTACCCATTTTAATAAAAAATTAACCCCTTCCCTGCCAATTGATCACTGACTACAGTGATCAATTGGCAGGGATTACATTTTACTAAGATCTGAGTTTTTTTAACCCCTGAGGGTTAATTCTTTTTTTTTTAACCCTCAGGGGTTCAATTTATTTTATTAATTAATTTAAATATTTTACAATTATAAATTTAGCTAGCTGGGGAGGGTGGAAGTTAGTGGGGAATTGGGGGATTTAGTATTACGCTAACTAGGGGGTTAACGTTAAAAAAAGTTTAAAAATAAGCTTTAAAAAGTTAAAAAAGTAAGTTAAAAAAAAGTTTTAATAACATTTAAGTAAAAAATTAAAAAAATAAACCCTTTACCCAGTCCAAATAAAAATTAACCCCTTCCCTGCCAGTCGATCACTGCCTACAGTGATCAAAATACAGATCACAGTATTATACTGTTCTAATTTTTTTTTTAACCCCTGACGATTAACTTTTATTTATTTTTTAACCCTCAGGGGTTAAATTTATTTAATTAACTAATTTAAATATTGTATAATTAAATATTTTGCTAGCTGGGGTGGGTGGGAGTTATGGGAAAATGGGGAATTTACTGTTAGTGCTGCTTACTGCTAGTTAGGGGTTAACGTAAAAAAAAAAGCTTAGAAAAATGTTAAATCTGTAAAAAAAAGTTTTACGAAAGTTTAGGAAACTTTAAAAAAATGAATAATCAAAACAAAAGTTTAAAAAATAGTTTTAAAAAGTAAAAAAAGTTTTAAAAAGTAAAAAAATACATTTAATAACGCTCATTACCACTACACCTGGTACAAGCTAGCGGAAAAATGATCCCACGCTAAGGTTCAAAATATGCCTTTTGAAATACCCTGGGATGTCTTCTTTAAGAAATGGTATGGCTTTATGGGGTATTTGGTTTATATAGCCTGGTAAAATACTCTAAAATGGGACATGGGCACAGCGTAAAAATTTAAAGTTTGAAAAAAAATGGCATGGCTGTGTCCCAAATGTGCCCCTCCGATGTCCACATATACCTAGCAAAGGTACATACGGGGGTATTTTTGTACTCAGCAGACATAGCTGAGCAACATATGAAGTATTATACAGTGGTAGTACACATAAGGTTTGCAAAATATACTGTGCAAACTCACTTTGTGTGTCAAAAAGGCAGAAAAAACGCTTATTACCACTACACCTGGTACAAGCTAGCGGAAAAATGATCCCACGCTAAGGTTCAAAATATGCCTTTTGAAATACCCTGGGATGTCTTCTTTAAGAAATGGTATGGCTTTATGGGGTATTTGGATTATATAGCCTGGTAAAATACTCTAAAATGGGACATGGGCACAGCGTAAAAATTCAAAATTTGAAAAAAAATGGAATGGCTGTGTCCCAAATGTGCCCCTCCGATGTCCACATATACCTGGCAAAGGTACATACGGGGGTATTTTTGTACTCAGCAGACATAGCTGAGCAAAATATGAAGTATTATACAGTGGTAGTACACATATGGTTTGCAAAATATACTGTGCAAACTCACTTTGTGTGTCAAAAAGGCAGAAAAAAAACGCTTATAACCACTACACCTGGTACACGCTAGCGGAAAAATGATCCCACGCTAAGGTTCAAACTATGCCTTTTGAAATACCCTGGGGGTGTCTACTTTAATAAATGGTAGGCCTTTGTGGGGTAGTTTGAATTTAAAACCTGCAAAGATGCTTGGAAATTGCACATAGGCCCGGCGTCAAAATTCAAAGTTCGGTCAAAACTGATATGGCTTGGTCTCCTATATGGCACTGTAGCTTCACAAAATAGTGCCATAGACATACAATGGGGGTGTCCTTTTACTCAGAAGACTTAGCTGAGCATAATTTGGGGGGTTTGAACTTAGTGGCACACATGAAATATACAAAATGCCCAGCAAAAATGCAATCCGTATGTAAAAAATGCACAAAATTATTTTTTACCACATACTTTGGCATGTAATGGTAAAAAAATGGGGGCATGTTAAGGCACAATATGCACCTTATGAGATACCCTGGAGTGTCTACTTTTACAAATGGTAGGCCTTTGTGGGTTTTTTTTGAACAGTCAAACTACTATAATACCCCAAATGGAAGCATAGGCTCATTAAATCCGTCTCTCAAAATTCTACTGTGAATACTGAAAAGGACAGGTCTCCTATATGGCACTGTAGCTTCACGAAATAGTGCCAAAGACATACAATGGGGGTACCGTTGTACTCAGCAGAAGTAACTGAACACATAATAAAATTTTGTACAGGAATAGCACACACCAACTTTACAAAATACACATGAGAAGTTCTTTGTTATAAGTTTGTGTGCGAAAACCCCCAAAAAACACAATTTTACTCCAATATTTAGCAGAGGTTGGCGGTGAAATGGCTACGTAGAAAGTGTCAAAACAACCTTAGGTAAATAGCCTGTGGTGTCTACTTTATATAAATATATACTTTTGTGTGGCAATTTTGTTTTCTTTTATGGCTATTAGGCTTACAAGACAAACATACCAAATTCTAAAATCGCTCCACATAAAAAGTTTATTTTACTCCTTGTGCTTTGTGACCTGTAACTACCAAAAAAAACTTAAAATCCCAGACACATTATATATTCTGTAATTCAGAACAACTAAATGAATTTATTTTTAATTACTTTCCTTAACCTGCACTAATTATGTACACATTATTATTGCAAAAACTGTAAAAAAAAAACACAAAAATTAATTTTTTTGCATATTTCTGTATTTTTTTTTATAATAAATAAGCATTTATATATATATGTGTTACATCAAATTAAAGCCCTTTCTGTCCTTTAAAAAACGGTATATAATATGTGTCGGTGCAATAAATTAGTAAAATGCAAATTGCAGTTGAACGCAAATAGCAAAAAATGCAAAAAATGCCGTTGTCATTAAGTGAAAGACAAGCTTCTGAAGCTCTGTCCTTAAGGGGTTAATTTCCAATTTGCATTTTTTGCCTCCTTTCTTATCCCCTCTTTTGATTGTTTTGCCCACTGTAGTGTATCTTATCTCCCATTTCCCCTTTGTGTGTCTTACACCCCTCTTGTGTGTCTCTTACAACCCCCTTTTGTTTATCTTTTACTTTATCCCAGCCCCTCTGTGTCTTCTTTTCCCCTTCTTCCGCACCTTTGTATGTCTCTACCCCCAGTACATTGTGTGTCTTTCTTCCCAAAGCCCCTTTGTCTCTTAGCCCCAGCCACAGCCTCTTTGTCTCTTATTCCACTTCCCCAGCCCTTCTGTGTGTCTTTTTCTTCTTCCCCATCCCTTCTGTGTGTCTCTTTCCCTGTAGCTCCTCTGTGTGTCTCTTTCCTCACAGCCCCTCTGTGTGTCTCTTGTTCACCTTCTTTAACCCCCCTGTGTCTACTCACTATTGTTAGTGAATAGCGGCTATTTACCAGAATCTATATTCAAAATTTCACCAGTAGAAGCAGGTAGATACTGGCTGCCATTACTTAAAGCAATAGCTACATGTTTTTATATATTGGCATCTATGCAATCCACATGAGTTTGAAAATTATTCTTTATATAATAGGTTTTGGAATAATATACATATTGTGAGTGCACGTACATGTAGCTCTAACGACGACTGTAATGCAAGGTATTTAGTTGCGTTCTCTGATATATTTTGACTTCTAACAGTCTGTTTAACATTTCAACATTATTCATTTCTTGTACGCCGAGAGACTGATATTTGTATTAACATTTAAAATCATGCAGCGTGGAAAAATGAATTAAATAAATGAAAACATTTAAGAAGAAAAAAAAAAAGACTAAATTGCATAACTACCGTATTAGTTTAATCTAATTTGTGCTAGCATGTGACTGTGTGTCTCTTCCACTAAAAACTCTTTAGGGAATATCTAGTAATTTGGAAAAGACGAATTCTTTATCTCTTCAAACTATGATCTTCTTTTTTTACATTAAGCTATCTCTATGTATGATAATACATCCCAAACATTATTTATAATTTTTTTGTTTATTTTTCTGATACTGTGATATTAATTTGTTATTTCCAGTAACAATTATTTTTTTTACACTTTACAGCCTTATTCATATCATAATTTCTGAAACCATGCATTTGAAATTGTAGTTTTATGACATGAGCAGCTGTTTCCGTATTTATTCATTTCTGCTAGTGTTTATTTTATATTTTTCTTCAACTTGCTCTTCAACTTTTTCACGTTCCCAATTCAGTCATATAAATGAAAGAAAAAAAATGACAATAAAATAATGGGTTGGCTTTATATTTCTTGCAGAGAATATTTTATGGCTGAATCTATATATATTATGAAAACACATTTTATGTTTTCCTAGTTTTATTTAAAAAGTACATTCTAAGATAAACCAAAACCAGAGAAATATTCTTCTAAAATATAGCACAAAGTTCAAATAAACTACCCAGTGCTCTAGGAAGGACCCCAAGGACCCCAATCTGGCACCCTGCAGCAGGCCGTGGGTAACCTCAGTTCAGCTAAAGTGTCAAATGCTGGGAATTCAAAATCTCAAAATTCCTACTGTAATGAATGCATCCCATTGTTCGAAGGAAAGCGAGTACATATTGTCTTGTGAAATCCAGAGTGATAATGAGACACCATATAGCAATTGGCTAACACATGTGTAAAACATGGAGGAGGACAAATAAAGGAGTCACTTTGATAAATTGATCAAATAAGGAATGTCTAAATTGTTTAATTCTCCTATTGGCTACCAAAGCTCCAACCTTTATAAAGATTAAAAATTAGACTTTGGAAACTTTTAATTAACTTTTAATAATTGAATGCTGTTTTGCAAGTAGCTTGATTTTTATTACATTTCATGCTTCCACTATTCTTTTACTCTTCATTTTACTACTGTCCTCCTCTTGGGGTGTTTTTTGTTTTTTTTTACCCACTTTCTATGCTTAATTTATATTATATATATATATATATATATATTTATATATATATATATATATATATTATTTCACTCCGGGTTTAGTTGTTTTTTTCTACGGCATTAGAATTTGGAGTATGCTAATACATCTTTGAGTGAATTCCTCTGTATTTTATTATTTTCTGTGGCACCACATTTATATTTGAGTGTTACAGTTTGTTACATATTAGTTTGTTGCGTTCAGAGTCCTGCTGCTTCTATGGCAGCAGTATCCTGAACACTGCTACTTGTAACATCTCTATATATATATATATTGTTATTTACCTGGAACTGCGTTGTTAGGAGATTGCTGATTACATATCGGTTTATTATTATCTTTTGTCACCTTATGGATTTTATCAATTAATTAGTCATCACTATTTTATTACTTGATAGACATCTCCTTATTTTTAGGTGCGCTCACACTATAGTTTTATTTTTTTTAAATTGTCAATAAACCCTCTGATAAAGAGAGAAACATTGTGGTCATGAACAGATCTTACTAGTTGAAAGAAATTGCACGTCCAATAGTCGATTAATCTGTGTAAAACATAATGGCTCAGATGCAACTATTTTAGATACACAGTTAAATGAAATGGTTACTAAATTTAAGGAGAGAGGTTATCACACTGAAATACTGGAGGGAGAAACAACTAGAATATTGGGTTTAGACAGAAAGGGTTTACTATCCCATAAGAAACAGGAATGAAACAAAAGGGATATAGTACCATTTATTTCCACATTTGGTCCACAAGTCGTTTTGTGGCACATATTGTATGCAAACATGGTTTAGAAAGCACAAGTCTACAATCCATACAGATAAAACCGACCTCCCTTTCCCTGACCATTTTATTTATTGTCGTCATTCCATTTCACACGTACGTTTTCAAATCATTGATTGGGTAGCCCCCTAAGGAAAGGAGGAGACTCAAAGGAACCTCCTATGAATAAGTGAAAAGTTCTGGATTTTTAAATTGGATACTATCCTCCCTGTCCCTGCACTATCCTTTACTTCCTTTGAAGTTCACACTGTCCGCATATTTAAGCCCACTCCTTTAAGAATTGCCATTATCTATCGCCCTCACACCCCCTGGTCATCCTAGGCTATTCATAAAACACTCTTCTTCCTGGCTACCCTACTTTCTCTCCTCTAGCACTCCCTCCCTTATACTTTGGGACTTTAACATCCAAATCAACAACCTCAACTGTTCTGATGCCTTCCGTCTACTCTTTGTAACCTCCGCCTTTGGCCTCACACAGTGGTCTACTTTAGCAACTCATGCAGCAGGAAATACTCTTGACCTCATTTTCACCAATCTCTGTACCACCTCTAATCTCTCCATTGTTCCATTTCCTTTATCTGACCACCATCTGCTGACCTTTGGCATACCCCGTACTGAAATTTCACCATCCTCAACTCTCCAATCTCGCAAAAACCTCCACTGCCTTGATCTCCAGCATTTCTCCACCAAACTCCAAACTCTTCTTTTTACAATTCTCAAATCTCACTTGCCCTAACTTTGCAACCTCACTCTACAACTCCACTCTATCCTCTCAACTAGACATCATGGCACCTCGCACATTTAAATGCAACAAGCACTCCCAGTTACAACCCTGGCACACCAAGCTGTCGCAATATATCTCCAAAAATGTTCAAGAAACTGCTTACTCTGCACCTGACTTCATCCACTATAAATTTATGCTGCACTCCTACACTCTGGCTCTTTCCTCTGCAAAGTAAATTACTTCAACACCCTTATAAGCACACTGTCCCTCCAACCCAAATGCCTATTTCACACTTTTAATGCTCTCCTCTGACCTGTTGCTCCTCCTCCTCCTACCACCCTATCCACCTTAAACTTTGCAACTCACTTCACTGAGAAGATTTCTACAATCGGAGAAGATATCTCTAACCTCCCTCCCTTTTCAGTACATCATCCAACTCCACTCCCTCCGCTGTTCTATGCACATTCGCAACAAAACACCAAAAAGATGGCAATCTACAATACAGAAATAATAGAGACGGACATAGCGCAATACTGTTGCAAAATAATTATAATCGTAGTTATAAATAATTGCACTCACAAAACCAATTTGATTGAAGGCATATCAAAATATGATGATGTGGATAATTCAGGACTTGTGGAGCATCAGAATCATGTATAGGAGGAAAAAGACAAATAATAGTGCAGAGTATCCAAGTAAAAAATGACACACTTTATTCACAGGTACACTTACAAAATTGCAGTGTCAAATAGGCACATCAAGGTTCAGGTGGAGTCACACGTCCCAATGGAAAAATCCAGTGGAGCAGAGGAACCAGATGCATAAAAATTAAATAAATAAATAAAACCGATAATGAAAATAAAAATGCTAATACTCTAGCACTAAAAACAAAGCCCTACGCGTTTCGTTCAGAAATGAACTTCCTCAGGGGCATTGAGCATACAATCATCCATATGCAAGCATTATCCACATCATCATATTTTGATATGCCTTCAATCAAATTGGTTTTGTGAGTGCAATTATTTATAACTACGATTATAATTATTTTGCAACAGTATTGCGCTATGTCCGTCTCTATTATTTCTGTATTGTAGATTGCCATCTTTTTGGTGTTTTGTTGTTATTGTCTTGAGGATATAAGAGGAATCCTTTATCTACGATACAGTTAACTAAGGGTAATTTGTGTGTTTTTGTTTCACCTAATACCCACTAAGTGTGTCTGCTATCTACACACAGGTGAATGTACATTGTCTGTTTATTGATCATTCTATGCGCATTCGCACCTACTACAATGGAAGAGATTTCTGCTCTGCTCCTGTCCTCCCGCACCACCACCTGTTTTCCTGTCTGCCCACTGCTCCCACGCCTCCCCCTCTGTCAGTCCCTGCATTGGCTTTCTGTAAGATATAAGGCACAATTTAAGATTTTGGTGCTTGCTTACAAGTCCCTACATAATGCGACTCCAACCTTCCTATCCTCCCTAATACACACGTATGTCCCGTCGAGGCCCCTGCGCTCTGCTGAAGACCTACGCCTATCATCTGTCCGTACTCCCGCATCTGATGCTTGCCTCCAAGACTTCTCCAGGGCTGCAACTTTTCTGTGAAACTCCCTTCCCTTCTCCGTTAGACTTTCACCCAGTCTCCACTCCTTCAAAAAATCTTTGAAAATACACTTCTTCAGGAAGGATATCATTTAAACTGTTAGCGGGTTTTTATCCCCCCCCATGACTCCTCTCCTGCAACTGTCAAAAAATAACCTACTAAGTTCTCAGTGATTACTTTTCTAGCAACCTATTTCATAACCCCTACTTATACCCTTTGTATCACTATACCCCACTCCCTCTAACATGTAAGCTCATTGAGCAGGGCCATCAACCCCTCTCTTCCTGTGCGTCCATTTGTCTGGTTACAATTACATGTCTGTTAGTCCACCCATTGTACAGTGTTACGGAATTTGCTGGTGCTAAATAAATAATAAAATAATAATAATAATAATATTATGTGGTCAAAAGGCCTAAATTGTGAATTTAATTTGCGTAAATTTCTTTGAAATTATTCTGTACTTATTTTCTTTCTAGGTTGTCTTTCAGAGGCTGTTTTTCTGGCTGCAGTGCCATACTGGCTTCTTTTGTAGTTGTGCAAGAGGTTCCTGTACAGTTCAAGGGAACACTTAATTTACAATGATCATTAATTATATATCGGCTTTCAATTACTGGAAATTTTTTTGACCATATGTTTTTTTGATCATAAATAACAAGAACTAATGTACTAAAGTAAGCTCTACATTATATTTCATGATTTTTCTTCTTTCTTCTTATAAAGAAAAACAATTATTGATTGTTATTATCATCGAAGGTTATTGTTAAAATGTTGGTGTAATATCTCTTGGTTATACCTCCTTATCTTAGACCAAATAAAAACATGGCTTTTACATTTTACTGCAGCCGGTGCACCTCTCAGATGTTTCCCTTACTCTTTAGTTATATTGTGTGAATTTGTGTTTCTTCCTGCGGAAGTGTTTTGGCCGTAGCCGAGCCCGAGCCCCATTCCTTGTGTGCACACTCTTTCTACGCTTCTTTTGTCAAATTGTGTCAGACATATGGAAAATACATAAGATAAAGTATGGTATCTTTTCACTACTTTGGAATTTAAGTGAAATAAACACATTTTAGTCTTATCTTCACAATTCAGATTCAACCTAATGTAAGCTGACAAACTCTCCATTAATCCATCCATCCATCTATCCACCCATCCATCCATCCATCAATCCGTCAGTCTGTCAATCCATTCCCCTGTCTATCTGTCTGTAAATCCATTAATCCTTACAAACACAAACTGCATTGAAACTTAATTTATTTTATTTTGCTAATTGGTTATTAATTAATTGCTCTCAAATTTTTCCCTTTTCACGATATTGTTTACATTTATCCTCTGTAAAATCTTTGCGAATTTTATGATATGCCACAGACTTGAATTTTTGATTCATCGTTATTCTTCTTGGCCAGTAGGTAGCAGTTGGACGCTTAAGAATTTTAACATATCTGTATAGAGTTTGACTATAAAACTAATGAGCTTCTGTACTTCACGGATTTATTGTGTAGTCATTAGTTATTTGAAAACAACATGTGCAAAGTCATCTCATAAAATTATATGTCTATCTCCTTTATCGTCCTTCATGCAAAGTGTTTTCTTGTTTGATGTCTTCGCTCATAGTACAAAGTTGGCCTACTGATTTAAAACAAAAGAAAGAGGGCCATATTTTTCACTCACTTGCCTTTAACTATACCCAATATTATAAGGAGCCAGCAATAAAAATAGGCTACGTGTTCGCTTGTGCATACAGTTAATCACTGACTGACACTATGAACGTTTTGGATAGCTAAGATACATGAGGTACTTAAATGTACCTTCTTGTCAAGTTTTTCCTTTTTGCAGTGATTCTTATATGACACAATTATTGTAATTTATATATAGCACCTGGGCTTTCTGGGGTCCCTCTGGAGCCTTACTTATGACACAAGAAATACTTCATTACACATCTGAAACGTAATTCATTTGGATGCTTAACCAATTGTGCTTTTGTTTTGACCCAGTATTACTTTTTCTGCGAGTATACGGATATTATAGGAATAAAGACTATTTTTGTTCAATAAATTAGCCTACTTTCACGTTGCATCTGCAGATGGCACTATTGTACAACTAAAGGATTAATAATAGCTAGTGAAAGATTTAACTTGAAAAGAATGGTAATATGGAATTTCATTGCAAATCATTCTATTCTAAATTATTATTTACAATGTTTCAATAGTATTTGACATTAAATAATTTACATGATAATGACACCTTCCATATTGAATAAAAAAAGTTTAGTTTTTTTACAAGAATTTTTACATATATCTTTTGGAAGTTTTGGTATAAAACTTTGATTTCTTGCTGTAACCAACAGTGGAATGTTTCAGGAAATGTAATGATAGAATACGTGCTTCAAGGAGACGATGATCCCCCCCCCGCTAGTATTCTGTAATGCCCCAAAATATATTAAACTATTTGACATTTTTTTTTTCTTTTTTTGTACTTAATTAAAAATCTTACAAATGTGATGTGGAAGTTCTATCACGTTCCTAAACATAGTAATATATAAATGGGAAGGTTAGTGGAGGTGGTGATCCTGAAGTGATGTCTTTAAACTAAAAGAAAAGATGCCAAAACGTAGGTTGATGAACAAAGAACATTAGCCATAAAGTTGTCTCCAATAGTGGAGGCAGACTCCGTCGGGAAGCTAGATCCTCATCTTCTGTAGATCCTGATCGATTATTAAATCTAAGTAGCTAACTCAACTTTTTCCAAATAGGCTCACACATGGCAGCCTTTGCTTCAGCTTGCCTTCTTCACACCATTGTGCTAGGAACCCATGCATGTATAATACACTTATATACTAAATATATTGAGTTTTTCTTGCCATTAAATGGTCTTTCTAAAGATACCATTATTTTCATCATATCATATAATTCACTATAAAAAAATTATAAAATATGATGAAAAAAATATTTAAAAAACTATTTAAAAAAAACTTTGACCCCCAAAATCTGTTGCGCATCTACAACCGCCAAAAAAACCCTGTGCTAAATAGTTTCAAAATGTTGTCCTGCGTTTCGAGATACCCAATGTTAACATGTTTTTGATTAAGTGGCTACTAAAAAAGACTAGACATACCCCATTTGCAATACCTTGGGTTGTCTTCTTTTGCAAATGGTATGCCATCATGGGGGTAATTCTCATTCCTGGGCTACCATATGCTCTCAAAGGCAACATAACCAATCTGGCAAAATTCAATGTGAAAAAATGGAATATCAAGCCATATTTTTTAACCTGTAACTTTCAAAAACACTATAAAACCTGTACATGGGGGGTACTGTTATACTCGAAGACTTTGCTGAACACAAATATTAGTGTTTCAAAACAGTAAAATGTATCACAACAATGATATCATCAGTGGAAGTGCCATTTGTGTGTGAAAAATGCAAAAAATGTTCACTTACAATATCATCGCTGTGATATGATTTACTGTTTTGAAAAACTCATATTTGTGTTCAGCAAAGTCTCCCCAGTATAACAATACCCCACATGTACAGGTTTTATGGTGTTTTGGGTTACAGGGTCAATATAGGGCTTGCCCATTTCAGTTTGCCAGATTGATTTGCTGGGTCTATGTTGGCTTATGAGACCATATGGCAGGCCAGGAATGTGAATTAACCCCAGCATGGCGTACTATTTTCAAATGTGGACAACCCAGGGTATTCAAAATGGGGTATGTCCAGTCTTTTGTAGTAGCCACTTAGTCATGAATGCTGGCCAAAGTAAGCGTTTTTATTTGTTTTTGTGCATTAAAACAAAATAATAAATAACTTTACTGGTGATATCATTATCGTGATAAGTTTTATTTTTTTTAAATGTACATTTTATATATATATATATATATATATATATAGACACATATGATATGTGTGTATATATATATGTATATATACACACACACACATATATACATATAATACGTGTGTATATGTATGTGTGTGTGTGTGTGTGTGTGTGTTTGTGTATCCACACACTTTTATTTCCTATATATGTATAATATATTATAAAATAATTAAAGCATTTTATAATATATTATACATACATAATACTTATATATAATTTCATTATAAGTGTATTTTGAGATATATGTGTATATATCTCAAAGTACACTTAGAATTAAATCAAATTTATGCATTATATATGTATAATATATTATAAAATGCTTTAATTATTTTATAATATATTATACAATATAATATATGTACAATATATTGTTTTGATTATTTGTGTCAGGGGGAATTCCTGAAAGCTCAGACAGTCCCCCTGCAAGCAGCTCTATAGACTTCTATTGCGGCCATGTGATCACATAGCCTTGGAGGGCCAGGGTGGCTGGAGTTGCTGCAGAGGGACTGCTGGGGTTGCCGCGTATCGCCGGTCCAGGTGAGACCAGGTACATCTGCGGTCCTTAACACCCATTTTTCACGGACGTACCCAGTACATCCGCAGTCGTTAAGGGGTTAAAATTGCATCTAGAATTATAAAAAATTATTTAGTTTTCCCCCCATAAAAAGCATTTGTTAAATATATAGATTATTATGGCAAACAGATGGAAATACAATGTATGTTACTAATAATATCCAATACTGGACACTCTTCATGTATTTTTAAAAAGGTTCTTACAAGTCACCTGAATTTTCTGACCCAGATACACATAGCGTGTGGAACCTTTATCTTTTGCCAAAATATTAAAGTAAAAAGTGGTGAGAATGATTCTCATTTTTTATTTATTTTTACAAACAGCTTTTTTAATGTGAGTTAAAGTTGAGACCTGAAACGTCTCTCCTGAAGAACCATCCAAGCTTACCTCATAGTCTATTATTACACCCTACTTCCAATAAATCGGTATTCATTTAGTCCTAAGTGAGACAATTGTGGTTAGAGCCAATTATTAGGTGTCAGCTACATTTTTAAATGTCAAATTATGTCATTCTCTGTGCTTATGTGCATCCTTATTAATATGACCTCTGATGACTGAGCTAAGAACAGTTCCATTGTTAGATGGTTTATGGACAAAATGTACATTAGTGAGCAGAAACACTTAATGGCCAGTGTCTTCCTACCTGCTACATACTATATCTTCCATAGTTTAGAACTAAGTATTAATAGTGACACAATAATAAATTATACATTTTTAAGTAGTAGATGCCATTATTCATAAGAAATATTTTAGCATAATCAGAAATGCACAGGAAGCATTTTAATACTTGAGTTTTTCGTCGTAAGCTCCAATTATGACAAATCAATTAAGTTATAAATTTTCGTTAGCTAACAGATTTGTACTAATTTTATATTTTATTTTGACTTAATGCAGGGGTAGGCAACCTTCAGCAATCCAGGTGTATACATAACAATATACATATAATACGACATATATAAAGTAAAAATGTTACTCTCTTAATGCAAGTTTTTCATCTTCATACATATAGAAGTAAATACTTAAAGGGATACAACACACTAAAATGCATTTTGGAAAAACAGAGTTATTGTGTGTTCGGGCGCTTGAATTGGATTAAATGGAAAAAATAGTGCTGCTACCACCAATGTGCAATCCTCCCACGACTTGACACAAGTATAACATATATAGTATGGGACTGTGTGGTTAATAAATCAACCCCAGTCTATAGGTGGAGCGCTCAAAAGTGAGGTAACTCACCCCCCTCCTTTGGGCCGTGTAGATAACCTGATACAGAGCCTGAACTCTGGCTCTGAGTATATGGACGTGTGTGTCTATGTGGGGACACAAACCCTATAGGTTGACGTAGAAATGGTCACGTTGTTCCTTTAAAAAATGAAAAACCACATTTGGTGCAGCATGTACAGATAATGCAGTGTAGGTGACAGGGTACAGTGAACTGCTCACCTGATTCAGAGCCTGGACCCTGGCTCTGAGTATATAAGCATATGTGTCTATAAGGGGACACAGAACCCTGTGGATGAATAGCTGGAGCACAAGTAGTTTCTTCACCAGGAGGAGGTTAGTAAAAAAGGTAATTTATTAAATAAAAAACTAGTATTAGTAAAATAATAAAAAACAATGAATATACTGAGTCCTCAGTCCTGTGGGTTGTCCGAGACGCGTTTCGCCGGTCGGCTTTTTCAATCGGTGTAATCCTGTGTGCTAACTTATGCTATATTTGGCTAACTTATGTTAAAATATAATTCGATTGAATATTAATCATACCCCTCTTCATTATCCGTTTTTTACTTTCCCATTTTTGCCACACTGTATGAGAGACTTTCTTTATGTACAAAGATACGTTTTTGCCCATAAACAATATGGCGGCCGCAGATTCACCCATATATGGGCGGACGAAATGCGACCGCAACAAGTGATGATGAAAGCGGAAGTGACATAGGCGGAACAGAGCCGCGGCCGATTTCGAAATGGAGGACACCTGGAAACAGATCTCTAGCAACGATATAAAAGAAGCACACGAGCACACAGGATTACACCGATTGAAAAAGCCGACCGGCGAAACGCGTCTCGGACAACCCACAGGACTGAGGACTCAGTATATTCATTGTTTTTTATTATTTTACTAATACTAGTTTTTTATTTAATAAATTACCTTTTTTACTAACCTCCTCCTGGTGAAGAAACTACTTGTGCTCCAGCTATTCATCCACAGGGTTCTGTGTCCCCTTATAGACACATATGCTTATATACTCAGAGCCAGGGTCCAGGCTCTGAATCAGGTGAGCAGTTCACTGTACCCTGTCACCTACACTGCATTATCTGTACATGCTGCACCAAATGTGGTTTTTCATTTTTTAAAGGAACAACGTGACCATTTCTACGTCAACCTATAGGGTTTGTGTCCCCACATAGACACACACGTCCATATACTCAGAGCCAGAGTTCAGGCTCTGTATCAGGTTATCTACACGGCCCAAAGGAGGGGGGTGAGTTACCTCACTTTTGAGCGCTCCACCTATAGACTGGGGTTGATTTATTAACCACACAGTCCCATACTATATACACTAAAATGCATACCTTCCTTTCTGTAACACAGTGTATAGATAATGCAGTGATAGGTATATGCAGACATATTCATTAAAGTACATTGTAATACAAGAGATAATCTCTTCCAACATTTCTACCACTCATGCCAATACATTTTAGGTTTCTATCTGCAAGAGCCTCCCACTCACCTTCTAGACCAGGAAGAGATGTCACCAATCAGGATGATCTCATTCTGGTCTTCAGGATGTTTTTTCATCATAAACAACGTTTATGGGATACAGAAACACCATGTAGATCAGAATATGTATCTACTAGAGGCCCAGTTGCTAAACCATTTATCACAGAATAATTGAAAGTGCTACATAAGCTGACAGCAGGCATATGTCAACTTCTAAAAAACTATTCACAGCCTAGTCACGCCTTATTGACCCAATTGGGTGTACCAATCTCCAGAACCATTAAGCACTACACAACAGAACTCAAAGGGGAGAGATGGCAAACGAATTACTCCTGAATTATTGCAGGTGTATCTCTATGGTGATTATGTATCAGACGTGTATACAATAAAACATTAAATATTTCAGATACATTGAGATTTATGAGAAAATATATCAATTGTTATCTGTCTCCTCTTTTTTTTTTTACTTAAATGTATCTATATATATATAGTTCTCTACATTGAAATGAATTAGTTTTCTTTTATGACTGAATATCATTAAATCTTGAGTAAAGCTTGACCATCTGGAGTGTGGCACTGTGTACTAGAAATCTATCTATTCTAGAATATGTGTTGTATACTGTTGAGTTGTATGTGTGGTATGTGAAATCTTTCTCAGTCAGATGAAGCATTCGTCATGGATCAACTATATCATTGTGTAACCTAATGTGTTGAATTTATTTTAAAGGGGTACTATAAGTGCCAGGAATACAAAGCTGCATTCCTAGCAGTATAGCTTCCTCTACCTCCCTCATCCCTCATGCCCCTCCTAGTCAGTGAAAATAGTGTTAAAAACACTTTATCTTCTTACCTTACCCCAGTGCTAATGTCCCATGGCACTGGGTCACGGCTCCACATCCTCCTCCATTCCGCGATGAGTGGGCGCTAATGCGCATGCGCGCCAAATACTGCACGCGCATTGAATTATTGCTTTCCTATGGGAAAAAAATCTGACACTTGATGTCATCATGCAGAGCATGAGGATGTCCAGCTGTTTACATTGCAGCACTAAAGGCAATAGGGACACTGTACCAAGACCACTTCAATGAGCTGAAGTGGTCTGAGTGCCTATAATATACTTTTAATTGAATCCTTGTTGCCAGTGAGGCTAAGGCACTGCTTGTGGAGGAGGAGGAGTCTGTTGTTGGATCCAGTAAAACATTTGTATCACCTCCCACTATTAATTCTCCAAATTTGTAGCTAGACCCAATGGCCAATGAACAACAGAAAACAATGGCCAATACCCAAACTACAAACTGTGCTTGGTGTTCATATGGGCCATCGCTATTAAGCAGAGTATATGGTCTGTTGTTGAGATAGCAGTGTCGTAATAAGAACCCACCTTGTGTGCCAGTGAGAAGGGTATCTGTTTGCTGATCAGGATGGAGTTTCCTCTTTTCTTGGATTTGTAATAAGAATAAAAATATATTCAGAAGTGTTTGGAGTTACATTTTTGTCTGTTGCCCCATTTCAAATCGGTTTCTTGATAGAATGCGACTCGCTCATTTTTTCCTTGCTTGCTCCAAAGATAATCTCCTTTTTGTGGGCGGCTTTAGCCCTTTAACATTCATAAAAAATATAGAGAGGGCCACAATTGAAACAACAAGTAGTATAAGATCGCATCCACTGATTGTGTTGTGAGAGCGATGACATTGTGGACATCATGCGCAGGACTGTCTGTGATTAGCATATACAAAACATTTTGACACATACCCAGTAGTAGCATAACAAAAAATATTCATAAGAATGTCAAACAGAAAAGCTGAAAGAATTATTTACAGACAACCATTGGTATGTGTCCGTGAGAACAGTAATGATGTGGTCATAAGTACCATCTGCAGGTGGAGATAAACGTGGCAAGGAAAAGGATAAAACTAAGGCTTCGTGACCCATTCTTCATCTGGCCCCCCTCCTGGCAGCGGCTCCATCACCTCTTTTCTATTCTGAATTACCACTGCTGATTTTGTCTCAAACTATGTTTAGGCTCTACGTAAACTATTCGTAAGAGTTTTCTATCCTCAGGAGAAGTCCAACCAAGTCCCCCAAATAATATCGAAGAAACAATTAGTGTCAAAGATAGATCATTAACTCTTCCCCTGTAGTGAGAGAAACGTCCTTTTCATCAGAGAAATAACAAATTAGGCACTAATAGGTTCACTTTGATGGTGACACCAATCTTGTGTTATTTTTGCAGTGGTTCTTCTCTTGTGTCCATGTTTGTGATCATTTGCAGTCACTGATATATTCCATATATTCCAACATCTTTCGGATTAGTAGTGATTTTGTCCACTCCAATTTGGCATACCATGAGCTTGACTGGATATCCCCACTTGTAAGTAATGTTGGCTTCAAGTAGTGCCTTTGTAATTCGGGCAAAAGCTCATAGTATTGGAAAACAGTAGTTGTATATTTGCAAACTGCCCCTGCAGCTTCACTGATTTTCTTGCAGTTTGCATAATTTTCTCCTTTGGCATGTGGAAAAAAAACTTTTGTGATGATGTCTCTTGGTATTGTGGTACCTATGTGTGGTGCCCTGGAAAGTCTGTGTGTATGGTCAAGCATAAACTTCAACTGGGTAAGCTCTGGCACCAATGATTGGAATGAATTACAAACTCAGTGAGGGACCTACTTCCTCTGGAATCCCTTGGATTCCTATATTATTGCAGCAGTCTTTATCTTCATGGTCTGGCAATTTATCTTCCAACCTCCTGAGCTTAGGATACATCTCCTCATAGGCATCCACCATAGAGTTGTGCACTGCAATGAGCTCCTCCCTTTTTCCATTCAAATGCAAGGATCTTCCCACCACCACCTGGAGATCCCGTTTAATGTTGTTAGCCAGCTTTGTGAAGTCTTCTCTCAAAGAAGTCTTCAGCTCATTGAGTATATTTTGTATTTATTGCTCCGGAGTCTGAGCTGAGGGCAGTGCTAATACAGAGGCCACATCAATTCCCTCCAAGCTTGAGGCCTGGATAGGCTGCTCAATTGCCATTGTGAGGGATAAGGCCTGGAATTGTTCATGCGTCACTGCGAGTTTGTGTTTTAGTTGGCTTAGGTGCCATTCTGTTGCCAAGTGGATATCACTCGGGTTTGTGTGAAATTTAGGGATAAAATGTTGGAAATCATGCTTTAATCCACTATGCCAGCATGCAGCCTCCGGAGAACGTCTCACCTCATGTGGCTTCAGGCCACGCCTCCATTCCTCTTGCTTTTTATTAATATTCTTTTTTTGTTTATTTTGTTTAATTAAGACCTCTTCTCAACTAATTTCTTCAACTTCTCTGAATGCTTTATTGGCAATCATATGTAAACCATATTTTTTCTCTAAAAAGTAATTTAAATGGTTTTGTGCTTGATATACTTGTTTTTTTTAACAATTTCTTCAAAGTCTCATAACTTGTCCTTTTGGGATATTTTTTAACCATGTTATGATGACAGCTATTGTACAAAAAATACCAATTGACACTAACCTTTTTAAAGTGTGTACTGGTCTCTTCGTGATCATCTTTAACATAAATGTTAAAAATCAAAAAAGTGACTTGTTCCTCACTAAAAACAGTAGATAATTTTACATTTGTCATTCATTATTGTTAAGAATTATTTTAAAAAAAACTAAAATGCCTCCAAATTCTTCTTTTGAGCCTCTTCAGGTCCAAAACAAATGATCAGTGTAACAGCAACAGGTAACCAGGCAATATGCCCAGCCATGAATGCTGTATATAAAAAGGACTTGGTATAGTTAGCGCAAACATGGTTCCCATTGCTGTACTGAGGATCTGTAAAAAGAAAGAACGATCACAATTAAAAAAAATATTATATAAAATAAGAGATATACACTCCTAATAAAATCAATTTGACGCTGAGGAAATTTAGCAGATTTCAAGAAAAAAGTAATTGTTTTTAATCCTCTTTTATGATCAATGATAGAGTAAAGGGAAGAGGCGGCACTGTTGACTAGAATATCATCTTTGTTCCACTTTGCATAAATTAATAACTTTTAGTAAGGGTGTTGAACCTCTAAATAAGAAGGATTTTGTTTCTCCAAAGGTTTTATGAAATACTCCATATACCCCAATAATGGGGCTGAAATAGAATAATATCCACAATAACGGGTCTGCTTAGAGGATTTATAGGATCTTTATGTTACTTAGGGAGAGTTTGAAAGACATCCACTCCCCACACATTTTTTGGAGATGCATAATAAAGATCCCAAAGGGTTAAAGTTTTTAGGTTGTGAAAGAATTTTAAAAAATTGGAGAGGAAAAATTTAATCAAAATATTAGTCTGACAGGAAATGAGGTGGCTTTTTAAATTACTAACCTTCTGCCATAATAGGATTAAATAAGGATTATTTTTGTACAAGATTTTTATAAGTTTTTTTTGTCTCCCCTCCCCTTCATATTTTTCTTACATATATATTTATATAAAAGAACTCATACTCGCACTCCAGCTCCCTGGTCTTGTCAGTACCTCAGTCCAAAACTCCAGACACAGATATAAAAGATGAGCATCAATTATCAATTTGAATTACAAGTCCTACGAGGGAGCTCATATACTTATATACACTGAACAAATTTTTTCAGAGTATATTTTAGAATGGCCAATATTTGAGAGAAATAGGCCCTTTGTGTACATAGAAAAAGTCTTAGATTTTTGAGTACAGCTCATAAAAAATGGGGCAAAAACAAAAGTGTTGCGTTTATAATTTTGTTCAGTTTATATACATATTTATGTCTGATTTTCCAGGCAAATTAATTTTCTTATGTCCTCTGGTTTTTGGGGAGTAATATTACCATTTTCAATAGTTTTTTCCACCTATTTTTATATACTATGCTTTTATCTTTTTTTTATACCACACTTTTAATATTTTAATCTCCTGCTTCCTTATTAAGTTGCTATGCATTACTATAAATTATTTAACCTTTGGTTAATATATATATTAGCTATGCCTAGTCAATATTTTGCAGCTATGCTTACTCAATTTTCCTGCTTTTGTTTCATTGTTTTGTTTTATTGTACAGATAATTTTTATGCCTTTATATATGACATCTATGTTGTATTTATGCAAAATAGGATTTACTCCTTTATACTATCTTGTTTCATTGGGGCAATATTGCTTCCAAAGCAACGTTTAGGTCATATGCCCCATTATTCATTTACTTTTGTTAATTTTCACATATGCCTCTTACATTTTCATATAGTCGCTTGAGAGGGGATATGATAACATTATACAAATAAATTCGGGGCCAATACAAACCATTGTGTGGAAATCTATTCACAAACCGGACTTTACATAGGACACGAGGCCATGCGTTTAGACTGGAAGAAAGAAGATTTCATCTAAGGCAAAGGAAAGGTTTTTTTTACTGTAAGAACAATCAGGATGTGGAATTATCTGCCTGAAGAAGTGGTTTTATCAGAGTCCATACAGATGTTCAAACAGCTACTAGATGCATACTTGCAAAAACAGAATATTCAAGGATATAATCTTTCAATGTAGGGTAACAACTGCTTGATTCAAGGATAAATCTGACTGCCATTCTGGGGTCAAGAAGGATTTTTTTTCCTAGCTTGTTGCAAAATTGTGCTTCAAACTGGTTTGTTTTTTGCCTTCTTTTGGATCAACAGCAAAAAACAAATGTGAGGAAGGCTGATCTTGATGGACGCAAGTCTCTTTTCAGCTATGTAGCTATGTAACTATGTAAAAATATTTAGGCCTCTTTCATGTAAGAAAACCAGCAAATCTGATGTTATGAGTTAAAGAGGCATTTTAAGGTTCAAAATATTCCATTATAATGAAGACCTTTGTAAATCAAAGGACTTTAGTGAGGTAGCACCTCTAGTAGTTGTCAACCTCTAGTGGTTTGATTCCAAAATGTAAACATGACCATTTCCCAGAAACTGCAATGTTCTATTTTGCAGGATACAACATTTATGTACCAAGATCCCTACATTTAAGTGCTTCTGATGCTTATACACCTACACCTTTAGGTGTAGAATTAATTTTCCCCGATAGCTTCAGTTAATTTATGTAATGTGCTTTATCACTTCTACCTAGAAATTAGTGATGTAAAATAAATGGAATAATTGAGATTTTTATGATTAAACAATTACATAAACCATTTTGTAATGGATGAAGAAGTGCTCACTGTGCTCACAAGTCATTTTATTTGCATGGTACAAATGCTTTTTTTCTGTTGCAATCTGCGTTTTATTTTAAGCAAACCTTTTATGAAGCAAATGACCTTGAAACAATTGTGTCACTGATTACCTTTGTAGAACTTACTGAGAATTCAATGTTTAAGGCTTTCACTGGATAATAGAAATTAGATATTGGATCTGTTTATCAGTGCTTTGTTAAATCACCAGGGCTGAAAGCCTGTAGTAAAGTTTTTTAGGGAGTGCAATGAATCTGGACAACATGCGGTTATAATTGTGAATGGGTCATTTCTGAAAATGTAGCAATCCCAAAGAATAGCTTGTAGAAAAGAAGGCTTTTGTACTGACTCTGAATATTTTTTTTCATGCTAAAGCTTTAGTGAGTGTTTGATTCCCATTATGTTATTGTGTTTCTGTTATTTATATCAATTTATCCATTATCATTACAGCTTACTGCACATTCACGGAGCAAACACTCTGGGTGCAGACCCTCTAATTTAGTTATTTTAACAGTTTCCTTCCATTTTCAATGACCCTTCCCCCAGGTTGGGATGGCATGTAAGACATAGTAAATGCAAGAAAAGTCTGTGCTGCTATCCAAACAGGGATTATACTTTTTTTTTTAAATAATAAACAATAAAAAAGCAAAAAATAAAATAAAGTACAAAACAGAAACAGACATTTTCTGTTTTTGCTTACTCTCTCTGGTTTGCGCAAGTAGATACCCGTGGATCATGTTCCACTGTTCCACAATACAAAAATACATTAAGGCATTCTAATATGTTCATTAAATATGGACCTACTCATGGACTCATGACTTTGATAATGATTCTGGCCTAGGTCTGCCTTTAAACCCATGACATTCACTTGGATTCCAAAGATTTCTTGTCCTGGAGTGACAATTGGCAATAGTCTTGCCTATACCGTTATATACATGTTGCATTTCTCTACCTTCCGTCTATCAACCTTTCCTTGCTAAGAAATGTACACATTTTTCTTAAGCCATTTTGTGAATGGGGAGTTACCGATTGGCTTAGAAAATCAGCTGTGCCTCTGGCCAAGATTTCCTTTTTCAAGATTCTGAGCAGCAGAAGGACAGGGGCAGAGGAATTGGGCACTGGGTACAGGATTTTGGGGTTAACTAAAGGTAAGCTGGCACCAGGGACCTCCATAATAAGCAGGGGTCCACCATAATAACTTTATTCAATTGATGCTGTTATGATGCCATTTATGGTTATGGTCACAAGATATTTTCAAGGCTATTTAGATATGTTCTCTAAGCAGTAAGATGAAAAACGTGTACGTTGTAGACAACTCCATTGTTGTACAATACATTTGCTTCTTCTTAACTCTCTTACAGAGGACGGAAAATTTTTGGTAACGTGCTAATAACATAGAAATTACACAAAAACCATGGTGTATCAAAAGAAAAACCCAGTGGTGAGCTTTCACAGCATGATTTTTATAATTTAAAATAGTACATTGGAAATGTTGTGGTGTGCATCTCAGAAGTGTTCTGAAATAGACAAACTAAATAACCATGTTACGCATATTTGTCCTTGTAGGATTTATTTTTGAATTGATTCAGGGAAATTATGCAAACATGCTAGAGTGTGTATCAAGACAAAAACAAACTAATTTACAGGTATGAATTTTGGACACTGAAATGACAAAATAATGCAAATGAAATACATGCTTTATTGAAAATGATGTAAACTGTACTGAATTGCAATTGTTTTGCCTGAAATAGCCTAGCAGACAACCATATAGTAGAAATAAAGCTTGATGTCAGTCTTCTTCAATGGTTAGTTTTTTAAGATAGTTATACAGTTTATGAGATGGTTATGCATTCTGGATTTAAAGGATAGATTTTTAAGAGGATTCCCACAGCACTTCAATTACACTATAGAGTTAGGAATGCAAACCTGTTTCCCTAAAGCTATAGTGACCAAAACAACTTTAGACACAACAGGGCAATCCCTGAATCCTGGACTGGTAGGGCGTACTGGAGGACTGGGTTGGGAACCCTGGCTCTATTCATACTGAGTAAGTAATGGATCACAAGACTAAGCTACCATAGTAGTAGCACTTACAAATCAGCAATTATTTCTGTTCCCAGAAGTGATTGTTGACCAGGACAATTATTCAATAAACATCAAGTCATTAATGGACACATGCACCCTGATAATTTAGGAATGCTGTTGATTCCTACTCTGTTAAGGTGTAGTCTGTTCATTAAAATGTGTTTCAAGAAGTCATATTTTTTACACAACGCGTGCTTTTTTCAATGGAAATGTAGAATTGTAGGTTATTGCTTTGTATGTTTTAGATGTTTATGATCAAAAACAAAACTCAGAGTCATATTTTTCATATGTAATTGAAACAGAATATCATAGCAGGTGTTTTACAAAAAAATCGAGGATTCTTCAGTCTAATAAGTCACTCTTCTAGACAACGTGTAAAATTGTTCTGTACCAGTCATTCATTTATGGAAATTTTTACCACGAGACAAAATTTATGCATTTCCTGCCTCCAACCTTACTTGAAATATTTATGTTCAGAAATTATTTCCGTTTGATTTACCAGCATATGCAATTCTCAGTACAAAATTGTAAAGTTATATATTTCAGGAGTATGTAAATCTCACGAAGACAGCATTCAACTGGAGTTTTAATATTGAAATGGACTTTTACTACAGAATCAATCTGACAAGAAAATCTCTGCTATCTTGCATGATCCTATAACTAATGTTTCCATTGCATTGAATTCATAGCACTTTATTTCTTCATATTTGAGACCCATTACCATTAGTAATGTATCCCATTGTATACACTAGATTTCCGGTGTATTGGTGGTAAAATTATAAAATGTATTTCCTGTGATCTGTTGTGATCATTTTCTCTACTTGATACTTTTAGTTTAGTAACAATAGCCCCTTCTTGTCCTCTGATGTTCCATGACATCCTGATTTAAAGCCCTTATTGACATCATGGAATGTAATGATGTCATTAAAAGCAGAGATAAGCCACAGGTACAGGTTGGGGGAGGGGAGTAATGATATCTGTGAATAGTTAAACTTTATTCTGTTAAACTTTAAATGTAATGTGAGTAACAGACCTTCAAATTAAAAAGAAATGTGACTTCAGTTCACCATCTAGTCCCTCCTAATAATACTGTTGCTTAGATAACATAGTATTATAAATGGGGCAGTAAGAGGGAATGGATTTATCCTGATTGGGCCAGTCTGTGGAGTCAAAAATGCAATATAAGTGTTTTTAATACATGTAGATGGGCCGTCTGTGTAGCAGAACAAAATATTCTTTAGGTCAATTTTTTTCACAAAGTGAGTTTTACCAAATGTGTCCTAAAAGAATAAAATAACTCTCAAAAGTGTATATGTATTTATCTATCCATCCATCTGCTACCCACCCAACCATCAAATTGACAACTCTCCCACCCATCCATCTATTCAGTTGTATTGTCCAACTTGTGCATTAAACAACAATCTATGTATTTGTTTTGTTATTAAACGTGCATCATTAAAGGAATCAGGCATATACATTTTGGGTAAACTCAAGAATTTGCAGTAACTCTCGACGACATATATATATATATATATGTACATACACTCTCCCAAAATAATAAAAAGAAGAGACTGTAATAATGAATAGAAGCAAGAGACTATAATAATGTCTTCAGCATGGACTGATTATCATATATAGATTGGACAATCTTGCAGCCAGCCAAATAAAAATACGAAGCAAGTGATCAGCTCTGCAGCTTCTGTCCTCCCGGCTGCTTAATTTAAAGTCCATCTCGAAAATGAGTGAGGAGGGAAATACAGAAATACTAGCAGTGAAAAAGAGTCTTACAGTAAGATATAAAATAAAAATAAAACCATGGCAACATGTATAAATGGCATAGTAATCATTAAAGCTATTAAAATATCTTATTTCAAGTATAGTGGAATTTTAAGGTGACACATTTGAAGTCATGGCTCGACAATTTTTCTTTTAAAAACGTATGTAATTTTGCTGCACATTTTGCAGGGAAATCCTTTAGCACATAGCTCTTTCAGGTTCTGTTTTCAGCAGGAAATATCCTGGTATCTGCATCCAATGTACCAGAGGGACTGGTTGTATTTGAGTGACCTGAAAAATTCAATGCACACATGCAACTGCCTGGAGAGCGAGCAAATTCCACAGGAAAATACTGAAAATGTTACATGATCCGTACTTTTCCCATAGATCAGTATGTGGAAGCACAGACTTAAAATGTTCGCCAATTTCTTTGTTGCTGTTAAGTGAGCAGCATCATTGACACGAGCCAAGAAATATGAGTATTTTAAGGTATAATATTTTAAAATTATTTGAATGTGCTATATGTATATTGAAAATATAAGTACATTTAAAACTGTTGTATTTATTATATTTCTATATGTTGGACAAACCTGCGGTAAGTGCATTAAATAATCACACGTCACATCTCATACTGCAAGATTACATTAATATCCTACTGTAACAAAATGCGAGTTTAACCCAACTTTCATTGGTATCCCCTATTTACCAATCCAGAAATGGACGGCTTTGGGGATTTCTATGGTTAAACAGATATTTTCATATACAGAAATTCTTCCTTTCACTCAGCTCTGCCAGAGTTACGCATTGCCAAATAAAAACCTGTTCATTTACCTTAGAATGAAAGGAACATTATAGTGTCAGGAATTCAAACATGTATTCCTAGCAATATAGTGTTAAATTAGCTGTTTAGGTGACTGACCTGCCCTATGTGGAATTAAAGGGTGAGTTACCATGTCTACCTCGCCTCACCAGTCTCGCCGTGGCTGGCCCTGCCTCCATGGCTATGATAATTTTCTTGATGATAGGAAAACATTGGGAGGCTATTGCGTGGCAAAACCCCACACTGCGCCAATCAGCAACTGATTATAGAGATGTATTGATTCAATGCATCTCCATGGGGAGCATTCGGTGTCTGAGTGACAGCCACTAGAGGAGTTCCTAGGCACCAATGGACTCTGCGTTTTCTCTGAAAAGCCAGCGTTTAGATTGTTGAGCCTGCAGGGACATACTATAGAGACCAGAACCACTACATTAAGCTGTAGTGTTTCTGGTGACTATATTGTCCCTTTGAGAATGTGCTCTTATTCTACAATGTAGCTATTCCTCAACCTATGCTTTACTCTTTCTTTTTTAAACTATGTTATGTCAGGGTAAACTGATTTCAAGTTGCTACAATGCATTTACCGACTACAGAAAAATCCCTCCGATGGGAAAAGGAGACCCCGATATGTCATATTATTCTGGCAGCTCATATCCTCCTGGGAACCAAGGAAAAAATGTCTTCCAATATGCCATCCATTTTTCATGAAAAGGCATATCACTAGAAAGCCCAGAATGTCATCTTTACAATAGCGCACGGATTGATAGAGTAGCTCAAAAGAATAAAAGGAGATGCATGTGAACAAAATGTCCTGTACAGAGGACACAAGTAAATGGGCTGGGTCTCAAGAGAATATAAAAATCACAAGGGATTGGAAAATGGCAGACACCCCCCTACCAAGCCAGCCAGAACATTTCTTCAAGCCACAAGAGATCATGAGGGAATGGCCCATAGGCTGGTGGACTCTCAAGCCAAAGTGTAATGGATTTTGGGTCCATGGGATGAACTGATAAACCAGCATTTTTTGGCCACTGCTCTGGACATTTCGGGTCTAGTGTGCATGACTCTATTGCCTGTCCCCTACCTCTTTTTATTTTTAATTCCTTCTTATTTTTCCTATTTTCCAACTCAGACAATCATTTTCTCATATGTATGGCAATACCCAACTGATTACAGAGGTTGTTCTCTAATCTATGTTACAACATGTACTGCTCACTCAGACTGTCAATCTGCTCAGAAAAAATGCATCCATACGCAACTATGTGAGTATTACCAACAATCAAACTATCTGACCCCTGATCAATCAGGCTTTCACCCGAATAACTCAACTACAGCTGCCCTCTTAAAAGATTGCAATGAAATCCAAACTGGCATGGAACAAAAAGAGCTGGAGCTATTTTCCTTGATTTTGCTAAGGCCTTTGACACAGTTGACCACGACATTCTACTGCACAAACTCAAAAACTCAGGTATTGGTGATCATCCGCTAACCTGGTTTCCATTTCTGACAGCGACTCCCTCCCTCTCCTAGTCACGTGTGGTGTTCTCCAAGGTTCCATTCTCGGCCCCCTACTATTCACATTATTAATAAATGATCTGCCTAATGTCTGCAAATCCTCAAATGTACACATGTACTCAGATGACACATTAATCTATGCAAGCAAATCCGATCTACCACAGCTTGAGGCTGTATTCCAAGACGAGTTCACGGAGGTAGAAAAGTGGATCGCAAAAAAACAAACTCTTCCTAAACACTGACAAAACTGTCACAATGCTCTTTGGAACAGTACCTAAATTATACAAATTACAAAATTCCCATATATGCATCAAAACTAATTCAAATAGCACACTGACCGCACTTCACTCTTTCAAATACTTGGGTTTGTTGTTAGACCTCACTCTGTCTTGTGGCCTCCACATAGAAAAACTTGCATCAAAACTTTATCCAAAACTAGGTGCCCTGTACAGAAACAAATCCTGCCTAAGCCCTACAGTAAAGGAAAAGATTGTACAGCAAATGCTGATGCCAATCATTGATTATGGGGATGTAGTATATGCACCTCAAACTGACCTAAGTAAGCCTAATACATTGTATAACTCATGCTGCCGCTTTGTGCTACAATGTAATTACATGACCCACCATTGTGATATGCTAAAAGTACTAAACTGGAATCCAGATGCACCCTTCATCACTCCAGCCTTGTGTTTAAGAGCTTTTCTGGGAAGCTCCCACCCTACCTGAGCAGAATGCTCTCCCTGGCTGTTCCCACCCCCTATAACCTCCGATCCAGTACCTGCACTTTATTTAGGCTACCTCAATACAAAAAGAAAGCGGCTCGATCCTCCTTTTCCTACAGAGCACATGAATTATGGAATGACCTCCCGCTCACCTTCATAGAGATCCATCTCTACATATCTCAAAACAGAATGCACCTGTCATAGTTGATTATATGTTTCTTACCTGTTTTATGTTAAGTTTGTATATATTGTGTATTCATATTGCTTTTTTATTTTATTGTACCCTATTGTATCAATGCAATGTAAAATATTTTAAAAATAAATAAATAATATAATAAATAAATAATTTGAAGATTTTGTCAAAGTCTTATCTTGACTGTGTATTTATGCACGTTATTTCCCTTTATTAAAAATTATAAAAATTTTATTTTGAAAAATAAGCACACTTCACTTGCAATTAATTTCAAACACAATGTGTGAATGTGTGAGTATTGTGCCTTTATTCAACTTTGCCTGAAGATTATTTTTTTTTTTTGCATATTATGATGGAGATTTTAAAGGACTTATAAAAACATTTGTATATCTTTTTCATTTTATAATTTGCTATGGAACAGTATTAAAAAACATTTGCTTATTTTTACACTATCTTATTAAAGATATAGAAAAATAAAATAAAAAATAAAAATAAACAAAATTGATTTGGAGCCACTTGTATTTCTTTGTCTTATAAATACTTAACTGCTATGTTTCAGTACACCTTAACATTTAATTAATATTACTTGTAGCATATATAACGCACTTGTATTAAAAGTAGTTAAAAATCTGTCTCATTTAGTTTGTCCATGGTAGCTTACATTTAGCAATATTTAATTAAAACACAGTTTCAAGGGATTTGGTAGACATTGCAGACTCCCATTAGAATAAAGACATTTTAAAAGAAATATTGAAGCTGCAAAAATGGAGGTTTTAGGAATGATAAATGTGACAACTCACAGGATACAGTGAGCAGAGACAGTCAGCACTAATGAAACAGGTGTTGTTGGAAATGCCTTTAAAAAGCTACCGGATCCAAGTCTAACTGCAAAAGTTTGATTTGAAAAATGGCTGAACTAGGAGGTCTAAGATAAATGATTTGGTTTTGACAAAAAAAAGGAAAATGAAGTAACTGACCAAGAAAGACGAAGATGGATGAGACTATTGACACCATAAAAGCTGAAAGAATTAATTTAGGTGAATCACTTAGATTACTTTATCTTTTATACCTGGAAGAAACAGAAGAAATTTGAAACAAGTTTACCGGATTCACTTGAAGGTTTAATCTCCAACGTTCTTATTCTAAAGTAAAAATATATAACTTTTCCATTTATATTTTGTAACAATAATTATGTTCTCGCTATCACTGATCAAGATAGATTGCGCCAAAGTAAAGTCCAGTAAGTTCACAAATGCTTGATATGTTCTTTATGGTGCCTGTCCAGACTTCAAATAGTGGGGGTATATGGAATTAAACAGAAAATAACCAGTAATGGTGCAGAGTATCTGGAACTGGGTGCAGGACATACAACAGAAATGTATATGGTATATCATTCACATTTGAGAGAGGTGTAAACCCAGCTCTGAGTACAACAGCATGCAGTGGAAAAATCCCCACTGAAAGATATGCAGCTCTACTGGTTGGTTTCTCAACGTATAGATCGATATATAAAAGATATAAAAAGCAAACAATAGTGCTCACTGTAATAGATGCAATAGTAATTGCAGATATACAAGTTGTCTGCTCACATTTAGTAGAGAAGTAGATCCTCCTCAGATGTTAGCTCTTTTGTGGTATAATCCCCACAAGGGATGTAGTGTTGGGTAGATCATCCATGGAGTAGTTTTCTCCAGGATATTCGAATCAGGTAGGTATTAACAATATTGATATGTCAAAAAAAAATTTGTAAAGAGCCAAAAATACCTAAAAGCATAAAAAGTGTAATAAATGGACAAACACAGTTTAAATAGAATTCCAAATCTACTTTAAATATTCAAGTGGAAATGCTGGGAGCCTGGCACTTAGGGGTATATATAGGGTAAAATCTAATTTAAATTGTGTAAATTGGCACCAAAATGATATCATAGGTGAGCAATGACCTCAACTGAGCTCATATCGTAAGAGTAAAAGTCAATATATATATTTTCACTATTGTAAATAACAAAAAATTTATATAAACATATATAATACAATATATAGAGTAATATAAAACCTATATGTAGTGTGTAAAATAACTATAACATGATTTCAACCGGGTCACATGACCTGCTATAATTAGATAACTTTAGTTAGGAAACCGCTGTGGAGTTTGTAAAAACTTAAAAAGCAATAATATCTCTCTATAGTGAGCCTCTAAGGGAAGGAAAACTAGACATAACATATCGTTTTCTATAAAAAATGTATTATTTAAATGAATGCATTTGAAAAATAAATATGTTCTAAATATATGAACGTTTTTGTTACTTTTTATTTACTAGTTTATTTGTCCTAGTGATCCTCAAATGCAGTGTTTAGCGGTGTTAAAAATTCAGTAGAATAATGTAATATGTACTGGGTAATATTGTTCGTTACACGCTCACCCAGTCTCCACTCCTTCAACAAATCATTAAAAACTCACTTTTTCACAAAAGCGTATCAATGAAACTGTTATTAGCTCCCAACTAAGTCTTCTCCTGCAACTGGCATTTAAAAAAAAAGCAAAAAAACACACACTAAGTCTTCAGTGAATACCATTGTACCATTCTACCAATCTACGTCCCTAATACTATCCTTACCTTTTGTGTCACTTTACCCCACTCCCTCTGGCATGTAAGCTCAGTGAGCAGGGCCCTCAAACCCTCTGTTCCTGTGCGTCAAACTTTTCTGGTTACAATTACATGTTTGTTAGTCCACCCATTGTAAAGCGCTACGGAATTTGTTGGCGCTATATAAATAATAATAAAAAATTAAATCAGTGCTAGTGGAATTTTAGCACAAAGTTCCAAATTCTTTATACATTAAATATTTGCAAAAGCACAAAGAAGTGTGGGGAAAACCAAAGTATTACCCTTTTAATATTGGATGTCTTACCAAGGCTTTTGATGATTTTTTTTTTTTTTATATTCTTTATTTTATCGTGCATAGATAATACATATAACAGTATGCTAGCAATGCCACGACAGCTGTTGCCAGAGGATTGAGAGACATAGATTGACATATGCATGGCATGAATAACTGAGCACATTTTTATGATTATGTTAAGAGTTGAAGAGCAATAGTGTATTGAGAGTTAGTGTGCGTGCTAGGGCGAGCGCGAAGCTTAGTCCCTGACTGTGCTATGAAATAGGTGTAGGATGCTTAACTAACGCTTTTGAGTTCATCAGCAGGTGCAGCCGGTAGAGGCATGTTCGGGGTGAATGGTGATGATTGGCAAGTGCCACGCTTGCCCGTGGACAGAAGGGTTCGCGGTGTTGTCGGAGGTGTTTGCATTCTTTGCTTGAGCTGTGACCAGAATCGGGCGAAGGTTGCTGTTATACGTTGCTGTACGTCGCTGCATTCCTCCAGCTCGGCTCTGTGATGTTGCTCTCGGAGTGAGTTTGCCGCTGCCATTTTGTGTGCGCCATGTGCTTGGCTTCCACGTTGTCGATGTTTCTCAGGCTGCAGGTTCGGTCTGTGACTGCCTCTCCCGCTGCTTGCTGAGGACTGAGATGACCCCCATCGGTCCAGAGGGGGGGGGTAAGAGTTGTGAGCCCCGAGGGGTCCATATCCAGGTCAGTCAGCGTGGAGAGCGGCCGTCTCTCCACAGCTCGATCTCCGGTGGGCCTCAGGTTTGGAGAGCAGGGTCCCGGTGGGGTATGTGCTTGGTTATGGTGTCGGAGGAATCCCCCGGGTATCCCCGTCTCTCCAGCTCCACTTTGGTGTGCTTTAAGCAGTTTTTTGGGGGGTTTTACCCCCGATTTGTGCTGATTTGGGCAGGAGCTGAAGCTTGGAACAACCGCTAAGCTTGCTTTTGATGATTTTTAATGTTAATGTAAAAAGAAATAATAATAAAAAAAAAATGGACGTGCCTTGAAATAACTGGAGCTTCTCAAAGAGTGAAAATTTACATGTAATCATGTTAATGCCATATATGTTCACAGATATTATATTTTTATAAATGAAAATTTCTTTAATGCTATACTTGTATCCAAGATAAATCGTTCATCATGTTGAATTGTTCAACTTTAATTTTTTTGGCATAATATATTTAATCAACTTAAAGCTTAGTATAGTCTGAGAAGTAATATAGAATATGAAATGCATTTCAAAATATATATTGTTATTAAAAAGCTAGTTCTCTCATGTATTATATATATTTGAAATGTTCTTTAAATGTACATCTCTGTAATAAAATCAAATAATAAATGTGTGTACATGTTTTAATTACTAGAATATTTTGCTATGAAGGAAGTAAATATTAATTCAATACAAATATTACCACATTTGACTTATTTATATATATATTTTTTTATATTTTATTTTTCTATCAAAACACATGATAAGAATCTCTTCTGTCAGTGGTTAAATAGAAAATCTAATTCTCTCATAAGTCATTCTGTTTAAGGAAACACAAACACTGATGGAAAGACAGTCTACTGGACTATTCCTAAATTAGTTAGGGGTGTCCATTTGTGGCCCTTTATATGTCACCTCTACCTTACATACCTGTCTCGTGTTCTCTCCCAAAGGGCAGCACTTTACTCTCTCCTCCAGCTCTGCTTCACTCCCACCTTATTTGATTGCTAATTCCTGTCCTATTGTGTTTTATACCCCACCTCCTATAGACTGTAAGGTCGTTTTAGCAGGGTCCTCTTCAACCCATTGTTCCTGTAAGTTTTCTTGTAATTGTCCTATTTATATAATTGTCCTATTTATAGTTAAATCCCCCCTCTCATAATATTGTAAAGCGCTACCGAATCTGTTGGTGCTATAAAAATTGCAATAATAATAACACAAGACATTTGTACAATGTATATCTATGGTTCACTGTGAGGCAAATTATGATTGAGCAAACATATAGAAAAAAATCCATACTTGCTGTAGTCAATTAGGCCTAAACAAACTAAAACCAGATTTTAAGGTTTTAATTTAAGGAAAAGTTGTAGTTTGGGATGGGTGTGTGTCTGAAGGGATTCTACTCCTTATTTTCGACCTGACACAATCAGCACTAACAGAAACTGACAATCCGCGGTGCTGGTAATAGACACAGAGAGCAGAAATCCATCAAACATTTCAACATCCATTGCACTTCTAAAACGCCTTCATTTTAGCAATTTCATGTGCATAATGCATGTGGATATTTAATCTCACTGTTGCTGAACTGTTATGAACAAAGTAGTAACATCTCCAAGTGCAGTTTTCAGGTCAGCTGCATATTTATTTGATCTACTTCAATAACCACTCAGTTTCCTCTTCATTTAAATAATTCCGTCACTGGTAATTTTCTTATAAAGAATACTTCTATTAGATAGATTCACATTTCGATCACCTTATTAAACATCAACATGGATTGCAGCTCTCTAAAATGTGACTATAGGGTTTCTGACACCTACTGTACTGGTTGCACTCATACATACAGATGCAATCGGAGTTATAGAGCACCTCGCATGCTAAATATGACATGTATGATTAACCACCAAATGGAACTTACTGGAGAATTTTAGATTTTTTTTGGTCAACATAATTTTACAAATCTTCATTTCAAGATTATTTCCAGCTTGATTATTTTGTTCTAATGTTTGTAATTCCCTCCTGTTTACCCAGCAATTATTGGATTAACAGAGAATTAGACTCGTGCAGGTTACAGCATTTGCGCAATGTTGATATATCATGAATACCCAAACTGCCCTCATCGAGCTAGTGACATATATGTTCTGGATGCAGAGTGCAAGCTGTTCACAGCAAAGAGCTAGTAAGCTTTCTGGCCATATTCGACTGTAACAGAAAAAATTTAAGGCAATAGATGATTATTTTTTTTAAAATTTGTTTATGGCAATTTAAAGATATTTTTTTCCGACATGTCTATTTCAGCCATCACAAGTTTATTGCAAAGTCAACGGAATTCAGAATTATAGGGATAGAACCCCATTATGTTTTCAAATAACTTTTATGTGATAAACGGAGTAATTACAAAATGTGAACTTTAGCAAGTTGTCTTTTCCCAGGATATATAACTGTATCCTTCTTTTTGTTCTCTATTGCATAACGGATTATAATTAATCTGGAAACGTTCCCAGATGAAATTACTTTAATGTTATACAGCAGTTATAAACATTCAGTTTGCTATTGTAACTACAGTCATCAATATAGAGAAGATTTAAATAAAATTACTGTATGTGCTTTAATAAATGTGGACGATATTTATGAAGAAACATTTATACTTGTTCTAGCAAAAAATAACCAAATGCAGTTTTGTTAACACAAGAAACTCCTTCACTTTCATGGATCCAAAGCTCGGGCTCAGAAGGTAATTATTTTACAGAACATCAGTCTAGATTATCTATCAAAAAGCAAACAATGGGAACAACCAACTTGAATATTATCGTCTATAAACCTGGGAATATTTCAACAGGAGCACTAGATATCCTTGAGAGGTTCTCCTCATCAAGTCAACAGACACCGCTTTAAATATGCCTTCACACTGGATCTTCAGGAGCATTAACCTAGTCCATAATACCTTTAGTCAATTGCCTATCTGTCTGTCTGTCTATCCGTCTGTCTGTTTGCCTATCTATCTATACATTGTTCCATCTATCATCTATCTGTTTGCCTCTATACCCATCCCAAACTGCAGAGGAATCATCGGCGATAGATGCTCAACATTTCTAGCTTTTCTATAATTCTGTTTCTTTTTTCTGTTCCCCAGTATATTTCTTTCAGTTTGCAGACCTGTTTTTACTGTCTTTTAATAGATTTGTCTGCATTTATGTGGTCTGTTTCACTGATATTCTTTAAAATCTGATCATTAAACAGCAATTTTCATGGAACTGCAGGGTGAAATTTTACCGGATATTATATGAGTGTGGCTATTTTTACTTACTACTCAAGTTTACTGTTCAAGCAAAGTTAGAACCCAGGATTTAATCCAGGTCAGTCCACTTTACCAGTAACGGTCTTTGGGCAAGACACCTAATGATATATATCCCCCTACCTCAAATCCTCATAGATTATAAGCTTGTTTGAGAAGATCCTTCTTCACCTCTAAATATCTACTTTCCATAATTATTAAACACATAAAAAATATATTGGTGTTATATAAAAGTGCTAATATTAATAAGTGAGGAACCCAAGTGCCAGCACCATCAGTTTTCAGAAAATGTGTGTTCTCTACCTATCCATCCATCCATCCATCTCCCGATTCTATGTTCTTGGTAAGTGGATCAAGAGAAAGCTAAATATTGATTGGCAAAGCTTTGCTGAACACCCATGTTGCTTGTGAAAATGTACAGCTGCTGCTTAGGACTAAAACAATTGACAGATGTAAGATTAGATTCAAGTTTAGAATAAAACATAGTTTTTGAGATGTTTCAGTTTAATATGCTAACCTTATTCCAGGACCTACTTCATAGATGTGTCCACCTTGTTTCATATAAGCATTGGGTGGAGTTATCCAGTCCTAACACAATGAGCAAACAACCAAAGCCACGTTATTAAATGTAAAATACCTCCTACTTCCCTGTTAGGACCCTTCTGAATCTTCCACTGGAACTAAATTTGTGAGATCAATCAATTAGAAGGAGATAACTTTGTTTTAAAATGTATTTGATTGATAAAACAAGTACAATACCACTGGGCAGTAACACACGAATAGCCCTGGAAATATTTAAAACTAGTAAAATATAAGCACCTTCCCGATTTAATAATATGGTAGATTTCAGAATTATATTTCTATTTTTCCAGCTGGTACCAATTGCTTTCTTATTTCTAATGTTCATGTGATAGCTTTAAGTTTTGAAGTTCAAGCCCAGGAATCTCAGCTGCCTTCCATTTTTTTCCCAATCAATAGTTTTAGAGCTAGAAAGATTTGCCGCAATTTCCATGGCATGATATCCTGTGGGTAGAATCCTAGAAGAGCACATTGAGGTTTGAATGGTCATAATATGTTTAATTTACGTCTAATATATTCATACCATAGTTTCCGAGTGTGTATTAAAATATATATATGATCCACATATATATACACAGTATATGGGTGGGATTTAAATGCCATTTGTACACAACTTTATGTAGAAGATCTGTATGACTGGTGCAGCTGGTGTCGGCTTTGAAATGTGTGAATATCTTCTCCCAGTCAGAGTTCGGTACATTAATGCCCAAATCAGTCTCCCGTTGGACTTGCAATTTCGTCCTATATTTTTTAGTTGCTTGTCTTGAATGACCTGGTACACAAGAGATATCAGCCCTTTGCTTCTGGTAGTTGTGGAACTATCCTTTCTATGGAGGTTAAGTTAATATTAGCTAAGCGTTTACAATGTAGACTTAAGTGTCCTATATGCAGGAATTAAAAGAAATCCCTGTGTTGCAATTATAGAAATTGACAAGGTCTTGGAAAGAGTGCGTGCCTTCCTTGTTGTACAAGTATCCTATTGTTTTGGTGATACCTCTCAGTTCTCAGTTGGAGATATTCAGATCTGCAATCCAATATTGTGTGAATTTGGGCTATCTTAGACATGCCTGCTAGATGGTTCTTTGTTTTGTTAGCTTTTGCCATGATATTAGTTAATGGTTTGTAGAAGAGTATATTGGACCCAAAAGGGGTGTGTGGTTGTATGACCATGATATGTGTGTTATGTTGTTTGGGGAAAATTGGAACAAAAGAACAAAAGGAGAACAAAATGTTCATCAAGATTTGGGTTCTAGTCTTTCAACTTGAAATAGATTTTGTTTCCAAATATATCTATTTCTGTCCATTTGTTGAATATGTGATAATGTGATTTCATAAAATCTATTTCAAGAGCACAGCATGACTCCTGTAACAGGAGAGGCATATCAATCTGCACCTAGAAGCAGAAATAACAGGTGATATAAATTAATTACTCGGTGCCACTGTCCTCCGTTCAACCTGCAGCAATATGACAACAGAGAAAAAGGTTGATTTAAATATTCCCACATCTTAAAAGGGTCTCAATATTTTTTAGTTACATTTTTTTTTTATCCAAAGCAATATACAGTCTTATAATTAACATGCATTTGTGTAAATGATAATAACAAATAACATGTATGTATGCTTTAATGGGGAAACAGTACTCTTTCTACAGTAATGCAATAGAAAGGAGAGCATATTTATTAACCCTTTATCTACCAGCAATATGATACATATTCATTTGCTAGGGAGAGCAAAAAAAACAGGGTCCAAGAGATATTTCTTTGCCAGGACACAGTATGTAAATGATGCCACACTTTCTTCCGACATATTCTGAAACACCTTTTGTTGTTCAAAAAGTATAGGTTGGTGAAAAAGTTGTGAGCTCACTGCAAGGCTACAGGCTACTGTAGCCACATACCTACTGTATGTGACAAAGGTAACAGTGCCACTTCTATGTAAATAGAGCATACCCTGTCTAAAATATTGCAAAAGGAAGATATTTTATACTCTCTAAAATATATTCTATTCTGAAAACGATGAATAGGTAAATGAGAAAATAATTCTGTGCATATTTTGATAATTTGCATGTATGAGTGTATCACAATCTCTTACCTTACTCCTTCACACCCACGTGGTGTAGGATCCGACGCTGGCTCCTCTGTCCCACGCCAGATGCTGGAATCACGCCCCTTTTCATGACACAGCGCATACACGCTGATGTCATGACACATCAATGCCAGCCCAGAATGTTTTGGGGGGAAAGGGGGCATCTTTTGCTTGTGGTTCCTTGTGTTCCCCTTAGTGATATTTGGTTCTCCTTGCATATATATTGTTATTTTTGTGTACTGACTCGACTTGACTTTAGACTTCCCTGTTTTCTGGTTCCCGACTTGACTTGTAGTTTGACCTCCTGATTTCTGGTAACCTGACCCGGCTATTATTGTATCGTTCTCCTGATCTCTCGTATCCTTACTTCTGGCTATTCTTTGACTACTCTTTTCTACCTATGTTAAACCCGACCATTCTAAGGTTCGGTAATACGTGTTTGGGTTTTTATGTGGGTTTACATACTGTGTGTTGGGCTATCACAAGACCGTGATGGGGTGTTCCTAAACAGCTATATATTTCCAAACTTTCTGTTGTACCCTTATTCATTTTTATCATATCTATATGTTAGTTGTGCCTCTCATATTTACATGCTCATGGCAGCGAAGGGGTTAAGAATTGTAAGACACAGGATACAGTATAATTACACGATTTTAGTATTTCATGATGGAAAGTCATGATTTTGTAAAAGACACAGATGTGAGTATTGCTTTCTTTACTGAATCACAATAGCAGCATTGTAAAAAATCATACTGTCAACCAATCCTGACACAGAACCATGCATAAAACCAAGTACCACGCCCAGTACTTCCTCTTTCTATGACAGCAAAAATATTAACAAAGGCAATAAAAGTTGACATCTAGAAATTGCTGACAGCCAAACTGTCGGAAACGATCCTGTCAAACAAGAACATGGAGGTCCAATAATAACGGTCTCCATCAACTGCAAACAACCGCCTGATTCCAAAGGAAACCAGGAAACAGAAACTTTGTTTCCACCAAAACATACTGCAAAGACAAGAAAACACACAGGAGCCCAATGATTATATTATGTACAAAGAAAATGAAAAAAGAGAGCTAACAGCAAGGTGTAACATGACCAAGTATATGCCATCATAAAGACAATAACAGCATACCAAGCACATTTAAATCATCATGTAGGACAAACAAACCATACAACAAAACCATACAAATGTAACCATCCCACACCACTAGTGTACTCACCGAAGCCAAAAAGGGATCTGTGAATAAAACACATCCAAAGAGAAATCAAAGGAAGGAAAAGAAAAATGCGAAACGTGAATGCATCATTGGGAAGGACAATATCCAAGAGAGCCACACTCACCTACACATGCATAAATTCTAAGGGTTCTGCTGGAGCCAATACATACAACATACAAGATCTCACTCATGATTTGATTATTTTATGATGGAAAGTCATGATTTTGGTAAGTTTATTGTCCTTTAATATTTTAGGTATATGCAGTATGAGTAAGTTCTTGTATTGTAAGGTTTTAATTGTCCTGAGGAAAGTTCCAAACTGGAACTGAAACATCGACAGATTGACTAGTCGTTATACAATTATATATATATATATATATTCTATATTCTATAAAAGTAAGGCAATTAATGGGATCCAGCAAAACCAAAAGTGAAAATTAAATTGGGGGTATTTTCATCTTTTACATATTTGCAAAACTTTTCAGAAAATATCAGATACTTTAAGGAATGTATGCAAATGCAGACATAATACCAATTTAATCGGCGGCTAAATGTAAAATGTAACAGTTGAACTTAATAAAGAAGATACAGAGGGAGGTATATTAAACCTTGTAAGCAGTATCATAGAAAACTAAAACATTCATTGCTTATTCATTCATCCATTGCACCATAAACAGCCACCTGTGTCTTCATCTCGCTCCGACACATTAGTATGCAGTGGGTAGGTATTTTATTCTGAAATGGTTTCTCCTTGAAACAAATATGAACATCTTAAATGATTTGATTAGCTGTGCTAGAGGGTTAAACAGCAGCAGAAATGTATGTTCATCACAGGGCTGAAATTTACTGTGTATTGTGCTAAATATATATTTAAAAAAATAAATATAAGCCAATAGTTTCATGTTCTGCTCAAGCATCCTTTAACAGTATAACACAACGTGCAGCTACGAGATACATAACAAACATAATCTAAGAATAGGATTAGGATCAGTTATAAAATTAATACACGTTTTTTTGATTTATAATGCCATAACATGTCTTTTCCGACCACTTACCTAGCAAAGAGTTTCAAATTAATTTAGAATTTATTATAAATTCTGTCTTTGTAGAATAGCCCTGATAGTGTCATAGGTAAAGAGCTTTTAAAGTTTACTTTTAGCATATTGTCCATTTCACTTTTCTCACATAGAAGTGTGAATGGTAAAATAATTTCACAGGATGAGGCAGAAAGAGAAGGATGGAGAGAGGGGGTAGAAGATGCCAAATGGATTGTCCAAATGTAAGAAATTCTGAAATGTCCATGTGCTTGTTTTCTACATAGTGAGATGAATGCAGAGGGTGCATGCTTTGTCAGTAAGATACTCTCACAGTGCTGCACATCTCAGTGTGCTTCACCTCTGTCCATCCCCAAGAAAACATCCTGTGTCCATCATTATACCCTCCTTCTTTGATCATGTCCATGCACCCTTTGTGTTTCCCTTCCCCTCCACATGTCATTAACCATCTTCCCACCTCTTATAGCATGGTCGATAAGCTTGCTAACTGGCACTGTCTGTTCCTTTTATGACAGCCTTCCTCATTAATCTTTCAGTGAGGAACATAGGTTCAATGTAAGCCAATAGGGCAGAACAAGCACAGCATGATGTTCTCACATTCACATATACTTTGCAATGTTCATCGTGGGGTGGAGGGAACACAAATCATCTCTTACATTGTTGTAGCACCATCCCTCCTTGCCACACTCCCTGTAATCTGACAGGGCACTGCATGGACACCTCTTATGGTGTGCACCTTGTCTGATTGTACAGGTGTACACCCCTAAGACTAGACCATTTTGCAAAAGAAACTGTGAGTAAGCGCTTTGTAAAAATCTTTTACAGTCGACTGAATTTCAACTTCAACTAAATTGCAACCGTATAGAATGGTATTTTTTTTTTTATTCTTTATTTTGATTGTGCAAAGATTGACATACAGATTTGCAATGCCATGACGGCAGTTGTGTCATAGCATTTGAGGGTTGTGCACATTTTTATAAGTTTAATAAACAAGCTAAACTATTGATCTAAACAGAAGATCTGACTGAGATTCATGTTTCATCATGTTGGGGTTACACAACCGAGATATTATGCCACTGGCACCTGACACCAATTATACAGCCTTAACTAACTGTGATAATTAACAGAATAAGCAAAGAAAGCAATATAAAACAATGGAGTATAATAACGGTACTGGGTGCCTGCTCTGCCAGGAGTGTTAAGTAACTAGCAATAAAAAAAAGCAAGTTAAGCTAGCTGGGTTGTGTACTGCTGTGTGTGGCCTAGCATGGTGGGAGTCCTGTGGCAGGGTATGGCCCTGTGTTTGCAGCTACCCGATGCACCTCATTGGGTATCTACAGTCCCCGTCAGTGGAGTGTTCAGTCAGGCAATGGAAGTACACGGCTTTGTTTGTCCCTGGTGAACTCAGGTAAGTGCAGGTTTGGGGAGTAGCGTTGATCATCGGTGTGACGAAGCCTTGAGGTGTAGCTGGTGTCCAAGGAGCTTGCGGTTCCGGCATGGAGAGATGAGGAGGGTGCCCAGGTTGCTCGTTGGGTGGTAATGCCGGGTGCTGCTGCTGCAATCCGAAGATTCCAGTCATCCGCCGGGGATTTGGCCCCTTTCTTTGGGTACGCGGGGGCTGGCTACATGGCCTCTGGGTGATTGCCGGCGGGGCAGAGTGAAGCTTTAGGACAAGGGGTCGTCATGCTCATTTGGTTTTTCGGCGGTGGGAGGTTGAGTTACGGGAATGCAGTGGTACCTTGCTTTTTATTGCCCACAGTGTCCCCTGGTATGTCGGACGGTGGGGTGGGCGCGCCATCTTGTTGGTGCTCCAGCCTCACGCCGGGTCGGTGAGCCACTGTAGCAGCCGACTTCTCTTTTGCTGTAGATGAGTTGCTGTGGAGAGGCCTGCACTCCAGGTGCCTCCAAAATTCCTGGCATATGAGGTCAAAGTTAGCGTTGAAGCGCTCCCTCCAGGCCTCCGGGCTCTCCTGGGGCTTCAGTGGTAGTGGCTCAGCGGCCATCTTGGATTCAGCTTGCGGTCTAAATTCAGGCAGGGCACTCCCCCATTGCTGGTGTGAGAGTGTCTCCAGTGGGGACCGGGATGACCCCCACCGGTCCATAGGGGGGGGATGCAGGGCGTCAGGATGGTTGCCGCTTGGTGCGGACCTCACAGTGGGAGAGCGGCCGTCTCTCCAAGCCATTAGGCCGCCTGCCGTGCTAGGGCTCAGTGTGGGATGCTTTATGGCTCGGCGGAAAAACTCGGAGCTGGTCTCCTCAGGTTCCCACACGCTTGTGCCGTGAGCCATCCTTGAGTTAGGCTGCTGGAACCCCGGTTACGGTTTGTATTGGTCACTTTTAGGCTCGTTTGGGCCAGAGCTCTCAGCATGTGCGTCCTGCTAGATCGGCTGTCAGGCCCCGCCCCCATAGAATGGTATTTTGCCTTTCAAATTCAGTCCACATTTGGTGAAATCATCATTCATGTAATATAATCAGTGCCACAGATGGAACACTAAATTATGAAAAACCATACTAGTTCTTTTTGGCTGTATTGTGATTCAGTCATATGGGACTTTAGAATTATGGAATTTGGATGACTAACTGATTGCCCAAAATGTATATGAATTTGAATTCTGCCAATACTGAATACACAAGTTTAATGTGCATGTCATTCTTTTTCGATCTGTGCCCCATATTGCTCAGGTTCACAAACTATTCTCTTTATGTGAGTATAGGGAGAGTCCATGAGGAAAAAGTGGATGAAAACAGGTAAAATGCAAAATTATAGTCTGGTCGGTAGTTTTTCTGAACCAATTTGATTTTAAATCAGAACCTGCTGTTTGAATTGTTACATCATGAAAAAAGATTTTTTGAACATCAATGACATAGCAAATTTAATATTTGTAGGACAACTGTTTAAAAAAAGCAAAGAATGTCAGTAAATAATCTATTGTGTAATCCATCATCAATAATGCTCCACCATTTAATGAAGTATTTTAGTACATGTAAAAAGAGATGTTGGCATACATGGGGGCCACAATGGTGCAACAAAAATCTCCTTTAACTGCAAAAAGAAATAATCTTGAAACAGAATGTAATTGTTCACCATATAATTTTAACAAGGTCATCAGACGTTGTGAAGTATCACAATAACATAGTATCACAATAACATAATTTTTAGCTGTCTTTAATCCCTCTTCATGTTAAATTGACTTCGAGAAGCTAGCTACATGAAATGTAACAAAAATGTCATCACCACTTAATCTGATAAAAAAAATGTAAGTTCTCTATTTTTTTAAGTGCGTAGTTGAACAGGTAGGGATACACTGAAATTTCTCAGATGACAAAAACATCAGCAAAAGGTATGTGCATAGTATGAGATTTCAAGAACATAGCACTTATATTTTGGTATTTAGAAGAAATAAGAACAATATGACGATTGCCAAGTTTAAGTGTGTCGAAGCCACCTATGAGTCAGCGTCTAACTGAGTCCGTCGGTCCCTTCACTGTGTCGATGTATGTGAGTCGGTAGCTGTGAGGCGTTTTGTGGTCACAGCTGTGTGTTATTGTAGGCTGATCTGTGGGGCATAGGCTAGTTGGGCTTGAGTGTTCAGCACCCAAAAGATAAAGTCCTGTCTCAACAGGAGTCATATATAAAGAGATCTGGTTAAAGTTGGGCTGCGGTGGGTCCCTTACTATGTTGAGTTATGATTGGTGCGAATGTGCTGCCCTAAACTAAGGCTAACTTGGCCCTGGCGTCTGTCTAGTCGAATCTGATATTCTTTATAAGTTTGATCAAAATTTCCTTAAAGGGAAACTCCAGTGCCAGAAAAACGATCCGTTTTTCTGGCACTGGAGGGTCCCTCTCCCTCCCACCCACCAATCCCCGGTTACTGAAGGGGTGAAAACCCCTTCAGTCACTTACCTGAGGCAGCGGCGATGTCCCTCGCCGCTGTCTCCGCCTCCGCGACGCTCCTCCTAGTGATTACGTCGGCCGGAAATGCCGCGCATGCGCATTACGTCTCCCCATAGGAAAGCATTGAAAAATCATTTCAATGCTTTCCTATGGGGTTTTGAGCGACGCTGGAGGTCCTCACACAGCGTGAGGACGTCCAGCGACGCTCTAGCACAGGAAACCTGTGCTAGAACCCAGGAAGTGACCTCTAGTGGCTGTCTAATAGACAGCCACTAGAGGTGGAGTTAACCCTGCAATGTAAATATTGCAGTTTATGAAAAACTGCAATAATTACACTTGCAGGGTTAAGGGTAGTGGGAGTTGGCACCCAGACCACTCCAATGAGCAGAAGTGGTCTGGGTGCCTGGAGTGTCCTTTTAATATTCTTTACTTGTGATTTTATATTTCTAAAAAATGTTGAAGAATTTGATCCAAGTATTTGGTTAGGAAATTAAAAAGTCAGTCTGTGCATGCAACAACCTGAAATGATTCTCCAAATACGTGTTACTTTTTGAAAGAGTGTAAATGGCAGATAGTAAGTTATTCTCATGTACAGAAAATTGTATAGATCCTTATCAATTATTTTGTTGAGCGATTTAGATAAAAGGACTTTAATCCTCTTTCAAAAAGTATTATTATTACCATCATTTAATTAAAATTTTTGGGTTTTTCAGGTTTTCCTTTGGGCTCAAGCCCCATGAGCTTCTGCAACACCACTGATGTTCACTGATGGAATTTTGAAAGTATTGTTTGTTGGATTTTCTGTCTGTTTCAGTATTTTCTCAGTAGGAAGGTGAACATTACCTTTTTGGTTTGTGTTTGCCTTCTCTAGACTATTTACATTGCTCCCCCTCTTGATGGGGATATTCATTATGAAAACAAAGTACACTGTCTTGGGAAGTCTCTGTTTTTACTCACATATCAGTATGGATTTTATTTCCCAATAGAGTTTAGAGAGGCAACATTCAACTCCTCTGTCATCAGCAGACATTGACAGTTTAATAATCTGTTAGTTACACAGTGAGGGCTTGGATTTTTTGGACTCCAGATGGGAGGGTGGTCATGATGGGTGATCAAAGAAGGAGCTGATTGGGTGATGGTTGGGTGAACATCATTATGTCTCGACATGTATGTTATTTTATGTATGATTTAACAACGCATGTTCTAGTGCAAGACTGCAATCCCACAAAAAAGAGGGATTGTATTTTCAATTTCCAATGCATACCTAAAATGCTAGCGATTGGCTCTCTGGGACTCCAATACAATTAGTAGTGAATAATACTGTGCTAGTTTTTTCATTACTGCACATATGTTGAATTTAGCAATTATTTTAAAGGCATACCCCAAACCACCATAACCATTAAAACTTGCTGTAGTAGTTGTGATGTCTGAAGACACCTGATGCACCCATTGTAACTAATCCATCTGCTGATTAGACTTTTTACCTAATGTCCACTTTTTACCAAATATTCTCTTAGTCCCGCTTCCCGCCTCCACTACTAACAATGGAGAGCTGGAATCTCAGAATCAGGAACATCTGTAGGTTTATTAAGTTGAGCATCATTAAAACAATGTGAGTAGAGCAATGATATGTCAGGGGTGCTATCACAGCATTCTTGCATAGTGGAGTTACCCCTAACCCTTGTGGATAGTATACATATTTTCAATTTAAAATTAAGTTTCAATTTTCAATATGACATTGAGTTTCAACGCAGCAAGCTTTGTATGGCTAAGGATGATGAGAGCTAAAGTTTGCAATATCTTAGACACCCTCTAAAACAAACCATGAGTGTCCCCCGTAAGCCTAGATGCAATTTAAAATGGTACAGCTATGATCGATGCTATAATGAAGCAATGCTCATATGAATTCAGAGCCATAACTGCATCGTGTAAATTATTCCACATTCCACAACGCACTGTTTTAACAGCATTTTTTGAATGAATACCAGAATATACTTAATCCTTTTAGATTTTACTTTAAAAACTGTTCTAAAAGTTCTATAATCTATCAGCTTTATATTTTATGTTTAATGTAATCTAAGCAAATTGTTTAAACTGCCTTAACAGGAAAACTGCACATTACAATAATTAATTCAAAGAATGTAGGCAGGTAGAATGGCTACAAAATGTGGAAATAAGTAGCATATATCTAAAAAGGCACATTGACATTTAAAGGCCATTTGAAGACTATTTATCAAATATAGGGTTTTTCACTGGTAATTTAGTACTTTAAAAAATGAAGTACAGTAGAGTTAAATAATGTTCAAAAATATAACTTTCCAAACTTGCTATCACAGTAATAATTTAAGATTTTTTTTCTGTGGATTTATTACTTTTAGTAAATATGAAAATCATTTTAGTTTAAATTGAGAATTAAATTTGAAATAGAGGGACGGAGTCTGACAGCCATGTTGAGCATTCGCATCAACACGGAGCTCCCGATCAAACTTTAACTTTAAGTCCTTAATCCTGTTATTTCACTGGGCAGCCTGGGCTAATTGCATACTAAATGCCTCACCTCTCCCACGGGAGCACCAGCAAGGAACCGCAGACCCTTCTGGCACAGCTGTGGCAGCTGGACAGACTTGCGGCCTCAGTGGTGGCGTGGGCGCAGGAGAGGCGGACGATCTTCTTGTCCTGTGTTTCCCCAAACTGGAGACTGCATCAATCACAGACCACTCGGTACGCCCCCCCTGCCGGTGAGGGATATCCTGGCACTAGCAGTGTGCACACATCCTGGCACAGTGACCTGCAGCACAACTGGTAGAGCTGACACCCACACAAAATGAAGGACACCCCGCAACCACATGCAGAACCCTCAAACTCCCACACACTGGCAACAAGCATCTTGACCAGCTTAGACCAAATATTTGAGGCCTTCTGGGCCAAGTTATACGAGTAGATGCATCTCGCCCACGGAGCAAACCGCTGCTGTGCTCTTGACGGCGAGGGTCCAGAACACAACTCAAGGGGAGGGAATCATGGGAAGGCAGAAGCGATGGCTCACCAAACTTTGGGGAATGTTGGAGCAAGCCCTGCAAACAAACACAGGGACCCAACTACCATGCAGCCCTTGGGTGGGGAAACTGCACTGTTGGAGCACCTCAGCACCCGACCGCCTCCCCGCAGGTTACAAACCCTCAAGAAGAGCCCAAAGGGGCCAGCATCCACCATCTACCCAATGCTTGTCGATAGAGGGCCATCTGATATCCCCAAAGTACCTGTGGAGAAAAGCTGAGCATAAAGGCCTACCTTCTGACAATCCATGCTTTGCGGCTAGCAAGAGCTGGAGTCCGCTGTCAGTACCTGAGTATGGGAAGGTCGTGAGGGGAAAGCCACATCCATATAAGTCAAATGCCCGCTACTGCCTTCCTGGGCTGGGGGCCCAAATGGGGAATACCCCGTTGCCTACCCCACATACTTGGGAGGTACAACACCACCTTACAGCCTGTCAAGATCGCGCTGATAGAGCTGAGAGCGACCGGAGTTGAGGGACCTGCACATGTGCTTGTGACAAGGCCTGGGGCTGGCAGGGTGGCCAAAATTGGACTACCGGGACACTCTCTCCATCTGACACTAGTCTGGTCAGCATGGGAATAGTGTGATAATAACCTGTTGCATTAAGGCAGCAGGGTCATGCTCACACTACAGTTATACAGTCTATTTGCTGCCCTCCACACTCATCTTCCCAATGGGAAACTGTAATTAGGGTCTCTAAAACTAGCGGAGCACATGCTCCAACATGTATTTGCAACCATTTAGCATTGCAAAAGTAATTTGCAACAACTCTCTTACTCACTAGTTTGCCTTCCAGCTAACACACAAACCGTCATGCACCTATTTGGCATACCAATAGCACTGCTCTACTTCTACGTACACATAAACATTAGGCAGAGACTCGCAGTGTTATGCCGCTAAGGCTTGTTTAGCTTAATCTCACGTTAAATACCTGGCTGATCACTTCTCCTATAATCTACAGATCTGTCTCACGTCTAGCAATAACTCTCTAGCCAGAATATGTTTGTCTCTCCTGATATTCTCCCCACTTTTACTCAGCCTGATGTTGTATAATGTGGCACACACTCTAGATGACTGTATGCTTAGCCTGAAATAGCCTATTGATTTAAATTGCCGTAGTCTAGACAGTTCTTCCTTGTGTCAGAATATATTATACCTAAAAGACATGTGGTCAAGCCAGCTTTATCTATGGTGTTTTAGTTATACTTTTGTTACTGGGTTTGACACAACCACATAGCATGTTAATACTCTTGTGTTACTTAAACTAAAAATGAGGCAGTTATTTATAGGAGTTTTTGTGGAGTTTTGAGTATTGTCTTAACCTGTGATACACATGTGATGTAATATCCCTTAACTCTTTCTCTTTTTTCTATTCCAAACAAATCTAAAGTCTTAATAAAAAAAAAAAATTGAAGTATTAGTGACAGCTAAAATACTGGTATTTTACAATCTAAAGTGACAACTTAAAATGTGTTCCACATCATCAGCTTTTTTCTTCTCTTAAAATTCCTAAGTTTGCATCGTATAATAATACACAATGTCATAACATTTAATACTGAATACAAAAAACATAAAGTTAAAAATGCAAGATTGCATAGGTCAATAGCTATGTATTTCTAAAATCTTATATTTAAAAAAATAGTAAACCCTAAAAATTGAAACCTGTGTTTGCTAAATTGCAGAATTTGTTGTCACTTTTATATAAAGGATGATTCTAAAACTAAAATATAGCAACAAACCTCAAAAGTGCATTAAGATTTATTTTACATACCCTAACATTGCCTTTACATCTCATGAAAGTAAACTTAAGAAATAAGCATAAAATCTAAAGAAAGAAAAATACAAACTAAGATTATGTCATATGTCATTATTTTCCCTTAGTTTATATTAAAGAGGATCCTATGGTAAGCAATGTGGATATGATTGCTGCAAAAAACCTTCAGAAATAATGTGATTGGATAACTTTATACAAAACTCTGTGGCCTGATGGTATTCACCCACAAGTACTTAAAGAGCTAAGTGTGACAATAAGTGAACCTCTGTATTTGATTTTTCAAGATTCTTTTCTGTCAGGAATTGTACTGGAGGATTGGAGGAAGGCAGATGTGGTCCACATATTTAAAAAGGGTTCAAAATCTTTGCCTGATAGATCTGTGAGCTTAACTTCTGTGGCTAGGAAAAAATTTGAAGGGTTATTGTTTCAGGAATTTATTGGGAGGAGCAATGTTACTAACAATGAGCAGCATGGTTTTATAAAACATAGATCATGTTAAACTAACCTAATTGCATTCTATGAAGAAGTAAGTAGAAGTATTAATCAGGGTGTTGTGGTGGATGTGACCTACTTGGATTTTACAAAGGCGTTTAATATAAGTAAAAGAACTTGATCTAGACAAAATTCTTGTTCTTTGGTAGAACATTGGCTTAAAAATAGAGCACATAGAGTTGTCAAAAGTGTTAAGGGGGTGCCCCTCAGGCTTCTGTTCTGGGACCACTTCTCTTTATAAATGATCTTGAAATTGAAAGCCATGTTTCAGTGTTTGCAGAAGATACAAAACTCTGTAAAATAATACAACATGAGCATGATATTGTTTTGCTGCAGAGGGATTTAGATAGATCAGGGAACTGGGCACTCAAATGGTAGATGACCTTTAATGTGTAAAAATGCAAAGTTATGAACTTTTGGGTAAAGAATGCATGAGCAACTTACAACCTAAATGGTAGTGAATTCGGGTTAACAACAAATGAGAAGGATTTGGTAATTATTATAGACAATGAACTTGGCAACAATGTGCAATGTCAATAGGCAGTTGCTAAGGCGAGTACAGTATTGTCATGTATAAATAGGGGCATTAATTCTCAGGAGGAAAATATAATTTTGCCTCTTACAAATCACTGGAAAGGCCATAGTTTGAGTATTCTGTGCAATTTGGGCACCTGTTCTAAAGAAGGATATTTTTGCACTAGAAAAAGTGCAGAGCCAGGCTACAAAATTGATAAAAGGAATAGAGCTTTTTAATTTTTGAAGAGAGGTTAAAAAATGTAAATCTCTATCGTTTGGAAAAACAATGCCTTAGAGGGAATATGATAGCATTATACAAATATATTTGGGGCCAATACAAACCATTGTCTGGAAATGTATTTATAAATAGGACTATGCATGAGACAAGAGGTCATTTAGACTGGAAATAAAAGAGATTTAGTCTAAGGCAAAGGAAAGGGTTTTTTTTACAGTAAGGAAAAAAGAGTGTGGAATTCTCTGCCTGAAGAGGTGGTTTTATCAGAGTCTATACATATGTTTAAACAGCAATTGAATAAATACTTAAAAACAAAGCAAAAATACAATATACAGGGATATAAATTTTAACAAGTGGGGTAATCGCTTCTTGATCTAATGAGAGATCCGACTGCCATTCTGGGGTAAAGAGAGAATTATTTCCTAGTTTGTTGCACAATTGGAAACACTTCAGACTGGGGTTTCTTTGCCTTCTTTTGAATCAACAGCAAAAATCAAATGTGAGAAAGGCTGAACTTGATGGATGCACGTCTCTTTTTAGCTATGTAACTATGTAAAAATATAAGATGTGAAATTCAGAACACACTCATTAGACACTATCTGCAAAGTTAATGCTGTATTGATAGGCAGCAACATCTCCCTTGTAATGTGTGCATGTTGAAATGAATCGGATTTATTTGAATCAGAATCACAATTCTGTTTAAATCAGAAATTATAGCAAATGGTTAGAAAATAACTTTGCAAATGATTTATTTACATCATTCACTCAAATTATGATTCCAACTAATTAAATCAAGGCTTTGTTATCAAATATGGACAAGAGAACAACTAACGTGTGCTTGTAAATGCCATATTCCAATTATTTATTTGTTTAATTGGGTTCTTGTAAAGGCATGTAAAATAGTCCATATCTAGGTTTATACATTAAACTCAGAATTTTAAAATCTGAACAGCAAAATTTAAGCTAGAATAACCAAGTTGGAGTTATAATTGAAGCCTTGATTTAATATTGTTCTACAAGCTTTTCAAACGGGATAATTTTTTAGGATAATCTTTTAAAATTATTATTTTCAAAATAATAAAATATCAAAAAATATGTAATACATAAAAAAATATATAAATATATCAAACATTAAAATTGTAGAATATTTATTAAATTATTAAATCACTTAAAAAATGTATCCAAAAATCTAAAATCATAATAAATTAATAAATATTAAATCATGTTCAGTCGTATGTATGTATTGGTACATGTTTATTATTTGTCTGTATTCCATCTATTGTACAGCACTGTGGATTATGTTGGTGCTATAAAAATCCCAAATTATAATAATTTGAAAAGCTAATCCAAAAATATTAAATTGCAGCCTTTACCCCTTCTCTGTTGCACTTGTGTATACATAATTGCCAGGGTCTGTACCCATGCTCAGAAATTGTGTATACACAATTGAAGTTCGTTTAATATGGATAAGTGCAAGATAATGCATCTTGGATGTAAAAACCCAAGGGCAGAGTACAGAATATTTGATAGAGTCCTAACCTCAACATCTGAGGAAAGGGATTTAGGGGTGATTATTTCTGAGGACTTAAAGGTAGGCAGACAATGTAATAGAGCAGCAGGAAATGCTAGCAGAATGCTTGGTTGTATAGGGAGAGGTATTAGCAGTAGAAAGAGGGAAGTGCTCATGCCATTGTACGGAACACTGGTGAGACCTCACTTGGAGTATTGTACGCAGTACTTAAGACCGTATCTTCAGAAGGATATTGATACCTTAGAGAGAGTTCAGAGAAGGGCTACTAAACTGGTTCATGGATTGCAGGATAAAACTTACCAGGAAAGGTTAAAGGATCTTAACATGTATAGCTTGGAGGAAAGACAAGACAGGGGGGATATGATAGAAACATTTAAATACATAAAGGAAATCAACACAGTAAAGGAGGAGACTGTATTTAAACGAAGAAAAACTTCCACAACAAGAGGACATAGTCTTAAATTAGAGGGACAAAGGTTTTAAAATAATATCAGGAAATATTACTTTACTGAGAGGATAGTGGATGCATGGAATTGCCTTCCAGCTGAAGTGGTAGAGGATAACACAGTAAAGGAGTTTAAGCATGCGTGGTTTAGGCATAAGGCTATCCTAATTATAAGATAAGGCCAGGGACTAATGAAAGTATTTAGAAAATTGGTCAGACTAGATGGGCCGAATGGTTCTTATCTGCCGTCACATTCTATGTTTCTATGTTTCTATGTGTATTGCAATGTCTGTAAAATTAGCAGAGCTAATTAGCAGGTACTTTTCAAATGCACCAGCTCAAAAGAGCTCCATTACAGCCCCCCTTCACACAGCACAGACCAAAAGGAAGATGTAGATATCTCCTTGCATGGTGCTGCACAACTTGCTCTGCAGGCTACCAGGCTGAGACCTGAAGGGGGCATTATGAGCAGTCTGCTCTTAGCCAGAGAGTCAAATTCCACTGACAAGCCCAAACTTTGTTATTGTTTGATTGTCTCTGTCTTATGCTCAGCTCTCTGTGTTGGATGAGTATCTCTATACTGTATACGGAGGAGTAAAATTCTAGGTAAGGAATCTGGTGCCCCACAATCCTAAAACTGCGCCAAACAACCTATGGTATTGAGTTTATACAGTTGTGCTCAAAAGTTTGCATCCCCTGGCAGAAATTGTGACATTTTGGCATTGATTTAAAAAATATGACTGATTATGCAAAAAAATATTTTATGAAAGCATAGTGATTACCCTTTATAAAATAATAGTTTACCCTCCAGTTTTTACAGCAGAAAAAGGTAAAGGTTCTGGAGTGGCTATCACAGTCTCCTGACCTGAATATTATTGATCCACTCTGGGGAGATTTCAAGACAACCAAAGACTTTGCATGGCCTGGAGGCTTTTAGCCAAGACAAATGGGCAGCTATACCCCCTGCAAACATTAGCGACCTCATAGACAACTATTACAAACGACTGCACGCTGTCATTGATGCTAAAGGGGGAATACACAGTATTAAAAACTAAGGGTATGCAGACTTTTGGACAGTCGTCATTTCATTTTTTTCTTTGTTGCCATGTTTTGTTTTATGATTGTGCCATTTTGTTTTAACCTACAGTTGAATATGAATCCCATAAAAAATAAAATAAATATATGTACCATTTTTAAAGAAAACATGAGTGAGCAAACAGAACATATTACCAATTCTCCAAGGGTATGCAAACTTTTGAGCACAACTGTATATGTGCATGTATCAAAGTGTATATATGCCTGCCTGTATCAGTGTGTGTATGTGTACGTGGGTATTTGTGTGTGTGTGTGTCCAAAATGCCAACATTGCTGTAATGTGGGAGTGATGTCATGGTAATGTGGTACCATATACAATATACATAGTGATATATATCTAGATTTATCTATATATCTATATATAAATATATGAATGAAATATACACACATTCAACTGAAAACTGAGTGCATATTGGACAATGTATAGGTGAAGGGATTATACACTACATGAGGGAAAAATCCATGTTGTATGTCATATTGAGATGTTATTTCTTCCCAACTCTGTTGTCCTGTATGTAACCTCATTAATTGATAAATTCATTTTTAAAAGTTTTTCTTTACAGGCAAAAAAAAAATTTCCCCCCAGTATCTAAGCATACTGAAACAAACAAAAACATGTAAACATTACTTCCCAGGACACCTAAAATCCTCAGATTCTGGAGATGTTTTGTCTGCAAACCACTTGCTAGTGAAGCGGTTAATTTGTTTAAGTTATGTATTGAGTGAATTTCCGCTGATAGTTGATCCCATATTTTACTATTAATACCTATGCATATAACTAAATTTTTATTGTGATATTGCTCTTTATTGCTAAATGCACCGGCTTACTATAAAATTCTAGACTAGAGTTAAAATGCTCTCCTTTCACAATTCCCAGCAGATATTGCACTTTTCATTATTATAATCAGTTTTCCAGAGTTGTTCTAAGAGGGGATTTTTCTTTATATTGCCGTATGGATTGTTTAATCTTGGAGTCCAGTTTGATACGGCATTAGTCTGTGATGTTCTCTCTAAAGAGACTGGTTATTTTATTTTTAGAGAATTCATGTAAAGGTTATCTCAGTGAGGATGAACAGACACCGAAATAGCATTTCTGTTTCCAATTACGTTCAATAGGATGTGTGTTTTCCATTTTTATTAATGTTTAGAAATAGCACTTTGTATTATACCACATTTACAATCACTTTTGTAGAAATAAATATATAGGCTTATTTTGCGAAATGCGAATTCTAGCCCAAGAGCACAGTATGAGAGCAGTTGGAAGTAGAAATATTCAGTGGAGTGCTATTTAAATGGATTTGCTTTAAATAGTTGTCATTGTTTCACGTTTTAAAGAAGAATATTCTTATAACTTATTCAATAGGTGTATCACATAAGTTGATATTGCCTAATATCACTGTATGCCCCATCACGGAGCAGCATAACCTAATGACTTTAAATTTCCATTGAAAGTCGCTCAAATGATGTACATTGCATTATCTCAGAAAACCACTATTCATTTCTCTAGGTCAATGAGGTCTCCGGCGTTTCTACAAAAAAAAACTTTTAGCTATTAGCAGATGCCCGCAGCACGATGAATAGTGTGTGTCTAAACCTAGTAATGGGGACACACTTAAATTAATTGAGGACCTGAAAGGGTTAAAGGACCCAAATTATGAACTTGATTTGCAAATTAGTATATTTGACTTATTTTGTAACTGTACTTTTCTAAGGTATCCTATTCAGTAAATATGATACTGCTTCTTGTATCATATATACTAGGAGCACCCTAGTATTAGAAATAGAAATATGTATCGATTTCGATTTGGACCACTTAACAAGAAAAATAAATATGTTTTACTCACATAGTTCCCCAGCCCGTCAGTCTGATGGCAACCACCGCTCCTCCCTTGGCTGAGATAGTCATAACTGAAGCCAATCCAGTGCTTTCCCATAGGGAAACATGAGAGGGGGAGGGGGTGCTAGTGCACATATGCGACGTTCATCATTCTGAGACAGTCATCATCTCCTCATAGAGATGGATTCAATCTATGCATCTCTATGGGGAGACTTTGGTGTTTTCATGCATAGATTGCAGGACCACACCAGGAAGGGCATCTAGTGGCTGTCTGAGTGACAACCATTAGAGGTGTACCTGGTAACAAATGTAAACATTGTCTTTCAACTCACTACTTAAGTTGTGGTGGTTCTGGTGTTTACAATGTTCTTTATTATGGAAAATGTAGTTGGCAATTTACAACACCAACAGAACGTTGTATTATAAAATACATACTAATGTGATCACAGAGATCACAGAGGCTAATATTGTCTTTTTATTGTTGAGTGCACTGTCTGAATTAAGAATTCCACAGACGTTCTGTCTGAAATTACATATTTTATTTAAATAGCTATGTATGCATTTTTATTAATTAATATCTAGGATTATGAAGATTGTATTTTCCCAAAAATGTCTTAACTTTTTTTTCAATGAAAATGTTATTAAAAATAAAAATAATTTGGGGAAAAAAAAGATTTTACATTTTAGCTTTCACTGATATTGGAGCAAGTATTGTTACGGATGCTTCCTGGGCTACAAAAAAAAACATGGTCAAATTTCAGAATTAGCTAAATCAAATCACTGTTGTTCTCTCGAATAATTGAGATAATAGGAACTAGCAAGTAAATTTAAAAACAAATAACCAGAACAAAAAAAGGTCTATTAAATAACAAAATAGTTGCAGATAAATAGAAAACAGAGTATTTTGGAGCACAATAATGATTACAGTTACATACAAAATACCGTTACATACAATTTTTTAAAATAATTTTTTGCTAATAACTGAATTGATAAAAGATTCTAGTTTAGGTTGTCCAAAAAGTATGTTATTGATCCTAAAGCACTTGCTTTTCTCCATAACAATTTATATCAAGAGACCAGGACGTATTTGGAAACTTACATAAAGCTAAATATGCCGTTCTTTGTTAAATCCTTAGATAGCATTATTATGTATTATTTTGTTTTATTATTATTGTCATGTTTCGTTAAAGTAACTTAGAAATTCAATTGGGAAATTTTCAAGTTGCGTAAGATTCGATATTCTTGTATGTATGTAATATTTTGGCTTTGTTGTATAGCAGTGATAAAATTATCTAAAATGTAAAAGTTGCTAGTTTTTTTTTATCAGGAAAAACAAAAATCTTATCAAATCTTAACACTGTAGCTAGCGAGGACTAGTTGTACTCTTCCTTACCGATTAATAAACTGCTCCAATTGTTACGCCAGCAATGTTAAACATCATCTTCCCTGACTTTAGTTTGAATTGAAATTCTTCATCCATGCTCCTTAAATCAATTGCTATGATTATATTATCACATATTTTTATATGATATATCACATGAACAAAACACATCTTGGTACTTACATACAACTCAAATGGTATCGCATTTATTGGCCAACATTCATATAAAACCCTTTTGTTTATTACTTCAACAATTGCCCTTTTCTAATAAATGTTTGTATGTGCAATATTCTAGAATCTTGGAGAATTGAGGGCAGTTCAATCCAACAGTTAGACAAGACCAATCTAAATAGTCCAGCATATACATTTACATGCATCAGTGATCATTCATTAACCCCTTAAGACCGCAGCCAAATGTACAAGTTGTGAACGAAACAAAACGTAAACAAAACCTGGCATTTGCGCTATATGTCTGTCCAACAGTAATTCACCTCTTTCATATTAAATGCACCCCCCCTTATTATATATAATTTTATTCAGGGGAAACAGGGCTTTCATTTAATATCAAATATTTAGCTATGAAACATAATTTAATATGAAAAAAATGGGAGAAAATACGTTTTTTTTTATTTTTTTAGTTCTACATGACATTTTAACTCTCAATGGCATAATACTGTTTGCTTTTACTGCAATAAAATACACATATTTGTATTCAGCAAAGTCTCACGTGTAAAAAAGTACCCCCTATGTACAGGTTTTATGGTGTTTTGGGAAGTTACAGGGTCAAATATAGCGTGTTACATTTGAAATTGAAATTCGCCAGATTGGTTACGTTGCCTTTGAGACTGTATAGTAGCCCAGGAAATAAATTTATATCCATAAATTTACATATTTACAAATTACAGTTAGTCCCCCTGCTGGCAATGCTGCAGCCAGCTATCCCGGCCATGTGATTGTGAGGTCCTCGCAAGGACCTCACTCTCACATGGCCCAGGGGGCTGAAGAGGAGGGAGGTGCCGCGGGGGGCTCCCTGGGAGTCCCCCCCAACTGCGATCGCCGGCGTGGGATCGCCGGCGACCGGGTAAGTAAAAAAAAAACGGAGGGCGTACTATTACGTCCTGCGGCGTTTAGAGCCCTCCGGTCTTAAGGGGTTAACATTAGATCCACACAACTGGATGCAAAGCTAGCAGAAAAACACAGAATACAGGATTAACATTTTGCAAATTAACATAGTTTTATTTTATCATTTATAATTTTATATTTCACATGAACATTGGGAGGTTATTGAGATTTCCAGATTATAGTCCTCCCTTTTCTTGCAATATTGAAAAACGTTAACATAGAAATAGAAATACTCTTTGGTGACATATGATAGGAATAAGAAAATATACAATAAAATGTTTTCTGATTATGTAGAAACCTGAGGTTATTTTTGGAATGCAGCTTCATGAAATGCCACCAGAATATGAAAACAATGTCTGTATGTTGACATAATAACCATATCTGTTAATTTTAGTTACACTGAGAATCTTTACTATATAAGGCATTGCTAGTTGCAATTACATCCTACATAAATCCATGTAATGTACTCAGTGTGTGTTTGTTCGAGGAGTTGTGCATGTCATGAACCATACCTTTCCTGGATGATAGCCATAAAGTTTGAAGTGTAAGAGAAGAATCGCCATCTACATTTATAGTCTCTCTGCAGAGATCCAGAGGATCATATAAAGTATTCTGCATTTCACTAAATATTTCAAAAAAGAAAATAAAAACTAGCAAAGCATAATACAGCTATAATTTTATTACCAATTTCCTTTCTGATTTTGCCCTTCTCCCTTCCCTTCATCAAGATATGAATACTTATAATAAAAATATTAATAATAATATCTAGTATTTACAAAGCGCCTTTCTCTCAGTGGGACTCAAACAACTTTTTAGCGCACGCTCTCAGAATTAACCAAATCTGCTGCTGAATATTAATAGATGTTATTATACTCGTATATTGAGTCGTGTTTTTCAAAACGCCAATGAAAAATGTTAGGATGTCCTGATTCCTTTTTCTTCGTTTCAAAAATAAATTCCCCCCCAAATATTCTATTATTAAAAACAAACAACAAAAACATGCTTTGAAGTAGGGAGGCAGGGAATAATGATATAGAGGTCAACAATCAAAATTAGGATATAGTGCCAAATGAAGAAACAAAAAATAATAATTGGGAAAAGGACAGAGCAAAGCATATTTTATACTGTGGGCCTGAGAAGCCATGCACCCAAACAGTCTAAAGATTTCTTAGAAATTGTATAATTTACCTGTAATATAAAATTATAGAATGGTTTATTAATAATAATAATAATAATAATAATAATAAATATTATTATTATTATTATTATTATTATTATTATTATTATAAAATTTTGGTTAAGTAGTTATTATTTTTCTCTATTTTCCTATGTGAGGGTGGATCGTGGTAATGAGAGATAAATGGATACCATAAAAGAAATAAACCTCTAAGCCCACGTTTCTAGAATATAATAGTCTGTCACTATATTGTACAAGAAATATTGGCACACACATTTGGTGTAATATGTTATTTAAAGGGAATGTTTTTTTTTTTAAATTAATATAATGGTAACATATATAGAATACAGGGACCAAACTACTACGATACTATACATGCTGAGTACATTATTAAATTGTTCACTTGCTTACACTGGGGAAAAAAAACCATAATGCTTTAAACACATTCCAAAGAACATAAATCACACAACAAAGCAACCAAAGACAAAGAGAGAGGAAAAATATCAGCACAAGGGAGAAGGCAAATCTCCGAGCTGTCTTCCGTATGAGATTTAACCATAGCATTTGGTAACTCCGGGCATTGTCTCTGAACATGTACATTGTCTCCAAAGAACTGGTGACAGAAAGATATATGTATTTTAAAAGAAAGGCATATTGGATCTATAAGCTAAAACCCAAAAGGGGGAAACGACTATTTAATCTTTGCTTTATTCAGAAATAAAACACAGCATCTAGGGCCAGATCCCTAAATAAAATATTACATATAGTTTTTCATTAAGTATATATGTGACATCATTTCCCAGGTTTGCTCATAACCTATTTTATTTTACTAACCACAAAAAACAAAGGAAAAAAAAAATAAATAAAAATTCAACATGAATATACTGTAGATACCCTTCAGTAGAACCTCGGTGGTTTTATGTTATCTTGAAACTGTCTCACAATTTGTGATTAAATATATTATTTTGAACAAGTTTTAAATTGGTCTGAAATTTAAAACCAATTATTATTTTCTTTTTAATTGCATTAGTTTTTTTTTTAGAAGTTTTATAATTCTATCAGTAGGTGGCATGTCTGAAGTAGGTTTATTTATATACTATTGATCAGCTGTCTGGTCATAACTTCAATGTATTGGTTTTCTCTTCTGTTAAATTCACCTGTATACTTGGCTGATGTTTTTGGCAATTTTTTTTTTTTTGCTTTTTACACAAATAAGTAGCAGCAAAATATGAAACACACCAAGTATTGTGCTGTTTTTTTTTATAACCTATGAGCATGCTTTAGTTCCGCTCAGAAAAGCCACTGCTAAAACTTCATTTGGGAGATTCTGGTTGGAATTATATTGTGAAGTTACATTAGATTGGTTGAGTAATTTCTACCATCATTCTGGAAAGATTGACCCAACACTAGCGTCTTGATTAATCTAACTCAGGAATACACAAAAGGTATATCACCAGAGAACGTATAACTACAGGATAGCAAAGCATCATAGAAGTTGTAGTTGCATAAATATCCGAAGACTTACATTTTGGGCACCTCTGATAGCCTGTGACAGAGGATGTGCATTTGGAGTAAAAAAGAACAAAGATCACAGAGCAATTCTGTAAATCTAGCTTTATCTAGGGCAGGGGTCCTCAAACTGTGGCCCTACAGATGTTGCTGAACTACAACTCCCATGATTCTTTGCATTACGTAGATAGCCAGAGAATCATGGGAGTTGTAGTTCAGCAACATCTGGGGGGGCGGAGTTTGAGGACCCCTGATCTAGGGGATGGACACGAATGAACCAAGTCCCCATGCCCAATGTTTATCACTTGCTCCATCAGTCTTGGTAAAGCCGCTTGATTCTTTAGATCTCCTAGTGTCCAGTATTTTTCAATCTTGTAAATAACAACCTAAAATAATTTGCCCTCTGTATTACCTCGAGTCTCATAATTCCTGAAAAGAATGCTAGCCACAAACCACAATAGGTTTCTGCATAACCAAGGTAAGCCTGGAGTGTAAAAGGACATTTATTGAGGGACAACATAGAGAGTATAGAGCCATTAATTTAGGGTCAGCTTGGAGAATATTGAGCAATATATTTTGGGGAACTAACCGGAATACTGTATCTAAACTAGTCTTTCTTCAATATGACAAATTATAGCAGACAAATGTTTTTTGAAACATTGAAAGTAGACATTACATCACAACATCACATTTGTCCTGTTTATGTTCGTACAAGTTTGCCCCCTTTTACTCTATAATGATTTTATCCTGTAGTTATATAGAAAGAGACACTTAGCATTTGTGTTGTCAAAACCTTGCTTTAGATGCTCACTAATTTACTTTTCAGTTCTTCACATAAAGCTGTAATTGAAATGGGAGGTGTATTGCAATTACTGAAAATTACTAGCAAGGGAAAATTGAAGACTAATGATAAACTGACACAAGCAGTTAATGGGTTAGAAGGTTGGGTATTTTTTTTTTATCTTAAACTAATCAAAACATACACGTTAACTTTGCTGGTGATTGTAGTTGTATGTATCCATATATTCAATTGTGAAAATTGTTATCAGACAATTTGGAAACTAAATATCAAGTTTAAAATTTTTTGTTTACTACTAATTCTAATAAATAATACGAAATCTGTCTAGGTCTGTCTGTCTGTCTATATTATATATGAAATGGTTGACAAGTTGTTCAAGTTAAGTTCATGCTGAATAAAAACATAGCACATTTTTAATATGCATACTTATGAATAATTATATTGGCAACATTAATGAAAACATGTTTTAAATAATTACAACAAGTATTGTATTTACTTAGCTAATCCCTGAATGTATATAAATATTGCTATATTTCTTATAGCATTATATGTCTTTATTGTCTTCCAATAATATCGAGACCCCAGGACTTAAATAATGACATTACAAATAGTTCATGGCATTAAGGGGTCTATTTATTAGAAAACAAATTGTAGTGAATTAAAAACTGAATATAGTATAAATCAGCTGATTTGGGGGGGAGCCTGAGTGCCTTTTATCTTTATTTATTTTATGTATCATTTTATGAGATTTTGTTGGAGCCCTGGCAGCCTCTCTCTGAATTAGTAAGCAGTTCTTGCCTCTTCAATTCCTCTAACGATGCAGAGAAGTAGTGAGAAGCATGGAATGGATAGGTGTTCTGCAAGTGCCGATATCTACCTCTTTCTCTGGATTGGAGCCTGGGTATAGCACCAAGGGAAGATAATATGTATTATTCCTCTAGTGATTCTCATGTAGATTCCACTCACACTGTACTGAATATACCCCATCACCACAGTTCTTACCTGTCGACATAGGCATGCGCACGAGGTGTGCCGGGTGTGCCTGGGCACACCCTAATCCCCGCGGCACGCCTATGTATTGAGACCGGCAGGGGAGATATCGGGATCTCCCCTGTCGGCTCATGCAGAGCCGGCGCTATCCGAGCGCCGGCTCTGCTCTCAGCCTCCCTCCCCACCAACCCACAGGCAGGGAGGGAGGCAGGAGAGGACCCGGGGAGCTCTTGCCAGCAGCTCCGCCGGGTCCTCTCGTGGGATTCTGAGCGTTGCCGCGGTTACCGCGGCAACGCTCAGATCTCGCGAGAGTGAACTCTAGCCTGCAAGGCTAGAGTTCACTCTCCACTGGACCACCAGGGAAGGCAGCAGCAGCAGAAATGATCCCCCCCGCCAGGCATAATGTAAGAAGGGAGGGGGGATATTAAGAAATCTGCCCCCACCTCCACTGGACCACCAGGGAAGGCAGCAGCAGCAAGGTCCCCCCTCCCTACATAAGGTAAGAAGGGAGGGGGGATATTTACCAAACGGCCCCCACACAATACACACAATCCCCCAAACATACAGCACACACACACAGCACCCACATACAGCACCCTCACACACACATCACTCTTACACATACACACTAACAGCACCCTTACACACACATCACTCTTACACACACACACACACACACACACTAACAGCACCCTCACATATACACACTAAAAGCACCCTTACACACACACACACACACACACACACACACACAGCACCCTTACACACACACACAGCACCCTTACACACACATACAGTGCCCTTACACACACATACAGCACCCTCACACACACAGCGCCCTCACATATACACACTAAAAGCACCCTTACACACGCATACAGTGCCCTTACACACACACAGCGCCCTCACACACAGCGCCCTCACACACACACACAGCGCCCTCACACACACACACAGCGCCCTTACACACACAGCGCCCTTACACACACAGCGCTCTTACACACACAGCGCTCCTTAAACACACAGCACCCTTACACACATCGCCCTCACACACACAGCGCCCTTACACACACAGCGTCTACACACACACACACACAGCAGTATATATATATATATATATATATATATATATGCGGCGTGTGTTTTTGTGCTTTAGGGTGCACACCCTTATACAATAGGCTGCGCACGCCTATGCCTGTCGATAAGTCCCAGATGCCAGCCAGGAAAGGAACTAACATGTTCTCTTAGCAGGCATATGTAGTATTATTGTCACTGTTATTGCTACTCTGTGGGAGGAGCTGTTTTCTATAGTTATAGGAATCTAAACTGTGAAGATGGATATAGAACACCATTTGTCTAGACAGACTGAGCATGAGCAGGAGGTTTTGCAACCAGACAAGGCTAAACAGACCATGGATGCCGCTACTCCCCTCACTCCTTACGTCAAAGCAAGCCAAACTCGTAATTTGGCATGTCATGTTTCATATTTCCAAAGCACCACAAGCACATAATAATAATAATAATAATAATAATAATAATAACAACAAAGTATTTTACCAGGAAAGGTACATTCAGATATTCTCTGGTTTCCATGTACGTCTAGGGGACGTTTGCCCAACATCCAGGATGCATATGCCTCAATACCAAGAAACTTACCTTTTCAATTTCAATTTAGTCATGATAAATCACTCCCTTTGCAAGTACTTATTTAGACAATCTTCTGCCAAAATACAAATAAACAAAAAAAAAACCTTTATTAGATATACCCCAAATGAAACCATACCACCATTTAATTATGCATTTTTTTCATTGGTGGTATATCTATAAACTGCTTGCAAAAGCTGCAAATGTCATCTGCAGTCTTTGAAAGCCGTCCCCTTCTAACCCCGTCTATACTTTCTGTGCCTGTCCAATCACAGACTTCTCAATACAGCTCAATGATAAGTCTTTGCAAGGCAGGTTTTCTGGGCAATTGTTACCTCTTGAGCTTCTATCCACTGAGCTAACCAAACCAGGAAGTAACAGGACCGGTTGTTTATTCATAAATCTAAAACATTTTATTGAAATTTTTACTTCTTGCAAAATGGAAAAAGGGGACACACTCTTCACATATAAAGCAAGTCAACAAACTACGGTGATTTAGTTGTTTGGAGTGTGCCTTTAAGGGAAAGGGTTCGCTGTCATATCAAGGATGTTCAATAGTGATCTTCCCAGACCTTTCCAGAAATACTTTTACATGGCGTTGTTGTTTCTGCTATGTGACTATTACTTTTGGCACATAACATCCATTATAAATGGGGTAGACTACCTCATGCTTGATGACCATGCAACATAATGATCCTATACATCGTTTGCAGAAAAAACATAGAAACATAGAAACATAGAATGTGACGGCAGATAAGAACCATGTGGCCCATCTAGTCTGCCCAGTTTTCTAAATACTTTCATTAGTCCCTGGCCTTATCTTATAGTTAGGATAGCCTTATGCCTATCCCACGCATGCTTAAACTCCTTCACTGTGTTAACCTCTACCACTGTTAACCTCTCAGCTGGAAGGCTATTCCATGCATCCACTACCCTCTCAGTAAAGTAATACTTCCTGATATTATTTTAAACCTTTGCCCCTCTAATTTAAGACTATGTCCTCTTGTTGTGGTAGTTTTTCTTCTTTTAAATATAGTCTCCTCCTTTACTGTGTTGATTCCCTTTATGTATTTAAATGTTTCTATCATATTCCCCCTGTCTCGTCTTTCCTCCAAGCTATACATGTTAAGATCCTTTAACCTTTCCTGGTAAGTTTTATTCTGCAATCCATGAACCAGTTTAGTAGCCCTTCTCTGAACTCTCTCTAAGGTATCAATATCCTTCTGGAGATACGGTCTCCAGTACTGCGTACAATACTCCAAGTGAGGTCTCACCAGTGTTCTGTACAATGGCATGAGCACTTCCCTCTTTAAAAAAGCTGCCTTGATTGGAACAAAAACAAGGACTTATCAAAGGGCTTATTACCTGCCATCTTTTTCTCGACCATCAGCTATTCTTTTGACTATTGGCTCCATCATTCCCTCTGCAGAAAAAAACAGATCTTCATGTTCCGTCTTAAACTTGGGAGTGTGTTTATATTATTTTTTATTATTTGAGAACTGTTTCTTTCTAACTACTAGTTTACTTGTGTTTTTTCCTTACTGTAATTATAGTGATTGTGCTATTTGTTGGCTCTGTATATTGTTAATACTGAAGTTGATACTTTAATTTTGCTCTACTCGTGGAATGTGTTCCTAAAAAATTATACAAGCAAACAAATAAAAAAAGAAAGAAATAGCTGGTTTGGAAGAATTCTTGACTAAAGTCACAGGTTGTCTACTTTAACCTAGAGTTTGCAATTTATGTTTCGATTCATTGCAGTCTGGAACTTAGTGAATACACCCCTTGTCAGAAGCAGACTGGATTTAAAGCCCTTCCAATGCAGATTATGAAAAATGCTGGACATGCTTTGATTGTGACACTCATAAATAATGAGAGGACATTAGTGGCACAAAGGAAATATACATGTTTTTATGTAATTTAAAATGTCCTCATGCACGCATTAAAGAAATGCTGTCTGCATGAACCTATAGCTGTGTCTGCCTGAAATATCAGACTAGTTGCCAAGACGTTTTTGTCCTTTGGGGGTCAACGTCCCTCTCTTAGATTTACCGTTTCTAATCCTTATTCATTATTGTTTCCATTTAATTAGAGGAGATGTGTTGTCATGAATAAATAGCTCTTACAGAATGTCAGCACAGAAACTCAACATGTAGACGGTGTTCTAGGCTGTGTGAATAAAAGTGCTTTTGTTTGGTGTTAATAGGTACGTGGGAGAAAGTTAACTTTACGGTTTATTTATTGTTAAACACATTAGCGATAATATTTAGCAGAATTAGTTCCGCAATTACCGGTTTTAAGCTACATCATATACAACATCACATTTTGACAAAATCACCATGATATAAATAATAGAGAGACATAGAAACATAGAAACATAGAGACATAGAATGTGACGGCAGATAAGAACCATTCGGCCCATCTAGTTTGCCCAATTTTCTAAATACTTTCATTAGTCCCTGGCCTTATCTTATAGTTAGGATGGCCTTATGCCTATCCCACTTAGGATGGATTTTAATTTGCTTAATGCACATTCCCATAAGTCCCAGCCAGGCCTTGACCAACAAAGGAGGGAGCTCAACAGTATTGACAGCAGAAGGGTTTTCTGTAAATAAATATTAGCAAAGACAGACAGATAAATAGATAGATAAATAGATTTGTATTACTTGTTTAATTTATTTTTACTTTTAATACTCTATTAGTAGAAATAAAGCCAGATACAGTACTTTGTAAAATTAATATTAAGTTTCCACATTGTCTGATAACAGTTTTCATGATGGAATATATGGATCTCTTCTTTGCAATTTAACTCAAATTGGGCATTTATCAAGAGCTCAAATTGTTCTGAAAAAAATAACAATTTTGTCTTTTTTCCTGTAAATAATTCATCGTTGATAAGAGTTTGATTTAAAGATATAAGAAAAAAAGGTGAGGTGGATTTGAATGTTCTTGAATGAGTTTACACTGTGAAAGAAATATAATGTTGCCCAAATTTCCAGTTACATTGTTAATTTAATTCACAAGTACACAATAATATATATCAATGGGTAGGCAGCAACCACAACAAGGAGGGTCCCTCTCACCCTTTAAACAAAAAACCGAAATGTACAAAGATACATAGGGGCCCCTATTTATCTTTGAACGTTATTGTTAATTTTATTGTTTCAAATTGACTCATCTATCCACAAACCCCATAATATTTTTTTAATTAATTTTCCGTCTTGCTCCAAACTCTTTTTTTTTTTTTTAATAATTATAGTTTACATCTCAAATAGTGCCAGTGTTGAAAGACGGAAGTAAAAGGGGCAAGCATGCCCTTAAATAAACACTCTTGGCAGTCTTACCTTTAAGTGGTAGACTGATCTCGAATAGTTTAACGCTAAATATGTGTCCCTAGACGCTGGTCTTTCTCTCTCCTCTTCTGCTTGGGCATTGGCTGGGTCATTAAAGCAGGGATTGGCTGAGAGCATCAGCTGAAGTGTCCTGCCAGTCATTCATTGGCTGAGTGCTCGCAATGAATGTGTGTGCAAGGAATATGCACAGAATTGGCTTTAGAAGTTGTACTGGCAAATTATGCTGATCAATGTAAAATGTCTAAATATATGCAGCATTTCACACAAATCACTGAAGTGGTCATGGTGCTTAGAGTAATCTGTTAAGTAACATGATTCTCTAAATTACTTCTTTAACCCCTTAAGGACACATGACGTGTGTGACACGTGATGATTCCCTTTTATTCCAGAAGTTTGGTCCTTAAGGGGTTAAAGGGACACTATAATCACCAAAACAACTTTAGCTTGATAAAGCAGTTTTGGTGTATAGATCATGCCCCTGCAGTCATACTGCTTAACTCTCTGCCATTTAGGAGTTATATCACTTTGTTTATGCAGCCTTAGGCACACCTCCCTGTACGTGACTTATGCATCCTCCCAAAAACACTTCCTGTAAAGAGACATCTAATGTTTAAACTTCCTTTATTACAAATTCTGTTTCATTTAGAGTCTTCTCTCCTGCACTGTTAATAGCATGCTAGATTTCACAGGAGCCTACTGTATGTAATTAAAGTTCAATTTACAGATTGTGAGATAAAAACTTCTAAATTAAGTTAACACCTGACTGAAAATTAAACTATTTTTTTCATGCAGGTTGAATCACAGCTAGCGGAGTTGTGGCTATGGCTGTATCAATAGAAATAAATGTGATTTAACTCCTAAATGGCAGAGGATTGAGCAGTGAAACTTCTGTGGCATGATCTACACACAAAACTGCAGCATTAAGTTAAAAGTGACTATAGTGCCCCTTTAAATGTAGAGTAATATTTATGTGGGATGCTGTATTTAAATAGATAATCTTTTACCTTCGATGAGCCAAAAGTGATCAAAACGTAAAAGAGTGGGCAGCAATTTTACTTGTTATATAAATTGCATTCCTGAGCTGCACCAACATTCATCGAAAATGTCATGATAAATTAAATATGAACAAGGGCTTTCTCATACATGACTTTATATCAGTATTCCCATACCCTAGTTAGACATTTTGGATTTTTTATGGGAAGCAATGTGATATAATTGCTTTTGATGTTCATAATTAACAGAAAAGTTTCAGCTACATAAATCATTTTGCTGATGTTATGACAACGCTATATTGAAATCAAATCCCCTAACTTAAAGATTATAAAAAGTGGATCACTGCTCTGTTACATGTGTTATTTGATTTGACAGGTTTAAGTTAGAAGGATTTTTTAATAATGTATGCTTAGTCTGTGCGGAACCTCAGAGGTATTTATTAGGCGGTGGTGGGCTACAATGTGTCTCATGTAACAGATCTTCTTATTAACCGGGACCTACGGATCAGAAGAAAATTCCATAATACATGAATTTTACTGAAAGATAATACAGATATATACAGCATCTCAGACAATATGATAAATGAGGATGCATAATACGTAATACCTAACAAATATATGTAGATATACATTTGTGATCAAAATGATTCAACCCATCATTGAAAATCAGGTTTATTGTCAAAATTGTTTGCAATGAACAAATCAAACAAAAGCCAGTTGAATTTGGGGAACCCACTTGAAGCATTCATTGTGTTGAGCTATTATATATATATATATATATATATATATATATATATATACGGTATATATAAAAATGAGTTCTCTTTTACCAAAAACCCTTTTTTTGTACTTTGTACTGTAGAAAAAAAAATCTTATATTTTTATTAAAAGTTGGATAGACTTTGTAAATGAAGATTTAAGCAGCGGGTTGTCCATTTCTGCTGCAGACACAATGGTGGCTGACGAGGTCAATGTGGGACAGGCACATTCAGCTGCAACAGCGGCAAGGGAAAATCTGGTCTGACTTTGTTGCCACAATGTCAAGGTCCTTCCTCTATTTATTTTCATTCTCAATATCTGCCCTGCGTGCATTCTCGAATGAGGAGACAGCCTGATTAAAGTTGTGTCTCCAAGGCTGACGATCAGATGTTAGAGCAGACAAGTAACGATGGTCAATGTGACAGATACCAAGTGGATTCCTCAGAGAGCCCTTGTACCTCTTCTTTGGAGCTCCTCTGTTGCGGTGCCCAGTAGCGAGTTCACCATACAGCACAACCTTAGGTAGGTGATGAGCTTCCATCCTGGAGACTTGCCATGCTCAGCACAACTGCGACTTCAAAAGCAATGCCTCAATGCTGGTGGTCTCTGAATGTTCAAGAACTTTGATTTTGGTGATGAAGTCATTCCAATGGATGTTAAGGATTGTGTGGAGGCAGCATTGGTGAAAGTGGTCAAGGCATCCCAGGTGATGGCGATAGGTAACCTACGACTCAGAGCCATATAAGAGAGTGTTTAGTACGACAGCTCTGTACAATTTAACAAATACATAATATATAAATAGATTTTATTTCCCCTTCTTTTGGTCACTTCCCACTTGATGTGTAAATAAAATCAATATTTAGGGACTGTCTCACAGCCATTAATTATATATTTTTTTCCCATCTATCATCTCCCTTTGTGGCATTATGAATGGAATTTTGAATCATGAAGCAAATGGACATTCTCATCTGTTATGCAATTCACTTGACTTGTGATTTGGCTACATTTTGATACAGAGTTTTGGGAATTCGTAGGATCATCTGATTGGCCCAAATTACGTTGGTAACTAAATGAATCTTCAAGTCTAATAGATCAACAGAAAAACTGCTCCATATCATACCTACCATAGATGGGCTTCTCAATATTGTTGCTTAAGATGTGATATTAATCTCTATGTTGTAGTTTGGAAAAATAAAAATCACTTTCTTTAAATAAAAATAAATTATAAAAAAAAACCTGCTACTTATTTGAAAAAAGTGACAGTTGCAAGATAATTCTAATATAAACGAATCACTAAGAAGGGTAGCACTTATATAGAATGAAATAGAAGCATATTAAGAAATCAAATTAAGGTTACACTCGTCTTTATACATCCTTTCAGATTATGTTTTCTGAGATATGAGATAACATAAATTAAATCTATGGATACTATAAAGTATATGCTGCATGTTAATAAGAATCACAAGGATCAATGCATGTATTTAAAAAAAAAACAGAGCAACAACATGAAAATTGAAATGAAGATTTTATATAGTGGAACAGCCTAAGATTAATTGGTTGGACGATTTTACGTAAAAGGTTTCTCTAAATCAGGGGTTCTCAACTCAGTCCTCAAGGACCACCTACCAGTCCAGGATTTAGGGATTACCTGGGTGTGTAAGGTGTTTTTTGTTTGTTTGTTTTTTCAAACACCTTAGACACACCCAGGTAATCTCTAAATCCTGGACTGGTAGGGGGTCCTTGAGGACTGGGTTGAGAACCCCTGCTCTAAATGAACATTCCATGTATTCATACTCTTTCTTTAATTATTTTTGCTTAATTCCCACCTGCATTCTCATCACCCTGGCTTCTGGCCATTGGTTCTGAGTTGTAATATCAGTCTAGTCTTTTTTTCCCCCTGGATTGTAATGTTTCAATGCTCTTTGGGGATTGATCTTATTCTGAAAAACAAATTTGTTTGTTTGATCTCAGTGTCATATGTATTTTATAGACTTCTAAGTACTTTAAGTATAAATATTATGTTTGGATCATATTAAACCACCGACAGCAGAAGGAAATAGTTTCTACCGAGTAATTTGTTATTCATAAAACAAACATATTGCTGTCATACAAAATTAAGGCCTGCACTCAAACTCTCATTACTCCTGGGCGGCATCAATGACTATAGTACACATCAACTGCAATACATACAATAAAAAAAGAAAATAGTTTCTTGCGCACTGTCCCAATCCCTATGTACAATTTATTAACTGGAGATTTTTTTTGTATCATTCCAAAGGCCATTAAAGTGTAAGCTCACCTGCCCCATCAAGGCGAAACCTCTTAGGAAAGTCCTACACTAATGCATACTATAGTCATTTCTGCTGCCCGGGAGTAGTGGGAGTTTGCCTGCAGGGCTTCAGTTTGTGCATTTGTATTTGCTTCTGTATGACAGACATGTTACTGTGCTGTGTTCCTTATTAAGGGTTAAAGTGCATCTTTATGACTCATTAGAGGTATTTTTTAATTTTTTAGATAAAAGTTATGAGGTGCTACCTTGAGGTGACAGGTAAGCTTACACTTTGAATGCCCATTGGATTGATTCTAAAACCCCTACAATTAGTTAAATGTGCATAGGGATTTGGGATAGTGTGCATACTAAACATAACATGGTGTTGTAGTTATGTTTATTTCATGATGTTTAAATAATCTAAATTATACTATTTTATTTGCCATATAATTAAAATGTGGGGATGCTAAATAATGAATTCAATTGAAGTGAACCGTAAACTGCTAAATTTAGGCACAAAATATTTGATTTGGAAAAGTTCTCAATCTCAGCTAAGTTCTCAGTCTTTACATTTGAGATTAATGCTATAATTCATTTTAAATTCACTATGAGTTAGAATTTAAAGAATAAACCACTCTGTTAACCATGGCAGAGGTTATCCAAAGCTTAGAATAAGCAGATCTAAAACAATTGCAGTGAGTCCAGTCAATGGTTTGTCCTACCTAATAGGGCAATGATAGTGCTATGTGAGAGAAGGTCAGACGTTATCAAAAGGTCACAAAAAAGCTGCAACGAATAAATAGGATAGTCAATGCTATTGCAATTTTTTAAAAGCTAAAACAATTTATATCACTTGAAGCTATAATGTATGTTTTCTCATTTGATACATATAAAGCTGTAACATTCTCAGGATTTACAATATAACCTTTCATCACGCGAGCCCTGATGAGATGACAGCGGGCTCAGTTTGAAGCCGTTTAAATTTCAATTTACCAATTCATAATCGTTGGATTATCAAGGATTCAAAAGGTGCCGAAGAACAGGATTTGTCTGCCTTTCATATATTGTTTTGTTTTTTTAACAAGCAGGACAGGTTTTCCCTTCATTAAGTTTGTTATTTCTACATTGTTAGGAGAGCTTACAAAGAAAAGAAAAAAAAAAGGTACATTATCATATAAATGAAAAGGGGGGCAGAATGTATCATGGCAAGAAAATTGAAATAAATACAAGACTCTAAATGCTCAAAAACAATAAAATGACAGCCACCTTCACTAATATTCCACTTTAAAATCAATATAAAAAGAAGGCTTAAATGGCCCTGTGGATTCACAATCTTAAAAAAGAAAATTCTTCTAACAGCAAAACTTAATTGATTTCTTTAATCCTATTTTCATAAAACATTTTCGCTTTAGCCTAAGATATTGAGTATTTTTAACATTTTTATTAAAAGTTATCAGATCTTCTTTCCCGTGCTTATAGTCGTTTTTATTCACTATTTAAAGTAGAAGTGTGCTTCTAGTTTTATGTGATACGTAGTGTTTACGGCATTATTTTATTAGTTATAGAACAATACAGACGGAAATATCACTAAATAAATCTGTTGGAGTGTGGTTTCTCTACTCTCACACGATTGGAGAATTAAGACATTTAGCTATAAATGGATAAAAGGATAAATAACAAAACTGTTTTCATGCAAGATGGCCCCAAATTTTCTATCCATAGTAGAGCATATTATAAATCTAGAAATTTCAGAGACCACACAGACTGGATGCTATATCAGTGGATATTAGAACCTTCATAACTTTTGGGGTTCCTTAAAGATTCATGTTTGTGTAAGTGTCTTTAGAATAAATCTGGAGGCACTTCACCTGGTCAAATTTCTTTACAATTGGGCAGTTATTAAAAATTAGAAAATTAGGTTTCTCACTCACAGACTCAACCACCAAGGTGGCTTTTGCACAAGCCTGGCACCAAAAGGACATGTTATGCATCCCAAGACGGCTTCTGCGTAAGCCTTAATGTTTTCATTGTTTATGATACCGCCTACTATGATACCAAAAATAAAAAAATATGAAATTATCTCTACCCCCAATGCTTAATGATTTTTGATTCCTAACACTAACACCAATCACCTTTAGAAGAACTCAGTCTTGGCTCCATCCACTTCTGGAATTGCAAACTTTTTTTGATTTCCAGGAAAGCCACCTTATCTTGATGTACAGTCAACCTCACTTTATAAACTTTGTTGAAGAAGGACATTTATGATCTACCACTAAGATTTCAGAGTTAATTAAAATAAATCATATTCTAGTTTGAGGAGCAACATTAATGATAGGGAAGCCCTATTAATTATGGTTAAACCGGTGCCAACTTATCCAAGTTAGCTTTACTTTTGGTTTATTTAAAATTTTACATAATTGCATACACTTTGGGTAATGATTCAATTTATTAAAATAATTTCAAGATAAACTTAAACCTTATTCAAATCTATGTACCATGCTCATTGGACATCGTTAATACACACTCCCCCTGATGGTCACCTAACTGGGCAGACTAGATGGGCCGAATGGTTCTTATCTGCCGTCACATTCTATGTTTCTATGTTTCTATGTTTCTAAACTAGTACACAATGATGTTATGAAATGACTGATCGTCAATGTGATGTTATCTGTATGTGTCACAATTCCTGATATTGATGGTGTTCTATTGTGCTATAATTAGAGGAAACAAAAGTGTAAGCGATACATTTATTTATTTTATAATTTACCACTCTTGGCATAGACTGATCCCAAACAATGTATAACTTGGTCAGAAACAACTTAGAAAATAATAGCTGAATAATATTGCAGATATATACGATATATGACCTCCTTTGATATTGTAGTTCACGGTACAGAGAAGTAGAAATCCCTCATGTAGGTTTAGTATGGCTTAGTACCAGATAACTGTATAGTTAGGGAAGCCATGAGTGCTACTTGGTATAGCAAAAGATTGGGGGTCAGGTGGGGGCAGACTAGAGCAGTTTGGAAGTTCCAGAAAGGAGTAACTATAATCTGCTTATGTCACCCGGTGAGTAGTGGAGGACTGCAAAGTAGTTCCGGTAAATGGCCGTCTTTAGCAGTGGGAATGGTAATGAGGCAACAGAGTGGCTTAAAGTGGAAACAACAATAGACAAAGTCCATTAGAAAAAAACCTGAATCTTTAGAGCGAGTAATTATTGCAAAAATGAGGTTTACCTTGAGTTGAGCACTTGGAAATAAAGTCTGTATGGATGAGGCAATGGTTGAAAGGTTTGTCTGTGAGGGTGATCGAGGCTCATGAGCTGGTGTCTGATTAAGGAGTATGAACAAAAAACAGAAACAATTCATGACAGTAGTTAGGTAATGAAGGCTAATGTTGGGGCATAAAAGGGTGATCCGAGAGCGTGAACAGGAACCAGGGCCACAGTCAGGAGCCAGCAATCCATTACAGTAGACAGGAATATGAACTGGAGTCTGAAGCCAATAGTGAACGGATTAACTGGATGGGTTACTTTAGGTCCATAGAAGCTGAGGATACAGAAGAAAGAGGCTAATGATGGCCAGGCAAGCTAGAGGACTCAAAATCAAGCAATGAGATGAGACAAGTGGTCTGGGTGCAGTGGTTCTTTTGCTTGATTTCTGAAATGTAAAACATTGCAGTTTTTTGGACACTACAGTGTTTACATGGCAATGTTAAGTCAGCCTTGTGTGTCTGTCTTTCTGATAGCCAATAGAGGCTCTTTCTCCTTTAGACTTAGAAAAGCTGAGTCAGAGAAGCAAATGCAAGGCGAGCATGGCATTTAGCCGCACATGCAGATCTCCAATCCATTGCTTCTATAAATCAATGAATTGGAGGAGATTACAGGGAAATCAGCAAGCATGCTAACGTGTTCGAAAGAGGAGCTGTAGAAAAGGCCTCCAGGAAATTAGATGAGTAATATTTATTTAACTTTAACTTGGGAAACACCAAGGCAGGTGGACAGAAAGGGGATGGACAGAAGGTTACCTACAGTCCTGAAATAACAATCGTTTTATTTTGGGACTATCGGTTCCCTTTAAGTTAACCCTTACTCACGGGATTGTGACAGTATGGAATAAATTATAAAATTTTCATATCGGGCAGAAGTGGACAGAAAGGGGATGGACAGAAGGTTACCTACAGTCCTGAAATAAGAATAGTTTTTTTGGGGGACTATCGGTTCCCTTTAAGTTAACCCTTACTCACTGCATTCTGACAGTATGGAATAAATTATTAAATTGTCATATCGGTCAGAAGTATAAATTGGATGTTTTTTCTATATTTTTCTATTTGATTTTGATTTTTCTTTTAAATTTTTTCTTTGCTGCTATGGAAAAAAATTAAGAAAGAACGAGATTCGCTTCTGTCCTGTACATTTCGTAAATTATATAGGTATATATGTATTTCGGCAAATGCAACATAAAATACAATGTGTTTAAAATATAATAATTTCACATGTTAAAATGTCACACTTCAACTAAATGAGAGATTTATTAGCATAAATATTCTACAGGGGACTAAGTTATATATCACCACCTGGGGGGTCTTAACAGTATTTCACAGCGTTTAATAATTTATTATCATGTATAGAATGTTCCATTAACAGTTTTTATTGTGATTTTTTTTTTATTAGTTTGAAATTATACACGATGGTACTCATGGTCACCAAGGATTGCATTTTAGGTGCATTTGGAAGAAATATTAAAAGATAAGGATAAATAGATACTCTATGTGCCATTGCACAAATGTTAAATCAAAATGAAACTTAAATATATAAATATAAAAACCACACACACACACACACACACACAGACACACACACACACACAAACACACACAGACACACACACAGACACAGACACACACACACACACACAGACACACACACACACACACACACACACACACAGACACACACACACACACACAGACACACACACAGACACACACACACACACACACACACACACGCACACAGACACACAGACACACACACAGACACACACACACACAGACACACAGACACACACACAGACACACACACGCACACACACTCTCTCTCTTTGGGTTTTATAAACATGAAAAGTGCTGACAATCATCAAAATGAAAGCATAAATGAATGAATGATGATATAAACATCCAAAATGACACCTCGTAAAAGCATTATAAAAGCATTATAGGATTGCCTCAAAGACATTTTCACACAAGTCATTAATATTTCATATGTAAGTTTATTTTATTTTGAGATTCCAGTTGCAGAATGATTGTATCAAAAAGAGAGAATGTTGGAAATTGATGAAGAGATAACTTTATGTTTATCGAATAGAGGGGGAGAAGATGTTAGGTAGGAATAAGGAATATAGATTGGATATAGAGAGATGAAAGCTTAGATTGGTAGAGAAAAAAGAGATGTGGTAGATGGATGCTGAGTGCAAAGGAATACGGGATGCTAATGAGAAATTTGGAGAGAATAACAGTTTTAGCCGAACGCTCTCAGTCAACGAGCTTGGACCAGTATTGGACTTGCTTAGCTCAGTAAAGACATCAGACTTAGTTGTAGCTGTAGTGGTTATGGTGCTTGGAATATTCCTTTAAATCTATCAGGGTTATTCACTAAAGTGATAATTCTCAGTCAGCTATGCTTTCAGTTTGGGTACTATGGCTGTAAATATGAAATTGACTGTAAATTCTCACTTTAGTAAATAAAAGATCGCCCATTTTGGGTATCTTTGGTGATGCAAATGGTATCACTTATAAACAAAATATGAATACCGCACTCAAACAAATTTGCAATGAACCTTATTGCTAATCCTGTATTTAATTTCATAATATTTATTGTAATAATTTTAGATAAATTCATAAAGGTAGTGGTATTTCATCATGGTAACATTCATTTCATCCTATGTACATAAGCTATTTACATATATATATATATATATATATATATATACATACAAAATCCTCCCTCATCCGAGGTAAAGTTCATAATCTATATATCTATATACAATTGGTGATGATCCAAAGCGCAGAAAAAATTGAATTTTTTTTTTTTTTGAAGAAATGAAAAAATAAAAAAATGGAAAACATCCAACCAAGAAAACTTGAAAAAAAAGAGAAAAAAGAAAAGAAAATGAAAAAGAAAAGAAAAAAGGGAAAAATGATACAAATGAAAAATAATAAAAAATACAGTCCTGATAGATTGCAGTCCAGTATATAGTGCACCATATAGTTCACTGTCTATGGGTGGATCTCACCAATGTTGAAGTTTCCTTTTTGGTGTACAATGTAGGAGGATGCTGAAGTCTGTTGACGATAGTGTGATGGGAGGGGATGAGAATAGTTCCTGTTGAGTGAAGAAACGATCACCTCATTGACTCTCTATTTGTCTGGATCTTGTCAGTATAGCAGGTCGCAGGGCAATCTTTAAGTAGGCAGGGCCGTCTTTAATATTGATTGGACCCTGGGCAAACATTTGCCTGGGCCCCTTGGATTCTGGCCCCCCCACCTCCCGGACATGCAATCACAACCTCAACTCCAACTAAGCAGCAGAACTAATGTATAGAGTGCCCAAGAATATTTTTCAGGCCTTCCCTGTATCGCAAGAGGGAAGAAAAGAGAAATCCCCATCTTTCATATAAGTCAAGCAATGCTATGACAGCTGGGGATCTACAATCCTTGCAGGGTTGTATTTGTGAGCAGTGTTTGTGCATTTGAAGGTAAGCATGTTTTTGTATAGAGTGTATGTGTGCATGTAGGGGTGTATTTGTATGTGCTGTTACCATTGGAATGCAGAGGTGTACTTGTGTGAAGTGTTTGCGTTTGAATGCAGGGGTGTGTGTTTGTCTGTAGTGTTGGCTTTTAAATGCAGGCATGCTTTTGTCTGTAGAGTTGATGTTTTAATATAATTTTAGCGTTTTAATACAAGGGGTGTGTTTGCATGTATTGTTTGCATTTGCATGCAGGGGGATGTTTGGATGTAGTGTTGTCTTTTAAATGCATATGTACATTTGTGTGTAGTATTGGTGTTTCAGCAAAGAGGTTTGTTTATATGTAATGTTTGTGTTTGCATGGGTGTGTTTCCATGTTCTGTTTGATCTGGGATGTATGTACATACATATTAACACATATAAACATACACATTAATACGCAGATACACACATAAATACCTTGACACATACTGGCATATACACACACATACACAGATACACACCCTTTGGCACACATATACATGCACTTTGATACACACATCAACATACACACACTGGCACAGTCACACAGAGACACACACACACACACACACATCGACACATATGTACACACACTCGGATACACACATACACAGAGGTACACATGCAGGGGTGTATTTGTGTACAGTGCTAGTGATAGAATGTAGGAGTGTATTTGTGTACAGTGTTGGCATTAAAATGCTGGGATGTATGCATTACCACACACTCAGATGGAGACTTACACACCGACACATACATACACACAGGTAAACATACACACTGACCCACAAGTACACATACACAGGTATACATACACACTGACACACAGCCAGATACACACACACACTGACACAAACACAGCCAGATACACACACACACACACACAACTAGATACACGCACTTACTGAGACCCATGTACACACACATATATAAGTGTCAATTTACATATTTTAATCTCTGCCCTCTAGCAGCTTCTGGATAGCAACTCCCAACACCCTTGGCCAATATAATGTCTCAACTCTGTTCTTACATAGTTAAAATAAATATTTGTCAATGTTTTATTTATTTATATTTAATAGGGAACTGTCAGGTTCTTCTAGGATTTGTAACATGTAGTTATCCCCTGTGTGTTTCATTACAAACACCAACACATGGGTGTTAGTATTGTCTGATGAATAAAAACAAAACATATTCAGCCCCCCTCCTGTCTCCTTACCTTTTGGGTACAGTGGGGTGGCTTCCCTGGGGTCCAGTGGGAGCTTGCTGGCCCTGGCTGATGGGAGTCTGCATTCAGCTGCCCCAGTCCCTCTCCTCCACAATGCTTGCATTCCCTGTGTGGTGTGTGCCCCCTCCCCAGTGGCACTGAGAAGGGTCTGACCTCACTTCCTCCCAGCATGCCCGGGAAACAAAGAGACTCACAGGGCAGTGTGTGAGATGGGGGCTTGCTGTGAGTATGTAGTCAGCCACCCCCCATATTACAGGGGCCCGGTCCGGAGCAGTATTAAAGGGCTGGGGACCCCTGATTACCTCAGGTGCTGCAGGGGGCCCATGGGGCAGCTGCCTTAGGGCCCCCAGGAGTAACTGGGCCCGGGGCAGCTGCCCCTTTTGCCCCTCCTTAAAGACGGCCCTGTAAGTAGGTAATCTGGTCAATACAGCCGGTCGCTGGGCAATCCATTTTTTTATTTTTTCATTTCTTCAAAAAAAAAAATTTCTATTTTTTCTGCGCTTTGGATCATCACCAATTGTATATAGATATATAGATTCTGAACTTTACCTCGTATGAGGGAGGATTCTGTGTGTATATATATATATATATATATAAATAGCTTCTGTACATAGGATGAAATTTACCATGATGAAATACCACTACCTTTATGAATTTATCTAAAATTATTACAATAAATATTATGAAATTAAATACAGGATTAGCAATAAGGTTCATTGCAAATTTTTTTGAGTGCAGTATTCATATTTTGTTTATGATTGAGATTAATAGGTTGTTGTGGGGTTAAACCTCGAATACCTGCACCTTGCATAATTGAGTGTCAGCACATATTGTGTTTTTTTGTATATTACCTTCCCCAGTGCTGAGCACCTTTATGTGCTTTACATTTTTTCATTTTTTTCATTAGTACTGAATAATGACATATTTGTTATAAATATCGTTCTGTGGAATACTTCAGTGAACTATACTTTTTGTATTTCCTCGATAGGATTATTTTCTTTCACCTATACAAAGCTGACTTTATGGCAACGTTTGCCTATACGGAGGGTGATATTAGCCACATCACCTCAGCTCTCAGAGGAGCCAGGGAATTTTTTACGAATGATAGTGAGCGTGGGATAGCTCATAAACTTGAGAGAGATTTAAAAAGGAAAATCAGTTGGGAACTACACGTAAGCACTATAGGAGAGTACTTTAGACAAAAGAGTATCCCAAGGGGCCTAAGGGTTAGGTCACATCCCACATTGTGTAGGGATAATGTTGAACACCGAACAGTGTGGTACAAAATCTTAAAGGGACACTATAGTCACCTGAACAACTTTAGCTTAATGAAGCAGTTTTGGTGTATAGAACATGCCCCTGCAGCCTCACTGCTCAATCCTCTGCCATTTAGGAGTTAAATCCCTTTGTTTATGAACCCTAGTCACACCTCCCTGCATGTGATTTGCACAGCCTTCCACAAACACTTCCTGTAAAGAGAGCCCTATTTATGCTTTCTTTATTACAAGTTCTGTTTAATTAAGATTTCCTTATCCCCTGCTATGTTAATAGCTTGCTAGACCCTGCAAGAGCCTCCTGTATGTGATTAAAGTTCAATTTAGAGATTGAGATACAATTATTTAAGGTAGATTACATCTGTTTGAAAGTGAAACCAGTTTTTTTTCATGCAGGCTCTGTCAATCATAGCCAGGGGAGGTGTGGCTAGGGCTGCATAAACAGAAACAAAATGATTTAACTCCTAAATGACAGTGAATTGAGCAGTGAAATTGCAAGGGAATGCTCTATACACTAAAACTGCTTTATTTAGCTAAAGTAATTTAGGTGACTATAGTGTTCCTTTAAACAAATGCTCAGTGGACCTTATGGTATTAACCATTGAATCCCTACAGAAAGAATTAACTAAACTTATTAAAGAGATAGCAACAGCAGAGCAAGAATTAGCAACAGTCACCGCATCAACTGACTTAGAAACACTAAAAAAAACAGATAGAAGAGAAACTAAAAGAATATCAGAGAGAAACTGAAGAATTGAAAAAGAAAAAAATCCATAGAGACGAATTAGACTATCAAAGGGATCAGGTTTATACCTGGTATTCTAGAACAGACAATCGTTCATATAGACCTAACAGAGACACAACTTCACAGAGATGGCGCTCGGATACAGAAGGGGCTACATCCTCCTCCTCTGCCTCCTCATCCTCAGGAATGACTTTTTTAGAAAGAGGTACACGACACGAAGAAACACCAGGCGGGGGGGTTACAACAAGAGGCACACGGGAGAAAAAACAAGGCCGACAGCCCCAATCCAGCCGCAATCTCTGATACACAACATTTCAGGTAGGCCCTTAACCCCTACGGAGGAGGGGAGCCTGAACAAGGGACTCTCCTTCATTGCTACACCTCATGTAGAGTGGCATCAATATGATGTCAGTTTGTATAAGTTCTTTCACCAACTCAAATTACATGCATTTTTCTCTACACATCAGCATAATTTTGGTACAACAACAGAATCCACTGACAGCAACAATCAGACTACACAGGGTGGTCTGCATGAGGAAGGAAACATGGACCTGGCGAGTCATAACGTTTCAGAGTCTGGTCCATGTGCTGTTCTTCCCTTAGACACAGGTTTGAAACCTAAAAGTACTTTTACACCACAGAACACTAATGCATCTATTGATCTATTTACTAATCTTGTGAAAAAAGATATTTACAAACTCAGGAGAAAGCACCAACATACACATAGCCATCATACACAAAATGTCAACTTTACTAAACAAGATTGGTTAAATATCAATAATTTGAAGAAAGATACATCTATCATTATCAGACCAGCGGATAAGGGGGGAGCATTGGTGATCATGGATAGCACATATTACATAAAAGAAATTGAGACACAACTAACAGATAACACAAACTACTTACCTATAAGTCAAGACCCTACACATAATCTGAAACGCACATTAGATAGACTTAACCAATGGGCCCTCTCTAAAAGTATCATCTCAGATGGAGAATATAAATATATGAATGTCAAATACCCAAGAATTCCAGTGTTCTACACTCTGCCAAAGATTCACAAAAATCCCCTCTTTCCACCAGGCAGACCAATTGTTAGTGGTACTGGGTCCATATTTCAACATCCGGCAGAGATACTAGATACATTTCATATCAAGTATATCCCATTGCAGAAATCATACCTCAAAGACACAACCACGTTCCTTACACTTCTAGCAGACATACAGATTCCACCAGGTGACTTTTGGTTGGTGACCATGGATGTTCAGTCTCTATATACTTCCATTGATCATAATAGAGGGATTGAGGCAGTAGATTGGACACTGGACAAAGACCTGAGATTAACCCAACAAGGGGAGACTAGAAAATACATCAGGGAACTACTGACCTTTATCCTAACAGAGAATTACTTTCTGTTTGGTGATAGGTACTATAAGCAGATTAACGGTACAACCATGGGCTCGAATGTCGCTCTGACATACGCAAACATTTACATGAATCGAATGGAAGAAACATGTATTTACCAGCATCCTCTATTTTCTAAATGCCTAGTCTGGAAAAGATACATAGATGATGTGTTTGTATGCTGGAGCGGCACTAGGGCCCAATTACAGGAGTTCTTTGAGTCATTGAATACACAAGACGTAAATATTAAATTCACTATGTACTGTGACACAACGACGGTTCCTTTCTTAGATGTCCAGGTACAGAGAGTACAAAATTGCCTCCACAGTGACTTGTTTATAAAACCGACTGACCGTAATAATCTACTGACCTACTCTAGTTTTCATCCAACTCATCTGAAAAAAGGGTTACAATACAGCCAACTGTTAAGGGTAAAAAGGATAGTATCACAGGAGGATAGAGTGATGACAGGCTTGGATTTTATGGCCAAAAAATTCCTAGAAAGGCGCTATCCCACACATATAGTCGACAATCAGTGACAGAAGGTTGACACCCTTTCCCGACAAGAAACTCTCTCGGGTACAGGGGCAAGAAACAAAGTAGAAAGGATCACGCTAGTGACGCCATATACTCCACTTAACAGAGATATAAGACAAGTTAAAAGAAAGCATTGGCAACTTTTTCAGGGAGATACACAACTACCCTCGATATTCCAACAGTCCCCGCTTTTTTCATACCAGAGGGCTTCTAACCTGAGGGACATTGTAGTAAGGTCAGATATTGGCAGCTCCAAGAAACAAACCAGATTTTTCTCAGAACCCAAGAAGGGTACCTTTCCATGCCTCAACTGCTCACACTGTAACAGTGTGATCAAGGGGGAATATTTTGTTCATCCCAGGTCAGGTAAAAAAATTTACGTCAAAGAATTTTACACATGCAACTCAGATTTTGTCGTATATGCTCTAAAGTGTCCCTGTGGGCTTTTATATGTGGGGGAGACCATCAGGCCAGTGAAAGAGCGGATAGGGGAGCATAAAATGAGCATTAGGGCAGCATTACAACACAATAAAGTGGAAGCTCCGGTACCCAGGCATTTTAAGTTGCATGGCCATAATGTTAACCAATTGAGGTTTCAAATCCTAGACAGAATCCCACCCCTAAGCAGGGGGGGGGGGAGATAGACAGAGGCTCTTACTCCAGAGAGAAACTAAATTGATAAGTACCTTGGAGACTCTGTCACCATTAGGACTTAATGAAGACTATGATCTCAAAATGTTTTATAATATGTTTCGTGTTTTCACTATTGTCTGCTCTATGATTTTGTGCTCCTTACAGAGGTTCCTCTTGACCAGTATTGGTCCGGTGTTCTTTCCTGCCAACACTTTGACCCCTCTGGGTCCGCTACCTGTCAACATTACAGGGTCCGGGGACACAGTGGGGCATTGCGAGACAGGTGAGTTGCATACTCAGATTTTACAACAATTTTTTCTCTTTATTATTTTATCTTTTTTGTAAAATTTATTTTCTTCCTTTTTTTCTTTAATTGTACATAATAAAGATAATAGTTTCTCTTTTTTCCTTCTTCCTTTTTACACAGCTGGTTGCTCAACTAGCTCATATCTACAAAGATTTTTTCCTCTTGATCATCTGTTACAGGTGAGCTTTATGATAACTGTTTAGCATTTGGATAGACCTACTTGGAAATATTCCAAGATTTTCTGTCCCCCCTGTTTTTGTTTATTATGTTTTTAGACTATTCAAAATTACTTGGTTTGTGAACAGCTTTTCTTATATCAATAACTGTGTATTTAGATATGCTGTGTAATAGATTCATTTGTACATGTAATATTATTTTTTTGGGCAGTCTTTTTCCTCCCTTCTTTTTTCTGTTTGAATGGTTTTCACTTAAAGGCTATCTATACTGCATACTTACCATTCGGTTTAGTACTTATGTACTAGTTCATTATTGTGCTGTACAATTACTATTAGTGTTCACTCCAGATGCTACTTTTATTTGCATTCAAATTACACTGTTTAATTACCCTTTAAAAGTCATTTCCTTGCAAGTTTAAAATATTAAGTTATTTATAGTAATAATATGTGTGTGAACAATAAAGTTTGATGAAATACGCATGACGTAGCGACGCACACTGACGTCAGAATGCTGAAGTAGGACCGTGGAGTGGACGCGGCGGAGTTTAGCCGCCAAATTCAGGACATATAAACCACTGCACTTGTATTTCGGCAGGACGGAGAAAACTGGGGCCATAGAAGGGACATGTACGTCCCGAGCGTGCAGCCCACTTAAAGGATTGCCTAGCTACCGGCTGTATTGACCAGATTACCTACTTAAAGATTGCCCAGCGACCTGCTATACTGACAAGATCCAGACAAATAGAGAGTCAATGAGGTGATCGTTTCTTCACTCAACAGGAACTATTCTCATCCCCTCCCATCACACTATCGTCAACAGACTTCAGCATCCTCCTACATTGTACACCAAAAAGGAAACTTCAACATTGGTGAGATCCACCCATAGACAGTGAACTATATACTGCACTGTATACTGGACTGCAATCTATCAGGACTGTATTATTTATTATTTTTCATTTTTATAATTTTTCCCTTTTTTTCTTTTCTTTTTCATTTTCTTTTCTTTTTTCTCTTTTTTAAATTTTTCTTGGTTGGATGTTTTCCATTTTTTTATTTTTTCATTTCTTAAAAAAAAAAAAATTCTATTTTTTCTGCGCATTGGATCATCACCAATTGTATATAGATATATAGATTATGAACTTTACCTTGGATGAAGGAGGATTCTGTGTATATATATATATATATATATATATATATATATAAATAGCTTCTGTACATAGGATGAAATGAGTGTTACCATGATGAAATACCACCTTTATGAATTTATCTAAAATTATTACAATAAATATTATAAAATTAAATACAGGATTAGCAATAAGGTTCATTGCAAATTTTTTTGAGTGCGGTATTCATATTTTGTTTATGATTGAGATTAGGAGGTTGTTGTGGGGTTAAACCTCGAATACCTGCACCTTGCATAATTGAGTGTCAGCACATATTGTGTTTAAATGGTATCACTTGTCACGCACCTTTAGGTCTGCAAACCCTTAACAATTTCTACCTCGCAATGTTGTGTCAGTGCTGACACCACTCATACAAATCAGACAAAGTTAATACGTTGCATTAAGTGGGATCAGAATAATTCCGCCCTTTCTGTGTCTGTTTGTTAGAATAAAGCTATGAAGTTTAGTCTGCAAAGGCTTCTGTAGAGTGTGAAGAAGGAGGGGTGTTGTAATTAATCATCCCTCGGTAGACAGGAATAGGGACTGTACGAATGCCCCTTTGCCTGGAGATTCGCCATTGGCTCCTGGAGGAGTATGGAGGCTACCCTCCTGCCCACTGACTATGGGCCATGCTAAAAGCCTATTAAAAGTCTTGGTTCGTGGGATTCCCTTGGACTGTTCGGTAACCAAAGCAACTGACGAACTGCGGACCACCTCTGAGATTATTGACCCTTGTTAACCTCTCCTGATACTTCAACCAGTGTGGGTTCTAACTGTGCGGCTCGGTGGCCGCTGTTCATATGCACAAACGCGTGGGAACTTTGTAGCGACCATCTTGTTCTTGAAAATGCAGTCAGCTGTGTTTGGGCGAAGGAACTAAAATCGGACACTGAAACTCCTGAACACCGCTGAACTTGGATGAATGCCTGCTCCTTCCCCACACATGTCAGGAGAGCACCATTCGGGATCTGAGCGCTTTTTGGATATGTTGGGCACTCAGATCCAGGCTGCCTGGGGATGTATAGACTGTGGGAGTTCCTATGTGGGAAATATATAATTTTGTGTGATTTCATATTTTGTAATTTTATGCTTAGTTGTGGTGACATGGCATGCTGGGGACATTTTGTAGGCGTGCTTATGGGTGTGTTGTGGGAGTGTCATGGGTGTGTTTACTGTGTCCCTATATTGTATAAAAGCAGGCCGTTGAGCCTGGATTAGACAGACTCATTTTACCCTTCATCAAGTCTAGGCTGATGGTTGGGAAACTTGGAGCTATAATCACTGCATCACTTGGGATTTGGGAGACTTATAATGGATATACTCAGCTGTAGTACTGGGATCCGTTACAGGGACACAATGGAGCCCTGACAGAGAAATATGTCCAATGCAGAAGTAAAATACACTTAATTTGTGTTTTGCACAGGATTTTGTACATTTTCGAATTTGCAATTTCCCTAATGTTTCAGTTATTTGTGTATGGCAGTAGCCTTATTTTGACACATATATGTATGCTCTTATAGCTGTAACTGCTCTTGCTTTGTGGATAGCTGATGGTATATAGGGCATGAATATATAGTGGTGTATTCTATCGCCTCCATCAATAGACCCTTGATACGTATAGGGTCGAAAGGGACCTAAATCAGCTGAGGCAATATTGAGTGCATTCCTGTCTGATAATGTAGAACAGCTTGCAAATGCCATTGATGCAAACTGACCTGAACCATTTCAAAATATTTTTTTGTTTGTTTGTTAGAAAAACACATCTGGTAGCCAGACAACCCTCCCCAAGGGTGGCCCATATGGAAAACTGACCTTCTTTTGGTAACTCAGTCTGGCTCTGGTGCTAATTATTTACAAAGCAATGGAATATGAGAGTATGTATGTAAAAAGCAGGTTTTGCAATTAACCTTCCCCAACCTATCTCGAGGCCGGATAAAGAAATATTCTAAAGCAATACTATAAGGACACCTCGTGAACTGTGCCACTGCCTACTGTTATGCTTAATAATGAATGAATAAAAAAAGAAAATAAGAATGCCCAGATTAAAATACCCCACCTGCAACAGTAAAAGACTAATGTTCTGATAGGAAGAGTCTGAACTAAATGTGCAAGATGTATTTCAGTGGGGGATATGGACTATAATGGGGGGATATGGACTATAATGGGTGGATATGGACTGTAGTGAAGGGGATATGAGCTATGTCAGTGCAGGGTCTGTAATAGGAGATAGGGTCATTAATTGGGAACTTGGGTGTAATTTGGGGTGATAGGGACTGTAGTGGTGGAAGAAGGACTGTAGTTGGGGATAGGGACTGTAGTGGGGGAATTAGGGCTGTAATTGGGGTAATAGGAACTGTAGTGGTGGTTGAGGGGATGTAGATGGGAAAATGTTGATCCAAGTGAACTAATTGATAGCTCCACACTTGTCAATGTATTTCTAATTATTTACTAATAGAATTTTGGCAATACAATATCAAACTATCTGGTCTTTTTTTCTGTTTTTTATTGTCATTTCATATAAATCCGGATGTGAATTTGGAGAGAAAATTAGACTGTAGTTCAAAAACTTCTGTCATAAAAAATAACTTTTTGTACTCTTAAAGACTCTCTGAGAGTAATAAACTATTAATCCTTTTATTTGCATTGTTATTTAGTAGGCACAATTTGTGCTCTTTGGTCGCACAGTTGTATGAAATTGAGCTAAAGACTTATAGATATTTCTATTATTTGCATTATTAGCCTCTAGGCGCAACCTGTCTCTTTTGGCTCTGTAATGGTAAATTAAGTATTAAGTACCCAATCATGAAACTCCTCTCTAGTTTCTGGTAACCCCTTAAATAACCTCCCATCTAGTATCCACCCACAGAGGTAACATAACCAATACCTAATGGTCATCTCTAGGAGGCGGATACTACATGTGGTCATTTGTGAAAGGAAGTGACTTAAGAATTCTCAATACCTTCCTAAAGCACATGTCTCATTGACTATGCGGTAGCCATCTTTATTCACTCGACGTCACAGTGCTCACTAGGCCACCTATAGGTCACTTCCTCCCTAAATCACATGTCTCATTAAATATGCAGCAGCCATCTTCTTGCTCTTAATGTCACATAGCTCACTACACCCCCTATAGGTATCATAAGTTATTGCACATGAATGGGAACATTTATCATTGCCCATAACCAATACAGGCTCTAAATCATGAATTGCATGCACCAACTCTATATCATATATTATGTCTGCACCACATCTTTGCAAACTCGAATTTCATTCTTTTTTTTTAACAACAGAGATATTGATAATTGCATTTTGTAGGCTTATATTTGCCATCCAGTTATTTTCCTTATTTGAATAATCAAGTGATTTGGCAGACTAAGCAATAATTTTATAGGACTGTACATTTTCTGGCTCCGTGCAAGAAATTGATTGTACGTATGTGGAAACCTCTAGAGAACAAGAGCATTTGTTTTTTAATAGGAGAAAACTATGCATTCATAAATGTAAAATTACTTTGCAATTCAAATTACTTTAAGGTCAGAATATATTACACTTCTTTCCCAGACTCTCAGATCTATTGCCAATTAGAGAGTCACTAAAATAGATAGATCACAGGTAGGAACTGCAACTAATTCCGACAATTCTGTCCTTGAAAAAGTAGGTTACAAATTAAGAGGTAACTTACCATAATGTGCGAGAATTATAACCAGGCTTATTTCAATATGATGATTTTAATAGGATGTGGAAGGTTGTCTTAAGAAATTACTTGGTGAACAAATGTCCTTCAATATACATGTTTTACAACCAATTAAAGACAATTTGTAATAATTTGGAGAAATATGTCCAGAAATTGCACAATTCGTAAATTATGTGATATCAATGTCTTTGATATTGATTTCTGCGCGGCTCAAAATGTCCATGCATCACTAGTCTTTGGCAAGTGAAAGATTAGACATGGCAAGTAGAAAGTCACCCCTGGTGAGTATGCTATGACTTGCAGTGGCAAGTAACATTTAAGGCCTGTCTAGTAACATAGGACATTACATTGTAAACCCTTATTTTTGTATGGGTATCCTATCTAAGTACAACAGGATAAATTATAATCTATAATTTGATCATTATCTATAGGTATAGCTGGCAATAAACCAATGATGGTGTCCAAGAGATCACAATCTCATTAATCCTATACTTTAACACTTTTATCGTTATAAGTTTGGTGGAAAAGACCACATACCTTAAGCAAGCTTAAGCAATCATAATACTTACAATGAAAAATTGCAATACAGTAAAGAAACCACTGGACACTTTGTGAATTCAACTCTAAAGAGCCACAGAAAACAACCTTTCTAATAATTAATCAATAACATGCTTAAAGATTTATATTGTTGTAGAGTTGGAACAGGTTAATGTAACACACCTCACCTATTGTTATCACCACTGCACTATAAAAGCAGTCAAAAGTGGTGTTTTCAAGTTGAAATCATGTGATTAACAAGTATAACTGAAGTCAAAGTGACTCAAAGTGACTCTGTTACCCTCCCTCCATCCAAAATGAATACTTTGTAGAGATAAAATATTTCTTAAATATTCACATTGACTGTAATGTAAATTCACTTAAATTCCAAACCAGTCAAAAGATATACTAAGATAAAGACTACTTTGTCTTTGTATTTTTTCTGTTCTTGACACATTTTGACAAAAAACAGAGCAACCTTGTGTTAAGCCTTGTCAAACCACTCATCACTGAGAGGAAAAATGTTCTATCTTTGAAGGATCCAAAGGTCTCGCTGACGTGGGCTTTTGGCAGCCGAAGCGCCAGCAGTTGAACAGGGTGGGCAGAGAGAAGATGGGGCCGGTGTCGAGTTACAGGTTCAGGTAAATATAACTCTCCTTCCCCTGGAACTCTTGACTACCGCACTGCCAGAGGAGCAAGCACCATCAAGAGTTTTTATAAATTAAGCAAAAATCGCAGACCGTGACAGAGCCACTTTAAGCTTTTTAAAATATTATATAATTTTTTAAAGTTTATCCAATAATGTAAAATTGAGGTCTATGTTAGACAGAGACAGACAGATAGACAGACAAACATACAGATAGATATTGAAATAACTATTGACTACTGCAGTTATTCCCTTTAAGGTCATAGAAATACTTTGTCATTTGTGTTTGCCCTACAACCCAACTGATTGTATCATATCAAAGCAATAATCCCACTTCTCTAGCGAGTGGCAGATAACCCCTTTAATGCCAACTAAGTCTATGTAATCTTTATTGTATGGCTTTTCTAATCAAAACCCTCTCATGACTTTGACCTATGGTAGAAAGACTTGTTTGGGAGTCACTTTATAATGTTTAAAAACTACTTGTATGCGCTTATCACTGTCTGTTACAGCTGTGCAGGACAGAGAAAATATCGTGGAGAATAGCAAATCGAGGCAAAGAGTAGTCTTGTCAGTCAAATGTTAGCGTTTCCAAAATGAAGGAACGGTTTAATAATAACAAGTCACAGCTTTTTTTGTGCGCTGTATAAAACTGATAAACTTGATTTTTTCAGAGACTGTAACTAGACAAAATGTAACTCTGTATATTGTCTAACTCTGCTTGATATAGTCAGTGCTTATCACAAGTTTTCAGGTAAATTGTACCGTTATAGTATGTGGCTTTCAGAAACATCAAAGTTTGGTACAAAGCACAACAATCCCTGCTAGGTGATAAGGAACCTCGAATTGTAAACACTGGTGATAAAACATCCGAACATTTAGTTAAAACAGTTTAATGTGAATCTGTGTATTAACTATTAAATGTTGCAGTAAATAACTCAATATAACATAAATACTTTTTCTTAAACATTAAAATAAATTAGTCACTTGGGTTTACATTTACTTGACACCCAGCACATTAAGCTACAATATAAAGTGAATCCCGTTCTACATTGGAAACCTATTAAAGTGGTGAATTTCACATGCAATATGTGTGTATATATATGTATGTATATGTATGTGTGTGTGTATGTGTGTGTATATATATATATATATACAGTATCTCACAAAAGTGAGTACACCCCTCACATTTTATTATATCTTTTCATGTGACAACACTGAAGAAATGACACTCTGCTACAATGTAAAGTAGTAAGTGCACAGGGTAAATTTGCTGTCCCCTCAAAATAACTCAACACACAGCCATTAATGTCTAAACCATTGACAACAAAAGTGAGCACACCCCTAAGTGGAAATGTCCAAATTGGGCCCAATTAGTCATTTTCCCTCCATGGTGTCATGTGACTCATTAGTGTTACAAGGTCTCAGTTATGAATGGGGAGCAGGTGTGTTAAATTTGGTGCTATCGCTCTCACACTCTCTGATACTGGTCACTGGAAGTTCAACATGGCACCGCATGGCAAACAACTCTCTGAGCATCTGAAAAAAAGAATTGTTGCTCTACATAAAGATGGCCTAGGCTATAAGAAGATTGCCAAGACCCTAAAACTGAGCTGCAGCATGGTGGGCAAGACTATAAAGTGGTTTCACAGACCTCGCCATGGTCGACCAAAGACGTTGAGTGCACGTGCTCAGTGTCATATCCAGAGGTTGTCTTTGGTAAATAGATGTATGACTGCTACAAGCACTGCTGCAGAGGCTGAAGGGGTGGGGGGGTCGGCCTGTCAGTGCTCAGACCATACACCACACATTGCATCAAACTGGTCTGCATGACTGTCGTCACAGAAGGAAGCCTCTTCTACAGATGATGCACAAGAAAGCCCACTAACAGTTTGCTGAAGACAAGCAGACTAATGACATAGATTACTGGAACCATGTCCTGTGGTCCAATGAGATCAAGATAAACGTATTTGGTTCAAATGGTGTCAAGCATGTGTGTGGCGGCAACCAGATGAGGAGTACAAAGACAAGTGTGTCTTGCCTACAAACAAGCATGGTGGTGGGAGTGTTATGGTCTGGGCCTGCATGACTGCTACTGGCACTGGGGAGCTGCAATTCATTTAGGGAACCATGAATGCCAACATGTACTGTGACATACTGAACCAGAGCATAATCCCTTTCCTTTGGGTACCGGGCCGCAGGGCAGTATTCCAACATAATAATGACCCCAAACACACCTCCAAGACAACCACTGCCTTGCTAAAGAAGCTGAAGGTGAAGGTGATGGACTGGCAAAGCATGTCTCTCGACCTAAACCTTATTGAGCATCTGTGGGGCATCCTCAAAGGAAGGTGGGGGAGCACAAGGTCTCTAACATCCACCAGCTCTGTGATGTCATCATGGAGGAGTGGAAGAGGACTCCAGTGGCAACCTGTGAAGCTCTGGTGAACTCCATGCCTATGAGGGTTAAGGCAGTGCTGGAAATAATGGTGGCCACACAAAATATTGACACGTTGGGCCAGGCCCGGACTGGCCATCGGGCACACCGGGCAAATGCCCGGTGGGCCGCAGTAGCCTGGGGCCGAGGCCGGCAGGGGAAGGTCCCATGATCTCCCCTGCCGGTCTATGCAGGGCCGGCACTATCCGAGCGCCAGCCCCGCTGTGTGCCATGGCGGGCCGGTGAGGAGATCAGAGATCTCCCTCACCGGCCCACTTAAATAGACCTGCGGCTGGAGAGGGAGGGAGAGGACCCGGCGGAGCTCTATCTTGCAGCTCCACAGGGTTCCTCTCGCGAGATCGGGAGCGTTGCATAGCAACGCCCCCGATCCCGCGAGAGTGAACTCTAGCCCTTAGGCTAGAGTTCACTCACCACTGGATCACCAGGGATCGTGTGCGATTGCCGGTCCCCCTCTCCCAGGTACCACCATGCCTGTCCCCCCCTCCCAGGCTAAAGGTAAGAAGGGAGGGGGGATTTAATGCCTTCTTAGTTTTTTTATTTGTTTATTTACCCCCACCTTAGTTTTTGTATTTGTTTATTTACCCCCTTAGTTTTATTATTTGTTTATTTACCCCCCTAGTTTTTTTGTTTGTTTATTTACCCCCTTAGTTGTTTTTATTTGTTTACTTACCCCCTTAGTTTTTTTATTTGTTTATTTACCCCTTCAGTTTTATTATTTGTTTATTTACCCCCTAGGTTTTTATTTGTTTATTTACCCCCTTAGTTTTATTGTTTGTTTATTTACCCCCTTAATTTTATTATTTGTTTATTTACCCCCCCCCTTAGTTTTTTATTTGTTTATTTACCCCCTAGTTTTTTTATTTGTTTATTTACCCCTCTAGTTTTATTTTATTTTATTTACCCCCCTTCGTTTTATTCTTTGTTTATTTACCCCCTAGCTTTTTTATTTGTTTATTTACCCACCTTAGTTTTATTATTTGTTTATTTACCCCCCCTTAGTTTTTTATTTGTTTATTTACCCCCCTTAGTTTTATTATTTGTTTATTTACCCCCCTTAGTTTTTATTTGTTTATTTACCCCCCTTAGTTTTATTATTTGTTTATTTCCCCCCCCAGTTTTTTTATTTGTTTATTTACCCCACTTAGTTTTTTTATTTGTTTATTTACCCCACTTAGTTTTATTTTATTTACCCCCTTAGTTTTATTATTTGTTTATTTACCCCCTAGCTTTTTTATTTGTTTATTTACCCGCCTTAGTTTTATTATTTGTTTATTTACCCCCCCTTAGTTTTTTATTTGTTTATTTACCCCCCTTAGTTTTATTATTTGTTTATTTACCCCCCTAGTTTTTTTATTTGTTTATTTACCCCCTTAGTTTTTTATTTGTTTATTTACCCGCCTTAGTTTTATTATTTGTTTATTTACCCCCCCCTTAGTTTTTTATTTGTTTATTTACCCCCCTTAGTTTTATTATTTGTTTATTTACCCCCCTAGTTTTTTTATTTGTTTATTTACCCCCTTAGTTTTTTATTTGTTTATTTACCCCCCTTAGTTTTATTATTTGTTTATTTACCCCCCCCTTAGTTTTTATTATTTGTTTATTTACCCCCCCCACACACACACAGTTTTATTATTTGTTTATTTACCCCCCTTAGTTTTTTATTTGTTTATTTATCCACACAACATTTACACACAACACTCTCACACACACCACACTCACACACATCACACTCAGCACTCTCACACACATCACACTCAGCACTCACACACACATCACACTCAGCACTCTCACACACATCACACTCAGCACTCTCACACACATCACACTCAGCACTCTCACACACATCACTCACACACAGCACACTCACACACATCACTCACACACAGCACACTCACACACACCACTCACACACAGCACTCTCACACACACCACTCACACACAGCACTCTCACACACATCATACACAGCACTCTCACACTCAGCACTATCACACTCAGCACTCTCACACACAACACTATCACACTCAGCACTCACAACACTATCACACTCAGCACTCACACACATCACACTAAGCACTCTCACACACATCACACTCAGCACTCTCACACATCACACTCAGCACTCTCACACATGACACTCAGCACTCACACACATCATGCACAGCACTATCACACTTAGCACTCACACACATCACACACAACACTCTCACAAACATCACACACAACACTCTCACACACATCACGCAACACTCTCACACACATCATACACAGCACCCACACACACATCATACACCGCACCCACACACACACATCACACACAGCACTCTCACACACCTCACCCTCACACAAATCAGTCACACACAGCACCCTCACACACACACAGCACCCTCACACACACAGCACCCTCACACACACTGCACCCTCACACACACTGCACCCTCACACACACAACACACACACCACCCTCACACACACACCACCCTCACACACACACCACCCTCACACACATCACACCTCACACACATCACATCTCACACACATCACACCTCACACACAGCATCCATCACACACACATACTGCACCCCTCACATACACCACCACCCCCCGATACACTGCATCACACACATACACAATACTTCCAAACATATTTATATAATATAGCACCCCTCACACACACAGCACCCCTCACACACAAACTGCACCCCTAAACACATTACATTCCAGACACACACTACATCCTTTACCCAACTCTGGATCATCTACACACATACACACACTAGATCCCATATACACTCTGAATCCGTTATATACGCACACTCACTAGATCTCCTATACACATTCTGGGTCCTTCAAACACACACTAGACTCCTATACATATATATAAATATATACATACACACACACACACATTCTGGATCCCCTATACACACACCAGATTCCTTGTAAGCAAACACATACTACACCCCTAAACACACACTCTCTACAAACACTACATCACCTATACACACACACACTATAGCCTATATGCACACACTTGCTACATTCCCTTATACACACATTCTCTACAGTCCCTATCCACATATGCATTACATTACACCACAAACACAACACGACTAAAACTGACCTTATTACACAATACCACACCACAATCAGCTCAATCTACACACACGTAATACCACAAGCAGGCTCCAAACACATGCACATTACTCTTTCCTGGCATTTTTGTCTCCTGGTATCCATTTATAGAGACACCAGAGACAAGTTGCAAGGAAACACAGTGCAAGCATGTTATTAAATTTGCTTGCGCTGTGCAGAACAAATACAGGGCTTTTTTCTCATGCTAGAGCTCTTTCGGCGCATGGTCTGCCCTGGAAGAGCATTGAACCAACATGCTCACTTTGAGAGGGGGCGTGTTTGTCATTAGTGATGACAAAACACACACCCTCTCTGCCCCGCCCCCTTCTTAGTGGGCCGCTGTGATTAAAAAATGCCCGGGCCGAATTTTCTTCCCAGTCCGGCCCTGCGTTGGGCCCAATTTGGACATTTCCATTTAGGGGTGTACTCACTTTTGTTGCCAATGGTTTAGTCATTAATGGCTGTATGTCGAGTTATTTTGAGGAGACAGCAAATTTACACTGTTATAGAGGCTGTACAGTTACTACTTTGCATTTTAGCAGAGTGTCATTTCTTCAGTGTCACATGAAAAAAAAATCTGACTTCCAGAGTAATTCACTAAATTCTGAATGGCCCCGTACCAAATGGAGTAAAACCATTCAGCTGCATATGGGGCCATTCGGACTGCAAAAGCACATGGAATGTAACAATTATATGAAATTTCAAGGATTAGTGCATATAAAAAAAACAAAGACAATGTAAGGACAATGCAAGTTGCTGAGAGTTCACAAATCGTGACATTATGCTCAAGCACTAGACATCACTAAAAAATGATGTGAACCGGATTCCAGTGGTCAAATTGCAAATATTCTTGGTCTGGATAACTGCTTCTTAAAGATAAGAAAAAAATTTCATTTTTTTTCCACAGAACAAGAGTTAACTCTGCCATGCAGGCTTCCTCAAACTCCAGCCCTCCAGATGTTGCTGAACTACAACTCCCATGAGTCTATGAATGAAATAGATAGGCTGAGAATCATGGGAGTTGTAGTTCAGCAACATCTGGAGGGCCGGAGTTTGAGGGTGCCTGTTGTAATGTTTTCTTTTCATTTAATAAATAATAAAAAAATGATGACTGTTTTTTTTTTTTTTTTAAAGGGGCACTATAGTGTCAGGAACACAAACATTTATTCCTGACACTATAATTCTAAAACCACCATTTAATTGGTCTGCCCATCTTGGGTTAAAAAAGTGATTTCCTCATCTTTTTCCAGTGCCACTGGGGCTCTTTGTGTCTGGCCCTGCCCCCAACCCCATAGGAAAAAATTGGATTGGCTGCGATCGTCAGTTCTGATGATCTCCACCAGGGAGGTGAGGCAGGGCAGGAGCCAAATGCCACCCTGGACAATCAACATCTCCTGATACAGATGCATTGAATCAATGCATCTCTATGGGGAAAGTTCAGCATCTCCAGGGCGTGGAGACACTGAATGTCAGTGCTGCACACTGTATAGCACACAGTATAGCACTGGCCCAGGAAGCACCTCTAGAGGCTATCTGAGGCGTAGCCACTTAAGATGTTTCTAGGCAGTAATGAAAATGCTGTGTTTACATTAAAAAGCCTACAGGGACATACTATACTCATACTATACTCATCGGACTATAGTGTCCCTTTAAGAACTAGAGTTAATGAGGGATAATACAATATTTTGCAGACAATAAAAATAATAAAACAGAATTTCACTGAGGGATTCACATCCCATTGTTTAGTAAAACCCTAATCTCAATGCGCTCTGCCTTTAGTGCTTCATTTTAATGAAAGTGCTAAATAATACATAACACGCACCCAGAGATATTTAAATATATTTCCAGGAGACACATATGTATCTTATTTATAAAGCATATATCACTGAAGGGGATTTCAATATGTATGCACTGAGGAAAGAAGAATGCCATCAGACAATTATTTTCAAAGTTATAAGTTCCATTATGGCTGAAATATTAGATTGTTTTTGTTATCTTTAACAGGCGACGGCTAAGCCGTGCACTCCATATGTTAAACAACTACATTTCCCATAATCCTTACACAGGGTTAAGACTTTCCATACCATCTTAGGAAATGCTTTTCAGAAACATAATGTAGTAAGTCTTAAAAAATGACATTTTATTATACCTAATAGAAACGTAATGCACTTGTATTTGGTTTTAATAAAATGTCCTTTACTATATTTCCCGTGTGACCTTTTTATATATGGTATGTTATACTTATATAACACGTTGACAGGGTATTAAACAGTTAAAATAATTAATAAATAAAATATACTATTCCTTGTCTCTTATTATTTTATTTATAAAGTGCTAACACATTGCAAAGCAACGTGCAATGAATCAGAGGAGGAAGGGTATTCTAAAAGTAGTATAGCGCCCGATAAATCTTGCAGGAAAGATCTGGGGGTGCAGTTACTTGAGAGATGACAGTTAAATAAAAAAAAAAAGTGTAATAAAAATACATCCTAGCCATTTGTGATAATATTTTAGGGAATCACCAGCTGTTTTCCACAAAGTCATAATTGTGTTACATTTGATTTGTGACTCATACTTATCAGAGGCCAGTGTTAGAATATTTCTTCTATTCCATTCTCAAATCACATCTTACTGTGACATCTTTGCTATTTGTCAGGTTATAGATAGGTAGAAGGAGAAAATCCCATTCTTACATCAAACTAATTCACCTAAGTTCAAGGGCAACATAATTATCGGTGCCAAAGACAAAGTATTAATTAGTGTGTAGCATTCAATAAGACCCACCTTTTTAACTTCTTATTAGAAATTTAGACTTTGGACTCAATACAAATCTGGTAGAACATATTCATTTTGCAATAAACTCAAGTGTATGATGAACCTAAGAGTTTTGTTACATTGGTAAGGGGGCTTGTACTCTATTTTAATGTAATGGTAAGAAGAGCCACATTTATTTAAAGGGACAATACAGACCCTTAAAGCACGTGAGCTTGCTGAAGTGCTTTATGTGTAAAGAGAGTGTCTACTTTTTCTATTTCAGTTTTCAATAGAAATTGATACTTTTATAAATCAACCAGATTACACTCGCTGACTGTCAGTCAGACAACCGGTCCTGTTACTTCCTGGTTTGTTAGCTCAGCTGAGATAAACTCAAGAGGCAGCAATTGCTCAGAGTACCTGCCTTGCAAAGACTTCTCATTGAGATGCATTGGGAGGTCTGGGATTGGACAGTCACAAAAAGTCTGGGTGGGGTTAAAAAGGGAGGGTTTGCCAAGGCTGTGGGCAAGAGATCTAAAGTTTTTGCCAGCTGTTGTTAAATATACCCAATGAATAACATGCATAATTAAAAGCATGCACATTTATTTTGGGGTATAGATTTACTAAACAGTTATTTTTATTTGGGCAGTGGATTGTCTCTAAGTATAGACAAGGTTTTTGGGGTAGTGTGAAGGTCATGTTTTTTTGGTGCACTGAGGCTAAATACAGCTCATCAAGTTAAAGGTTTAATTGTGCCTAGCCTTTCCATGGGGAAGTTCACTTTTTAGAAATAAATAATAAATTAGTTTCACAAAGACTTATGTGTTACATCAATGAATTATTAAATCATTTCTTTATAGCATTTAATATGCTAATCAAGTAAATAAGAAAAGTTGAAACAATTAAATTGAAGAAACAAACAACATAATTAACATTCTGAATAATTACAAAGGCTAAATGTCACATTGAAATGTATGAGGAATGCAAAAACGCATTAGTGATCAAATGCAAATTACTACGTAAAAAATGAGAGCTATAAAGAAAAACAAAGAAAATGGTTTTGAAATTCTCAGATGTCCTGATTATCTGTCACTTTGTTGACACTTCACAATGTGGCAATGGTTGACTTAGAGAGATGCATATTAGGAGTTAGTTTGAGATATGTCCTTTACTGCTTCCTTCTGCTTAAACCACTGGCTAATAATGTATATTTGGTAGATTCACATCTTTCCTTTTAACTTGTTTTGATTAAGTAGAACGTGTTTTTCAAGTGCTTTCAATAACTGTTAGGTTATGTTCTCATTGATAATGTCCGTCCACTTCAAGGTCTGGCTTTCTGTTTGATGATTGACAGCTGACTCAGGGTAATCACCTTCCAATTGTTTAAATCTTGGAATTTCCTATTTATCATCTTGGAATAAAGTTAACACTTTTTCCAGTATTATTAATTTATTGGTATTCCATGCTTCTTCCTATCTTTCATTCATGGTGTCCTGCGGAGAAACAGAGTATATTCGGAAAAAGTAGACAGTAATTAAAATAATTTTTGCTTGTCTTTCCAAAGACTTTGTAAAATACTAAGCATCCTACCATTTTAATTGGACACATCACTTAAAAGTAAATCCTGCATCTTTGTGCTTAACATGACATGAATTATGGAATTTGAAAAACTTTAGTTACATGAAATTAATACGTTTCATCATTTATGTGTTTGTTTTGGAAATTAAAATGTGTTAAAAAGACATGCAAAGTGAGAATACTGCATGCAATAAAATACAATGAAAGGAAAATAAAATACACAGAAAGTTTCAAAAAGAAAGTATAAACAATATCAGAAGGACACATGGCCTCTATAAAACAATAACAAAGTCACTTAACCCCTTTGCGACCGCGGACGTACCAGGTACGTCCGACAAAAATGGTCTTTAACGACCTCGGACATATCTAGTTTGTCTGCGGCAAATGTGAGCGCTGGAAGAGATTGTGATCGCTTCCAGCAGCTCTAAGGGTATCGCTGGAATACCTCTCCTGACTGTCAGGCCGCCGAGTGATCGCTCCCCACGTGACACCCCCGGCAGTGTAGAAGAGCATCGTAAGTAATCGGGCAGGCTTCCGTTGCTCTACCTGTGTGCTGAGTGCCTCGAGGGTTCGAGGCACTCAGTGAAGATAAAATAATTTTTAAAAAAAGTTAAAAATCTATGAAAAATCAATAAAATATATCTTTGACCACCCCCCAGGACCTCGGACATACCTAGTATGTCCATGGTATTCCTATTCACTTACCTGATCGCCACCATTCCCCCTCCGGTGATTGGTGTTCCTCTCCATCTGGGAGGACTGTCTGACAGCCTAGACAGCCCCCCCTTGGCAAATTAGGACCCTTGCTCTGAAATAGGCATCGATAGTGCTGCCTGTAGGGGGACTGCCTGAACTGACAAAAAAATAAATAATAATTCATTAATTAATAAAAAAAATGTAAAAAAAAAAACCAAAAAACATTATATATGTAATTTTATTCTTACTGTATTTAGATATTACTATATATATGTGTATATATATATATATATATATATATATATATATATATATATATACCGTATATACTCGAGTATAAGCCGAGTTTTTCAGCCCATTTTTTGGGCTGAAAAACCCCAACTCGGCTTATACTCGAGTCAAGGTCTGTATTATGGCAATTTGCATTGCCATAATACAGACTGGGGGGAGAGGGGGGCTGGCAGAGCTGTAACTTACCTGTTCTGCAGCTCCTGTCAGCTCTCTCCTCCTCTGCGCCGTCCGGTCAGCACCTCGGTCAGCTCCCAGTGTAAATCTCGCGAGAGCCGCGGCTCTCGCGAGACTTACAGTGTAAGCTGACAGAAGAGCAGAACGGACGGCGCAGAGGAGGAGAGAGCTGACAGGAGCTGCAGGACAGGTAAGTTACAGCTCTGCCAGCCCCCCTCTCCCCCCCACTGAACTGCCACTGGACCACCAGGGAAGGAGAGCCCCCCTCCCTGCCATATATCAAGCAGGGAGGGGGGACGAAAAAAATAATATATAAATAAAATAAGAAATAATAATAAAAAAATAATAAGAATAAAAAAAAAATTAATAATAACAAAAAAAAGGGGTATAAGGACCACTATGGGAGGGGGGGGTATAAGGACCACTATGGGAGGGTGGGGGTGGGTTAAGGACCACTATGGGAGGGAGGGGGGTATAAGGACCGCTATGGGAGGGAGGGAGGGTATAAGGACCACTATGGGAGGGAGGGGGGGATAAGGACCACTATGGGAGGGAGGGGGGGGGGATAAGGACCACTATGGGAGGGAGGGGGGGGATAAGGACCACTATGGGAGGGAGGGGGTATAAGGACCACTATGGGAGGGAGGGGGGGATAAGGACCACTATGGGAGGGAGGGGGGGATAAGGACCACTATTGGAAGGAGGGGGGTATAAGGACCACTATGGGAGGGAGGGGGGTATAAGGACCACTATGGGAGGGAGGGGGTGGGATAAGGACCACTATGGGAGGGAGGGAGGGGGGTATAAGGACCACTATGGGAGGGAGGGGGGGTATATGGACCACTATGGGAGGGATGGGGGGGGGATAAGGAACACTATGGGAGGGAGAAGGGGGATAAGGACCACTATGAGAGGGAGGGGGTGGGATAAGGACCACTATGGGAGGGGAGGGGGAAGTAAGGACCACTAGGGGAGGGGAGGGTAAGGACCACTAGGGGAGGGGTGAGTCAGGACCACTGGGGGGGGGGTGAAGGAACACGGGGGTGGGGAGGTAAGGACCACTGAGGGAGGAGGAGGGGAAGTCAGGACATATGGGGGGGAGGGGGCGGCAAAATTTTTTTTGCCTACGGCGGCAAATATCCTTGCACTGGCCCTGCACACACTGCATTCATACACACACACACTGCATTCATGCACACACACACTGCATTCATACACACACACACTGCACTCATACACACACTGCACTCATACACACACGCTGCACTCATACACACACGCTGCACTCATACACACACACATACGCACACACTGCATTCATTATACACACACTGTAAATAAATATTCAATTAATATATTTTTCTTAGGATCTAATTTTATTTAGAAATTTACCAGTAGCTGCTGCATTTCCCACCCTAGTCTTATACTCGAGTCAATAAGTTTTCCCAGTTTTTTGGGATAAAATTAGGGGCCTCGGCTTATATTCGGGTCGGCTTATACTCGAGTATATACGGTATATCAAAATACACTTAGAATGAAATTATATATATATTTCTATGTATATATAATAAATAAAAATAATACAAAATATACATATGTTCATATACATAATTACATAAATAATTTTATATATATACATGTAGACTTAAAATATATAAATATGTATATATATTTAAATTCTACATGCATATTTATGCATTATTTGTACATAATTAAGTAATTTTATTGATTGCAATTTGGGGGACCTGCCTGACAACACAGGCAGAAAATCACATTTTTCACACACAAATGACACTTTCACTGATGATATCATTGTTGTGTTACGTTTCAGTGTTTTGAAACACTAATATTTGTGTTCAGCGAAGTCTCCCGTGAATAACAGTACCCCTCATGTACAGGGTTTATAGTGTTTTTGAAAGTTACAGGGTAAACTATAAGGCTTGATTTTCAGTGTTTTCACATTGAAATTTGACAGATTGGTAGCCTTTGAGAGTGTATGGAAGCCCAGGAATGAGAATTACCTCCATGATGGCATACCATGTGCAAAAGAAGACAACCCAAGGTGTTGCAAATGGGGTATGTCCAGTCTTTTTAGTAGCCACTTAGTCACAAACACTGGCCAAAGTTAGCATTCATAATTTTTTTTTTGCATTATTAACACACAAACAAATATAAATGCTAATTTTGGCCAGTGTTTGTGACTAAGTGGCTACTAAAAAGACTGGACATACCCCATATTGAATACCCTGAGTTGTCTACTTTAAAAAAAAAACATGCACATGTGAGGTGTTATTCACAAATTTATGACAGATAACAGTGTTACAATGTCACTATTGATACATTTAAAAAATATATATTTTGAAACAGCAATGTCCTCCTTGTACTTATAGCCCTATAACTTGCAAAAAAGCTAAGAACATGTTAATATTGGGTATTTCTAAATTCAGGATAAAATTTAGAAACTATTTAGCATGGGTGTTTGGCGGTTGTAGATGTGTAACAGATTTTGGGGGTCAAAGTTAGAAAAAGTGTGTTTTTTTAATTTTGTCATCATATTTTATAATTTTTTTTCTTAATAGTAAATTATATGATTTGATATAAATAATGAAATCTTTAGAAAGATCATTTCATGGCGAGAAAAACAGTATATAATATGTGTGGGTACAGTAAATAAATACGAGGAAAATTATAGCTAAACACAAACACAGCAGAAATGTAAAAACAACGGTCTGGCCACTAAGGGGTTAAATTAGCTCTGTCACCTCATCCCATGTTTTCCCTATTAAGGGTTAATAAGTATATAGGGGTGTATATAAAAAACACCCCTCTGTCTCATTAGAGATATCTTTGCCAGAAGCTCAAAGAAGCAGGCCCAGTAGTGATGGGAGTGAGCGCAGGACTTATCTTTTTGTATTTGTATATGCTACAACTGTGGCATTGTCAGTTCTGATCTTTACCCATTTGTGTTGAGTATGGCTAGAGGTTAAGGAGATTGGAAGGTGTATTGTCCATTTCCCTTGTATCTAGTTACAGAGTAAGATTTTGAAATTAGTATTAGTACCAAACTAATTTCAATTTTAGAAAAAAGTTTTAATGTGTTTTTGAGAAGAAGGAATGTACCTGCAGTAGAATACTGAAAACCAAAAGCTGATTCAAAATGTTATAAACTCTGCATCTAAATGATCCTTATGGCCTGCAATGAAGATAAGGTAAGACATTTTTGTGTTTTGGCACTTTAAAAGGGCGCTTGATGTCACTTCATTCAGGCTGAATTACCTAGTGGAAGATAGGTTAGCGCTAATAATATAATAAATAGGCAGCAACCTTACAGAGGGTCACCCTCTAACCCTCTGGAGTGAGAATGTACAGGGAAAAAAAGACAAAAGGCTGCGCCAAGATAAAACGAAATAAAATACAATAAAATTAGTCCCAATATAATAAAATATAATGAAAAAGAAATAATAAAATGTCTGTTTCACACGTTCCACTGGTAGGGTGTTCTTCTCTTTCTATGATACTTCAGATCCTCCCGTGATATGGAAAACACAAAGGTAAAAGGACCAATCGTGCAGAGTGTATAGGATACGTGGCAGAAAAATAATAAGATGCAATGCACTCACATTTACATGAGCTATAGCCAGCTCAAGGGTAACAGGTGTTCAGCAGTATAATCCCTGCTTGTAGGATATAACAAATATTGTAGTAATAAAAAATCATATGAATGGCACAAAAGTATAGCCAAACTTAATTTATTATTTAAAATATACAATAAAATCCATTAACGCGTTTCACCACTGGGGTTTTATCAAAATGGAATAACTTTAAAACCTGGCAAGAATAAAATATATATAGTAGCACTGTTACTTTAAAAATGGCACCAAAAATAGCATCAATTAGCATAAGCCAATCAAAGTTAGGCATAATACATATTAGAAATAAAACTTATAATGATATTAAAAATAGGGATAAAGATAGATACAATGAAAGTCTGGCATGTAGCAGACATGATGCATATGAAATAAATATAAAACGAAGCTTTTAACTCAGACGGTGCTGTATTGATATTATAAGAGCGCGTCACGTGACCCGCGCGGAATTGTGGGAAATGTAGTGCGCGGACCACGTGATCGCACTCGCATACATCTGATGATAGTTCTGGGTGGGTGGTATCTGCGCGCGCCGCGTCACGTGACCCGCGTCACACAAGAGCAGTGTGATACAAGGGTCACGTGATCGGCGCAATGGCGCTTGGGGGATGTAGTAAAAAACCCGAAATGGGTTTTAAATGGAAAAAGTTATACACAGATGTATGGCAGCAGCAATAAGGTTAATAGGCATATTTACCAGGAAATAAGAGTAATGCATAGCAGTATGTGGACATGTATGAAAGGGAAGAGGATAATGCATGAAAATTAACTTATTAGTGGCAAGCACAGAAAGTATATACAGTAGTAATATTATGAATGGTCATAATAATGATAGAGACATGTATATATATATAATGATATTAAAAATAGGGATAAAGCATAATGATCATCACAATAGTGTAAAGTGTCATAGCAGTATAATATTAAGTATCCTATACTAGGAGATTCTAAAACCAAAATATCATAAGGGGCAGCAAATGGCATATATAAACATATGTGGGACCATACATATACAGAAAAGAATAAAACATAAGCAGAAAAAAAAGAATAAATTCAATTTTTTATATTACTAATATGCTGGTTATCTACCTCATTGTGGTCATTTTGGGGTTATCCTATTCATAGTTGTTACCTACGGCATTATGGTCTAGGATACCCCCAATCTGACCACTTAGTATATATTTTATATTTTTATTCTGATATTTTCAATCTTATGTTTTATTCTTTTCTGTATATGTATGGTCCCACATATGTTTATATATGCCATTTGCTGCCCCTTATGATATTTTGGTTTTAGAATCTCCTAGTATAGGATACTTAATATTATACTGCTATGACACTTTACACTATTATGATGATCATTATGCTACTATTATATATACATGTCTCTATCATTATTATGACCATTCATAATATTACTACTGTATATACTTTCTGTGCTTGCCACTAATAAGTTAATTTTCATGCATTATCCTCTTCCCTTTCATACATGTCCACATACTGCTATGCATTACTCTTATTTCCTGGTAAATATGCCTATTAACCTTATTGCTGCTGCCATACATGTCTGTGTATAACTTTTTCCATTTAAAACCCATTTCGGGTTTTTTTAATACATCCCCCAAGCGCCATTGCGCCGATCACGTGACCCTTGTATCACACTGCTCTTGTGTGACGCAGGTCACGTGACGCGGCTCGCGCAGATACCGCCCACCCAGAACTATCATCAGATGTATGCAAGTGCGATCACGTGGTCCGCGCACTACATTTCCCACAATTCCGCGCGGGTCACGTGACGCGCTATCTTATAATATCAATGCAGCACCGTCTGAGTTAAAAGCTTCGTTTTATATTTATTTCATATGCATCATGTCTGCTACATGCCAGACTTTCATTGTATCTATCTTTATTTTATTTATTTATTTATTTTTTCATTAATCACGTTTTATTGAGGTATGTCAGTAGGCAAATTTGGGCTCGCAGGCCCGCATTAAGAACAAAATATATAAAGAACAAGGTTAACATAGTAGAAACGTAACACTATACAGTACATATCTTAGAATATAATCAGTGACTGTTGCAGGCTCAGGTAACAGTAGGATGCTAGTGTCAAGTAGTACTTTGTTCCTCCTTAGGAGGCGCATCATCATAACTCTTGTTAGTCACATTATTTAACAGGATCATTCAACCGGGGGCTAGGGCTGTGCGGGTAAATCGATAGGCATCAGAGCCCTGGGTTCATGTGTGAGTTAGTGGTTGGTGTCAAGAGTCCTCAGTGTGGTGTATGAGAGTACAGTGTGGTGTAGTGTGTTAGTATATGGCATGACCCGAGTGGGTCCGATGTTGTTGATGATGTTAAAAAGGCAGGACACTGGGCGGTCATGGTAAATGCAGGGGATGGTGCGGATTTAGCGAGGTTGCACGATGGTGTAAAGGAACCCCTCTGTTTATATGAGCTTCTAACCGAGGCGTCTACGGACGTGCCCTGACTGCTCCTATGTGTCGTGGGGGGACCAGTTAGAGAGGGCCTCATCTCCCCGTATAGTCCCCCAGTTCCAGACTGGCCTGTCTAACGGTCTTCTCGGGTCCCGTGTCGGGTCATGTATTGTCTGGTAGCGTATACCGCGGTTGAGGTGTGATAGGAGTAGCGTAGTAAGAGGTGTGTGAAGATGGGGGTGTGAGAACCAAGCTGTCTCGGGTTCCACATGGTTGGGTGAAAGTCCTATTGAGGTGGCTAGAGAGTGCGGGGTTGTAAAATTCCCGTTTGTGGTCGTTGGTGGGTCTTGTGTCTCCCCTAATGTCAAGGTGCGTGGTGTGTCCGTTTAGGTCTCGTCCAGCCGCTACTATCTCGCATTGCGTGGTTTGACTATCTGTAGATACCAGATCAGTGCATCAGGTTTCTTGTAACTGGTCGGGTGTGGGGGTTGTGTAGCGTCAGGTCTGTGTCAGGTCTCCCCTTCTTCCCCGTGGGGGAAGGGGGAGTCTGAGATCCGGCCCTCTTATCCCAAAGAGACTCGTGGTCATGTTTTTATCACGTAGTACAAGTATGGGCAGCGTGTGAGTATGGGTCCGTTGGATAGTATTGTGTGTGTATATGTGATCCCTAGGGGCGTTCCTTTCGTTATGAGTTATTCGTGGTGGTACTTTGTCCTGTCAGAAAGACATGGTTGCTCCGCGGGGTGTAATGTCAACCGTTGCTAATGGCATTGAGTCGCTGTAAGTCATAGGGTGTAAGGCTGATGGTTCACGAGGGCCGCGCCGTCCCCCGGCCCAAGCCCCCCCCCCCGCGGGCACCCCCCTACGGCCGCGTCCGAAAGACGAACCATGGCGCCCAGACATCCGCGTACTTTGCTTCCCTGCCCGTCAATTCCGCCTGAAGCGACTCCGCTGCTCTGATATCTTCAACCCTATGTATCCACTCTTCCCTGGTGGGGGTATCCGTTGTCTTCCAGTGTGCCGGGATGAGTGACTTGGCCGCGTTCAAAAGATGGCGTAGGACTGACCTCTTGTAGACAGACAACGGTTGTGTGGAGATGTGCAGTAGGGCCAATTCTACTGTCCATTCAGTATCCTCTCCGAGAATTAGGTGAGTATCTGATTCAATTTGATCCCAAAATGGTGTGATGAGTCTTCATTCCCACCAGATGTGTAGTAGGGTCCCGTTGCCTTCCTGACATCTCCAGCACGTCGGTGGGGTAGAAGGGAAGATCCTATGAAGTAGAGTTGGTGTTCTATACCACATGGATATCAGTTTGTAATTTACCTCCTGATAACGAGAGCTAGAGGAACTCTTGTGTTGCCATATCAGAGCTCTTTCCCATTGCGTCTCGGTGAAAGTCTTGTCCATGGCCCATTCCCATCGTCGTTGGAAGGCATTGGTGTCCGGCGTGGACTCGGCCAGCAGATATTGATAGAGATTCGAGATAGTCTTCTCAAGCGATGCACCCCGGGTGCAGAGGTTCTCATACCGCGTCAGTTCCCTCCGTAGTTTGTCCTTGTGGGGTAGAGAGTCAAAGTAATGCTTTAGTTGAATATACCGGAGAGTCACCATCGGGGATCGTTGTCGGCCCTCTAGCAGTGTGTCCAGTGTCTTTAGGGCGCCGTCTCGGGTGACCTTATGTATCGGGATATATTCCTCCTCCCCCAGGAATTGCCAAGCCTCTGCAGGCAATCCCCCCCCTATATTGGGATTGTGGGCAATCGGCATCAGGGGGCTCGGAGTCGGGGAGATCCCGGGTGTCTCCCTAAGGCTCTCCCACGTGAGTAATGTGTGTGCCACCGGGCCCTCGTCCCGTCTCCTGCTGCCCCTAGTCACCCGTCTTTTCCACACCGACGCCTTCAATTTCGCTGTGTCGCCCTCCCTGTCCAGAGCCACCCATTGTTTGTCCGTGGCTATCTCATGCCACTCGAGAATCCGCTGTAGCGTTGCCGCCTGGTGGTATTTTCTAAAGTCCGGTAACGCCAGGCCCCCTCCATGTCTGGGTAGGCATAGTAGGTCGTGACGCAGCCTGGATCTTTCCCCTCTCCATATGTAATTGATAACAGCCGACTTGAGTCTCGAGAAGAATGCCGATGGTAGGGCTATGGGGGAGTCTGGAACAGGTATAGGGCCCTCGGGAGTATGTTCATTTTAAGGACCGCTATGCGGCCATGCCATGTTATGTGCGGGTATGCCCACCTCTTCAGATCCGATTCAATCTTCTGCAGGAGCGGTGCAAAGTTGAGTTTATAAATGTCTTGTGGGTCCGTGGGGATCCAGACTCCTAGGTATTTCATCGCCCCCGTACACCAACGAAAGGGAAAGAGTGGGCCCAGGGCTTCGTAGTCTGCCGCATGGGTGGTGATGTTGAGTGCCTCGCATTTTGCTAGGTTTAGCTTGAATCCGGAGATCCGGCCGAATTTGTCGATTTCGGAAAGTATGCAAGGCAATGTGATCCGCGGCTGGGAGACAAAGAATAGGAGGTCGTCCGCATATGCGGCCACCTTATGTTCCGTACCTTGCCATGAGTATCCATGTATGTCCGGGTGGTCCCGGACCGCTTGTAGGAGTGGCTCCAGGGAGAGGGCGAACAGGAGAGGCGACAAGGGGCATCCCTGCCTGGTGCCATTCGCAATGCCAAAGCTTGTAGTTAGAGCCCCATTAACCCGTACTGACGCCCTTGGTGAGCTATATAGGGCCGTGATCCACGCCATGGTCCGCTGTCCAACGCCCATGTACCGAAGCGTTTGGGTCATATATGACCAGTCCACCCGGTCAAACGCCTTCTCCGCATCCGTGGACAACAGTAGGAGAGGTTTCCGGTATTTCCGTGCGTGGTGTTGTATGGAAAACAGGCGTAGTGTGCTGTCCCGTGCCTCTCAGCCTGGGATAAATCCCGTCTGGTCTACATGAACCAGGCTCGGTAGGACCCGTTGGAGTCTGGTCGCTAGGGCTTTTGTTAGGAGCTTCGTATCTACGTTCAGTAGGGAAATTGGGCGATAGCTGCCGCATTGTTCCGGGTCCTTCCCAGGTTTGAGTATCACCGTGATAGTAGCCATTAAGGATTCCATGCCGAATTGTTCCCCCTCCGCCACCTTGTTGACAGCTTTAGTTAGCCACGGCAGTAATATCTGGGCAAAATGTTTGTAATAGCCCGTAGAGAATCCGTCTGGTCCCGTCTTCGTACTTTTAAGTGCCGCGGCTAGGTCGTCGGTCGTAATTAATTCGTCAAGCATAGATGCCGCTTCTGGGTTTATTCGTGTTCGAATAGTGTCCTGTAGATATGTCCGCACTTGTCGCGACGAGTCTCGTCGACGTGATGGGTCCCCCGGTTGGTGTAGGTTGTATAAGGAGGCATAGTATTCCCGGAACTCCCGTGCTATGTCTTCGGGGTACGGCGATGTGTCTCCCGAGGTCAAGCGAATCTTGCGCACCTGTGTGCGTGTTGCATCCCCTCGTAGTAGCCGTGCTAAAAAATTTCCCCCTTTGTTCGCATGTGTGTAAAAAAAGTTTTTCGATCTTTGGAGCGAATGTAGGTGTCTTTGTGTGAGGAGGGCTGTCAGGTTTCGTCGGGCTTCTGTCAGTTCGGCGTATGTTTCGACTAGTTGTGAGCGTTTGTGCTGGAGCTCGAGATGTGATATGGTGCCGTACAGGTGGGACATTGCCTGTGTTGCCTCCTTTCTCTTGCGGGTCGCAATACCGATAAGAGTGCCACGTATGACACTCTTGTGTGCTTCCCATACGGACACCGGGGATGTTTCGTCGATCCCATTTTCCTCAAAGTAGCGTTCCAGAGCCTGGGAGACCTCAGTCCGTACCGCTAGATCTTGGAGTAGGGACTCATTCAGGCGCCAAGACCGGGTTGCCGGCTTGAATAACGGGGATTCCAGTTCTATCTGGACCGAGCCGTGGTCAGACCATGTTGCCGGTTCTATGGATGCCTTCCTCAACCGAGATAGGCCGTCTTGTTTAATGAGAATATAGTCAATCCGAGAGTAACGATTATGTATTATCGAGTAGTGTGTATAATCTCTGTTAGTGGGGTATATCGTCCTCCAGCAATCAACCAGTGATAGTTCCCCCAGAGATCTGCGTATGGATCTAATGTGGGTCTGTGGGAGGCTGTTGTGTCCCGTGGAGGAGTCCATAAGTGGATCCAAGGGGGCATTAAAATCCCCCCCTACAATCAAGGCTCCCTCCGAGAAGTATTGTAATGTACGCAGTGTTGTTCGTAGGAATCGTGCTTGCTTCGAATTGGGTGCATAAATAGATGCGAGTGTGAATACTCTGTCGGCTATTGTTCCTTTAAGGAAGAGGAAACGGCCTTGGTCGTCCGTCAACCTGTCCAGTTCTTGAAATCCTAGGTCCGCAGCTACTAGTATTGCCACTCCTGCCCGTCGAGCCAGTGGGTGATTGTTACAGTAGCTGATAGGGTAGTAGGTGTTACGGAGCTTGGGCTCCGCGCCGTCTCGAAAGTGAGTCTCTTGGAGCATTGCAATCGATATGTGTTTCCGCCTCAATGTCCTCAGTAGGTGGGTGCGTCGTTCCGGTATGTTCAGGCCTCTGCAGTTGAGCGTCATGACTGTCATAGGGGTGCGCTGGTTTGTCATGGTCTCGTCTGCTACTAGGCGCTTCCGACCTCAGGAGGCCCGCCCGAGCGACGCAAGGCCCCCGGCCGACGGCGCAGCCCCGCTAGTGTGCGTGTGTTGTGTTGTCCTATAGGTGCCCGTGTGTCCGGTTGAGGACTATGGGGAGCCGTGTAAGTGTCAGGTGGTCTCGTCTATCGTCGGTCGTGTCCCCGCACGTCTCCTTGTAGTGCCAATGTCCAGTCCTTTCGTGTGCGGGGCCAGTAAAGGGTGATGCACGTGTAGGTGTATGTGTACGTATGTGGGAGAGTATATAGGTGTTGAATGTAGGTGTGAAGTAGGTAGTGTGGGTTGAGAGATTAAAATAAGGGTGGGCAGAGGGAGCCCCCTGTGGGGAGGTGTCCCCGTGGGATAAACGTGGGTACTATCCTAAATTCTCCTTCGAGAAGGAGAAACACTTACGCCTCGGCGTGAGTGGCCAGGCGTCACCCCGATAACAAGATCGGTAAGTGAGCGTGCCTGTGGCTCCGTCGAGATACTTGCGTAAGTGGTTATGTAGAGCAATGGCTAGGGTCTAAACCGGATATGGTGAAGCGTATATGTATGTGTAATCAGGTATGGGTCGATACTGCCCGCTCCAGCCGGCTCCCAGCCCGTGTGTTGTTGATCATGGGAGGTGTGGATACACCCGAAGGTAATCAGTCCAGCAACATATACAAATGAAAAAGAGTCAGTTAACAGTAATAACAATTGATAATCATAAGGCCCTCAGCGTCCTCTATTGGTCGTCTCAGCCGCTAATCATCTCTTCCTAGTTCCCCTATCAGGTTTTGGGTGATATATACTGCCTCCCCTTCCCCTTCCACCCCGTTCCCTATGCCCCGCCGGCCCAGAATATTAGGTGTAGTTAAGCTTATTAGGTCGTAATAGCCTAGTCCCCACCGCCCTTCATCCCATGCAGGGTGGGGCGGTTCCACTAAGTGTCTCCCATACGTTATGTGGGGGTAGGCCACACCTTCCCGATGGTCTCAGAAGTATGCATGTCTGTGCAGCCCATATCTCACTGAGTGGAGGTTACCATAAGTAATAGTGGTGGCAGGTTCCAGTTCCCGCAACGTAGGCATTGCGTAGGTTTTTTTTTTCCCTCCCTCCCCCCTCTCTACCTCCCCCCCCTCCTACCTCCCCCCTCCCTCCCCCCCTCCCTCCTCCTGCTAGCTTCCACCCCCTCCCTCCTCCCTCCTTGCCTGCTTCCCCCCTTCTTATTTCTTCCTCCCCCCACCCCCTCCTCCCTCTCTCTCATTCCCCCCCTCCCACCCCCCCTCCCCCCACAGCACCTCTCTCCCTGTTGTGAAGCTCCTTGACTTCCTCTCTCCGCTATGTCTCCTACTCTTCCATGATAGAGGCATACACATCTGGTCCACCAATCCTCCCCCCCCTCCCAGCTCCCTCCCTCTATTGGTATTTCATAGCGCATCTTAGTGTGGTGCTAACATGTCTATTATTGCAAGGTACATTTAAGATCACCAAACATTATGTGTTAACATAATAAGCGCAGATAGCAATAGTTACAAAGGTAGTTGATGATACTTATCATGCCCAAGAGTCAAATTCTGAGAAGCAGTGTACTTTCACAGTCTCGGTATGTGGATCAGAGGGTCCCATCCCGCAATACTGGATCGTGTATCATGATGAGGAGTCAGCTCAATGCTCTCAGGCAGGGGGGGGATGACCAGCCCAGTGTGCCCCTCCATTTCCCCCACCCCAAAAATCTCAGCTAGGAGCCCCTTATTAAGCATCTGTGGGGGAGGCCCTGCGAGTATGAAAAAGGGTGAGAGGAGAGAGGGCGGGAGGGAAAATGGGTTCTGAAGACAGTGATAAACGTGGGCCGCAGCAGTCAACTAGAGCAGTATTTGGGGGACATGGGCCGGGTCCACCATTCTCGGTAGACACTCCATGCATGAGTGGGCCAGCGGTCAGGTCCAGGCCAGTACGGTATGGGGGGGACAGTACCTTAATGTTGGGAACGTCACTTTACTGATGAATCGGCGGCTCCACGGTGGCGGTCATTAGTTCTGGGCCCCGCGTGCTTCGCGGCGGTGGTGAGCAGGTCCCGGGGGTGAGTGGTCTCTGTGTCGGCGAGGTGCGCGTTGCGGTCTCTGTCCGGGCCCCAAAATCCAATTCGGTACAGGTGTAGGAGGAAGCCCCAATTCTTCCAGAAAGCTGGGGGCCTCTTCCGGCCCGCGGAGTGACACCCAACCATTCTGGTGTCTTGCCGACAAGGAGAATGGGAAGCCCCACCTGTACGGTATGTTGCGGTCCCTCAGTAAGGACGTGATAGGCCGCAAAGCCCTTCTAGCGTCCAGGGTGGTCGGAGACAGATCATTGAACAGTGAGATTTGCGCACCCTGGTAGTCCCAAGTGGGTCGGGCTCTGGCTGCCTTCATGATGACATCTTTCGTGGCGAATGAGTGGATGCAGCAAATTATGTCTCTGGGGCCCTCCTCGAGTGATCGAGGACGTAGGGCCCTGTGTGCCCTTTCATATCTGAGCGGTGGCAGGGTATCGCCGGGTAGGATCAGGCGAAATAACGCTGTTAGGGTGCCTTCTATGTCCTCCTCACCTTCTGCCTCGGGCATACCGCGGACCCTAATGTTGCATCTACGGCCGCGGTTGTCGAGGTCTTCAACCGACCTCCTCAGCTGTAGCAGGAGGTCACCCTGTCTCGTTAGAGCAGTATCGGTTGCTGCTATCCTGGTTGTTTGGGCCTCGTGGGAATGTTCCAGGGCCTGTAGTCGGGTGCCTTGTGCCATCACCTCCGTCCGGAGATCGGCTAATTCCGCCCGCATTGCGTCCTGAATCGTGGTTGTCAGGACCAGGAGGTCCGCTTTTGTGGCCATCGTGGCCATTGCTGCCGAAATTGTGCGGAGTTCGTCTCCGATACCTTCTAATGTAGGTGCAGGGGTGCTGTCGCGTCCTGAGGAGTGTGCCGCCATTTTGAGGCCTTCGGCCTCGTCGTGCATATCAGCCGGCGCTTGTAGGAAATCATCCATCGGCCCGTGAGATTGGCTGGACTGTGAGTTCCTGGGGGTCCCAGGGGGGTCACCCCTACGATTTCGTCCCATGAGTGCTGATTTTAGCTAGTAACTAGGGCTTTCGGAGAGCCGGTGGAGCGGAGCTCACTGCTTAGGCTTCCATCCCGGTCGACGTCCAAGCCACGCCCCCCTCTGTATCTATCTTTATCCCTATTTTTAATATCATTATAAGTTTTATTTCTAATATGTATTATGCCTAACTTTGATTGGCTTATGCTAATTGATGCTATTTTTGGCGCCATTTTTAAAGTAACAGTGCTCCTATATATATATTATTCTTGCCAGGTTTTAATGTTATTCCATTTTGATAAATCCCCAGTGGTGAAACGCGTTAATGGATTTTATTGTATATTTTAATAATAAATTAAGTTTGGCTATACTTTTGTGCCATTCATATGATTTTTTATTACTACAATATTTTATCTCCTTTCCTGGCATTTTATATATCCTGAGGTGGGGATTATACCGCCCACGCTATATCTCAAGTGCAGTATGAGCTGCACTTTAATTTGTGAGTATATTTCTTTTTCTTTTTATTTATACCACATTTTATCATCAGAGAACACTATTTGTTGTCCCTATTTTTCCCTTCTCCTGAGAATTGGACAGCACCAGACCCTAAGTGGACAAGAATTCGTTATATCTTACAAGCAGGGATTATACTGCTGAACACCTGTTACCCTTGAGCTGGCTATAGCTCATGTAAATGTGAGTGCATTGCATCTTATTATTTTTCTGCCACGTATCCTATACACTCTGCACGATTGGTCCTTTTCCCTTTGTGTTTTCCATATCACGGGAGGATCTGAAGTATCATAGAAAGAGAAGAACACACTACCAGTGGAACGTGTGAAACAGACTTTTTATTATTTATTTTTCACTATATTTTATTATATTGGGACTAATTTTATTGTATTTTATTTAGTTTTATCTTGGCGCAGCCTTTTGTCTTTTTTTCCCTGTGAATTACCTAGTGCACATGAATTGGCACTTCGTCACATATGCAAAAACAGCATGTTTGGTCACGCATGCTCATTCGCAGAATCGAGCGATGACCGACATGGTGGTTCCTGAATTTTAGGAACTGTTGAAATTAGAAAGAAACAAACTAAAAATGCAGTAAAATTGCAGTGAAGATTGGGTAGATGCCACAGGACCACCAGGAAAAGAGGGATGATCAAGAAAAAAGGTAAAGGAAGTTACCACAATATTGAATTTTTTGTTTTGCTTGGACCATGAAAGTGGGGAAAATAAAAAATAGAGGTAGAAGGGGGAGAGACAAAAGGGGCATTTATATCTTGCTACCCCTGGGGTCACAGCAAATGAACCCCTATTCACTAAAGGGGTGACCAGGGCTGTGTTCTGAAGCTTCCCAAGGAAGAGAGACTGAACCCTTGGGGCAAAAGGTAAAAACCATAGGGTTAGTCAAAAAGAAAAACAGTTTTAGCCTAAAAAATACTACATTGCTTTAGTAGGGAGAGGACAGGAACAAAAAGACAGAGAGGAGGGGATATTTATACTCTTCTTTTAATTAGTTCCTGTCTAAAAAGGGATAGGGAGGAGCTACCTATGGTTGTGCTGCCATGGGTGCCAGAATATATATATATATATAAAATATTTATTTATTTATAAAATATTTTACCAGGAATGATACATTGAGATTTCTCTCGTTTTTAAGTATGTCCTGGGTCCACAAAACATTTAATTGTTACATTATGGTACAATAAAATACAAAAACAATATTAATACACAATATATATGAAATTTAACATAAAACAAGTAAGAAATATATAATCAACCATGACAGGTGCCTTCTGTTTTGAGATATGTAGAGAGGGATCTCTTAGAGTATTTTAGGTCAGTATATATATATACAGTTTATGATTTAATTCCTTTTTCTCCCTTTATTTTTCAGTTTGGTAGGGATTGCCTGACAATCCCCCTGCAGGCAGTGCTGCACACCGTCGATCCAGTCATGTGATCACGATGTCATCATGATCACATGGCATGTCAGGCAATTCCCCTGACCGAGATTGCCTGGGTAAGTGAGTATAGGGTGCAGGAAGGGGGGGGTGATCAGTGGGACATGCTATTAAGCCCACCATTTGCAGGACGGCATAGCACACCACCTGTCCTTAAGGCGTCAATAGCTATTTTATTTTCTATTTTTATATTTAGATGGTGGAGTTTCCCTTTTATTTGAAAATAACATTTTCTACATCAACATTTATTTATGTTGAAGTTTTTAATAAAGAAAGAGTTCTTTAATCTGCTTCAAATATCACCTTTTTAATAATTAATTTAGCACTAGAAAATACTCACTATATATATTTAGTTGTATGTTTTGTCAAGAGCATTTAATCAGTTAATTTGCTAGGAAAGAGTACAACCAATTTCAACCTTACAATCAAATGGTTAATAGAAACAAGTAAAAACAAAAACAAAAATCGCTTTCCTACTTTTGATTACAGCTTCTAATTTAGAGATAGATGCTAACAACTATAATTTGTGCCAAAATGATATTATTAGCAGTAAGAAAATTAATTCCAGGATGACCCTGTATCTGGCTGTATTTCATTTTGCTGGGTACCAGACCAGATTTAATTTGCTTATCTTAATCTCACATGACATTATGAAATTGCACTTTTTCATCATGTTTACACCTGCCATCTCTAATGCATTATCAGGTGTGAGATTTATGAGGAGAACACATGAGGCCTGCCAATGTTAATCAAATTTGCAACCTTTCAGATACACTGCCTAGTTTTTCTACAATTAGGTATAATTTTGTTCATATTCATTTTAAAATGTCTTCCTCTAAAGAAAAGTTGAAGTCATGTTTCCAAATTTGCATTGCTCTGTTGTGAAATTAATTCTTGTTATTTGTTACTTGCATTGCTATTGTTTATTGGGCAGACTAGATGGGCCGAATGGTTCTCATCTTCCGACTCATTCTATCTTTCTATGTTATATCACTATTATGTCTATTAAATTAATCTCATAAATACAGTATAGTATTAAACATCACTTATACCTTTTTCATGTAGATACAAATAAAGAAAAAACGCTCTTAAGTGTTTAATTTTCAAATTATGGATAACTATTTACCATTTTATTTCCTAGCATTTATTTTTTTATAATATTAACTTTACTGCTAATTATTTTCATCTATGTAACCGTTTCTGTTAAATGTGGGTTAACTAATTTGAATCTCCGTGTAGTATATAGCAATGTAGCAAGGGCACCTGGTAGGTCCCAGGTCAGTGCTCAAACCATTGTAAAACAGTTTGGCATCTTAGCATGGGATGGCACCAGCACACTCCTGGCACCATATCTACTAAGGCAGAGTGTAGTGGTTATGGCGCATGGAGTGCCCTTTAAATTGATCAAGTAGTTCTTTTACATTTAGAAATGCCATAATTTCTTTTGTTTACGATGACATAGAAAACTCAATTGAGGCAGCAGTCCGTGGTCTGGTCATTCTATGGAGGAATCTGTCAGCAATTTTAGGTATTTTTATTGGCATGTTTTCAAGGAATGTCTAATTTGGCTGTTATGTTTCTTGTTTTCATTTTCGTTTTCATTAGTCATTCTCATGGAGGATATTCGTATCAGGAAAAGAGTAATGAGTTTATCACTGAACCGAGTGGGTGCTTCCAGATAATACAAACATGTAGCTATTTCAGCTGCACCGCAACTCCCTAACTCAGTTAGAAGTTACCTGTTGAAAATAGCATTGTGCATCATTGGCATAATCATGTCTACGCCCTTTCAATTATCGACTCTGACCACTTTATCTCAGTTGCATTACACTCTGCGACCCTTTATGATAACATCACACAATATCATTTCTGAGATCAAGGTCATGCAAACTGGAGCCTTGCCCAGCAGGCATTCTCAAACTTAGTATCACATAAATCAATGAAGTGTTTCATGCTATAATCAGCACGTCAAAAATCTAAAGAAATCTACCATAAACCCAGACATTCTTGAACATATGAGGACTTTTACTAACATACAATTTATGTCCAAATTGATTGAAAATGTCATTGTACTCAGTGTCCAAAGCACCTGGAGGTGACTAATGCACACGATCATAAGTCAGAATTACAATAAACAAGAACTGAAACAGCTCAGGTTCATATATAAAATAACACAAAGTAAAAGCTCCAATACAATACAAATACTGCTAATCTTAGCCTGCACAGTGGGGATGTAAAATGGGAATGGGAGCTGTTAAAGGGTTACTTAGACCACCATGACCACTTCAGTGATTTCAAATGGTCTTGGTGGTAGGAGTCTGAATGTGCAGTGTTTCACTTGTGTGCCGGGACTAGTTACACCACTGGGACACACGTGACTTTAGCAATCCCTGAAATACTTTTCCAGGCTACCAAACATCAAGTCTGTGACCATTTACATCTGTTATTGTCTTTAATAAGAAGCATTTGATTGGACCGCTCAAGGCTTTGCTGATGTCAGACAGAGGAGGGAGATTGACTTTGTCTAGTGTTGGATCACAGGTGAATTTTAATATTTTAAGGAAGGTTGAGCCTATAAGCAATGCCCAATATGGCATTAACAGCCCAGAAAAGCAAAGTGTCCAAAAGAGTTGGAGTAACCCTTTATCTGTTAAAAAGATTAGACATGGAAAAGACCTACACAGAAACCCCAGAATATTAGAATGAATTAGCACAAAACAGTAAAACATTCTGAGTATCTAAATCTAAGTAAAATAAGCAGGGAGGACAAATGCTAATGGGTGTCTTCTTGAAACAAGATGAAAAGTGATTGAAATATACTATAAATACTGAGCATCAAAGTAGTTAGAAAGAAGAGGATGGATGCTGAAGAGAGAACAGGTCAATAAATATAATTAGGAAAAGAGCAGGGCAAAGTGGAGATACTTCAAAGAGTGAAGAGGAAAAAGGTAAAAGATTGAATAAAAAGGTGGATGCAGAGCTTGGAGACTGCTTCAATAAGGTTGTTTCCATTAGGGCTATAGAAAGTTGTAAAGAGATGAAAAAAAACACAAATTACAGCAAACCACTAATTAATCAAGAATAAAAATAGTAGCACTGGCAAATGTAGTTAATACATTAAATACAGTAACAGTTTTCCAAAGGATACAGTAACTATATTGATGGAAATGGGAGGAGAATGATGTTAGATAAATCCATCATGAACGGTGGTTACATGTAACCTGTGGAAAAGACAGAACAAAAAACAAATAGTCTGTCCAAATTATAGAAAAAGACTTGCAAGGCTTTGCAAAATGCAGTGAAAATGTCAACAAGGCTAACTATTCTCCAGAAATGGAATGGGAGATTAGAGGATTAGAGGAGTGAGAGGAGTCCAGATGGACCTTTAGAGATTCATGACTGCTGGGGTTGGTATACGGAATCAGTGATATAGAACGTCTAGCAAGCAGTGTAATCCCATACTCAAGTGCAATATTCAACTTTCAGCAGGGTAACCAGATATATAGCCAGAATTACCGGAACAGAAAACAGAACATTTCAATCCATAGCAGAGTCTTTAGCAAGCATCTGCCCCTATTGGTTTATAATGGGTTAAAATCCTACTACGTTCTACTTCCCTGTTTTTATACATTTATAGTTAGATACGTACATCAATATCCATATTCATTAATTATACTGAATAATTATTCATATTATGAATTTGCATGCCTTATTTCTATATGAAAAGATAAGGTATAAGGTTTGTTCTGGGACTTTCATATTTTCAGAGTATATCAGTTAAGAGTTGAAACACAATTCACTTTTTATAAAGTTAATTGTGCCTTCAAGACATTTGTGTTGAATAAAAAGTGTACAATACAAAATAATTTGAAAATTGCATGTTTGCTGTTTATCAGAGTACATAATTGTATCAGACTTTTTATCATCATAAGCAAGTATAAATAATAGCATGTGCTGTTTGTTTATTTAGAATTGTTTGTTCATTTGGAAATTTAATAAACATTTTTATTTTTGATGAGAAATGCTATTTGTATCATATCATTTAAAATATATGCCCCTTTAATCAGTTGTAATCGTAAGTCAGCTGGAAAATAATTCTCTGAATGAAATTATAAAAATTGTGTCTCAATGAGAAATCAGATATTGTTCTGATTTAATGAACAACGAAGTAAATTTTAATTATGAGTTTCACTTAGTTAGCTCTCTCTTTAGAAATCTAAACTGATCTTAAAAATTGAATGACCGGGAAATAAATATATCAGATTTAAAAAGAGAGAAATCAGATTATGTCACAACTGGCTTGCATTTGTTCACTAATTAATGAAGATTCAAAGGTCTAGAGCCATTGTCACTTCATAACAGCATCACCTCACCTAGTCTGGATCCAGAACACCGGCCGCATGTTCAGCTTTGTTTGAGAGGTCAGCGTTCCACCAAGTTTGACCAGTCTAAGTGACATCCAACTTATACTGAGTAACTCCCCCAACCACCTCAGTTTGCCTTCTTGGGAAACTAAGGCAAGTCCTGGACAAACCACTCCACTAATTGTCATGCACCTGAGAACTCTTTGACTCTTAAAAGAACATTTTCACTAATGGTACAAAATCCTATCACTTTTTCTCAGAATTTACCTTTGTAGTGCTGTCCTTATTTGATGTGCTGTGACATGAAAGCATTCTTGCATTGTCTTCAAAAACTGCTAGTCGTTGTGTCAGCAAAGTTTGTTTTGCCAGGCTATGTAATGGCTATGTAATCTTCCAGTCTGAGGCACTAAATGTTTCTGACCAAACATTCTGTCTAAGTCCAAAACTACTGCCTGGGGTTGCTGTAATTCTTGTGGAGAGGGAACTTTCCGGCATTTCTGATCTTCTTGCCAATATGGGTGGTATCTTAAGACCTGAGTGAGGATTAACTGAAGGACAAGCTATTGAGTTTCTATAGCTTTTGCCAGTCCTCAGAGTTCTCATATCCTCTGTTTTTGTTCCTGACCATGTCTGACAACTAATCTAAACCAGGATTGTGTATGTATTCTCTAAAGTCAACTATGAGATCTTACCCATGCCTTCCTAATATCATACAGTCCTGCTGTTGACCAGGCTTGTGATAAGTATTATTATAGTTTCAGAGCTTCAACCAAATTCCATAATAACCAGCCTGTTTCAGCGAAGCCAAGTCAAGCCAAACTCTTATTTCAGCAATAAAGTTAATCTTTTCCAGGTGGCTCACATCATCTTCAGAAGAGGAGCAATATCATTAAATAAGTATTTTGTTAATTCTGTTATTCCTTACACTTCTCTAGTCAAGTCAGCTTTTCAATTACAGTCTGTTATTTCTGTATTCCGCAAATGTATCTGCAGTAGCAAAGTATCATGCTCTGCAGGTTGTACTAAACACATCGAATTTAAAAGTAATACATAATATTTTAGTAGTTTAATAAATAATAAACATAAGGTAGAATGTTACTATTAAAATCCATTGAGGTCACACAAAACGTACTCAACAAGAATAACAATTGATATCTATATTGACGTATACTAGTATTGCAAACCCTCTTTTTTTTAAAACATCCTTCAAGGAATCTTGTAAAAGCTGTATCAGATCTTGAATAATGTCAGTGATGAAGGTGAAATATCGGTATCTATAGAAACACATTAGGTAATGTAATGTTCTGGGAGTCTGCTGTCTGTCATTGTATGCTTGTTATGTACCTATGGGAGGTCAAATCTTTCAATCAATACGAGTTGTAGCTGCTTACTTCAACACGTTGAGAGGTACAATATCAAAGTTGATAGCAGGGAAGTCGGAGGCTTGTCATTATTACAGTTTCCTCTATTATTATAACAACAACCTTGCGAAGTAGCTCTCTACAAACTGTCCTTTTCATTTACTTTATTGTTTTTTTTATTGCAATATGTGTTCTTCTAGATATCTCTAGTGATCACATGCATTTTGTTGAAGAGCCCTAGTACAATTTCACCCACTGTGTAATCATCTTTTAAAGCAATTTAAACATGAGCACTACTATGACTTTAGAAACTACATAATTCTTATATTATTTTTTGATGCTTTGTGACTGTTTTTTTTTCTAAGGAAACAACATTGAATTAAATAACTGTTCTATTTATATGTCATGTGAATATAACCTCTTTTTTCCTCGTGATTTTTTTTTAAAGTGACTGATTTCGAGCAGTGTATATCTTCATTTAAATGATCATATTAATTAGACACCTTTTTTTCTGCAGTAGTGAGATGATTTATTTTTTCACACAATGTATATAAGTACATTTTTCTTTGTTTACCTCATTTGAAATTTTATTTTGTCTTTTGAGTTATCTATGATTTAGAAATTACTATATAGCCTTAGCATTATTGGTCTGAGGTTAGCAATGCAATGGGATGCCCTCGAAGGCACTGATTAGGACAGTATTTAGCCTCCTTTTTTTTTTCTCTCACCTTTTTGCGTGATTTTGAACAGTTGTTCAAGTTAAACAAGTAGTGGACAACTCCTGTTCTGACTTGATGCTTTTCATGTCTGACAGGATACTTTATGTGGATGAATTCCTCCTTAATTTTAATTAGAGCAATACTTTTTTTCCCCTATCTTATCACCATTTCCTTTTTATTTTAAGGTCCTGAATTCTTTATTAAACTCATTCCATCATTCTTTAATAGCTATACAAAGGTTCAATGTAAACATATTTTTTCTTCTCTAAGCTAATGCAACTGTAATTTTATGTACTTGAGTTAGACAATTTCACTTATGTCAATAGATTTAGCGTTGTTCACTATATCAATTCAGAATTTTGATAATGTAATAAAAATTATATTTTAAATTTCTTTGGCTGGTGCAACTTAATCTGTCTTTGTGCAATACGTTGGTCCTTCAAATAAGAATAAATGAGTAGACTGGAAACTACTGCATGTCTTTGAAGTCATAGACAATAAACCATTACCTTTGGAATCTATTCATTAAAGGACCACTCTAGTGCCAGGAAAACATACTCGTTTTCCTGGCACTAGAGTGCCCTGAGGGTGCCCCCACCCTCAGGGACCCCCTCCCGCCCGGCTCTGGAAAGGGGAAAGTGGTTAAATCTTACCTTTTTCCAGCGCTGGGCGGAGAGCTCTCCTCCTGCTCTCCTCCTCCGATCCGCCTCTTCTCCTCCCCGTCGGCTGAATGCGCACGCGCGGCAAGAGCTGCGCGCGCATTCAGCCGGTCACATAGGAAAGCATTCATAATGCTTTCCTATGGACGCTGGCGTGCTCTCACTGTGAAAATCACAGTGAGAAGCACGCAAGCGCCTCTAGCGGCTGTCAATGAGACAGCCACTAGAGGACATAGGGGGAAGGCTTAACCCATTCATAAACAGAGCAGTTTCTCTGAAACTGCTATGTTTATGAAAAAATGGGTTAACCCTAGAAGGACCTGGCACCCAGACCACCTCATTAAGCTGAAGTGGTCTGGGTGCCTAGAGTGGTCCTTTAACGTTCAACTTAGGGTCAACTGCAAGCTGAAAGGGTGAAAATGGTCTTGCAAAAAAAATAATAATACGAAAAGCAAAACATTCAGTCTCTTGGAAAAGTTAAAAATATAGCCATCTTATGGCTATATTATATAACAAGTTGACTTCCACGATGTTCTGACTTGGACCAGACTGAAAAATTAATCTGGGTGGATCTTCAAGTAGAAAATATTTTGGTAGCTCTTCATATCCTGACTTCAGACATTATAGAAACTTTAAATAATAATTTGCATGCCTATCTAACTAATCAAACCATGTCTGCTTCAATAATTATCCTGTTGTCATGGTTTATTCTTGCACAATTAACATCCTGTTTTAATGCAAATTCCTCACTCTGTAATCCCCTTTAACAAAGCATATAAGAGATGAAGTGATCGAGTTGTCAGATTTTTTACACTGGGATTTGTTAATCCTTTTAGTGAATTATTTCTCTAATTACTTACATTTTGCAAAAGCATTTCACATGGCACCATAGTTTGCTTTTTAGTGTACACTTGTACATTCAGTTTCAGTTGAATTGCAACTTGTCAGAATTTGGGATGATTGGTGTGTTTCTGAATCTTCTACCTCCAATGCATCACATGAATGTATCACAAAAAAGCTATTCAGATAATGTCCAAAAAAGATTCATTTAGATAATTACAAAGGCTGAAAAAAGACTTACGTCCATCAAATTCAGCATTTCTCACATCTGTTTTTGCTGTTGATCTAAAACCCAGTTTAAAACACTTTTTTCAATTTTGCAACAAGCTTGGAGAAAAATGCTTAATGTAGACGAAAATAAAATATTCATGCAAAAGTAGTCAAATAAAAAAAACCAATAACATGGTCATTTTTGATAATGCTCAGGCTTTGCAGTTCCTGCAGTGAACGTTCACCAGTTCAGGATGTGAATCAAGATGTTCCATTAACTTTGTAAAGGAACTGCAAAACTTATCCCAAGATCAGTTATTTTTCTCATCACAAATTGTAAAGGAAAGAGCAGAAAAACAATGAGAACGGATTCATGGTTGGATAATCAGGATTTTTTTTTTTAACTGCACAGAAGTCACAAGTTCATTAAATCCCCAAGTTCACATTCTGAATGTTAGCACAGCTAAATTCTTTCACCTCACCCAAATATGACCTTTTCTATAGCTCACTGTGATTTAGTAAAAGTTAATGTTTATTATGTATAACTGTGTGGCACACTCCTGCAATATACATAAGGATATCAGGAAGGAAACGGTAGAAATTATAGTATTATAAGAAATTACTTTGTATAGAAATTATTTTTTTTATTGCTTCCAGTATCATAACATTTATTGTTTATGATGTTTGTTATATAGTATGTCATTTAGAGAATCACACAGAAAATTCACACACTATGTATGTATCACACATTAGATACTGCTTAATTAAATTTTGATGTTTAATTGAATATGTACTTCCTAGACCAGTAAGTAAAAAAATATTCAAATGTATAAACAATGAGAAAACATGACTGTATACCGTTAATAAAAAGTTAAAAATAGCAATATCGTAAGACCAAAATATAAATGATACTTATTTCAGGCCGTAAATCGCTCCACATGTTGAACTTTTCATGTCCTGACGTGTGTGAATGAAACCAAGTCTAATCCTGGGATTTTCTTAATTGGTGAGACACCCAATGGACCTTCTGGGGTCTCTACACACACAATGTATTTGTCACTGTGACCGCAGCTATCAGAAAATATGTTGCACTTAAAAATGTTGTAAAGTATTGAAACTATGATATGAAGTATCAACACTAAATGTTGTTAAATTAATTGGTTTAGCTTTTAGGGTTTGTGTTTCTGTGAAGCATGGGATGCATAGCTAGCGTGCAAACATCGGATAAAATGACAATATTGTGACTAAATCACACTTTCGGTGTAAATGATAACAGATTTTACACAATTTCAATTTAGTTTATTCTTTCATAATTTACGAACATGCCGGAGGGAATATAATGTTTTCGAAATGATGTACTGTTAAGCTATGAAATATTAGCTAAGCAGAAATCTAATCTTCATTGCATTTAGATGGTGTAACTCAAATAGATAAATATAAATTGTTTAATTGCTAGCTTATCGGTATTAATAAGAAAATCGGTGACAATTGTGGGAATTAAACTTAAAATAAACTTAAAATTATCAATAACCCAAGCATGTACAATATACACTGATCAGTTGGCTATTACTGAAAATTAGCCCTTCTGAATTTATTGAAATATGTTTTAGAAGCTTAGAAAGTACCCAATTCTTATTCATTTAAAACATGGGTCGTCAACCTGGTCCCTACCGCCCACTAGTGGGCGTTTCAGGATTCCAGGTGGGCGGTAGGGATTTTCAATTTTTTTTTTATAAATTGGGCAGGCGGGCGGGCGCGAGCCGGCGGTACCGCTGTGACTGGGTACCGCCATCACCACTTGCGGCCCCGGCGGCAAACCGCCGGGGCCGCATATGGAGGGGTCCATCGGGTGGCCCATGCTGTCAGGGCCACCCGATGGATGTGGATTGTGAGGGGGCCTGGTCAGCGCTGGGCGCTTTAACAGCGCGACCGGGCCCCCTGTGATGACATCAAATCTGCTGGGAGGAAGTGATTCCCCGGTCACTCCTCCCAGCATACAGAGAGCCGCGCGGGAGGAAGGAGGAGGAGGGAGTCAGAGTGGGAACTCTGACTCCCATCCACCTGAGCCACCACTGGACCCCAGGGAAAGTCACCCTCCTGCACCTTAAAGGTAGGAAACAGGAGGGTGACTTAAATATGTGTGTTTGTTTGTGTATGTGTCTTTGTATGTATGTCTTGTGTGTGTCTGTATGTAAGTGTCTTGTGTGTGTATGTCTGTATACATGTGTCTTGTCTTTGTATGTATGTCTTGTGTGTGTCTTATGTGTGTGTGTATGTCTGTATATATGTGTGTCTTGTCTTTGTATGTATGTCTTGTGTGTGTCTTATGTATGTGTCTTATGTATGTGTCTTATGTATGTGTCTTGTGTGTATGTCTGTATACATGTGTCTTGTGTTTGTATGTGTGTCTGTATGTGTGTCTTGTGTGTGTGTGTGTATGTCTGTATACATGTGTCTTGTGTTTGTATGTATGTCTTGTGTGTGTGTCTGTATGTATGTGTGTCTTATGTATGTGTCTTGTGTGTATGTCTGTATACATGTGTCTTGTGTTTGTATGTATGTCTTGTGTGTGTGTATGTGTGTCTTATGTATGTGTCTTGTGTGTATGTCTGTATACATGTGTCTTGTGTTTGTATGTATGTCTTGTGTGTGTGTCTGTATGTGTGTCTTATGTATGTGTCGTGTGTGTGTGTGTATGTCTGTATACATGTGTCTTGTCTTTGTATGTATGTCTTGTGTGTGTGTCTGTATGTGTGTCTTATGTATGTGTCTTGTGTGTATGTCTGTATACATGTGTCTTGTGTTTGTGTGTCTGTATGTGTGTGTGTCTGTATGTGTGTCTTATGTATGTGTCTTGTGTGTATGTCTGTATACATGTGTCTTGTGTTTGTATGTATGTCTTGTGTGTGTGTCTGTATGTGTGTCTTATGTATGTGTCGTGTGTATGTCTGTATACATGTGTCTTGTCTTTGTGTGTGTGTCTTGTGTGTGTGTGTCTTTGTATGTATGTCTTTGTGTGTGTGTGTCTTTGTATGTATGTCTTTGTGTGTGTGTGTGTGTGTCTTTGTATGTATGTCTTTGTATGTGTCGTGTGTGTGTGTGTGTGTCTTTGTATGTATGTCTTTGTATGTGTCGTGTGTGTGTGTCTGTCTGTATATATGTGTGTATGTATGTGTCGTGTGTGTGTCTGTCTGTATATATGTGTGTATGTATGTGTGTCTGTTTCTTGTGTCTGTCTGTATGTGTATGTGTCTTTGTATGTGTGTCTGTATGTATGTGTGCCAGTCTGTTATAGTGGGATACCTAGCTCAGCCTTCCTACTGGGCATTGCTATAAGGAAGGTTAAAAAAAGGGGGGAAAAAAGGTGGGGAGGGGAATTGAGGAGGGAGAAGAGGGGAGCTGACGCACAGATGAGAAATCATATTATGCGCAAACAGAGAAGTCGTCTGAATATCACCGAAAGAGGAGACCTTCGTTTGTTCCTTACAACCTCAAGGATCTCATTAATCACTAGTAAAGGTAATTTCAATTTACTTTATTGTTTTCTCATTAAACTTTTTATAAAGTTAAAAACATTATAAACATGCATTAATTGCAAATAAAAAGATAAATGTACGTACATTTATTTTTTTTAAAACACCCTCCTTTCGAAAAAAATATTCCGCACTTGCGCGAAAACTGGTGGGCGGTAAGGAAATTTTTTCAACCAAAAAGATGCATTAGTGGGCGGTAGTTAGAAAAAGGTTGACTACCACTGATTTAAAATAATCACTGCTATGCAAGTCTAGTGCCACCTGCAGCTAGATTAAGATCATTTGATTCTATATGATCATGAAAATGTAATACATTTATAACCGTGAATAAATATATACAAAGTAACATTCAGGTGGGTACATAAATGAAGAAAATGCATGCATTAGTATGTACCAAAATGTAGAACAAATTTAGTCTAAACCTAAATCCTGAGTATTTTCAAGTAGAACAGGACTCACAATGGATACAAAAGTATTGAAGAAATAAGAATTGCTACAATTACTTATAAAAACCCAACATTGCCAGATTGTAGATTGCTACATTGTCTGCTAGTATATATAAAGCCCGCAAAGCTAAAGGTTGCTGCAGTCGTACATGGAAAGTGTTTGGTTAGATTCAAACACATTGCCAAGCTAGGAGCCATAATAGAGTTTAAATGCAATGTGAGCTGGCTTACAGTAGCAGCAAAGACCATTTTAAGGTATTTTTTTGAAAGATTATATCAAGAACACGTTAACTCAATATTTGCCAGCTTTTATTTTACCTACAGTACTCCTTACTGGAGTTTGCTTGAAAGTAGGCTATTTAAAGTAGTCTCTTTTAAGTAGGAGTTGAAACAACAGGAGTTTTTTGGAGACCTGGTAGACTATGGTTGGTATTAGTTGATACCAAGTGACTCTGCTAAAAGTGAAAAAGCAGGTTTAGTTTTTTATTTTATTTATTTAACCCCTTCCCGACCGCGGACGTATCAGGTACGTCTGGCAGGAAACAGTCCATAATGACCTTGGACGTACCTGGTACGTCTGCACCTATTTTGAGCTCTGGAAGCTCTGATAGTATAACAGTGATGCTCTGCATGTGATGAGTGCCTTGAGGGGTCCTGGCACTCCGTGCATATATAATAATATATATAAAAAAAATATATATAAAATAAATAAAATGATCAATATTAACTCGCCCCCCTTTTTCTAAAGGCAGTGAATCATGGGGCTTCTGGGGGCGTCCCTAGCATGCCGCATCATAAGGGGCAGGCTGGGGTCATCCAACCACAGCTTGCCCCATTAGCAATTTCATCCCAAGTGTGTTCCCCATTTCTCTGATTAGTGTGGATCTGCCTCCCTCTCTTCACTTGTGTTTTAGTGAGAGAGGGAGAGAGATCTGTGGTTTAGCTAGAGAGATTTAAGTATTTATAGGTAGGGATTTGTAAAATCTTGAGACCCAAAGGCTCTTTTCAGAGCCATTAACCCCTGTCTTGCCAGTGATCACTATAATCACTGGCTCTTGCACAGCAGCACTTTTCTGCTGTTTGTGCCTTTTTTTTTAGGGGTTCATTTTTTTGTGATCTTTTTTTCTTTTTTGAGACCCAAAAGCTCTTTTCAGAACGATTAACCCCTGTCCTGCCAGTGATCACTATACAGATCACAGGCTCTTGCACAGCATCACTTATTTTGCTGTCTGTTAATTTTTTCAGGGGTTATTTTTTTTGTGATAGGTCACTAAGTAAAGTGATTGTGATCATGTCACATGGGTCACGGTAGTCAACCCGCGCTGAGCAGTCATATGCCACCCTTGCGCTAGAGTCTGACGCGTCTATGTCAGACTCTGACCCTGATTTTGACCCTGCCAGGTGCTCAGATACATCATCACTAGATACAGTGTCTACTGCTAGTGATGTATCTGGTGATGTTGTACCTGTGCCTGCTAGTCCCCCTGCCAGAAGGAGACGTGCTGCTACAGCTGGCAGAACTGCTGAGGAGTGGGTAGTGCCTCATCGCCAGAGGCCAGACATCCCATCCTTTACTGCAAATCCTGGCATTAATTTGGATGTCACAGGATTTAGCCCTCAGCAGTTTATGGAGGTGTTTCTGGGCGATGATGTATTGGGGAACATTGTCGCCCAAACTAATTTATATGCCCATCAATTCCGAGCTACAAATCCAGACTCTTTTTTGGCAAAGCAGCAATGGGCCCCCATCGATGTGCCAGAATGTAAAAGATTCTGGGCATTGACTATGCTGATGGGCATCATAAAGAAGCCCTCCATCCACTCCTACTGGAGCAGTAGCCCCATCTGCTCTACCCCCATTTATTCCCAATGTATGTCGAGGAAGAGGTATGAAATGATTCTGCATTTCATGCACTTCAGCGACAACAGCCTGTGTCCCCCTAGGGAGCATCCCCAGTTTGACAGGCTGTATAAAATCCGCCCCCTGATTACCCACTTTGCTGCCAGGTTTGCAGAGACTTATACACCTGGAAGGAATATATGCATGGATGAATCCCTGATGAAGTATAAGGGAAGGCTGGGATTCAAGCAGTATGTTCCTTCCAAGCACTCTAGGTATGGTGTAAAGATGTATAAGCTCTGTGATAGCAAGACTGGGTATACTCAGGTGTACGAGGGAAAGGATAGCCACCTTGACCCTCCAGGTTGCCCAGAACATATGGGAACCAGTGGCAAGATTGTCTGGGACCTGATATTCCCCCTGATGAACAAAGGGTACCACTTGTATACTGACAATTTTTATACAAGTGTCCCTTTGTTCAAGCTACTGTACTGTTTTGATACAGTAGCTTGCGGCACAATTAAAAAGAACAGCACAGGTTTCCCAGGACAACTTGCACGCACCCGGCTACGAAGGGGGGAGACCTCAGCTCCGCGCCAAGAGGAGCTGTTGGTAGTTAAGTACAGAGACAAGAAGGATGTGTACCTTCTTACCACCATCCACACTGAGGGGACTGTGGAGGTCCCTGAACGTGGCAGAGCTGAGAGAACGAGGAAGCCAATGTGCATCAAGGCCTATAACCGTCATATGGGTGGGGTTGATCTGGCAGATCAGCTGCTGCAGCCCTACCTAGTTATACGAAAGACAAGGGCCTGGTACAAAAAGGTTGCAATCTACCTAATGCAGATTGCAACCCACAACGCTTTCTTGTTGTTCAAATAAGCAAACCCGGGACGCAACTGAGATTTTTACAGTTTCAGCTCCAGATCATTCCGGGGATTTTGTACCGTGCATGCACCTGCTCCCCGGGCGGTGATGGGAGAGAGCAGAGTTGGGGCTACACATTTTATTTTTAAAATTCCCCCTACTGCGGCAAAGCAGAATCCCCAAAAAAGATGCAGGGTCTGTTCTAAGATGGGGCAGAGAAAAGATGTATATTACATGTATATTAGGTGAATATTACTGTCCTGATTGCCCTGGACAGCCTGGACTCTGCATTGGCGACTGCTTCAAATGATACCACACGCTGGACCATTTTTTATTTATTTTTTAACATTTGCCGTTCAGTTTTTTTTTTGGTGTCTTTTTTTTGGGGGGGGGGGGGGGTAGAGGGGGTATGTTACGTTTACCCCGTGCATGGGGGGCATGGGTGTCCTTAGGAGGCCTCGCAGAAAACAACCCGGGGTGTTTTCTTGTAATAACCAACAACGGGCTCTCCTAAATCACAGTCAAAAAGCGGTGTGCGTGTGTAAAATTGAGGATTGAACAGTTACCTCCACACACGTTCTTCAACTACTGTGGGGTGTCAACTTTTCAAATATATGCACGCTCATGGCAAGAAAATACTTTGGGATATCTGATAAGGCCCCCACAAGGAAGATAGGCAAACAAGATATGTAAAATTTGAAATACGCATATCAGACATTTTGCTTTGCACCCCCCAGTGAACCCGACAAACATATGCATGAGTGTTATCGCTGTACTCGGGAGATGATGCAGAGTACATATTGAGGTGTCCTTTGGCAGTAACACCTAACAGGAGCTTAGAATCTATGCCCAAAGTAGAATGTGTGAGTGAAAAATAACACCACAAAAACGTTTGACAGAGACTGGTGGTAGAATTAGTGCATGTAAAGTGCTGAAATGCCACCATGTGAAATGCCCTAGGGTGTGTACTTTTCAAAAGCATACAGTTTGACGGAGGTGAATTACATTGACCGGCTTCAGACATGTTCCAACTGGGACATGGGTGCATGATGGCCAGCTGTGTTTTTTTTTTTTTATCATATTTTACTTTTTTTATTCTAGTAAATTATATGATATGATGAAAATAATGGTATCTTTAGAATGAACATTTAATAGCGAGAAAAATGGTATATAATATGTATGGGTACAGTAAATGTGTAAGAGGCAAATTACATCTAAACACAACCACTGCAGAAATGTAAAAAGAGCCCTGGTCCTTAACGGTAATAAAATTGAAAAATGGCCTGGTCACTAAGGGGTTAAAACTTTTTTCCCATCTTTTTTATAGATATTTTTTAATCTTTGCTGCTTTTATTTAAAACTTTTCCCTCTTTTTTATTCATATTTTCTCCTTGCTATTTGAATTAAAAAACTTTTTTTTTACTTTTTCTTATATATATTTCTTTGCAGTTTTTATTTAAAAGTTTTTCCCTTTTTTTCTCTTGCTGTTTATATTCCCCTCCTTGTGTGTGCTGCTGCTGCTGCTGAGCTAATTAGGGGGAGTGCCCCTTAATTTTCACCAGTGTGGGATTTGTATTGCCAATATAAACCCACTAATCATTTACAGAGCTTGCTCACTGGGGTTTGCTTTAAAGTAGGCTATTTCAAGTAGTCTCTTTTAAGTAGGAGTTAAAACAACATAAGTTTAAACTATAAGCGAGTTTAAACCAGCAGGGTAAATATTGTTTTGCTCACTTGTGTTTTTGGTAACTGGGGATGAGTGCTAGCAAGATTGCACGTTTTACTCAGTGCACATTCTGGTGCATGCATGCATGCCTGGATGAATCTGTCCAGGGTCCATACCTCTGTGGCGGGTGTGAGCGAGTGGCTTTTCTGGAAGCTCACATTGCAACACTGAGTGAGATTGACAATCTTGAGAGGAGTCTGCTGCTCACTGAGCAGAGTTTAGTGGGACAGGTAGGGGAGTGGGAGGAGATGAGACAGTTGGTGAACAGGCACATAACTGAGTAATAGTGAGGTGAGGAGAGTGGGGAGGGAAGAGGAAAGGTTTAGCTAGTCCTGATCTTGTGCAGCCTAACAGATTTGCCCGTTTGAGTGAAGATGTTGGGAGCATCACCTTAGGAGTAGCTGTACTGCAGGAAGCTGGTCCTTCTAACAGCCATAGGAACAACAAGGGTAATAAGGTTTTTGAATGTGTTAAATGACACCATGTCAAAACTGGTACAAGCACCAACTAGAAAGGATGCTTGTCTGGATCTCGTTATAACAAACAATGTTGATCTATTGACAAACATTCAAGTAGGGGAGCATTTGGGAAAAAGTGATTACAATGTGGTAATTTTTTAAATAAACGCAAAAAAGCAAAAGCATGTGGGGTATACTAAAACATATAATTTAAAAAAAGCCAATTTCATTTAGCTCTACTATAGATCAACTGGCATAAACACTGGAAAAAAAACACTGAGGATAAATGGAAACTCTTCAAACAAATATTAGAAAGGTACATTTCTCAGTATGTACCATTGGGTAATAAATATAAAAGAAACACATTGAAACCAATGTGGCTTAGTAGAGAAATAAAGCAAGAGATTAAAAATAATAAAAGGGCATTTAAAGCATTTAAATCAGACAAATCAGAGGCATCCTACTTAAGATATAAGGAAGCCAATAATGCTTGCAAAAAGGCAATTAAAGTGGCTAAACTAGAAAATGAGAAATTGATAGCTAAAGAATGCAAAACAAACCCTAAAAACTTTTCAAGTACATCAATTACATAAACTACATTGATCCTTACCAATCACTGAATTGTGGACACATGGTGAAATTCACAATCCTATTGGGATTGCATATAGGTTTATAAAATAGTTGTGCTTTTTCTACCTTTTGAATTGTTTGTCCATAGACATATGGACATATGTGTACTATTGCTTCAAAAGGGACTAATGATCTGTTTGGACTTTGTACTATGACGTTACTGACTATCATGACATGGTTGGTTTAAGGGAAGCCACTTGCATTACATATAAAAGAACATTAGGGGAAATGACATTCATGCTTGAGAAAGCCCTGAGAGGAGGGGCGAAGCGCATAGCAGGACTACGAAACCCAGAAGCTTCAGCACATGCAGTGTGGTAGAGACCAGCTGGAAATCACAGAGAGGACACTTGGACTGTGTACATTTTACCATCCAAAACCTCTGGTCTACTCTGTGGTGCAGTGAGATCTCATTTCTTTTTTTACCTTCTAATATTGTGTTTAATAAAGCTTTCTACTTGCTATTTTCGGCTGATGATGCATTCGTTATACCTACGTTAGGATCCAACGAACACTAGGGTCTGATCCTCCCAGTGCCTTATGGTTTGTAGTGGTACTACAACCACTCCACTATTGTGACTGTACTTTCGAAAGAGCACCACAGTATATATTTTTTGTGACATATTGTCTTTTTCGATGCTATATTCCAGATTCTTGTGACATATTTCAACGAGACTGTGCAAGTATATTTACTTGGTTTTAAACATAAGACTGTGTGCTTTTTCACAGTGTGTTTTTTTTATAATTATTTATTCTCCTATTAAAAGATTTATATCTATATGTGTTTTGGGACAGCCTTATGTTAAGTCACTTTCTGTGCACTGTAACTTTATTTATTACTGTTTGCGCACCTGCATCTTTTGGTCTTTTAATAATATGGGGGTTTATCAGAGTTCCTTTTAGGTTTGCAGCATCTGGATATCGTTGCTTTAAAATTTGTACTTTATGGTAATGCGTTTTTTTTTTTTTTAAATTGGTGCCATTCTAAATCCATTTTTTTCTGTAGCAATATGCAATGTCAATCTGCAGTTGCTAAGGCCAGTAAGGTTTTGTCATGTATAAATAGGGGCATAAATTCTTGGGATGAAAATATAATTTTGCCTCTTTATAAATCGCTGGTAAGACCACACCTCGAATATGCTGTGCAATTTTGGGCACCTGTTCTAAAGAAGGAAATCATGGCACTAGCAAAAGTGCAGAGACAAGCTACAAAATTGATAAAAGGAATGGAGCATTTTAGTTACGAAGAAAGGTTAAAAAATGTATATCTGGGGGGCGTGGCCACGACCGGGATGAAAACGGACGCATAAGTGCAGAGCTCCGCTAGCCAAACGGCAACTCAGCCTGATTCCAAATAGGTAGCAATGGCTACAAACACCAAAAAGTACTTACTGACTGCCTGCACCCTCGAGCCCACATGGCGAACAAAACCGCTCGCAAATCTAAGGGCAAAACGCCCTCTCTGCAGATCGCGGCCTTCTCCCCGCCAAACAAGCGCTTCCAAGATGGCGCTGGAGGAGAGCGCTCCCCACACTCTGAATCGGAACGCAGTGAGTCTGGCCGGAGTGATATCACCTCCATATCGCGGACCACGGCACTGCAAGCTGAAGAAACAAATATCCCTAAGCTGCTGGAAGACCTAAAAACCACCATCAGGTCAGATTTTCAGAAATTAGCTGCAGACATAAGGAAAGATGTCCAAGCTAATGGGGAAAGAACAGCCCATTTAGAAGATAAGACAGAGGAGATTATAGAGGCTCACAATAATCTGGCTGATGCCTATGATAACTTCTCTGCAAAATTACATGCACTGGACACTAAGATCACAGATATGGAAGACAGAGCCCGCAGGAATAACATCCGCCTGCGCGGTATCCCAGAGGAGATCAGGGCCCAGGATTTAAAGCCATATTTGATACAGCTATTTCAAACCCAGCTATCTCATCACTGCATTAAAAAAAAAAAAGAAAAAAGAATATAAAAAAAAGAAAAAAGAGAAAAAGAGGAAAAAAAAAACAAAAGAAAAAAAAAAAAAAAAAAGAGAAAAAGAGGAAAAGAGAAAACGCAGTAGTGCCCTTATAACCGCGAGGCTGTTGCTATTCTTTAGCAGGCTGGGCTGAGCGGAACTTTGTGCGAGGCTTTGGCACGCACACCTTTGTTATTCTCCTACCCACGTCCCCACCAGGCTCGTTAGAGAGCCGATGCGGTGTGTTGCGACCACACTGTCAATATGTTTTGTCCCTGATCGGCACTCAGATGCCTCGGATGAGGTTATCTAAAGTTGGGGGACACCTGTATATAGTTAATTTTTGGTTTACTGTTTTTTTATTTTTGTTTCCATCTATTACTAATCTGCCTTTCAGTGAGAACAATGTATATTGATGGCTGGTATGACCTGTATGCTTATATGTCTTGTGAGTGGGTTAGAAGGTTATGGCAATGTGGGAAAAGGATGCTGATCTATCCTGTAAGGGAGCCTAGGGCCCTAATGTTAGCTGTTAGAACCTTTCACCACGATGGTGCTTACTATTTTGTCACTTAACGCGAAGGGGCTAAACTCCCCACACAAGAGGCTCCTGGCACTACAGGAAGCGAAAAAGGCACGAGCCCATATAGCTTTTTATCAGGAAACGCATTTCAAATGGGGTCACAGACCTCAATTCAGTTCCCCACAATTCCCGATTAACTTCCACTCCTGTTATGCTAAAAAGAAAAGGGGAGTCTCCATCCTTATTAGCAAGGATGTTGCTTTCACATTGGTGGCAAAACATACGGACAAGCATGGCAGATATCTGATAATTCAATGCACAATTAACAACGCACATTTCACACTAGTGAACATTTATGGTCCACACAGTGGTCAACCAGCTTTCTTAGACATGCTTTTCCAAAAAATAGAGGGAAAAAAGCTAGGGGAGGTGATCATGGGTGGGGACACAAATTTTATTTTGGATGACCACTTAGACGCTAGATCCTCAGGGACTGCAGTTCAAACCAACACGACACATAGAGCCCCCACAACGAGGAAGCTGAATAAAATCCTCTTAACTCATGGATATATTGACCCGTGGAGAGTGACGCATCCGTTGGAACGGGATTACTCGTTTCACTCGCTTGCACATAATTCCTACTCAAGGATCGACCGATTTCTATTCCACAACTCGATGATATTACGAGTTCAGGAGACAGGGGTGGGTTTGATTTCTTGGTCTGATCATGCGCCGGTAACGCTCACATTGGGAGAACAGTTTCCCAACAGAGGTAGGGGTTCCTGGCGCATGAATGAACACCTACTTACCAATCCAAATACACTTGCAGATATCCGAGAGGAGTTGAATCTGTACTTCCATACGAACCAAATGCCGGGCACGGAACCAGATCTGCTCTGGCTGGCCCACAAAGCCTATATCAGAGGGGTTTTAATTAAACACGCTAGCTATGCCAAAGCCAAAAGACTGCAAACATACTTGTCACTCACTAAACAATTGACGGAATTGTCCGCACTAAACAAAGCAGACCCATCCCCCAAACATGCGAAGGATCTTAAACAAATACAGCGCCAACTAGAAGAATTAGAACTGGCTAAAACCAACTTCATACTTCGCAGGTTTAAACAGCATTTCTTTGAGCAGGGGAACAGAGCGGGAGCCCTCTTAGCCTCACAATTGAAAAAAAAAAGCATTAGCCACTAAGATTGCATACATACATACAGCGCAGGGAGACAAATTGTTAAATCCAGATACAATAGTACAGGAATTTGCCAAGTATTACAGTTCACTGTACAATCTCAAAGAGGACCCCTCGACCCATGTCCCTACCCTAGATGAGGTCAATATGTTCCTAGAAAAGGCTCGCCTGCCCAGATTACAGGAAGAAGACACACAGACTCTTATAACGCCTATTACGCTAGAGGAACTACAAACCCATATAAGAGCCCTACCTGCAGCGAAAAGCCCTGGCCCAGATGGCCTCCCGGCCATATATTATAAGACATTCCTTGACCAACTAAGTCCCTCCCTATTGGCCCTACTGAATAATAGCTTCCAAAAGGCACCCTTCCTAAAGAAATGCTCCTGGCCCACATAGCTACGCTGCCAAAGCCGGGTAAAAAACCGACTGCATGCCCGAATTTCAGGCCAATATCACTCCTTAACATAGATACTAAATTATACGCTAAAATTATAGCAAGTAGACTTAGTTTAATTCTACCCAAACTCATACATTACAATCAATCGGGCTTCACCAAAGGGAGACAGGGTTCAGACAACTCTAGACATATACTGAATGTGATACATCACATTGGAGAGACGTCTAGTGAGGGCCTTCTCTTAGCGCTGGACGTGGAGAAGGCCTTCGACAGGCTAAACTGGCTATACATGAAGGAGGTGATGAGACGATTTGAACTCCCCCCTCCGCTTATCACTGCCATAATGGCACTATATACAAACCCTACAGTGAGCGTCTCCAATGCGGGCTTCATCTCCTCCCCCTTTTCCATTACCAATGGGACTAGGCAGGGATGCCCCCTGTCCCCCCTTTTGTTTATTTTATGTCTAGAGCCACTAGCCCAAATCATTAGGGACTCACAAAACATTACAGGCATCTCGATTGGGGATCAAACACATAAACTTTCGCTCTTTGCGGATGACATCATACTTACACTTTCATGCCCAGAGACATCCCTCCCCAAACTAATAGACCTATTAAAAGCATTTGGACAAGTGTCCTATTATAAGCTCAATGCGGGCAAAACACAGGCGCTGCCCATTAATATACCCAAAGGCAAACAGGAGACCCTGGCCAAACTCTTCAAATTTGATTGGAGAGATGACTATGTAACCTATCTAGGGGTGAAAATAACCAAGTCCATCAAAACATTGATGCAGTACAACCATATTCCAATGCTGGCAGCTCTACGACAGGAGTTAGGGGGGTGGAGAGACGTCCGAGTCTCACGGCTGGGCCGCATAAATGCACTTAAAATGATGGCGCTGCCTAAGTTGCTGTATATTTTTAGGATGCTTCCCATAAAGATCCCGAAAAGCTATTGTGCAAAGGCCCAAAAAATGTTTATGGATTTTATCTGGTCCAGAGGCAGGGCACGAGTAGCAAAGGAGGTGTTGCAGAGATCATTCCGGGAGGGGGGAATGGGGGTGCCTCAGATATGGGAGTATAGCAGAGCGGCTTTATTGGCCCAGGCAATCAATCTCCACGCACCAAATGGCCTGCTAAGCTGGGTAGACATGGAACGAAAACAAATGGTAGCAGACGCATTGTTAGCACATATGTGGACACCCTCCAACCTGAGACCCTCACACCCTCACTTACATCCGACTACAAGAGCATCGTTAGATGTGTGGTCCACCTTCTACAAAAACCAATCACATTCTAAGTTTCACAAATTGGCGCCTTTGGCTGCCCTAAAGGCCATATCTCCATGGCTTTCAATTAGACAGTGGGAAACAGGGCCGGACTGGCCCACCGGGATACCGGGAAATTTCCCGGTGGGCCGCCGGCACCTGGGGCCGGGCAGACAGCTGGCTGGGGAGGTCTGCTGGCCGGCGGTCGCTGGCTGGGGAGGTCTGCTGGCGGCCGCTGGGGGAGCGCGCTAGCAAGAGACCGGCGCCGGAATATGACGTCATATTCCGGCCCCGGTCTCATTAAGCTGCGCGCGAGGGCGGGGGAGCAGAGACAGAAGAGCCTGCTCCCCCTGCGGCCGCCAGCAGACCTCCCCAGCCAGCGGCCGCCGGCCAGCAGACCTCCCCCAGCCAGCGGCCGCCGGCCAGCAGACCTCCCCAGCCAGCGGCCGCCGGCCAGCAGACCTCGCCGGCCAGCAGACCTCGCCGGCCAGCAGACCTCCCCCAGCCAGCGGCCAGCAGAAGACCTCCCCCTGCGTCCACTAGCCCACCCAGCCGGTCACCAACAGGTAAAATATGTAATTCTGTCAGTGTCAGTGTGAGTGTATGTGTGTGTGTGTCTGTGTCATGGTGTGTGTGTGTGTGTGTGTGTGTCTGTGTCATTGTGTGTGTGTCTGTGTCATTGTGTGTGTCTGTGTCAATTTGTGTGTGTGTCTGTGTCAGTGTGTGTGTGTGTCATTATGTGTGTGTGTGTGTCATTATGTGTGTGTGTGTCATTATGTGTGTGTCTGTGTCATTATGTGTGTGTCTGTGTCATTATGTGTGTCTGTGTCATTATGTGTGTGTCTGTGTCATTGGGTGTGTGTGTGTGTGTGTGTCCTTGTGTGTCTGTTTCATGGTGTGTGTGTATGTGTGTTTGTGTCATGGTGTGTGTGTTTGTGTCATGGTGTTTGTGTCTTGGTGTGTGTGTCTGTGTCATGGTGTGTGTGTCTGTGTCATGGTGTGTGTGTCTGTGTCATTGTGTGTGTGTGTGTCTGTATCGTGTGTGTGTGTCTGTATCGTGTGTGTGTGTGTGTGTCTGTATCGTGTGTGTGTGTGTCTGTGTCATTGTGTGTGTCTGTGTCATGGTGTATCGGTGTGTCTGTGTGTATTTAAAAAGTGTTTTTACTCACCTTTTTTTTTTCTCCCCACGCCGTGCTGGTCTCCCCTCGACTGGCCCTGCCTCTATGGCTGAGATCATCAAGCATGATGATCTGAGCCAATCCAATGCTCTGCCATAGGATTGGCTGCAAAGGTGCTGCACACTGTGCAATCACGCTGTGCAGCACTGACACAGGAAGCACCTCTAGTGACTGTCTGAGTGACTGTCACTAGAGGTGTCACTAGGAAGCAATGTAAACACTGCATGTGAGTATGCATAATGTATTATTAAATTAATAGGACCAATATTATATATTAGAAAAAGAAATATATATATATATATATTATATATATATATATATATATATATATATATATATATATATATATATATATATATATATTACTCAACCATCTGGGGTGGCAAGACATTGCCTTACATATTACATACGGCAATATATGGGGCAATGACTTATGGGACTGGCATAGATTTTTTTTTCCAGGGCTGCTTTGTATCCCCAGTCCGGCCCTGGTGGGAAATTAACGGGATCACAAAACTATCACAACTACTTCTAGGGGGGGAGCTGCTCCCATTCGTAACCTTACAGGAAACATATCAACTGCCAACAAAATTTACATTCGCATACTTGCAACTTAAAGGGGTAATACTAGAACATGTTGATTATGGGAGAAAAGATACCAACCCGATTGACAGTGATGCACGGCTATTGCTCGCTTCATGCTGGGCAGCACCACTGAAGCCCAAACTCCTATCTTGCTGCTACCCCAGGCTCCAGAAATCCCATGTCACTAGAGTCGCAATGGGAGAAAGAATCTGGTAAAATAGTTTCCCAGGAACGGTGGATAAAACGGCTAAATGCGCTGAGGGGGGTCACCAGGTGCTACTCACTAATAGAGGCTCATAGGAAACTTATTTATCGCTGGTACCTTACCCCTGATAGACTGAGCCGGATGTATGAAGGAGCGTCGGCGATATGCTGGCGATGCGGCCTAGAGAGGGGCACCATGACCCATATATGGTGGACCTGCCGAGCAGTTCAGTTGTTTTGGAGAGTGGTAGCGGAGATGGTGGAGACACTGCTGTTTGAGTTGCCTACAGAACCAGAAATATATCTTTGGCTGGAGTTCCCTCCTTGGGTGACTTTTCATCAGAGAGCCTTGGTGTCACATATAGCTCTTGCAGCCAGGGCACTGATAGCGCTTAACTGGAAATCCAGCATCTGCCCGACAAAACAGGCACTAATAGACAGGATAAATCTCCACTATGCATATGAACGCATGGCGATCCTCTCTGGGAGTGCTAATTGTACCACTTCCAAGATATGGGATCCATGGGAAACTGTCTTCCCCTCAAATATAGGGGGCAGCGACCCTAATAACAAGAGCAACTAAGGGAATTCCCCTATCATGACATGTCCTTGCCGGCCAAGTCCAAAATAACCTACTACTCACTGATTGCTTGCTACTTTATTGTATATTCTTTTGTTTTCTTTTTATCTTTTTATTTTTTTCCTTTTGTTTTCTCTGTTTAAGTTGATTAACTTCCACAAGGTAACAGAAATACTACAACACTAGCTTACCAAGGGAATACTGTTACCGCTAGGGTAACCACTACTTATGTCGAATGCAACACTTCCGACTCTCCCTAGAGCCAACTCCAGTTTGAAGTAGGCGGCTAACGCATATGAGTTAGACTGAGTTGTATAATAACCTCTTTAGGGGTACCTCGCACCAAAACATATTTGTAGACGCAGGTAACAGAACCTGAACCCGAGTGCTAGGGATGAAAGGAAGAGGGGAGTAGGAAAACTGAAAACTTTTGTATCTTGAATGTTATAATAAATAATAGAATGGTTATGTATCAAATACGACAAATGTTTATGATATGACATATTGTGGATGTATGTATTTTATTGGAATCAATAAACTTCAATTATGAAAAAAAAAATGTATATCTCTTTAGTTTGGAAAAACGGCACCTCAGAGGGGATATGATAACATTATACAAATATATTTGGGGCCAATACAAACCATTATCTGGAAATCTATTCACAAACAGGGCTATACAAAGGACATGAGGTCACACATTTAGGCTGGAAGAAAGGAGATTTCATCTAAAGCAAAGAAAAGTTTTTTTTACAGTAAGAGCAATAAGGATATGGGATTCTCTGTCTGAAGTGGTGGTTTTGTCAGAGTCACTACAGATGTTTAAACTGCAATTGGATAAATACTTGCAAAAACATAACATACAAGGATATAATTTCTAATTAGTGGGGTAATAGCTGCTTGATCCAAGGAGACATCTGACTGCTATTTTGAGGTCAAGAAGGAATTTTTTCCTAGTTTGTTGCAAAATTGGAAGCGCTTCAGACTGGGTTTGTTGCCTTCTTTTAGATCAACAGCAAAAACATGTGTGAGGAAGGCTGAACTTGATGGACGCAAGTCTCTTTTCAGCTATGTAACTATATAACTATATGTACAGCCGGAAGTGCAAAATGCCCAGCTGTAATATTGCTATAAACCTGGTAAACCTGGTTAACAAAAATATAGTATTATTGAACACAATAAAGCTGAAATCACTAGTCACATCACAAACAGCAATACATAGCTTATTGCTCTACAAAACCTAAAAAAAGGACACCTGTTCAATTTTTATACCCCAATATTAGAAAAAAAAGAAAAAAAGAAAAAGCAACATATAGTAACTATAGTAACTGACATAATTAAAATATCATAAAGTGTGATTTTATTGGATCTTTGTTTACAACATCCTTCACCTATCGATGTTTGTATCTTGCAGCCCGGTAGACCATGCCCAAATTTAGATTTACCAAATGATGGCAATGGATCTCACAATAACTCACAAGCCTTACTGAGAAGAAATGTGCTTAGCCCCTCCGTGTCCCATATACTTTCTGATTGGTACACTCTTTCTTCTTCCTTGTTATGTTTACATTTTATAAACTAATGTTTAGAAATGTTTCCTTATTTAATTATAGGATGGACTTATGAAAATATTAAATAAATATAATTTACAATAAAAATATCAAATAGGGTTATATCGTTATCCACAATAAGTATGTGATGATTTAGTAAAGTACCAAGTTTAACCTTAAATATATAAAATCCAGAACTTACACTTGGTGAACTTATAATATCAAAGCTGATGCATAACAAATGCCATAATTGAAGTAATTTTTGGCAGCACTTTTCTCACTGTCGGTTCAGTAAAATATGGCATTACATTATATATGTTATGCTCACAAATTTCAGCAATTGCATTGCTCTTGAAGAGTTAGCTACACTTTTATGAGACCTTTAAAAACTTAATAATTTCAATACCTCAAAAGACTTGAAAATCCTTTTCTAACAAATAATTTTCTAACAAATACATGAGCAAAACACCACGAACACCTGGTTGACTTGATGACTTATACAAACAATATTAACTAATAATTCTATGTTAATCAATTAAACAAATTAAAGGCCAACTAAGTACAGTAACTAAAGTATAATATAGCAAAACTGATAACGTAAGAATTACACATGGACATAACCCAAAATGTCATTGTGAACATCCTAAACGGACCGTCTATGCACCAAAACCCCTTAATTTTAATAAAATTATTATGAGTTATAGAAGCTGCCCTTTGATGCCTTGGAAATATAAACAGTGTTGTTTCTGCCATTGTAGTTGTTGTTCTGACTCTTTTCTAGCATAAAGAGACACTATAGTCACCAACCCATCTATTGAATTAGCTAATTGAAGTTATTCTGGTGGATATAGTCATTCTCTACAGGCTTTTCAGTGTAAACACTGCCTTTTCCTGTGAAAAGGCAGTGTTTACATGATAGCCTGGGAACACCTCTAGTGGCCACTCCTAAGACAGGAAAACATTGTGGTTGTCTGAGATCATCTCCTTTTCAGAGAAGGAGGCGGATGGGGGCCAAGTGCAAGGAGCCACTGGAAAAAGGTGAGTAAATCACTGTTCTAGAATTAGGTAAGCAAGGCTTACCACCTAAACAGTGGTTTTAGAACCTTAGTGTAAGGAATACACGTTAGTGTTCCTGACACTATAGTGCCCCTTTAAGTTTGATCAATATCTTCTGGATCAGCAGATGGGTTTCCTCGAGAAAAGAATATCCTGGCTAAATGTCTTATTGTGGTTTTGTTATTACTATGTTACATTGTTTTCAGTCTCAGTATTCTATGTTACCAACTAGTTTTCCTTCTATGACACATCTTGTACATGTTCCACCGGACTGTAAGCATAACCTTTGTATCTAGATAGCCAGATGTGCTCTATGCTATGCTCGAGCTGTTCCATGATTCATATTTGGTTTCCTGAATATCTGGTTTTGAAAATACGTTGTTTCTCCTGCTACATTTTGGGTAGGTTGCCATGATGCAGTTTAGGAATCCATAGATATTTAATTCTGCTGTTGTGTTCTCTCTGTAAGATAAGATGGCTTTTCCTCTTATACTAAAGTCAATCTCATCACTCTTATGTTGCCTCTGAATCAATATACCATCCATTTACAGTACTCTTTAAAATGTCATTAAAACATCCACTCTATAAACTGTATAACTTTTCTCTTGCTATAAAAATAATATTAACTTATCAAATTATGGCAGTGTATCTTCCAGCAAACAATAACTCACAAGGATGCAGTTAGAGCAACAAAGCTTTCTTCCGTGTTGTGTTTTTTTTTACAAATTAAGGTAAATTGATGTAACTGGGAGGTTATAAAAATACATCTGCGGATAGATTCGAGGTAAAACTGAAGAATAAAAATTAAGAAGCTAGTTCATTAGCTAGAAAAAGGCTCCATGCAGGAACAGGGATTCTTAAATATAATTAAAAATGTTTTTCTTTCTAACAGTCTGTGATCATTTGAAAAGTGTATGCAAAAATATTGAATTGATATGTATAATATTTCCTTTTTTATTTATAGAATAGTTTACAATCTGAATGGAAAAATATACGAATATATTGAGGGATCTAAGTAATATTTGTAATGAGTACTCTCTCTCTCTTTTTATCTCTGGGTTCAATTAAATCACGTTTAATGTGATTCAAGTATTTTAAGCATGGTCACGTAAAGATTTTGAAATGATCCTCAGATTGAAAATAACATAAAAAAAATACATGAATTCTTTCAAATATGTATGTAGTCATATTTTGTCCATCTCAAATTCCCCCTTTAGGGTTCAGTACAGATTATATGCATAACATGCCCTTTCCTTATCAGGGAGAAGCAGTTGGTATTAGATTAAGACACATTTAACATATCTGTATCTTTGCTGAAGGCATTCAAAGTTTAGCTGCTGATTATTTGCACATCTTGAAGTTAAAGGAATTTGCACCTTAAGTATCATATGAATTGAAATAGGTAAACATACATAGGTTCCAAAATATTATTTTTTGTGTGAATTGCTTTGCTCTAATTTGTTATGTATAGCAATAAATTTGAATACACATTTATTAGCAAACATTTTTTCTTTACTTAAAGGGACACTATAGTCACCAAAACAACTTTTAACTTTATGAAGCAGTTTTTATGTATAGATCATGCACATGCAGTTTCACTGCTCAATTCTCTGCCATTTAGGAGTTAAATCACTTTTTTATGTTGTTCTAGTCCTACCGCTATGCATGTGACTTACACAGCATTCTTAAACACTTCCTGTAAGAGTCATCTAATGTTTGCACTTCCTTTATTGCAAATCCAGTCTAATATTTAATATCCTATCTTCTGCACTGTTAATAGCTTGCTAGACCTGCATGAGCCTTCTGTATGTAATTAAAGTTTATTTTACAAAGCAGGAGATACATTTTTTTTTATAGTAAATTACATCTGATTGAAAATTAAACCATTTTGTTTTCATTGAGGCTGTGTCATTCACAGCCAGGGGAGGTGTGACTAGGGCTGCATAAACAGAAACACATGTGATTTAACTCCTGAATGTCAGTGAATTGAGTAGTGAGACTGCAGTGGCATGATGTATACACTAAAACTGCTTAATTAAGCTAAAGCTGATTTGGTGCATATAGTGTCCCTTTAAGGTTTCACTTGTTCTTAAACCATTGTTATATTCTCATTTTATCAAAACAAAACATTTTAAAACAAAACCATCCCCAGAATCCCACAGAAATATTTTTTCTTGTCCTTGTAAGTAATGTTTAACTATATGATAGAAACATTTACATACATAAAGGGAATCAACACAGTAAAGGAGGGGACTATATTTAAAAGAAGAAAAACTTCCACAACAAGAGGACATAGTCTTAAATTAGAGGGGCAAAGATTTAAAAATAATATCAGGAAGTATTACTTACTGAGAGGGTAGTGGATGCATGGAATAGCCTTCCAGCTGAAGTGGTAGAGGTTAACACAGTGAGGGAGTTTAAGCATGAGTGGGATAGGCATAAGGCTATCCTAGCTATAAGCTATAAGCCAGGGACTTATGAGAGTATTTAGAAAATTGATAAAGGCATTTTTCCTTCTTTTTTGATTTGTATTTTTATGTTGGGTAGCTTGTTTTAGGTATCATTGTGACTCTATACTGCTAATAGCACTATTGTACTTTTTGGGTTGTTTTCCATGAATACATAGAACATAGAAACATAGAATGTGACGGCAGATAAGTACCATTGGGTTCATCTAGTCTGTCCAATTTTCAAAATACTTTTAATTATTCCCTGGCCTTATCTTAAGTCTAGGTTAGCCGTATGCCTATCCCACACATGCTTAAACTCCCTTACTGTGTTAACCTCTACCACTTCAGCTGGAAGGCTATTCCATGCATCCACTGCCCTCTCTGTAAAGTAATACTCACCAGTGTTCTGTACAATGGCATGAGCACTTCCCTCTGTCTACTGCTAATACCTCTCCCTATACAACCAAGCATTCTGTTAGCATTTCCTGATGCTTTATTACATTGTCTGCCTACATTTAAGTATTCTAAAATGATAACTCCTATTGTATACCTTGTATGCTTTTTTACATGAGATACAATTAGATCCAGTATGCAATAGATATGGATAATACATATGGAAAGAGTTTTTTGCTTTTAGAGAAGTGATAACAGACAAGTTGAACATAAACAAATGTCGGCTAAAATGTCCGACATCAGCCCTACTCCTGGAATGAGTGAACCTTGTCCTTACGATAATGTATTTCAGTTAAGGTTGCAACAACAAAAAGTGGGAAGGGGTGGAGAGGGGGAGATATGACGTTTAGGATAGTTTGCTTAACTGTCAACGTGTGGGCATCTACCTAGGGGAGAGGTAGCATGTCAATCTATGCATTTTTTTGTTGGGTAAGACACCCAGGTGTGGTCTACTAAGACTAAAGTGTTGTCAAGTTAATTAACTTCAAGAAATAAAGAAAAGTAAGATAAAGAAAACATAACACTAGCAACATTTCTTGTATGCTTTTTTGTATTGAGCATTGTTTTGACATTATTGCTAATGTTGTTTGGTATAAACTTGGGATAGTGTACTGGACTAGTGTACTGGACCCAACTAATAAAGTCATTTTCTTTTTATCTCTATGGTTGTGCTCCTCGTTTGGTATTATCTATTCAGTGTTTGCAGATGACACACAACTCTGTAAATTAATACTAAGTGTGAGCAAGATATTACTCTGCTGCAGAGGGATTTAGATAGACTGGGTGACTGGGCACTCAAATGGCAGATGAAATTTAATGTAGAAAAATGCAAATTAATGCACTTTAGCTTAAATAATGCACAAGCAACATATACCCTTAGTGGAAGCGAATTAGTGATAACAACACACGAGAAGGATTTGAGAATTGTTATAGAAAACAAACTATGCAACAATGTGCAATGTCAATCAGCAGTGGCTAAGGCCAGTAAGGTATTGTCATTCATGAAAAAGGGAATTGATTCTCTGGATAAGAATATCATTTTGCCTCTTTATAAATCACTGGTAAGAGCACATCTTGAATATGCTGTGCAATATTGGGCATCTGTTCTAAAGAAGGATATTATGGCACTAGAAAAAGTGTAGAGACGGGCTACAAAATTAATAAAAGGAATGGAACATTTTAGCTATGAAGAAAGGTTAACAAATTGAAACTTCTTTAGCTTTAACAAAACATCGCCTCAGAGGGGATATGATAAGTGTATAAAAATATATCCGGGGCCAATACAAACCATTGTGTGGAAATTTATTCACAAACAGGACTATACATAGGACACTAGATCATGCGTTTAGACTGGAAAAAAGGAGATTTAGTCTAAGGCAAAGAAACATTTTTTTTTTACTATGAGAACAATAAGGATGTGGAATTCTTGCCTGAAGAAGTGGCTTTATCAGTGTCTGTACAGATGTTTAAACAGCAACTATATGCATACTTGCAAAAACATAAGATTCAATTATATAATTTTTCAGCTTTAGGGTAATATCGTCTTGACCCCAGGATAAATCTGACTACTATTCTGGGGTCAAGAGGGAATTTATTTCCTAGTTTGTTGCAAAATTAGAAGTGCTTACAACTGGGTTTTTTGCCTTCTTTTGCATCAACAGAAAAAAAAATAATTTGAGGAAGACTGAACTATATGAACATATGTCTCTTTTCAGCCTATGTAACTATGTAATCTGGAGAGTGAATGTGAATGTGAATGTGTGCATGGGGGATGTCCAGGATGGCAGATCCAGCAGCGCAGTGCAGGCAAGAGAAAATCCCAAATCAGAGAATAGAACAAATCCAAAGATCACTGCCATCAGCTAGTATGCATAAACAATAATAAAAAATAGAGGTTTAAAGCTAGAGAGTCACAAGTTGGTAAAATATGTCCAAGAGTACATGAAGGTGAGTCAGTAGGAGTCCAGAGACGCAGGCTAAACTGCAAAACAGATTGATGGATGTGTCAAACTGCAGTGTCTCACACTAACTAGAAATGATAAGGACCAGAGTTCAAGTTCAGTCAGATCTTCCAACGGGCGTCTACAGAGATGCGGCAAACCGTGATACACTAGGTGTGTACTGTCTTCAGCTCATGCTGGCCTCTCTTTATTCTCTGCCTCTCTCAGCAATCGACGTCCCTAGAGATTGTTATAGCCACATCACTGCCAGGCTCAGTTACAAAATGAACACAGAGACATTCTTAAGCTGTAACAGAATATACTAAAACTATTTCTTCAAAACATCTTCATCAGACTCTTCCCGATATCAGACAAGTTTATCTTCTCTGATACAGAAAATAGTTTGATATAAATGCTGATTATATGTGTTCCAGTCTACATGAGAACAATGAAAATAATATCGGGGACCTGTTGGATTCCAACCAAAGGTTTAAGAACAGGTGTATTAGTTAGAAGACTGTAATATTATTCTTGCCATATACCTCTTAATATAATAGCTATTTTGTTAAGGCTAGACATTGTTGTATAATATTTTGCTTTACCAAGCTAACTTTTATTCATGCTAATTTGCATTTGGTTATTGTCAATATAATCGTTCATATGTTCATACAAAATAAACAAAAGTCAAATTTTTTACATGACATTTAAAAAATATCTACAAAAATAATAAATGTTAACATGTAACGGTATATCTGTATCATTGTATTACTTAGTTTGTGGGCACATACAAATATATATATATATATACACATTTAGCATTTAGGAGTTTGCTTAAAGCTATCAAAGAGGGCATTGCACTGACAATCTACAGCAAATAATATTTATTTTACTATAACGCGTATAAACATTTTAATGGCATTAAACATTGCCTGGTATGAATGAATTTTTTTTCACCCAAATGCTACAATGGTGTTTCTGTGACAAATAACATTTTGTCATTGAAACTGAAATGTCTTTAGACTGACCCTGTAAAGAAGTGTCTATTGATTTTCAACTTCTATTATAACTGCACTTTACCTGTCAATGATTCAAGGTCAGCTCAATTTTCACTAAGGTCTGAGGTCAACACTTAAATGTACTCATATCAGGAAAAGATGAAAGAGGGTTTAGACTTGTACTTACAAATATTTGATAGGTACAGTCATGGTGTCCTCTGGCTTATTTTTGCGCCCCCCCTCACTCCCCCCCCCCCCCCCCCCGAAAAAATAAAATAAAAAAATATTAAATAACTTATACATCTACTTTTCCACAGAATTATTAAGAAACATTAAAATTACTGTCTTGATATTGGATTGATATAGCGAAGCCAAGACATCAACTAAAATTCTGAGAATACTATCTAGGCATTTAAATGAATTAATCAACCTGAATAGTGTTAACTTCAAAACAGGTTTAATACTGATTTAATACTAATTATGCAATCCACGCATTTTATTAGAAAATGTATATTATTTAAATCTCTTGTGCAGATATTTTTCAACCTACTAAGAACCAATAATTTAAAATTTTCTCATAATAAATATTGTATCAGATCATAATACATCTTGTATCAGATGGTATGTAACTCTCACTTAATGATAACAGGATACTATAGACTTACAGATGCTAAATAATCACCACATTTGATAAATTCAAAGGCTCTTTATTGATTAAAATGTCATAGCAATACGAAATATTTTGAATCCTAAAGGGGTCAAAATTAACAGTGTTTTTAATTGATATTAAAACATGTCTAACCTGAACTTCCACATGTCAATCTACATCACTGGGCAGATCTAACTGCTATTCCCTCTCCTTGTACAGGAATCCCGAAAGTGAACAATTTGTACACTTGGATCATAGATCCTAATTGGCTATGGTCAGTGCCTACTTAAATTTGCATTTCTACTTTGGGGTTTCAAAATATGTTAAACACTTCCAAGATGGCCACATCACATGTAGAAAAATTATGTATTTGCGGCTATCTATATGTAGAAGGTGACCTGGAGGGGGCAACCTTTCATAACAAATGTGTTCCCCCTGAGAAAGCATATGTCAGATCTTGCAGATTTTTTTTAGACAAAATCGCTGGGAAGGTAAATAATTGTAAATAAATAAAACATAACCATATAAAAACATAAATGATTTTGTTTTGATACTTTTTCAAAATTCAGCCTAAATTTTGAAATTCACTTTGAATAAGCTTATAGGAAGGAACAAGCTTATTTTGGAAGTGTGTAACATATTTATAAGCTTATTCAAAGTGAATTTCAAAATTTAGGCGAAATTTTTAAAAATTATCAAAACAAAATCAGTTATGTTTTTATAGGGTTACGTTTTATTTATTTACAATTCTGTTTTAACTATTTTTTTTTTTATTCCAGAAAGAAAAGGCTTTCTTTTCCTATTACATATTATGGCATGTATGTCTACTGAAACAAAAAAATAATAATTTGAACATTACTTTCTAGGTCAAAATACTGAGATTCTGGTGTTTTTGGGGGGGGGAAATCATTTTGTATCGAAGGGATTACCGGCTATTGGCATAGGAATTTAGAATACTTGCATTAAACCCTTCACATTATAACTACATGAGATTTAATATACAGTAGGAGACTATAAGATAATTACAATAGCATTACTGTCATATAAATTATTTGTATCAAACAGTTCTTAACCAAGTACAATTAAAGCCCAGATTTGGAAAATTTGATTTTCATTTAATAAGAAACTATGCAAGTCTTTCCTGCACTTATAAACTCTTACACTATTGAGTTTTATTTTTAACGGTACTATATACAATATGATATGAAGGAGAATAGAGATATATCTATACTGAAATTCATTATACAGCCTTCTGAGCCCAGGATCTTGTCTATTACAAATTAATATTTATCCTCATACCTTCTACTTCTGTTGAAATTTTACTGTAAATTACATATTGTCTTATAAAGGTTAAGCTACGTGCAAGTGAAGCCTTGGGGTATCAGTGCCAGCAAGCTCCCTACAATAAATGTTACGCAATGTTTAAATCAGATTCTTTATATGATTTCAGAGCGTCCATGAATATTACATATGTCTTCATATCAGAATTTTGATAAAGGAAGCATCTCCCAGAAGCTCATCATTACAAAATACTGTTAGTCCGAACAACAAGTAGTACAAGTTGCAATGCCCAATTATTTAGCACTTTGCTAGCCGCACTAATCTTTTAGTCCATACAATATTTTACCTCCACGATAGTTCTGTAAAAGTTGGATGAATAAATTAAACAAATTGTGCAAATTGACATAATTTCATTTTTAGGCATCCCTAAAACACAACAAAATTTATTTTAAAGTATATACACAAAAAGCTAAATAGTCTTATGTTTCATATGCATCACAGCTTTCAAGTAAATGTTCCCTATTTTAAAATAAATGAAAGTAAATGAGTTAAAAATACTTTGAAGACGTAGGAACGCGGTAGACAAACGCGGTTCTCTTTGTCTACTAATATGAAGATCCAGCAATCTATGTGCGGATCTTTAAACTTTCTTGTAACAAACTAATGCAAAATAATGAGGCATTGAAGTATCTTGTAATACCTATTTTATTAGCATAACTGTTTTTCGTAATGAGGAGCTTATGGGATTTGTTCCCCATTGTCAAATCTTGAATACAAAAAAATATCTAATACCCCTGCTGTGACATTGTTAAAAGAACCTGATTTGCGTATATGTTAATAAGCTTAATTACGGGAGCCTGCTGTGATTGCACTGCCTTAAGGCTCCACTTCTTATCTTACTCTTGCAATATGTAGTAAGTGATTCAAGGCATATCTCATTGAGCGTAAACAATATGTTCTTATGGATCTTTTTATGAATGCATAGCCTTTAGTATAGGAAAATTCTTCTTTATAAAATATATTGTTGGCCTTTAACACAGAATATGCTCTAGTACCCCAAGCGTGGTTAACTTTGACCTTTAGACTGAAGTTTATTGATATTTTGAAACTAAAGTTTAGAGAGTTAGCAGGTGCCTGGAAACTAATTTCTATTCAAGTAAGAGAGAAAGACGAAAGCTATTGTGATCCACTAAATTGCTTTATAATATTATTCTATCTCTTACTTCACACAACAAATGGGCCTTCACCAATTTTGCATGTTGTCTGAATGCCCATGATATATTTCACATGCACATTGTATAATGTGATGATAAACATCCTACAATTCTAAGGTTGAAACTCATTTTGTTTAAATAACGCAACACCTAAACTGTTTGCCATTTGTAAGGTACAGTCCCAGAAAATTAGCGTGTTTTGAGATACTGTACCATGAAACCATCTCGAGACAGTGGAAGATTTATTACTGCACCAACCAACGAGTTCAAGAAGGCATGTTTATGCCATTCATCTCATGTTCTTTAAGTCTTCATCATACTTGACAGCTCGTGACATAAAATCATCCTTCTGCTATTAGACGTAAGTTGAACATTTGACAACAATTACGGAAATAAACACAAAGCCCTCATGGAATATGTCACTCCCTGGAAGGGATATTAAATGATATTTTAAGTCTCTAAGCAGGTGCTTGAAGCAAAATAAAAAGATCTGAGTAATTGCAAAAAACCCAATAATCTAAACCTTTTTGTGCAGTGATTATTGCACCAACATTATATCACAGCGAACATACATAATAGCATCCATCACTCATTCCTCAGGCAACCTGGTATCCAATTTATTGATCCCTCATGTCATTCCGTGCCTAAGCTTTAATTGTATACTGCTGCATCTTTTAGTTCTTGACTGAATCAATACAATGTTACTGATGGATTTGAATGATGCTCTTCCAAATAGAAGTTCTTTTGTCGAGCTAGACTTAAAACAGACTCCTTCTTTAATTTAGATCTCAAAATATCTAAAATTGTCACAAGCACCCATATGGCAATTTTTAGCATAGAGTAGATCATTAAAGCAGCAGCCTTAGCAATGATGCATTATATTCCATATATGGATAGAAAAATCTATGTAACCATGAAATATTATAATAGATAATTTAAAACTTAAGTGCACCGGGCACTCCTTGGGTTAGCTTATTTCATGCTTGAATTCCCTCAGTTCTATCACACGTTTGAAGGTGATGTGATGAAGGAACAAAAGATCCTTCAAAAATGTTTCATATTTTCATTCTAGGATGCTATTAAAAACTTTTTTTGAGGGATGTTCTAGCCTTTCCATTCACTTACACTGATGGTGATAACGTAATTAAATTTCACTAAATCTGGTTTGTTCTTGCACTATAAATTGTAAGAATAAACAAATACTTAACCAAAGGTGTTTATATAGAGCTTTATAATCACAGAATGAATTATGATATCACAGAAACAGTAGTAAGTATATTATCAAATGGCTCATGCGTGATAATGGAGTGCCTAATAAATGTCACGCAGGTCAGAATGAATAAGAGGATATTAGACCATGCATATCAGGAATAACTGCAAATTGCTACATTAGGAACCATCAGCAGAAGCATTCAATTAGTTTCAATAATAGTTCATTCTCATCACTTAGTCCCAGTATTACTTCACTATAGAACTGATAAACTTTGCTAAAAAAACAGCTGGGTATGAATTAGACTTTGTTGCACAAAGGAAGAAATGGTTGATAATAAAAAAAGATTTATGCTGGTGATCAGTCACTAAATGTTAATTTTATTCCTAGATCAAGGGAGAAGTGACCAAATAGGGAACAATGAAGAAATAGTAAAAAAAAAAAAAAATCTATATTCCTATATTATATAATTAATAAGCATTTTCTCTTCTCTGTATTCTGCAACCTGGCGTAAAATGAGGAAATGGAAAAGACTGTTGGCATCACCTGTTATTGCCACTGATGATATAGTCTATTTTCAAGTAGAGGGTGAGATATATTTATTTCTATGAACATTCCGCTAACCTGGTTTCGATCGTATGTTTCCGATTGCAATATGTGGCCATTTCCCTCCCTCTCCCAGTTACGTGTGGTGTTCCCCAAGACTCCATTCTCGGCCCCTGCTATTCACATGATTTATAAATGATCTGCCTAATGTCTGCAAATCCTCAACTGTACACATGTATGCAGACGACACTGTCATCTACGCTAGTTAACCCAAGCTACCGCAGCTTGAGGCTGTGCTCCAAAACCAATTCACAGAGGTTCAATTCATCAGATGCCTCCTGATGAAAGTCTGTGATACAGACTGAAACGTTGATTTTTATTTTGTGCTAATAAAAGCTAAGTTTTATTCATTCGACTTGGAAGTCCCTGGAGTGCTATCTTGTACTTTTGGCTATATATATATATACATATACACACACACAAAATGTATTCAATACATGTAGTCAATAAGAAGTCACATTTATTTATTTATAAAATATTTTACCAGAATGGATACATTGAGATTTCACTTGTTTTTTTTTGTTTTTAATACAATATTACAAACAAAAACACTATACAAACGAAACAATATGTATATTGTTTCGTTTGTATAGTGTTTTTGTTTGTAATACTGTATTAAAAACTTAAAAAACAAGTGAAATCTCAATGTATCCATTCTGGTAGAATATTTTATAAATAAATAAATAAATGTGGCTTCTTCAAGGGGTTAAAATGTGTAGAGTTCTTCTCTATACGTGTAATTGTGGATAACTTATGTGAAATTGCAAAGCTGTGGTCAAATACATTTGGAAAAATGTCTTAGTTTTCCATCTGTTTTAACAACTAAACTACTTTAGCTTACAATTTAAAATTCCTACTTTGTCAAATCTTGAAAATGTTTCTTTAGCAAATAAACTGATTTGTGTAAACAGAAAGAAAGAACAACAGAAATAAATTAATGTCTGCAAAATAATTTTCAGGATTAGCTAGGAGTAAGTATAAGAAGCAAGAAATACAAACACAACCAATGACATAGTATCAAATTATAACAGGACTTTCGAAGGACGGTCCGATATTGCTTGGCATTTCTCAGATAATGGTAATGCCACTGTTATGACCTATAAAAAAGTGAAGAAATGCTTGAATTGCACCAACTGTGACCTCAGCACTAACCTGTGCATGATGGGATAGATATCCTGAGATGGCTTTCATTAGCTAAGCATGACTGATTTAGTCATTACTAGTTTTATGTTCGGCTGTACACATCCTGTTCTGTACCTCTTTGAACATTTGTCAAACTGTTAATTGGACTCTTTCATAACAGATGATTTTAGACAAGAAAATTAATTAGTCATTAAAAAAAAACATAAAAAAAAATATATATATATTAGTAAACTGTGTTTAATTTGATGTACTTTATTTATCTGAGATAAAAATAATGTTCTTAGGACTTACTAGCAGTTTTCTGGCTCTTCAAACATAGTCACAGGTTGGTTAATTATTGACTCAATCAAGTGAGTTAATCTTTGCCAAAGAAATGCCAGGTGGTGGGATGGTTCTCAATTAAAAGTTAGACACACACCATAAACTAACCTTCACATTTTTTATATATTTATTTGGCTTTCCTACTCCTATAAGTTTAATGCCTTCATTATTTCCATGATTACATGTGTTTATAACCAATACTTTTCGCTATGTGTTTATTCCACCGTTATTTAACCCTATCTAAGTACACTCATACATATTACACATTATTTTTGAAGGTCAGATAGAGCTTTCTCCTGGTACCCTATATGTTCATACATAACGCAACATTAAGTATAAATTGAAAAATCTGGAAAAAAAATATATATTTTTTGTGTTTTTTTTAAAGAATTTCCGTACAACTAGTGTAAGTACAGAAAAGAACAGCTCTAAATAGATTTACTTATTAGTCAAAATTATTAAATACCTCATATATCTATGATTTGAATCCATTTTTGGATGTTATAGGGCAAATATTGTAAGCAGTAATTTATGTAAAATGTGACAACTTGAGAATATAACTGTAATAGCAATTACAGAGCCCAAAACTGCTACACAAAAGTATACTTTTGCAGAAGGTAGAGCCACCCCCAAAGAATTTGCATTAAGAGCATTTTGGAACTCTATGTGCTATCTGTACTGTGTATTTTGTAGAAGATCTTTCTCTGCAGATCACCATGCAATTGCCACTGATCAAAGAGATAGGGTCTAGACTATAGAATTGCAGTGACATCATTAACGACGTCTCTAGTCCATGGCTGAATGTGTGGTTGTGTGCAGGGTTGTGTGCAGCACTCCTTTTCAGCTAAAATGTCAGTACGGGGGTCATTAAATCTAGACACAAACAGGCACAAATAGACAGGCACACACACACAGGCACACTCACACACAGACAAACACATACAGGCACACAAATAAAAATTAAATATGTATTTCAAGTTTCCCTACCTGAAGGCAGGGGCAGCAGCCTCTTCCTTAGTGTCACATATAGAGTGAAGGAGAGGAGAGGAGAGGAGAGAGAAAGTCTTCGTAACTCCAGGGAGAGTTTTGCAGTTTACACTGATTGCATTTGGCTCGATTGTCCTGTATTCGGTTGTTAAAATTCCATTGTGGCTTACAACCAAATGGTGCTTTTTTCAAATGGGTATCATTTCTGCTGTGAGATTAATTTCAAAATAACTTAACCAAATTCAACCTTATTCCAACCAATGTGCAGGTGAATTCTAAATGGGTTTCTCTACTATAAGAAAATGGATTGCCATTACTGTAACATAGTTATTAACTAAAGTATGAATTTTGTCCAGATGGACAAAACTCCATGAGATTTAAGAGATTTCAACTAGATTTTCCATTCTCATGTTTACTGATGGCAAATCCAGTGAAAATTCTGTCATTTAAATAGTTTGATAGGTACCAGTCAGTGTCTGGTTAAAAATACATATTTTGTACGTGTAAATCCTATATACAATGTGGGATTTCCATATTTACTAGTTGTACAGCAGATGTAATTCAGATATTGCCTGGAAACAGGAAAATCCAGTAAATAAATTCAATTGTTATTAGGCAGCTGAATTTATGGAAGTTTAATTTTTTAGTGCATTGGTGAAGTATCTGGAGGCTTGTGAGATCTTAAAGTAAAAATAAAAAGGCTTTTGATGGGTCACTATGACATCCGTGTTACATGTTACAACATGTTGAAATCCTTCCTATAAAGTGGAAAACGTACACATCTAACATAATGTTTATTATTATGAGATTATCATTTTGTTGTCAAAGTTGTAAATGGTTGCATATTGAAGAGTAAATATTTTAACGTAATGTGTGACATGTATCATATTATTAAAGCCAACACAAACAAACTGATAATACATATCAGACATTAAGAAATTGAATACGTGTTTACATCACAGATAAATATTTACTTTTAAACTGAAACCATTAAAATACCTAGAAAATCAGTGCATTTTTTTTTCAGTGTTCGTCGCAAGAAAACCGATTAAATATCACAAACTGTTTGGTTTCCGCATGCTTTGGGTTTGATGTGGAAACAAAAAGGACACGATTTATTATTTAAACAGGTGCAAAACGTACTTTAACAAATTATCCGGCAACACATTTGTTTTGTGAGTCATTAGAAGCCGAATATAGCACCTGGTGTTCATTTCAATAAAGACAGAATTCTCCCCACCTACATTTAATTCATTCTTTTGTACAGCTCACTGGTTCTCAAATTTTAGAGGATCAATCACGAAGTATTGATTTGAAAGAGGTATAAAAATCAAAGTTGAATGAACACATCTGACTTGTTTATAACGCATGGTCAGTTTTGGGGAAGAGAAATTGGGAAATAGGGTGGCTGTGATAAAACAGTTGGACTGTGACTTGAATAAAGCAGATTATACTGGCAACAAATCAATGACAGAGCAGTGTGTTCCATTTCATGCCTTCTTGAACTGGACAGATTTAGAAATCTAGTGAGGGTTATATGGTACTATCAACATTCTATTCAGAGAGCTAGACCACAACAACACGGCTATTTCCTTAAAGTTAAATGTTTAATACGTTGCATCTCTCTCTGTTTTAGTTTCTGCGTAATTTAAGACTGTGCTGCTATGTTTAATTGATTTTTAGTATAGCATTTTATGTAGAACAAAAACCATGTCTTTACAGTGCTATCGGCATTATTGTTATCAATTATTAGTACTGCACTTATTAGAATTTTCTGACATTGTTTCAAGCTTCGACATTCACTTTCACTTTTAACGGTTTGAACAAAAACCCTAAAATAATGACAATATATATAAAACTGGTTTAATATGTTAGAGTTTAGTTGACAGTGGGCTAGTTCTATGTGCTTTCTGTGGAACAGGTTGGCTGAATCCACCTTTTTTTGGGGGGGAACTTTATCATTTGTACATGATGACAGCACATGGAAAATATGATATAGAATTCATAAGCTGCAAAAAAATGCACTCACCAATCAAGGCCTTAATTTAATATTTTTGGATTAGCTTTCCAAATTATTTTTTTCAAAATGTTTAAATATATACCAAATATATAAAATATATACCATTAAAACAAAACATATGACAATTTTCAATGATTTTAACCCCTTAAGACCGGAGGGCGTACTATTACGTCCTTTTTAAAGCGGCTCTAAATGCTGCAGGACGTAATAGTACGCCCTCCGTTTTTTTCACTTACCCGGTCGCCGGCGATCCCATGCCGGCGATCGCGGTTGGGGGGACTCCCGGGGAGCCCCCCTCGGCACCTCCGTCCTCTTCAGCCCCCCCGGGCCATGTGAGAGTGAGGTCCTTGCGAGGACCTCACAATCACATGGCCGGAATAGCTGGCTGCAGCATTGCCAGCAGGGGGACTAACTGTAATGACAGTTAGTCCCCCTGCTGGCTGAAATCAAATAAGAATAAATTAAAATAAGTGTAAAAAAAATAAATATATATACTTAGATCATATATATATGTTATGATCTAAGTATATATATACACATATACACACACACACATACACTGTCTAGGTGTATTTTGATATTAATATATATATGTATATAATTATATATATATATATATATATATATATATATATATATTAATATCAAATTACACGTAGACTGACACTGATTAAATATATATATATATATAATTATTGTTATATATATATTTATATATAATATAAAAAAATATGTAAATATGTTAAAAAAAAAATAATTAAAAATAAAATATGAAAAAAATATAGATGTGTTTTATTTCGTTCTAACTGTATTGTGATATTAATATATATATATATTTATATGAAAATACACGTAGAACGAAATAATATATATATCTATATACATAAATATATACGTATATATCACTATATATATACCTATATACAAATAAAAAAAAAAAAAAAATATATATATATATACGTATATTAATTCTACACATATATTTATGTAATAATTTTACATAATTAGGTATCCTAATTCATTACAATTAGCGGGACCTGCCTGACAACCCATGCCGAAAGTATAGGGAATTTAATTTGCTAGCACTATATTTAACCCTATAACTTTCCAAGACACCATAAAACCTGTACATGGGGGGTACTGTTTTACTCGGGAGACCTCACTGAACACAAATATTAGTGTTTCAAAACAGTAAAATGGATTACAACGATGATATCGCCAGTAAAAGTGATGTTTTTGCATTTTTCACGCACAAACAGCACTTACACGGACGATATTATTGCTGCAATACTTTTTACTGTTTTGTGTTCAGCGAAGTCTCCCAAGTACAACAGTACCCCTCATGTACAGGTTTTATGGTGTTTTCAAAAATTACAGCGTCAAATATAAGGCTTGTGTTTCATTTTTCTCACATTAAAATTCGCCAGATTGCTTACGTTGCCTTTATGACCCTATGGTAGCCCAAGAATGAAAATTACCCCTATGATGGCATACTATTTGCAATAGTAGACAACCCAAGGTATTGCAAATGGGGTATGTCCAGTCTTTTTTAGTAGCCACTTAGTCACAAACACTGGCCAAAATTGGCGTTTTTTTGCATTTTTCACACACAAACAAATACTAACGCTAACTTTGGCCAGTGTTTGTGACCAAATGGCTACTAAAAAAGACTGGACATACCCCATTTGCAATACCTTGGGTCGTCTACTATTGCAAATGGTATGCTATTATGGATGTAAATGTAACCAATCTGGCGAATTTCAATTTCAAATGTAACAGGCTATATTTGACCCTGTAACTTCCCAAAACACCATAAAACCTGTACATAGGGGGTACTGTTTTACACGTGAGACTTTGCTGAATACAAATATGTGTATTTTATTGCAGTAAAAGCAAACAGTATTATGGCATTGACAGTTAAAATGTCATGTAGAACTAAAACAATAAAAAAAAAATCTTATTTTCTCCCATTTTATTTATATTAAATTATGTTTCATAGCTAAATATTTGATATTAAATGAAAGCCCTGTTTCCCCTGAATAAAATTATATATCATAAGGGGGGGTGCATTTAATATGAAAGAGGTGAATTACGGTTGGACAGACATATAGCGCAAATGCCAGGTTTTGTTTACATTTTGTTTCGTTCACAACTTGTTCATTTGGCTGCGGTTTTAAGGGGTTAAAAAAACATGTTTAAAAAATATAAATCACACCCCAAGTTGTTGCCCTGAAGAATGTTTATGTTGTTGTTTAATTCCATAAAGGGATACTCAAGGCACCAACATATGTTCCATGTAATATGCCAGCTAGGTTACCATTAGTTATGCTGTTTTACCTATTTTGTTTATAAATCTTAGTTATATATTTTTTTTAAAAAAATTCGGTTTTACTCCATAAATCCACCATTAGTACCCTGCACCCAACTTGTAGTGCTTTCCTTTTGGCTCCAATAATGAAAGCTATATATAATGCCTTTATTTAGTGCTTACACATTTACATTGAAATAACTCAGGTTGGCTCACGGTATATCTTCACAATGCTATAGTATATAATAATCTGACTTGTTCCATAACTATTTTTCTGGATGTTTGAAAAATTGATATACGTTTCATATATACAAATAAGGTGTACGTACTGTGTTGAATTAGAAAAATACCTTATCTTGTACATATTTTCTTTTCATCGAATGTATTTTGGTTATTTTTATTTTATGCGTTTATGCACTGTACATTTACCACAATGATACACACTCTTAGTGGTATTCTTGAGCCAAGTTATATTTTATATAGTTGGAAATATTGACTATATACAATTAGTGATGTACCGAACGGTTCACTGGCGAATAGTTCCCGGTGAACATAGCGTGTTCGCGTTCGCCACAGTGGGCGAACATATGCGCGGTTCAATCCTCCCCCTATTCGTCATCATTGAGTAAACTTTGACCCTGTGCCTCACAGTCAGCAGACACATTCCAGCCAATCAGCAGCAGACCCTCCCTTCCAGACCCTCCCACCTCCTGTACAGCATCTATTTTACATTCATTGTGAAGCTGCATTCTTAGTGAGAGGAGGGACAGTGTAGCTGTTGCTGATTTGATAGGGAAATGAATAGCTAGGCTAGTGTATTCAGTGTCCACTACAGTCCTGAAGGACTCATCTGATCTCTGCTGTAAGGACAGCACCCCAAAAAGCCATTTTTAGGGCTAGAACATGTCTGCTTTTTTTTCCCTGTGTAATCTAATTGCAGTTGCCTGCCTGCCAGCTTCTGTGTCAGGCTCACAGTGGATACTGTGTCCACTTGCCCAGTGCCACCACTCATATCTGGTGTCACAATAGCTTGCATTTAAAACAAAAAAATGTTTTCATTGTAATAGATTGAATAGCAGTTAGTTGTCTGCAAGCGTCTGTGTGTCAGGCCTACAGCGTCTACTCTGCCAACCTCTGCCAGTGCACAGTGCCACTCATATCTGGTGTCACAATAGCTTGCATTTAAAAACAAAAAAGTTTTTGACTGTAATATAATAGCAGTCAGTGTCCTTCATAAGTGTTTGTCAGGCCTACAGCGTGTACTCTGCCAACCTCTGCCAGTGCACAGTGCCACTCATATCCGGTGTCACAATAGTGTGCATTTAAAAACCCAAAAACTTATTTCACTGTTATAGATTGAATAGCAGTTAGTTGTCTGCAAGCGGGTGTCAGGCCTACAGCGTGTACTCTGCCAACCTCTGCCACTGCACAGTGCCACTCATATCTGGTCTCACAGTAGCTTGCACGCATAGTACCATTAATCCAAAAAAAAAAAAATGACAGGCAGAGGCAGGCCACCCCGCAGGGGCCGTCGTGGTCGTGGTGCTGTGATTCCCTTTTGCCCTAGAATTATGCCCAGTTTTCAGAGACCACGTACTCTGAACTTGAAAAGTTCTGAGGACATAGTTGACTGGCTAACACAGGACACCCAATCTTCTACAGCTTCCGCTCGGAACCTTGACGCACCATCCTCCTCCAGCTTAGCTTCGGGCACCTCTCAAGATACCACTCACCCGCCTGCCACCAACACTAGCACCACAGCCGCTTCACTTTATCTGTCAGAGGAGTTATTTACGCATCCGTTTGAAGAAATAAGTGATGCGCAACCATTATTGCCAGAGGATGTAGATAACAGGGATATGTCTCAGTCAGGCAGCATTACACACATGGACGTATGGTGTGATGATGATTATGTTGTACCCGCTGCTGCTTCCTTTGCTGAGTCGTCAGATACAAGTGAAGTGGTTGATGATGATGATGCGTCCATGGATGTCACGTGGGTGCCCACTCGGCAAGAAGAAGAACAGGGCGAAAGTTCAGATGGGGAGACAGAGGAGGAGGAGACGAGTTGGAAGCAGGGGGAGGTCATCGCAAGGAGATAGTGGCACAGTCAAACAGCATGCATCGGCACCCGGGGTCAGCCCGACAGCACGCCAATCAACGCATGCTGTGTCCACCACCAGAATGCCGTCATTGCAGAGCTCAGCAGTGTGGCATTTTCTTTGTGTGTCTGCCTCTGACAACAGCGATGCCATTTGCAACCTGTGCCAAAAGAAACTGAGTTGTGGGAAGTCCAACACCCACCTAGGTACAACAGCTTTGCGTAGGCACATAATCGCACATCACAAACGCCTATGGGATCAACACATGAGTACAAGCAGCACACAAACTCAAAGCAGCCATCTTCCTCCTGGTCCAGCATCTTCAGTCACATCAACCACTGCTGTCCTCCTTGCCCCCTCTCAACCATCCGCCACTCCGTCTCTCGCCTTTAGCAGTTCCCGCTCATCTGCCCACAGTCAGGTGTCTGTCAAGGACATGTTTGAGCGTAAGAAACCAGTGTCGGAAAGTCACACCCTTGCCCGGCGTCTAACAGCTAGCTTGTCTTAACTATTAGCCCGCCAGCTTTTACCATAAAAGCTGGTGGAGTCTGAGGCGTTCAAAAAATTTGTAGCTATTGGGACACTGCAGTGGAAGGTACCCGGACGAAATTTCTTTTCATAAAAGGCAATCCCCAACCTGTACTCGATTGTGCAAAAGGAAGTATTGGCATGTCTGGCACACAGTGTTGGGGCAAGGGTTCATCTGACCACTGATACCTGGTCTGCAAAGCATGGTCAGGGCAGGTATATCACCTACACTGCGCATTGGGTAAACCTGCTGATGGCTGCCAAGCATGGAATGCGTGGCTCTGCAGAGGAGTTGGTGACACCGCCACGACTTGCAGGCAGGCCTGCTGCCACCTCCTCTACTCCTCCTACTCCATCCTCTTCCATAACCTCCTCGGCTGAGTCCTCTTCTGCTGCTGCGTCTTGCTCCACATCAACGGCACCCCCCAGCTCCCCAGCTGCATGGCACATGTGTGTAATTTGATCGTGCAACGCTTTGTGCATAAGTACACAGGCTTACAGGACGTCCTGAAGCAGGCCAGGAAGGTGTGTGGCCATTTCAGGCATTCCTACACAGCCATGGCGCACTTTGCAGATATCCAGCGGCGAAACAACATGCCAGTGTGGCACTTGATTTGCAACAGCCCGACACATTGGAATTCAACACTCCTAATGTTCGACCACCTGCTCCAACAAGAAAAAGCCATTAATGAATATTTGTATGACCGGGGTGCTAGTACAGCCTCTGGGGAGCTGGGAATTTTTTTTGCCACGTTACTGGACGCTCATGCGCAATGCCTGTAGGCTCATACTTCCTTTAGAGGAGGTGACAAACCTAGTCAGTCGCAACGAAGGCACCATCAGCGACATCATACCATTTGTTTTCTTCCTGGAGCGTGCCCTGCGAAGAGTGCTGGATCAGGCCGTAGATGAGCGTGAAGAGGAAGAGTTGTGGTCACCATTGTGGTGTAACCATCACCACCAGAAACAGCCTTATCAGCATCGCTTGCTGGAACTGCGGCAACGCTGGAAGAGGATTGTGAGGAAGAGGAGTCAGAGGAGGAATGTGGCTTTGAGGAGGAGGAGGAGGAAGACCAACCACAACAGGCATCCCAGGGTGCTCGTTGTCACCTATCTGGTACCCGTGGTGTTGTACGTGGCTGGGGGGAAGAACATTCCTTCATTGAGATCACTGAGGAGGAGGAACGGGAAATGAGTAGCTCGGCATCCAACCTTGTGCAAATGGGGTCTTTCATGCTGTTGTGCCTGTTGAGGGACCCTCGTATAAAAAGGCTGCAGGAGAACGACCTGTACTGGGTGTTCAAGTCGGAAAGGATGCAGCATATGCAAAATAAATTAAAAAGTATGCTTTACACAGCGTATAAGGGTGATGTCACAGAACAACGGGAATCTAACAGGGGAAGAGGTGAAAGTAATCCTCCTCCTCCCACGACCACGCCGGCAAGGACAGGAAACTTTACAAATGTGTTGTTGATGGAGGACATGCAGAGCTTTTTAAGTCCTACGCATCGCCACAGCCCTTCGGGATCCACCCTCAGAGAACGACTTGACCGACAGGTAGCAGACTACCTCGTCTTAACTGCAGATATCGACATTCTGGGTGTGCAGGCTTGACCTGTGGCCTTGGCTATCCCAATTTGCAATAGAACTTCTGGCCTGCCCCACTTCAAGTGTCCTGTCAGAAAGGACCTTCAGTGCAGCAGGAGGTATTGTCACTGAGAAGAGAAGTCGCCTAGGTCAAAAAAGTCTAGATTACCTCACCTTTATTAAGATGAATGAGGGATGGATCCCGAAGGGACTGACAGTGGGCGATACATTCAACTAAAAAAGGCCTGATGAGATGAGCTGCCTTGGGCTAAAAATGGTCCACACGCTGCTGTATTTTAGCTCTGAATGCCGGTTGACTTGCGTGACTTATCCGCCACCAACTAGGGTTCAAGCCGCAATGTTTTAGGGTACTTTCTGCCTGGGAAACAAACATCAATTTTTCTGGCCGTTGCTAAAGCATCGGCTACAAAAATACCTAATTTTTCAGGCATGTGTACATGCCTAATTTTTCGGGCCTCTGGTGCTGCACTGTGGCTTCAAAAACCAAACAAAACAAAAGGCACATAACAGGGATTAAACTGATAGGAATAGTACTACTTAACACACCACTCCTATCTGTTGGCACATTAGATTGCACGCGCAGTGCCCAAAATTTGAAGTAGGAGGACCGACCAAGCATCTTTTTACATCTCCCGCTTCCTAAAATCGATGCCTTATATACACGTCCCCTGATAGAGGACGTAACAGGAATTAAACTGATAGGAATAGTACTACTTAACACACCACTCCTATATGGTGGCACATTAGATTGCACAAGCAGTGCCCCAAATTTGAAGTAGGAGGACCGACCAAGCATCTTTTTACATCTCCCGGTTCCTAAAATCGATGCCATATACACGTCCCCTGATAGGGCGCCAGCTCGTTATTCTCTTGGGCGCCAGCTCGTTATTCTCTTTTTCACTTCACAAGGACACTTTACTGCACTATGGGCACTTAGACCCACTCTTTGTCTTGCACAGTGTTATACCTAGCCAGCATCTGTGATGGGAAATCAGGCAGTCATCTAAACGTTTAGATTGAGCTTTAGCTTAGAACACCCTTGAAGGTATTTAAGGAGATTAGGGCTAGTTTAGAGGATTCTTCTTAGACCTCTCTGAGTCTTTATAGCCCTTCTACCTATCCAGCATTTATGGAAACTAGCTAAGAGAAAGGGTGGCTGTGTGTCTGTGATACATTTAACTTTATATCCCCTTATTGACACTTTTTATGACAGCATCACTCCGGTCTCCATACTCTCTGCCTATACCCATATATTTAGAGGGAATTTCCTTGCCCCTGGCAATATTATATAATAGGTAATAGTATTACCATTATTACACAATTAGCCACTATAGGGGAATGAGTATAGTATCACTTTGTTATTTATAAATGATACAATAAAGACTTTTGTCCATTACTCAATTTACTTTAACAAAGGGTACTAACCATGGTATTAGGAAGCATTACTCTGCTTTCCCTTTCTCCCTCTATTATACACCTATGCTCACTAGGATTTGTAGGTATCACTTTATTATAGTTGTCTAACCTTTCCTATGCCAGTTTTAGATCTCCTTCTTGGGAGATTTTTTCTTTTTTAAGTTTATTAGCATACCTGGGTACAAGCCCTTGGTGGGGCTGGCACCACCACCTGACCACATTTCCTTGTTTCTTCCACTCATACCGCTTTTTCCCATCTTTGAAGGGGTTTGGCGAAACAAGGAAATAGTCCTCTACTCGTAACAGGGATTAAACTGATAAGAATAGTACTACTTAACAATAACGCAGAGAGAGGCAACGCAGAGAGAGGAAGGTGGCTTTGAGGAGGTGGAAGATCAAACACAGCAGGCGTCCCAGGGGGCTTGTTGTCACCTTTCGGGGACCCTTGGTGTTGTACGTGGCTGGGTGGAGGAAGAGACCTTCAATGACATCAGTGAGGACAAGGAACGGGACATGGCTAGCTTGGTATCCAACCTTGTGCAAATGGGGAGTTTGCGGTTGTGCAAATGGACTGTTTGCGGTTGTTTGCAGTGCGTTAAACAGGGAGTTTGGTCTGTCACTGTGAAGCGAGCGTAACCCTTACACTACCTGATCGATACAAAATCATACAGTAGGTCCCCCCCCTTATCCTTATTTACTGAATATTCCCCTGTATAACAATGTTTGGCATTTAGTGAATATTCCCTATTCTGCTCTGTGTCAGTGTGTATCAGGGTCTCTGAGGACAGGTGTCAATCCATATCTGCCAAGTGAGCCTATGTAGGGGGAACAGTCCCTATTCTTTTCTGTGTCAGTGTGTATCAGGGCCTCTGAGGACAGGTGTCAATACATATCTGCCAAGTGAGCCTATGTAGGAGGAACAGTCCCTATTCTGCTCTGTGTCAGTGTGTATCAGGGTCTCTGAGGACAGGTGTCAATCCATATCTGCCAAGTGAGCTTATGTAGGAGGAACAGTCCCTATTCTGCTCTGTGTCAGTGTGTATCAGGGTTCCTGAGGACAGGTGTCAATCCATATCTGCCAAGTGACCCTATGTAGGGGTAACAGTCCCTATTCTTCTCTGTGTCAGTGTGTATCATGGTCTCTGAGGATAGATGTCAATCCATATGTCAAGGTGTCAATATGTCATATGTCAGGTGTCAATCCATATCCATTGTGATTTAGGAATGTTAGGTGATTTATGCCCTTTATGGATTAAAACCAGACTCTGCATCAACTGTGTAATTTTCCATGGGAGTTTTGCCATGGATCCCCCTCCTGCATGCCACAGTCCAGGTGTTAGTCCCCTTGAAACAACTTTTCCATCACTATTGTGGCCAGAAAGAGTCCCTGTGGGTTTTAAAATTAGCCTGCCCATTGAAGTCTATGGCGGTTCGCCCGGTTCGCCGGTTCGCGAACATTTGCGGAAGTTCGGGTTCGCTGTTCGCGAACCGAAAATTTTATGTTCGCGACATCACTATATACAATCATATACTTAAATTGACATTCTTGCTTGATCACTTAGCTCAGCTATTTATGTTCTGATATACTTTGTTAATTTTCATCTACAGGATTTCTCAAGGGCAGCACCAATTCTATGTTGCCCTGTGTTGTCACAGTCCACTTCCCTCTCTTATCTTCCATTATTAGGTTCCTCCGCGCACTTTTACAAGTTACCTAAACATGCATATATTATAGGGTGCTACTGCGACCAAAATACAAAATACACAAACCAGTGCACTTGCTTATTAACTAAATAGTGATTTCAAATCCTAAATAGTACTATGTAAAAACACCTCACCTAGGTAACAAATAATGGGGGTTTGGTTACATTATATGATCATACATTGCATAAGCCTGCCAACTGCATCAAAGTACCCCATTCTTGGCAGGTCCTACTCTAGCAGCCTAATGGCCATTTGATCTTGAGAAAGGTCCCAGAGAGGACCAAAACGTCGATCTGTTGATTTGTTCTATGGAAAAAGGAAACTTTATATGGAAGACCGTGAGTGCAGCCCATATGTTCACTTGTTTTGTATCAGCAAATCCCAGGACTGGCACCCGAGAGTTTAGCCTGAGTGCAAGGAAAAACATTTTGCTTTATATATATAATGTTGGGTTTATTGCATATTTAAAGTGCATATTGTATTTTTTAGTAGACAGAATGTGCATTAAAAGAATCCCGCTGCTATATTTATTTGTTAAGAATTAAGTTTTCCAGCACTTAACATATAGGAGACAGAGCAGAATTGTAACTGTGTCATGAAAAGCCGCACTCATTATGCAAAGTGATGGTCTACATTAGGAAAGAAGTCCATTTTCAGCCCACTGAGCAGTTTACTATCATACAGAGCAGGACCAATGTTTCTTCTGAACTGCAGTGCAATAAAATAGAATGGAAGAGAGAGCTTTGCATGTGACATTTAAATATACCATCTATGTGGGCATTAGTCTATTTGTGTAATACAGTTTTACATTTTCTAATAGTTATTAAAATGCCTAAAGTTTACAAGTGATTGAATATTATACCAACGATTTCTATGACTCTGCAGGTTCTACTCGCCATTAAAGTCACTGCGGGAGTTCTTGCTAGTTGTTCATTTATGGAAGTTCACTTTCTATATTTTCTACAAAAGATCAAAGTCTAAATGATCAAAATGCTCGCAATATTTCTGGTTCTATGTTCACCATGTACTGAACTGCATCAATTAGTAAAATCTGTTTCGTTGCTGTTTCTTTCTTTGACTCTTTTGCAAACTTCCTCTGCATATTGGAAGTGGTGAAAGCTTAGCTTTTTATTTCCCAATTATGTGGTTTTCAATGGAAATTTCTTCTTTTGCTTTTCTTACGTATTTTTAATGGGCCATATTTTATGGACACACGTGTCTGGCAATTGCTTTCTCAGTAATTTGTACGAGTGTAGCTCAGATTATCCGTAGCAGGCATAGGTAATGAAGAGGAAAATAAAATTGTTGTTCTGTGATGATGAAATACCAAAGAGATATAATGTTTATGTAAAGAATTTAGTGTTAAAGGACTTAGGGTTAAGGTTACGATGTATTCAGGTAAGAGGTGGCATAGGGTTCGGTTAGAAGGTGTTTAGAGCAAGTAAGAGTTTCAGAGGTAATGGTTTCCTTCCACACATAATTTTTTATTTATTTTTTTACTTTTTTAATAGTGGCTGACTAACAAGTGCTGACCATCTACCACATAATTATCCTTGTGTGTTTTTTTTTTTTAAAACTATTTAGCCACTAGTCCTCTTCCAGTGGGCAAATGGTTCAGATCTTTTTTAAGCTAGGATTTAAAACAGCAAGGCCCTTATTAAAAGCATTCAATTCAACTTTTAATTTTTAAATGACCCCGTACAGAGTCGGGGGACTTTGTTCAATTTGGTACTGGGCCATTTAGACTTTACTGAATAATCCCAACAATGTCCAACAGGGTTATTCACTATAGTGAGAATTTCAAGTGAATTCAAAGGGAATTTCAAACTGAAGGCCAAAATATCTAAACTGGAAGCATTGCTAATTTAGAGAATATTTCCAGTCTGAGTATTTCTAATTTGAAATTCAGTTTGAATTTACTTGGTATCCTCATTTTAGTACATAAGCATGCATGTCTTTTGCATGATACATTTTAAAAAGTCCAAATGCAAACTGCAAAACCCAGACATTATTCACACTATTTAACAATGTCTGAATTTTGCCTGAATTTGGTCCAGGTTTCAGCCTGAATAAAGGCCTCTGGATGGCTGAAATCCAGACTGAGTGCTTCAAATAAGGACCTGGATGTTTTAAATTCAGGCCAAGATAAAAAAAAATCTAAACTATTTGCCCGCATGTTGGCGAATACAGGTTCATTTTGCGGTGGCTGATTCCTCTAATACCATCCTTACCTTTTGTGTCACTTTACCCCACTCCCTCTAGCATGTAAGCTAATTGAGCAGGGCCCTCATCCCCTCTGTTCCTGTGTGTCCAACTTGTCTGGTTACAACTATATGTCTGTTCGTCCACCCACTGTAAAACACTGTGGAATTTGTTGGCGCTATATAGATAATAACATATTAACATAAAAACAATCAGCATATGCTAGCAAGTAGCAACTTGAAAAAAGTAAAGAAAAATAAAAGAGCCTATGGTGGTCAACATCACCCTCTTATTACTACAAGGCAGGTGGGGGCATAGTGGGGGCATATCTGGTAAACGTTTAAAACTAGTGACTGGGTATCCATTGACATAATGGGGAGGGAAATAGTCCCCCAATACTCCCATCCATGGGAATTGGGTGGGGGACATTGAAATGAATAATTGAGGGTGGACAGACAACTGTCAGATGATAACTGTCCACCCCTTGTCTCCCACAAGTGGCTAGCAGCTAGGGGAGTTAGCTATCATATTAAAGGGGGAACTGAGAGTCCTTCCCCCTGATCCCCACCTGTTAATGGTGGGTGGGTGCCCTAATTGTAATATTGAATGGGAAGGACCTAATGTCTCCGGTTCCCACCCATTGGTGGTGGTTTGTGGTCCTAATTACAATATTCAGTGCAGTCCAAGTGTGTCCCCTGTTAATCCTCACCCATGGACGTGGGTGGGGTCTCAAAGTAAGTTAACAATGGACTTTCCCTGCTATGAGATTTTACCTAAATTATCTCCCAGCTTCCGTTAAACTATATAAAAGTTTATTTTTTATTTATACTTCTTTATTAATTTTTTTTTAACATATTAAACAACAAGCATTGCATTGTAGAGTCGTCATCATATATATAGACAAAAGAAAAGGAGACCTTACAATTATATACAAGGTAATAAAACATCTTTGACTGAAATTCTCTTTAACAGTATTATTATCTCATCTATGATAGGTGTTCATAACAATGCCATTTAGTTTGTATCCATACTTAAATTGCCCGATAAGTTTACGAACATGTAAGATACTTAATTAAGTTTATCTGCAAGACCCCTTGTGGATAACTCTAGAACGCAGTGGGACATTACAAACATTACACTACACAAACAAAATAAAATCATGGTCATGTTTTAAGCAATGTATCAATATTAGACAACTTAGTCCTCGGTAGGAGCAAACCAGGAGACAGAGAATTTAACATGATAACCCTACAGCCCCAAACTATCTAAAAGTTATGAAACACTGACATTTTTGAGTATATGTATTTTTAGAAATACTAATAAACATGCCATATGTATAATGCTTATAGTCATATATCAGAAGAAAATGGATAATCTAGATAAAATTGATATTGTGATAAAAAATGATTAGACTGTTAGTGGGATCAGAGTGTGAATTCACTCTAGCTGAGCATGGATAACTAGCTGACTTTGAATTTTACACTTGATAAAAACAAAGAAATAAAATGTCAATAAGAATAAGAATTTGGATTTTTCCTTGAAATTACATCAGCAGGGGTGGTGGTCTTTATTATTCAAAGGTATATCTTATTAGCTGGAAGCACAAGGGCTTTTTAAGTAGAGAGTGCAAGATTTGGAATTTTACCAATTCGTCTTTCACACGTAGATCACTGAGAATAGACTTGTATAAGTAAGCAACTCCTAGAAAATGCTAAATATCCTGAAAGGGCTGTTGTTTGGGATCTATATTGGAATCAAATTGATAGTACAGTCTGTCTTTCTGTCTATCTATATATCTAGCTGTCTATCTATAGTACTGAAAGACCCTATGTCTGGTCCGACTAAGAGTACCATTTACGCTGCAAAATATTTTTTCCATGCCATGAAACTTCATCAATGTTTTAAAAATAGCAAATAACTTTATGGTTTCTATGGTTTCCTATGGGGTGCTCACCTTCCAATTATAACATGTTACACACTTTTGGCTTAACTTTCCCACAATGCTGATTGATATACCTTTGGGTTCTGGTAAATCAAAGTGCGCCAATGTATCATATCCATTGGCATAACTTTCATTGTGTCAGATAACTCAGAGAAAGAGTCACAAACATTGATAGATATTAGAGAACTGACATACAAACTATTTAATCCCATATGAGAAAATTCCAAACTCTACAGATAGTTCAATACTGCTTCACTTTCACTCATTTGGGTAAGCTTATTTATTCATCATAGTGGATATTAGGTAATACACTATTTCCCAATAATACCACATTGCAGGCGTATTAACTAACCATATTCCATTATGTACTACTTTTTATGTAGTCTTTATTTTTCTATGTATATTAGTTTGTTCTAATATTACATTAATGCAAGTTCACATGTCTAATGTTATCTGTTTATATTGTCTTTGTTCATCCAAATAGTATGCATCATAATTTTATTTCATCGATAAATGCATTGGCTGTAATGTATTTTTATTAAACTCTTGTGGATACATTCTCAAGCTGAAATTAAACAGACGATCTAAAACTTACTTTGAAAGTTGTGTCAGATATTTCATACTCTCATTTCGAGACTTATTCTGCTTATAGTGTCATACTTGATAGACAACAAATGAAAGACTGTTGACAATCACCAGAAAGGTCATTATTCGAAGGAGAGGTGCCATCATGAACTAAGCCGCTATAATATTATCAATTGTCACCTTTTCATCTTAACGTCATTTTGTAAAGTAGCCGAACATCATAAATTAAACTAGCCTTTAACTCTTTTCATGATAGAAGGGATTTTAAATCTTCCTATGAAGGGAACAAACAGGGTTATTCACTAAAAGCCAAAATTCCAAGTTGGTCTCAGCTACAATCATTTCTATGTAATATATCAAAAGTAAATGAATAATCCAAAAATCCTAAATACATATTAATTATACCGCACACATTCATGCACACACAAAGCAATGTTTGGATCTAAGAATATATTAATTTATCATGAATACAAATTGTCATGGATTTATTTCTTGGGTTCAGTGTCATGGAAAACTTGCACTACTTAACATTGTCAGCCCTTTTACTTTTACCTGAATAAAAGGTCAAATAATCAGACATCTAAAAAGGACAGCTCATTTATCATCCTTTGCTAAATGTGTCAGTAGCTAATCTTCAGCACTGGGTGATAGTGCCACACAATGAAAGGTTAATAGATTCAAAGTACTGTCTTTATCTCAACAAGCCTGTAATGATGGTTTCTCCAAGAACATTCATTTTTGTTCATCTGGGAATCTGTGAATTTTAGCTTTAATTATTTGACTTTAGATTTAATCTTCGAAACGATGTACAAATGAGGTCAAACTACTTTTTAGCACGACTATCATGTTATGGTATGCAAGGCTGGTGTGTTATTCTAAAAAACATCAATAGTTGCATGGAAGGGATGGAGGTTACATACTAGATACAGTTTAGAATGTTGAGAATGGCTGATGACTAGGCTTTGAGGTCAATTACGGCAGACAAGAAATTATTCTGAGGGTTCATTTAAACTGATAGGATAGAATATTTATGGATCATTATAGATATTTGAATATATATGCAGCATTATTTTGATTTTATGTTTGAAGACATAGCATACATATCATCAATATGAAATGAATCTCAGACAACTCTGTATGTATTCTAACATTGTAATTATGATATTTATATAATCATGGTAGTTCTTACTGCACTGATATCATATTCCATTCCTCAAATGTATTATCCATTGGTAATATTTACAAAGAACATTGACTTTTAAATGTAGTGCTTTTATTAATATATTCTACACGCAAAAATACATGTTTGCTAATTATTAGAATCATGCAGTAATAGATACTCATTAACTAATCGGAATTATTAATCGTAAAATTAATCTATCATCTGTTTTATATAAACATATTTGTTTTGAGAATAGTCATGTATGTTATTTTTGTCTTTCGTATATTAGCGAATCTGAAAAACGACTGGTTGCATATTTAAACTCAAAATATATACATTAGCACATGTTTTTTTAATATCTCGAGCCCATCAGATTAAGTCACTACATAGAATTAATTTACAATAATATACAAATTTGTAATATAATTAACATGATATATTTTGGTTAATTTATTTTACAAATGGATCAGAAAACCTGAGGAAATATTAACTGTGTTTAATTGATAATGCAGGAATAAAGTGTCCCTCTCAATTTAAAGGGTATTTCAAGTGATTTTTAAAGTTATTCATAATGAATAAAATACGAAGCACAGCAACATAACCCTGGTACTACTTCGTTATTAATATAATATATCATACTTTTATTTTCATAAAATATAATTACAGTAACAAAAATGAAAGAAAAGAATCTCAAGTTAGGGAATGAGGGAAATGGCTCTTGGAACAGTTACAGTTTCAAAATATGTGACACATATGGCTACTTAGCTTGGCTATTTTATTACTGTGTTATTAGTTGTGTTATATTGTTTGTTTGCCTAACAACTCAAGCGGTAAACTGGAAAATTTAAGGGATCCTTTAAAAAAACATTAATCTTTCAAAACACATCCCCTTTGTTAATATAATACTTTTTATAACTTTTCTCAAAAATCTGCCTCTCTTTGTATTGTCTATTCTATGACAAAAATTTAAATATAATGTTATTTTCCTGCTTGCTTTCACAATGACATGCTTGCTGATATATCATCATCTAAGAAAAACTATTTACAAAAAAACACATGTTTTACAATTCTAAACTTTAGAACCAAAAGAATCCAATTTACATTGTGTGCAGTGCAGGGGCACATCTGGCACCATGACCACGCCAAATGCTGTAATGATTATAGTACTTGGAATGTTCATTTAATGAAATACATGGATTATATTAAACTTCTACAGTTTCTTTGAATTCACATTGAATGAAACTACATCCATACAAACATAAAGATATCTAGAGGCATACCTTTATGTTTCATGATAAATACCATCTTGTAAGTAGAGTAGCTGAAATTGATTGACACATTGGTGGTAGAATTGTATATATTATTCCTGTTCTGTAGGTTATTTAAATAAACCCATTCAACATTGAGACTTTATGAAGATATACAGAAGTACAGCAGTCTGATTACTTTACTTAGGACAGTCCAACACTTTAGGCTGCATGGGTGCTGAGATCAGCAGAGGTCAGATGAGGTCAGCAATGGTAACTCCAAAATAAAGGAAATAGCAAAATAACAAGAGAACAAACAAGAAAAGTTACATTTACTCCAGGCACGAACTCCAATTCCAACTCCACAAATCAAGATCAGCTTCAGCAACAGCCACCCAAATCATATCATACATATAATAGAGAGTATATAACTTGGAGTAGTCTAGAGCAAGGGAATTAGAAACTTTAAAAGCAAATAGTTAGAGGGACACTCCACCAACTAAATACAATTTTTTTTTTTTAAATCCCTTTTTAGTATATACACCCTCAATGAAAACAAATAGGCATTCAATTATGCATTTTCATAGGGGTATATCTAAAAACAGTTTGCCAAAGCGGCAGATCTCTTGTCTGCAGTCTTTGCAAGCTCTCTCTTTCTAATCCCCTCCCAGACATTCTGAGGCTGTCCAATCACAGACTTCCCAATGCAGCTCAATGAGAAGTGAAGGCATGTGCTCTGAGCAACTCCTGCATTTTTAAGGTAGCTCCAATGAACTAAATAACCAGGAAGTACCAGGACCCATTGCCTGATTGCTTTAACTAGGTTAATTTAGAAAATAGACACTTTTTATTGAAAAACTTCACTTTTTGTAAAATGAAAAAATACTCTTTACACATAGAGCATTTCAGTAAGATTTAGTGCTTTGGAAGTCTGGAGGATACATTTAACAGTATCCATGATAAACAAGTGTTAGCTATGACATGCAGAAACTTCACCATTTATCAAGGTTAGAACAGGCCTGTATGTGCTAACTATACTGGAGGATTAAATCCCAGCTCACAGAAGGAAGTCACAGGTGTAAATGATAACCTAGGACTCCCCTCCGTCAGCCAGGGTCAATTTTAGTGACCCCAGACGGTCAAATATTCTGTAAGCACTGCATACAGCCATTTTAATTCCTTAAAAAAAACACAGAGGCTGAGCAAATTATGTTTCTGGACTGCCAGGTGCTCAAAAGAGAACCACAGGGTGTTCAGTCTCTGATATGGTCTCTTCGCATAACCCCACGGTGATTGTGATTGTAGCTGGGCTTTGACAGCCGCCTAGCACTAATCACAGTGTAATTAGCATTCTGGTGTTTCAGCATTACAGTTAAATGTCTGTAATGCTACAAACAGCCAGTTGATGGCAGCAACATACAACATTCTCCTCTTTTAAATATTTAATATCAATACTGATATCAGCATAGGGTTTCCTTAGGGTTATGGTAGGGTTAGGGTTTGTGTATGGTTAGTGTTAATGTAAGGTAAGGGTTAATGCTAGCTAAGGGTTAAAGGGACACTATAGTCACCTGAACAACTTTAGTTTAATAAGCAGTTTTGGTGTATAGAACATGCCCCTGCAGCCTCACTGCTCAATCCTTTGCCATTTAGGAGTTAAATTCCTTTGTTTATGAAACCTAGTCACACCTCCCTGCATGTGACTTGCACAGCCTTCCATAAACACTTCCTGTAAAGAGAGCCCTATTTAGGCTTACTTTATTGCAAGTTCTGTTTAATTAAGATTTTCTTATCCCCTGCTATGTTAATAGCTTGCTAGACCCTGCAATAGCCTCATGTATGTGATTAAAGTTCAATTTAGAGATTGAGATACAATAATTTAAGGTAAATTACATCTGTTTGAAAGTGAAACCAGTTTTTTATTTCATGCAGGCTCTGTCAATCATAGCCAGGGGAGGTGTGGCTAGGGCTGCATAAACAGAAACAAAGTGATTTAACTCCTAAATGACAGTGAATTGAGCAGTGAAATTGCAGGGGAATGATCTATACACTAAAACTGCTTTATTTAGCTAAAGTAATTTAGGTGACTATAGTGTTCCTTTAATTCTGTTTTAGGGTAAGGGATAGTGTAGGGCTAAGGTTAGGGGTAACATTAGTGCAGAGATAGTATATGAGAGATAGTATAAGTATAGGATTGGGGGTCACATTAGTATAGCGTTGGGTAGGGGTGGTATAGGGTTGGTATAAAGATGTGAGAAAAACTGCTTAAGTCTGAAATGTGCATGGAATTTTGGTCCTGTTCCTCCTTCTTTGTTCTCCCAGCCAATATTTTCAATACAATACAATTTCTAAACAATAAAACAAAAGAAGTGAATGGCGCTTACACAGAAAAAGTCAAAACACAGTACTGGAGTGAGAAAGGTGTTCCCCAACACCCTAAAGTCAAAATGTACAGAAGGTATTAAAAGCAACAAGTGCCAAAATACACACAACACTCCCTGTGTATAAAGGTATAAAACAATACTTATGCATGTACAGGTATATGTAAGGGATGTCCCATGTAGTCAGTACCTACAATAATAGAAAAGGTACATAGTATAGACTGTACATACAATGAAAGAAATACGGAGGTAATTGGATCCACTCACGGATTCCAGAGCCGTGCCAGGTTCTGTATTTAGTGCCCAAAGGTGCCTTAGAAGGCTTTACTGGAGAGTCCTGAATGTTATCCCCCAGAGGTAGAAGGAACAGCAGCAGAGTGATGGTAAAAAATGTAGATTTATTATAAATATAAATAAAATAATAACTGTGCAGGTCCCATATGGTGACTCACGAAATCACAGTCATGCAGACGCGTTTCAACTCAGTCCGAGTTTTCATCAGTGCATTTTCTATTATTGTAGGTACTGACTACATGGGACATCCCTTACATATACCTGTACATGCATAAGTATTGTTTTATACCTTTATACACAGGGAGTGTTGTGTGTATTTTGGCACTTGTTGCTTTTAATACCTTCTGTACAATACAATTTCTAAGTTTAACCACTTTCCATCATTCCTGGGGCTTAACCAGTTATCTCAAAGATAATCAATAAACCTCTACTGCCCATCAGTGCCCAGCATTGGTAAGTCATTGCATTTACTTTGTTTTTTTTTTATTCGTTATCATATTGTCTAGTTTTGTTATTTTTGTTAAATGTCCCACTTTCTGAAGTGTATTTAGCTATTTATTGTAGTGTGATTGCTAAATTTCTGACCAATAGAAATATCAAAATCTATAGACCATAGATCATTCTCACATTTACAGGTTTTTTTTTATTAACTGATAAAAGCGATATAAACAATAGGCAAATAGCTGACAAACATCACTCAATATATGTGGTGTCAAACTAAGCACTAGATATCAAAATAAGTCAAGTGCTAGCTTTAACACTGGCTTCGGAAATTATTTTTTAAATCTTGCTATGAACTATATCTTCTAAAGTTATTAGACTTGTAGACAGCAGATAAGGGAGGAGCATTAGTAATAATGGACATAGAAAATACGTACAGAAGGGCTATAGGCTTTTGGGAGATGCAGACACGAAATTAAATAGTGATCAAACAAAAACAAAAGTTAAAAATTTCCAAGAGTGTTTTCATGAAGGAAGAGAAATGGTATCCTTACAAATGAATATAACTATTTAAATTTAATAATCCTGAAAATCCAGATATACTACCACTTACCAAAAGTACATAAGGACCCAACTAACCCCCTTGGTAGATCGATAGTCTCTGGAAAAGAGTCTATTTCCTATAGACTATCAGAATACATAGTCCTTTGGTATATGGGATGATGGTGTACAAGAAACTTACATCTGCTGTGACAAGAAAAAAATCGGTTTGCCATCCTATTTCTTAAAGAAATGCAGTATAGTAAATTAGCTTGAGCATTGCTTCCAACCCATTGTACAGCAATGCTCAAGCTAATTTACTATACTGCATTTCTTTAAGAAATAGGATGGCAAACCGATTTTCTTCTTGTCACAGCAGATGTAAGTTTCTTATACACCATCATCCCATATACCAAAGGAAGTAGAGCCACTAAGGTATTATTATACCTACAACAACAGAAAGGCTTCATTATGGAAAGAATCCATTGTGGAAGGAATCATTTTAACCAACTATTTTTGTGTTCAGGAAGAGTTTTATATACAGATCTGTGGCAATGCAATGGAAACCAGATTCACACCCAGTTATGATAAAACGTTTTAGGGCACACCGGGATTTATTAAATGTCCATCAGGGACATACCTGGGGGACAAGCCTAGTTTCCTATTGCAGATACATAGCTAATCTATTTAAATATGGAAAGGTATTTGGCAAAGTCTTAATCATTTTCTGGAGTATCTCAATTCAAATGATTGGGGTATCAAATTAACAGTACATTTTAGCAGCCACATGGACACATTTGTAGATCTTAACATTTTTATTGAAAAGGGAAAAAAATAAAACCAGCACTCACATTAAATCAGTTGATGTGAATAGTTACATTCAAATAGATAGTTACCTTTTGGAGATCGAACACATATACCTCAAGCAATTTGGGAACAGTAGTTCAAATGGAATTTGCACCCATGCAGAGAAGTTCTCTGATTGGTGGACCAATTAACTCAGCACAGCCCCACATCCATACCCCCAAAGGATTTGACAGATAGGTAGGCAAATTAATTCAATCCCCTACAAGAGGGGGAACCCAGATCAGAACAAGCAGGATACTGTTTGAGAAAGTCTGGTGGACAGATGAAACGGGTCTCAGAGGAAGGATTCCAGTGTTTATTATTTATTTTATTTATTTGATGTAGTTGTAACTACTTTTACATAATTGTTTTTTTAATCATTTCTTAATAAATCTTGGCTGAAAACAACCACTACTAGTGATTCCTTCCTGGAAGGCTCCTTTAAATGTGAGTTTTCAATTACTCACTTTTGATACTTATTTGCCCTTACCACACATACCGTAATTGCACTAATGTCTGTTTGTTTTGTTTTTCTACATGCTGCCCGGGTATATGCTGTAAGGGGTAAGTAAGTGTTATCCTACACAAATTTTAGTGCTGCACTCATACTTTGTGTTTTTAGTGGGGTACCTAAACACTGAGTTTTTTTTTTTTTTAATATTTGAGACTTGTACATTTAGTTACAAATGAATCACAAATACACAAAAATAAGTTATGCGCTCAAACTCCCACTACTTCTGGGCGGATGCCATTTATGGCCATTTTGGTTGGTACTCTTAAAACCATTCCAGGGATAAAATGGTTAAATGGTCTGAACTGAAATGGCACGTGGATAAAATGTGTTATGTCCAAACAAAAAGAATTGAACCGATTTGGATGAACCAAAATTCTTTTGCTATACAAAAGTCTAAAAGTTACAAATGCAACAATGCATTTAACTTGTTTTTATCTAAATGTGTGATGAGCTATATGTGTAATGTATAATGTTAACATGAATTGATACTTAAGGAACTAAGTGTAGAAATAAGTGAACCTCTGTTTTTAATCTTTCAAGATTCTTTTCTTTCAGGAAGTGTTCCGGAGGATTGGAGGAAGGCAGATGTGGTTCCTATATTCAAAAAGGGTTCAAAATCCTTGCCTGGAAATTATAGACCTGCGAGCTTAACTTCTGTGGCTGGTAAAATATTTGAAAGGTTATTAAGGGATTATATTCAAGAATTCCTTGAGAAGAACATGGTTATCAGCAAAAATCAGCACGGTTTTATGACGCACAGGTCGTGTCAAACTTGATTGCATTCTACGAAGAAGTAAGTAGAAGTATAGATCAGGGTGCTGCAGTGGATGTGATCTATTTGGACTTTGCCAAGGCATTTGATACAGTTCCACACAGAAGATTAGTGTTCAAACTCAAGGAAATTGGTGTAGATGAAAATGCTTGTTCTTGGGTAGAACATTGGCTTAAAAACAGAGTACAAAGAGTTGTCGTTAATGGTAAAATTTCAAGCTGGACAGAGGTGGCAAGTGGTGTCCCTCAGGGGTCTGTTCTGGGACCCCTTCTATTTAATATGTTTATAAATGATCTTGAAGACAGCATTGAAAGTCATGTTTCAGTGTTTGCAGATGACACAAAACTTTGTAAAATAACACAATGTGAGCAAGATATTACTTTGCTGCAGAGGGATTTAGATAGACTGGAGGACTGGGCACTCAAATGGCAGATGAAATTTAATGTTGAAAAATGCTAAGTTATGCACTTCGGCGTAAAGAATACACAAGCAACGTATACCCTTAATGGAAGCGAATTAGGGATAACAACACACGAAAAGGACTTGGGAATTGTTATAGACAACAAACTATGCAACAATGTGCGATGTCAATCAGCAGTGGCCAAGGCCAGTAGGGTATTGTCATGCATGAAAAAGGGCATTCATTCTCGGGACGAGAATATCATTTTGCCTCTTTATAAATCACTGGTAAGACCACACATTGAATATGCTGTGCAATTTTGGGCACCTGTTCTAAAGAAGGATATTATGGCACTAGAAAAAGTGCAGAGGCGGGCTACAAAATTAATAAAAGGAATGGAACATATCAGCTATGAAGAAAGGTTAACAAATGTAAACCTATTTAGTTTAGAAAAACGTCGCCTGAGAGGGGATATGATAACATTATACAAATATATTCGGGGCCAATACAATCCATTGTGTGGAAATCTATTCACAAACCGGACTTTACATAGGACACGAGGTCATGCGTTTAGACTAGAAGAAAGAAGATTTCGTCTAAGGCAAAGGAAAGGTTTTTTTACTGTAAGAACAATCAGGATGTGGAATTCTCTGACTGAAGAAGTGGTTTTATCAGAGTCCATACAGATGTTCAAACAGCTACTAGATGCATACTTGCAAAAACAGAATATTCAAGGATATAATCTTTCAATGTAGGGTAATAACTGCTTGATCCAAGGATAAATCTGACTGCCATTCTGGGGTCAAGAAGGATTTTTTTTCCCTAGCTTGTTGCAAAATTGGAAGTGCTTCAAACTGTTTTTTTTTTCCTTCTTTTGGATCAACAGCAAAAAACATATGTGAGGAAGGTTGAACTTGATGGACGCAAGTCTCTTTTCAGCTATGTAACTATGTATTAAGCTAGGAATAAGAGCCTCTTTAAAATGTGAATGGAGGGTTGCAATATTAATACAATTCTCTGCTTTAGTTTTTTTTTCAGGTCTTAACAAGAGCCGAAGTATAGTGTTAACACTTATGTCGACCTTTACTTCTTGCAAAATAGCATTCTGATAAACGCACACTTCTCTAAAGTATTATGGATATTGTATGCACAATATTTAAATTATTGTTAGAGATTTTTTTTATTTATTTAACAGTTCTAATATGGTCCTCTTAACCAGAGCACTTTACAGTTTATGAAAACTGAACATTAGTAATTATACAGATTATAGGCAGACAATATGCACATATCGATACAAAAGTAGACACTGCATGTTAGTTTACAATCTTGCACTTGTGGTACTTTTATAGAAAGTGTATTGCAAGGTAACTCGTGAGCTTATGATGTAAAGGGTCTACTTATGATGTAAAGGAATAATGGGGAGTTCAGACATGAGGTTGAAGACATATGTAAGTACTAAAATGTGAGGTAGTTAAGTAGTTAAGATTAGAGGCAGCTGAAGGAACATACTATGATGAAAGATGGAGAAGGGTGGGGGGAAGGAGGGGTGGGTTAGTGGTAGCAACATTTTTTACATTTTTACATTTACTGAGGGAGATAAGGTTATAGCTATGGATCTGGAGAAAGAATTATTATTATTATTATTGCAATTTATATAGCGCCAACAGATTCCGTAGCGCTTTACAATATTAAGAAGGGGATTTAACTATAAATAGGACAATTACAAATAAACTTACAGGAACAATAGGTTGAAGAGGACCCTGCTCGATCGAGCTTACATTCTATAGGAGGTGGGGTGTAAAACACATTAGGACAGGAATTTGCAATCAAATAAGGTGGACTGCCCTTTAGGAGAGGGCAAGAGACAGGTATGTGAGGTATTGGTTAGTCTTGGAGGCCATAAGCTTTCCTAAAGAGATGGGTTTTAAGGCACTTCTTAAAAGATGCAAGACTAGGGGAGAGTCTGATGGCGGTAGGCAGGCTATTCCATAGGAAGGGAGCCGCCCTCGAGAAGTCCTGCAAGCGCGAGTTGGCCGTATGAGTGCAGACAACGGACAGGAGGTGGTCACGGGCAGAGCGGAGAGACCGAGAAGGGACATACCTATGGATCTGTGAGGAGATATAAGAGGGGCTAGAGTTGTTCAGTGCTTTATAGGTGTGAGTAAGTACCTTGAATTGACTCCTATAGCATACAGGAAGCCAATGTAAGGACTGGCAGAGGGGTGAGGTGTGAGAGAAACGACTAGAGAGGAAAATCAGTCTAGCAGCAGCGTTCATTACGGACTGTAGGGGTGCAGTACGGCTTTTGGGAAGACCAATCAGGAGAGGGTTACAGTAATCCATGTGGGAAATTACTAGAGCATGGACAAGCTCCTTGGTAGTATCTGGTGCAAGAAAGGGGCGGATGCGGGCTATGTTTTTAAGATGAAATCTACAGGATTTGGCAACATGCTGAATGTGAGGCTCAAAGGTGAGACCAGAGTCAAGTATGACGCCAAGACAGCGCGCTTGCAAGGATGGACTGATGTTGGTACCACAAACTTGAAGGGAGAGCGAAAGAGGAGGATCAGTATTAGGAGGAGGAAAGACAAGGAGCTCAGTTTTAGAGAGGTTAAGTTTGAGAAAGCGTGACGACATCCAGTCTGAGATGGAAGAAAGGCAAGCAGTGACACGTTGCAGGACGGCAGGGGAGAGGTCCGGGGAGGAGAGATATAGCTGGGTGTCATCAGCGTACAGGTGGTAGTGGAATCCAAAAGAGGTAATAAGTTTGCCAAGAGAGGCAGTATAAAGATAAAATAGAAGGGGACCAAGGACGGAGCCTTGGGGGACACCAACCGAGACAGGGCGAGGGGAGGAGGTATCATTAGAGAAGGAGACACTGAATGAGCGTTGGGAGAGATAAGAGGAAAACCACGAGAGGACAGAGTCACAGAGACCAAGCGATTGAAGAGTTTGAAGAAGGAGAGCATGATCAACGGTGTCAAAGGCTGCTGAGAGGTCAAGAAGAATTAGTATGGAGTTGTGGCCTTTGGATTTAGCTGTGATTAGGTTGTTAGTGACTTTGATAAGGGCAGTCTCTGTAGAGTGGAGAGGGCGGAAGCCAGATTGAAGGGGGTCAAGGAGAGAGTTGGAATTGAGGAAGTGAGACACACGGGTAAAGACAAGTCTTTCCAGAAGCTTTGAGGAAAAAGGGAGCAGGGATATGGGACGGTAGTTAGAGAGGGTGGATGGGTCGAGGGATGGTTTTTTTAGTATAGGCACTACAGTGGCATGTTTAAGGTCAGCAGGGACGATGCCAGAAGAGAGCGAGCAGTTGAAGATGTGTGTTAGAGAAGGCACGAGACAAGTGGAGAGAGATCTGATATGGTGAGATGGGACAGGATCGAGCGGGCAAGTGGTGGGGCGAGAGGAGCAAAGAAGAGCAGCCACCTCTTGGTCAGTAGCTGGGGAGAATGTCTGAAGGGTAGGAAAGGCATGATCTATATGTGATTGAGAAACAGAAAGGCAAGGAGGGGAGAATTCTTTCCTTAGCTGTTCAATCTTGTCAGTGAAGTGACATGCAAAGTTATCAGAAGTAAGGTTAGTTTTGGGGGTGGCCACAGCAGGGCGAAGAAGAGAATTAAAGGTGTCAAAGAGACGCCTGGGGTTGCGGGAACATGAACTAATGAGAGAGGAAAAATAGGACTGTTTGGCAAGGGCAAGGGCTGCACTGTATGAACACAATATTAATCTATAATGGAGAAAGTCTGATTGGGTACGAGACTTCCTCCAGGAGCGTTCAGCACAACGGGAGCATCTTTGCAGGTAGCGCGTTAATTTAGTATGCCATGGTTGGGGGCGGGTCCTCCTCGAGGTGCTTGTTTGTAGTGGCGCTGCAGTGTTCAATGAATGAATACAAAGGAAGCTGAACATCTACAAACATGTGTTTCTGTGAGGAATGAAAAAGGAACAAAATTAATAATAATGCAAAAGCATGGATAATACAATATAATTAGTCACAAGCTATACACAAGGCATACACTAATAGCTACAAAAGTGTTGGATGATATGAAGTTAAATAGGTTAAACCAATGTGGAGTTTCTTACTTGATTGCAGGTTGTTTACTTAATTATTCTCAGATGATTCTGCTACATTTTAGAAATTTTTGCTTTTGCTTAGGGAAATCAGGATACAGGTATGGGTGTAAAGAAAGAAGAATTGCCAAGGAATATGAGAATCCACAAACATGCTTTTCTGTAGAGAAGGAATGGACCATAACTTGAGAAAAAGTCAACACTAAGATCAAGCCTTTATCCACAAAGGCTATTTTCTGTCAAGCTTGACCAAACAGATGTCTTCTTCTCTTGCAGCAATTAAATCTGTTCACAGTCCATAAGTTCTAGATCAGTGGGGTTCAGCCAGTGTGCTGGAAGCTACTAGTATATTAACTTCAGACTTAGAATAGGACAAAAGCAGCCATTAGCTACATATTTTAATAAGTGTTAGCATTTAAATTGTGATTCTCATTTGGTAATTCCATAAAGCGTTTTGATAATGAGATAATGAGGAGATATGATTGGACAAAATAATATTTAAAACATATTAACTTTAACATTATCAATCTTACAGGTATTTTGTTTGGCTCCTGATTTATTTTTTTTACTTACCCTGTACTTGCTTTCAGTAGGACAAGTGTAATAGCTAGTTAGAGATAGCTTAGTTGTTTTCATTATCCAGAAGGCAGTCAAATAAATCTTTTAGTAGGATACTTTTTTCTTTTTTTTTTTATATATGCAGGATACATTTTATCATTATGTTATAAATATACAAATAACTATTTTTTTGTATCTATCAGGATTACTGAGATTATTTCCCTTTCATATAGGATTAATAATCAGTCAGTTCCTGGTTTTCTTATCATTTTGGGTCCTAAATTGGTGGCTGGTACATTGACTATGGTGTTGAGTACAAGTATTTTAAATTTCGGTGTTTGTTTTTGTACATCATATATTTGTGTCCATTCTAAATAACTGATTTATAAAGATGTTGTTTCATAAAACATCTGGAATTGCAGTCAATGCAGTGTGCAAGTTGTACCAGTTATATTCTATCTAGCGGCCTCCAGACATTGTCTGCAATTCTTCTCTACTGTCGTGACCAAAGATTGTCTAACTAAATCCTCAAGGCTCACCAGTTGTCCTGGTTTTGTCAGTATCCCCTTGTGCCTTGAGACCTGCATTAGTAATCAGTAGCCTAAACTCTTCAGTCTTATCCTTTATGTAGGTCACCTGGATATATACTAAAAAAAAAATTAAACTTGGCTGAAACATTTTTCCCGAAAACAGAACTTTTTTTTAAAAACCAATAAAAGTTTATTGAAGTTTAAAAAAAGTCAAGAAGAAGGGCAGATAAAGAATGTACCATTGGTCACAAAACCATAATGAGTTGGGCTCACAATGGCTCAAAGACATTATATAATATACACTGGCATAAGAAAGTATCATATAATGCAAAGACCCTTTCGGGAACATCATTTGAAGGCACATGGAAAAAAATACCTAATTTGTAGAAGCAAGAGAAGAAGAAAATAGAAAGATAGGAAAAAACAAAGCAGCAGTTAGAAGGCAAAGGTTTCACCTCTTAGATAGAAACATAGAAACAAAGAATGTGACAGCAGATAAGAACCATTCGGCCCATCTAGTCTGACCAATTTTCTAAATACTTTCATTAGTCCCTGGCCTTATCTTATAGCTAGGAAAGCCTTATGCCCATCCCACACATACTTAAACTCCTTTACTGTGTTCAGCTGGAAGGCTATTCCATGCGTCAACTACCCTCGTAGTACTACTTCCTGATTTTTAAACCTTTGCCCCTCTAATTTAAGACTATGTCCTCTTGTTGTGGTAGTTTTTCTTCTTTTAAATATGTTCTCCTCCTTTACTGTGTTGATTCTCTTTATGTATTTAAATGCTTTTATCATATCCCCCCTATATATTGGAAGAAGCACATCATGACAACGTTTCGGGTAATATGTGGAAAAGGCTGTCCATATAAGCCGTGCTTATTCCCATAAAAAGACTCCAGTATGATGGATTCTGTATGCCTGGACTCTCTCTAGATTTGGAGGTATTCAAATGGTTTGCTGTCCCCTGAGCCTGGAGCACCAGTGTATTATTTGGATAAATTATATCATAGCATGTGTGCTGGAAACATATTTGGTACCAACTTTCTATATGTCATTGACAGTTAGTAATCAATATTTGGCATACCATTCAGCATCTTAGAAGCTTGCAACAGTGAACTGAGCAGGACATTACACTATGATTTAGAATATTTAAAGACCAGCTTGTTACGAAGGAATTGCCAAATTACTACCTATATTAAGGGGTTAAACAAAAACTTTAGCCCCCGTAATATAATTATCTGAGAAATTACTTATATGTCTTGATAATCTAAGAAACTGTTTAACTGTTCGATTTCAACTTTCATTTAATGATGGTGTACTGAACAAATAATAGATAATTAATTTGTATCTACAGAAACTTGATGCTTTGGCAATATTTGAAGGCCATCGAATTTCCATTATAATTTCTGTCAGTAGAATGAATTGCTTTAACCTTTTCTTGTCTCATTACCATCTTTGTCATAGAAATAGATTAAGATGGGGCAATTTTCTGTTCTCTTAATAATCTCTGTCATGAGAATGGATTATTTTTGTATTCAATTCTATTCTTGTAACATTCTATTCACTTTAAATATCTCTATCGATTTTTAAACTTTTGCAGAAGTAATTGTAACTATTTCAAGAGCCATATTCTGGTTTCTAATTATATAGAATTGATAACTGTTACATTAACTTCTGTAGATTCTAATATCAAAGTTGATAAAATAGCAGAGGCGTACTATTTTTATTCAATAACATTTCAATTTCTTCCATTAGACTCGAAAGTCATTCAGACTACATATGGCTCTCTAGATTTAATATGCTGTAGATTAAATTATTTCCCAAATAGAAAGTTAGATATAATACTCTGTTCAAAGCTATGAATACGTGTACTTGAAATTATAATAAAGAGTGTATACTGCTTTATTTTAAAGCATGATTTGCTCAGAAAATACATTGGATGATCCACCGGTAACATTGTATTTTACTAAATTAGAATTGCAAACATTTAACATTTACAAGGAGCATAAAAAATACATTTCAGGAAAGAATTAGACGGACCTATGTTTAAAGGAACACTTCAACATTCAAGAAAAAATTTATTTATTTCTAACGTTTTAGTGTTCTTTTTTTGGTATAGACTTAGGGTCGCTTTACAATTTAATAAAAATAGAAATGAAAAATAAAATATAAAATGTATCTTTTTTTTTTCCAGTGGCAAGACTGTCTCCAGTTCCTCTCTGCCCTGAGAGATGATTAATATAAATGATAAAATACAATATATATTTAATGAAAAGAACTGGGGACCTATAGAGCGTGATTGACACACATCGTCCACCTCCGATATAATGTCTCTCGTGGAGAAACTTTGAATCCAGTACTTCTCTATATGAAGAGCTTTGAACTCTTGTTATGGAACCCTTCCAGTTATCTGTATGACAGCCAGGAGAATACAACCAGTGACATTTATAAAAGTGCCAATTTCTCTTGAAAATAGAATATGACAGAGGGGACAAGTCAGTTAATCCCTGAAGTACTTCAGCAAACCAAAGTACTTTCGGCAAACCGAAGTACTTTAGGGGCCTGGAGAGTATCTTTTTATAGAGTATATATTTAGCTTTATTAAGCTAAAGTTGTTTTGATACCTATAGTATCCCTTTAAATTCTGCTGCTACAAATGATATGCATTGCTCTTTGATACATTAAGAACAATGCAGTCCACGTTTCCAATTTCACAGCCCCTATTGACATCTGTCAAAAAGCTGCTGTTTCTAAATTTAACAAAACCATGTGTGTATGTGTAACATTTCTTTTATTTTAAAATGTTACTATATTAATAAGTTAATAAATATATTATATTAAATGTTACTATATTAAAAAAATGTTATGAATATATTATAGGATTTTTTTGTTTTGTTTTCACACCCATGATAACTCAATGTTTGTTGTGTGGATAAACTGTCAAACATTTCCTCATTGTGCAGTAGTAATACTTTGGAACACATGTTATTAGATTACATAGTAAGCTTAAGTTATTTCATAAATTAAGTTGAAAAGAGTCCATTGAAAGTTACATCACCTCACTAATTTATGGAGATTTTGCTACATGCAAGATTTATAAATAGTTTATTCTCAATTTAGAATAAACATCAGCCTTTAATATGTAAAATCTTGTGTTGTGTGATGTTCAACATTGCGCTATTCTTTTAATCCAGATTTTGAAGGACTGTATGGCCTTATTGGATCTATACAACATTTGTCCTTGTGAGATATTGGTTAGATATAGCTTCAAGATACACTAAAACCCATGCAAAATATAGTTAAAGGGACACTATAGTTACCAAAACAACTTTAACTTAATGAAACAGTTTTGGTGTATAGATCATCCCCCTGCAGTCTCAATTCAATTTTGTTTCTGTTTATGCAGATCCAGCCACCCCCCCCCCCCCCCCCCTGGCTGTGACTGAACAGCCTACATAACATTTTTTTTTTACATTTTTAATCAGATGTTAACTTTATTTAGACATTGTATCTCATGCTCTGTTAATTGAACTTTAATCACATACAGGAGGCTCCGGCAAGGTATAGCAAGCTTTAAACAGAGCAGAAGAGAAGACATTCTAAATTAAACATACTTTGAATTAAAGGAAGTTTATACATGAGCTCTCAGTTTACAGGAAGTGTTTAGGAATGCTGTGAAAGTCACATGCAGGTAGGTGTGATTAGGGCTGTGATTTAACTTCTAAATTACAGAGAACTGAGCAATAAGACTACAGGGGCATGATCTATTCACCAAAACTGCTTCTTTAAGCTAAAGTTGTTTTGTGACTATAGTGACCCTTTAACATATCTGTTATGGAGGGCAAGTGTGACATGTCCACCATCTCCCATGACTCCTCATCCACAACATCAATACACAAAGGGACCGTATAACAATTGTTTATGCATTTATGCCATTTATGTGCATAAATGACAGGTGCAACCATGAATATAGAACATCAACACAATCCTTGAATATTTAGTAGCTAAATATGCTCTATAGCTTTGCATGCTATAAGACGTAGTAGATAACATTAAGTAGTTTATGCTAAAACAACAACTACTTTCATCTGCAGTAAATGTGATATTTAACCTCGTTTCACTTTTTTTGGCCAAATAAGATTAATGAATGTAGCTCCAGGGGAAAAAAATCAAGCCTGAAAATCTAAATGTTGGAAAGCAGGTTGAACAATGAACAGATCTGTTCTGATGTAATTCACCACAATATTCTGTTAACTACATTGTAAGTTTTACAATATTTCTAAGATTTTGCAATAAGCAGCTTTAAGATCATTCAGCACTAATTTAATTGACCTATTTTTAAAGCTCTTATTATTTATATTTATTAGCACGCTATTAGATTTTATGCTTTGCTAGTCATGCAGAGAATATTTAAATGACTTTTACATGAATGGTTAACCACAGAGAAGTAAGTGTCTTTTCTTAGTGGTTTCGTTAAATTAGTTAATTGTTACTGACCTCTGTTTAACCTTCATTTTCTTTTCTATGTATTTTTATATTACACCTTGGCATAGTGTTACATTTTAATGAACCTCTTAACATTTTATATCCTTTTATATTGATTGATATCAATTAATAATGGCGCCCCTGCACATAGTTAAAAGATTACTTTAAATATTTTTTATAGGTAATTAGAATTTTTTGATTGGTAAAGATTATTCATAAATTTATGAAACAAGCAAACTGCACAAGCATGATATTTATTGATTTAGTAGTTGAAATAAGATAGTAATCAGGGTGCACTGCGTCCAGGTGCCAGGGTGCTGAGGCATACAGGGTTGCCTACAGAGTCAGCTCTCTAATTAGGTGAGTTGGGTAGCTGCCAAAGGCTGCCTGAGGCCTGGGGGCCTTGCAGCTGCCTAAAGCCTTAGGACAGACTGATCCCTCAGGTCCTCGGCCCATGATAAAAGGCCTGACACTGGGAAGGGGTGTGGAAAATTGTCCTGTATGGACCACTCAGGAGGGAAACCACTGGATCACCAAGGAATTGATTACAGGATAAGTTATTACAGTGTGTGGGGAGGCTGGTTACTAAAACACCTCTCTGCATATTGTTAAACCCCCACACCCTGTTACCCCCCCCACACACACACACACACACTGAACCCTGCACACAAACACAGTCACCTCCCCACACACTGTCACCCCCGCACACTGCCATCCCCCGCACACTGTCACACCACACATGCATACTGTTGCCACGCACATGCACACTGTCATAAGGCACATGCACACTGTTGCCTGTCACTACACACATGCATACTGTCACCCCGCACATGCACATGCACACTGTCACCACGCACATGCACACTGCCACCACGCACATGCACACTGTTGACTGTCACTACACACATGCACACTATCAGCCCGCACAGGCACACTGTCACCACACCACACTGTCTCCCCCAACACCCACTTTCACCACCCCACACTGTCTCCCCCACACCCACAGTCACCACCTCACACTGTCTCCCCCCACACCCACTGTCACCACCTCACACTGTCTCCCCCCACACCCACTGTCACCACCTCACACTGTCTCCCCCCACACTCTGTCACCACCTCACAATGTCTCCCCCAACACCCACTGTCACCCCCCACACTGTCTCCCCCACACCCACTGTCACCACCTCACACTGTCTCCCCCCACACACACTGTCTCCCCCCCACACACACTGTTACTACCTCACACTGTCTCCGCCCACACCCACTGTTTCCCCCCACACTGTCACCCCCACACACTGTCAAAGCATTCTGATTACAAAAAGGGTGGGGCTTATAGATGGAGAGGTGCATGTCTAAGCTGTATAATTTTAGCATCCAATATGCCACATTTTCACTTAAAATCACACTCAAATATCATAAATCAAAGTGATAGTGTGCATTCAAAGTGCTTTCACAGCGCAGTTTGTAATCCCAGAAATCTTGAAAGTTCATATAAATACTATTACAGTACGACAGGGCAGTGCAACAGGAGGGCTCCGAAAAGTTGAACAGAAAGGTGGACAAGACCAGCTCTGAGAACATAAGCAAACAACATCCTGGCACTGACTGTTTGTTTTATATTTTGTTAGATTACAATAAAAGTTTGGAAAGGAAGAATCTGGCTAGTGGTTAGTTCCTTTGAAACAAGTGTTTGGATCCCATGCACCCAAGGGACTGACCCTCAATGTGCCTTGCAGCTGTGAGTGGTGCTCCATCCACCCCACCATGTGAGTCTATCCCTGTTAAATGCTTTTTTGGTTATTTTTGAAGTACTTTGCAATGTTGCACTAGCTGTTCTCCTTTTTTGGTCTTTATTTTAAAGTATTTATGTATACGTTCAAGATCTCTGTGATTACAAATTGCACTTTGAAAGCACTTAAGGGTTCTTTTGTGCACCATTTTTAGATTGTTTTTGTGGACTTCTTTATCAGGATTTAGATGGTTGCTGTATATTATATATTTATTTTATTATTTATTTGGATGCTAGGAAACTTTTGCACTGCTCTGTGTCACTTTATCTTTTTTTGGTTTGGACTGAACATTTGTAAAGAGGAAGAGCTAGTTAGATGACCATGCCCACGTGGGGTGCCAAAACCACCCAGGCATCTATAACCCCAGGATCGGCCCTGAAAGTAATGATCATTACTTTTATCATTTTATTTAAGTTCAGGGAATGGTCCTATCAGAGAATAATTATGCACATTTTTAGGGAACTCTAGGCTTCACCTGTGAATCATTCAGGCTGATTTACTAAGAAAAGTAAATAGTCAGGTCACTGACAAATTCAGTTACACTACAAAGTTTAAAGATCTGTGATGTTTACTATTATGGCAAGTTTCAAATTGGCTCTATTTTCCTGGGGTTAGTGCCAAGAAAACATGATACTAGGGAAAAGGTAGGAACAAGCCTGTCAGCACCAGCGGTACACACTGACACTTTGCCACCATGTTCAACCACAAACACTGCAAACAGTTAAAAAGGCATGCTACATGTGCTAAATCTGCTCATCTCTCTCACATGCTCAGAATGTAAACTTTATTTTACTCCCACTTTCAATGCCACAGGTGAGAGCAGCATGGCACTGAAAGGGTTAATTGCATTACCAGCAGGCATAGCATCTACATCATTAAAATTATAATTTTTTCTGCCTGTGACACCGTGACGTCGTTTATTGAATAACAAACTGCACTGTAGTTTCTATGGTTTCCTATGGAAGCATTTAGCAATTATCACTGCAGCGAAGTTACACCAGTTAGTAATAGTCATTTTAGCATACAGTTGCTTCAACATGAAAAAAGGCCAACAGGTTTTAGTGAATTAAGCCCGACGTCTAGTTATGACTTGATTCAAATAAGAACATCTTAAATCTCAAAAGGCTTTATTTTTTTACGATTTTGTTTGTATTACAGAGTTACTCTACAGTTTATTAAAACCCGCAAAGATTTATACTTGTGTTAACTCATTCCAGGACACAATTATTTCCTGGACAATGTGTTAAGGCAGATATCACCAACCAGTTGATTAGAGCCATAACTAAGGGGCTTAATTACTGAAAATGTACCGCCTGTTCCCGTTTAATACACCAAGATTTGATATGTAGTTATAGCTTCAGATGTTCTGTCTTGTTGAGGTGACAGACTTTTTAAAACACTTCTTAATATGATTTCTCGCATTCATGACTGTCACAGTCACTCAAAGAGTTATAGATTTCTAGGTAAAGTGAGAGATGATAATAATCCACTTACTTTCTAACCACAGATGTGATGGAAGCAACAGAATATCATTCACTGGAAGCATCGATCGATTACAAATTTACTCTCAAATGTGATCAAGGGTGAAAGACAGACTGGGATGGAGACAAGTGGAAGAAATTTCTGGACCTGGAAAATTGGTTCACATACTATTTCTTTTTAAGATCGCACTTGTTGAAAGAGGCTCTTCATATCAGTCAGTCTGCAGGCAAATCTCCTCTCCTTTTGGGAAGGTGAGTCTAATTATGTATCCACTCTTTGTACAATTAACACTGTTTGTTTCTTGTTTGAATTGTAGTGAGCTCTGGATAACAGCACTATATAAGAACGGTTCAAATAAAAAAATAAAATGCCTACCAAACTGTCTAGTGTTGTCCCTCCCGCCCTCCCCCTATTGGCTGTAGACTGTTAACACTGAGAACTAATGTCTAATGAAGGTGTGCAGCAGCAGATATTCGAGTACAAACATGTTGATATGTGGACTTCTAACTGTTTTTGGACAACGTCCACAATTGTCTGGCAGGTGTATACTGGAAGAGATTTAAAGGAGCTGCAGTCCAACAATTTAATATGGATTACATTACAAGTGTACAAAGTGAACTAAGTGAGGTGTAAATGGTGAAGAATGGAATGCTCATCTATTACCATGTACATGTTTTGAGTACTTAGCTACTGGCAGAACCCGAGAGGTAAAAACTTCATTCTTCAACCACACCTTATGTTAACTGTCATGCATCTGGGCGCACATGACATGAACATCATCCCATGTCTTAAATAGTGAACATCAAGTACAGCAAGTCCAGGACACACATGATCTGTGTCACATCTAAACCAAGCATGCATATTATATGTTCTGCCAGTTTTTTCAATGGCCACACCATGTTTGTGAAATTTTCTGTACATTATGCTGAGTAATGCACGGTTTGCCAGAGATCATGCACTATGAGTCTCTGATTTCAGGACAACTGTAATCTAACCGGACATTAATAAGATTTATCCTCCATGATTGCAGCTTCTATCTGCAGGGAAATTAAATTTAAAATTCAACTCTTACCAGAAAAGGACAAGTCTTCAGTGGATGCATGGTGACCAAACCAGCATGGCTGAAGGTTAGAAAAAATATTGCCTGGTCGTACAAATTGCTACTGAGGCATTCACATGCTAGTGCCGGGATTTGGTGTAAACTGTATGAATTCAGTCAGTTTTACACTTCCACTTTACAACAAGAGGACATAGTCTTAAATTAGAGGGGCAAAGGTTTAAACATATCAAGAAGTATTAATTTATTGAAAGGGTAGTGGATGCATGGAATAGCCTTCCATCTGAAGTGGTAGAGGTTAACACAGTGAGGGAGTTTAAGCATGCGTGGGATAGGCATAAGGCTATCCTAACTATAAGATAAGGCCAGGGACTAATGAGAGTATTTAGAAAATTGGGCAGACTAGGTGGGTTCTTATCTGCCGTCGCATTCTTTGTTTCTATGTTTCTATTTCATTGCTTCTGTCATACCACTGCAGTGTGGCAGCAACAGATTGAATTCTCTGAAAAGAAAAATAAAGTTCTGAATAAAAGTTATTGATAAAATGTCAAACTGTGTGGGGTGACAGTAGGCAGGTGGGAGCTAGGGGGGAGTGTTGTTTTATTGTAACATGCAGAGAGTCAGCGTGAAGGCAGTGCCGGTTACAAAGTAAGCTGTGTCTTTATAGCAGAATTAGCAAATAGATGTATCTTGCTTTGCTATAATAAAATATATGTTCAATGCTTGTAGGGTACTTTGTCATGACAGATTCACAGTAACTATTCAACTAAATCACAGTTTGTTCTACGCAGTAATCTCTCTGCAATATACGTGTTAAAACACAACATTCAATTTGAACACACGCAACTCTGTGCTGAAATATTGTTTAGAATTAGTCGGTTTTTTTTAATAAATCTGATTTACTAATCCACTTTAGTAAGCGTTGTGAAGATTTTATTTAAGCTATATATTGACTGCACATGGCGCCATTAAAGGCATGTTCCAGATGTTTTAGCACCTGCTTTAGCCGCTGAAAAATTTTGCCTAAGCTTTTTTCATCAGTCTCGCTAATTGAGTGTGTCATTTCCTTCCCTATTGACTAATTTTCCTCCTTTATTAGTTTTAAAAAGCATCTTATTTCTTGTTATTCCTTACCTCACTAGTTTCTCAACACACAAACACATTGCTTATATTCCCTCTTCATAGTTTTACTCTTAAACTTTCTTTTTAATTACTTTCTATAAAATGTTTCTTCTCAAATTACAAAACCTACATAAAATACATTTTGGATTCCCCAGTCTGCTTATTTATCATGTAAATTTTATCAACCAGAGCCAGATAGACTGAGCTATCTATCTATCTATCTATCTATCTATCTATCTATCTATCTATCTATCTATCTATCTATCTATCTATATTCTCTCTATCTATCTATCTATCTATCTATCTAACTATCTATCTATCTATCTGTCTGTCTTTCTGTCTATCTGTCTGACTATCTGTTAATACAGCTTTTATTTGTGCCCCAGTCTGCTTATTTATCATGTCAATTTTAGCAACCACAGCAAGATAGATTGCACGATGTATCTATCTATCTATCTATCTATCTATCTATCTATCTATCTATCTATCTATCTATCTATCTAGCTAGCTAGCTATCTATCTGTCTGTCTTTCTGTCTATCTGTCGGACTATCTGTTATACAGCTTTTATTTGTGCTATCTGTCTGTCTGTTCAATCTGTTTGTCTGACCCATCTTTCTGTCTGCGTCATGTATTTCTGTTATATTTGTCTGTCTTTAATTATGTCTGTCTGTCTTTCTATCAAACTAATTCTGAAGAGGACAATTGAGATTCGCAAATACAATAATCTGGTCCGTGAAAAACAAAATCAAAACAGTTGGTGCATTGTAAATAATTAATCAATCTTTCAGACCATGAGGACCCTTCATGGTTGTAATAGAGTGCACAAAAAGAAGAATGGGGTGTTGGTTTATGAGACCCTACAGAGAATGAAACAGATGTGGAATGGTAAACATTCTTAAAAAAAAAAAAAAAAGTATATTAAGCAGGAAAACCAATTAACCGAAATGTATGATTGGGATTACATTAGCCGAGATGTGTGAGGAAGCTTGGAATGAAGCTTAACAATGTGCTCATTCTTAGAAAGTGAGAGAGGTAACAATGTGGATATTAGGTGATCGGTGCCAAATCGAAAGCAGAATGAGATACATTGAAATAGGAACCAGCCAATCTAGCAATTACAGAGAGTAGAAAGCAAAGTGAAATTGTGAGACAGACTAAAAAGAGTTTTTCTTGATTCCTATAACATGTAATAAATGTAGGAAAAGCAAAACTAAACTCATATATTTTAGGTGACAAAAACATAAGAAATGATAGGAGTGATGTATTAGATCCTAATGGCAATTATACTGGAAACATTCTTATAATATTATATCATTTATTAATTCAAAATTTCTGTTGTTTTGTGCAAACCATGGACATTTTAAAGAGTAACACAAAAATTACAATAAAGAAACACAGAATTAAAATTAAATTAAAATGAAAAAAAGAGGTTGTGTCATCAAACATCCCAAAAAGCACTATTAAATAGACATGGAGAGTCGTTTTACATTTCAATTTGGACAAATATGGGGCGACAGAATTCTTGTGCTTTGAACCAAAATATACCTGAATTAAGAGCTAACTGAAACATTCACTCTTTGGTTACTTTTTTCTTAGTTGATCTGTGAACCAAATTGTGGGAAAATGCTAAGTACTGCTAAATATGTACATATTTCATCATGTCTTGTGTTCCAAAACAGGTTGTCCATTTCCCTATCTTGATGTCAGCTACCTGAAAGTGCGTTCCTTATTATCCACTTAGTTATTTTGGTTTTTGACTCAGTTCTGTTTATTGATGTTCCTGATGCCTGTGATCCTAAGATGCGATTTTGTGTATTTCTGTGTTCCTTGACCTTGACTAGTCCCTATTTACTGCTTGTAGTCTGCTTATTGTATCTTTATACAGGAAGTTAGGTCACTCTAAGGAGTAGTAATACATTTCCATTGATACTATTTGTCCCAGGTTTACATTTTAGGGAACACACATCTCGACAGCGTATGTTATGTTAATATTTATAGGGTAACATCAGAGCCCTCCCTTCAAGGTGAAAATAATTCCCTATGTATAAGATAGGTAGGTAAATTAGTCTACGTGGAGCAAATTAACGTTTGCATTACCTTATCATGCAAATAAATAAACTAAAAATGGCTACCCATAATTTTGGTATTGAGGGAATTAGACAGAATGTATTAAACTGCAACATTGGCTTTTATCTTTCTTTTTTCCAATATTCTTTGCCATCTAAGACATACTTACTTTACAGCAATATTTTAAAGCCTCTTAGTAATTCTGGACTCAATGGAGATAACGGTAGATCACAAAAAAGAAACATGTAGATTACATAGTTACATAGCTGAAAAGAGACTTGCGCCCATCAAGTTCAGCCTTCCTCACATATGTTTTTTGCTGTTGATCCAAAAGGAGGCAAAAAAAAAAACAGTTTGAAGCACTTCCAATTTTGCAACAAGCTAGGAAAAAAATTCCTTCTTGACCCCAGAATGGCAGTCAGATTTATCCTTGGATCAAGCAGTTATTACCCTACATTGAAAGATTATATCCTTGAATATTCTGTTTTTGCAAGTATGCATCTAGTAGCTGTTTGAACATCTGTATGGACTCTGATAAAACCACTTCTTCAGGCAGATAATTCCACATTCTGATTGCTCTTACAGTAAAAAAACCTTTCCTTTGCCTTAGACGAAATCTTCTTTCTTCTAGTCTAAACGCATGACCTCGTGTCCTATGTAAAGTCCGGTTTGTGAATAGATTTCCACACAATGGTTTGTATTGGCCTCGAATATATTTGTATGATGTTATCATATCCCCTCTCAGGCGACGTTTTTCTAAACTAAAAAGGTTTAAATTTGTTAACCTTTCTTCATAGCTGATATGTTCCATTCCTTTTATTAATTTTGTAGCCCGCCTCTGCACTTTTTCTAGTGCCATAATATCCTTCTTTAGAACAGGTGCCCAAAATTGCACAGCATATTCAATGTGTGGTCTTAGATAGCTACTATCAGAGGGATTCATCAATCCAAATAGGGAATCTTGCAAGTTTGTCTACAATGAATGGTTCATTTGAAGGTATCTGACTATAAATGTGATCCAATGTTCATTATATTTTACAAGGTTATCAAAGCAATCAATCAACCCAACATACAGTAATCTGGCTTGAAATATCTGGTGAATTATAATATTCTCTTTTCAAGCAGTTGATACATAAAGTCTTTACTGCCACCTCTCCATCCCATGGTACTGTTGTTGAAGGAGGCTAGGATAAATCTGAGATGCATCAAGAGTAGTTAGGATAAATCTGAGGTGCAACAGTTTATGAGTACCGCAATTATGCCAGTGTTCCGTAAAGTATTTTGGCATACTTGATATTAATATTCATGTTTTTCTAGAACTACTTCTACTTCTGTGGTTATGGGTTGTCAAACATCCCCCTATGGACTGCATGACTCAGTAGGAAGACTTTAATTGGTGCTTCTAAACCCCTACTGTCAAATCCAGCCTCATCCAAGTATTCTCAAATGTCTTGTCCTTGGATGCATGTCCAATGTCTGTCTTTACTGTGCAGCAAAGATGCACACAATTCCAGCTGTATATATATTCAGATGTGGGGTGTGTGAATATGAACCTGCACTGCCCATAAAGCATGTTTAGCAGCCATCTGAGGAGTGGCCACTGAAGGTATCCCTAGGTTCTCTGAAAAGCCAGTGTCAACTGCAAAAAGCCTGCAGAGACTGACTATATTCACCAGAAAAACTACATCAAGTTATAGTTGTTCCAATGACTATAGTGTCCCTTTAATACTTTGATATGATTATTTTAAAAGGTGGGTAAATTTCATTATTAAAGTAATTTTATTGTTCAATTTGATAAAGGCTCTGTAAAACAGAAATTGTTGTTTGTTATAAAGTTTGATAAAACAAATTGTTTCATTCTATCTGCTTGAGAATCCCCAAGGAAGTGATAGTATAATTGAAACAATATTTTTGCTCTAAAATCTGGTCGGGTGGGTAACAATCTACGATGTAGCTGAATTGTCTTCAACTCAAAATATACAAACAGGAGATAATCCAATAATAATATTTACAATGTAGAATGAAAGATTAAAAGTAGATTTTTTTTCGTAACCGAACATCTTCTCAATTATACTCAGTTGTAATGATGCTGTGAAGTCTATTAAGAAAAAGAACAGTAATAGTAAATATGTCCTATATTAGGAATATTAATAGCCAAGTTATGTTGTTCTAATATTTTGTATTTCCATGTCATTGCAACTCATTTATCGATTCTCATTAAGATACAACCCTAAATAATGATGGTGAAATGCAAAATACCTGACCAGAACTCTCATGAACCTTTGCTGCTTAACTACTGTATTTGTAACTGTCAATGGTTTAATTGTGACTCGTTAATAGTTAGATGTCCATGAATTACTTACTTCTGGTGTATTCTTTGATTTTTATTTATTTCAGTTTTTGAGAATTTTTGACAATTAGAAATACTCGTAAATATACTGCCATGTTTAATCTATCATTTTATATATAACATCTGCCTTGAGTGCCTTATAATAAACAACTAATTACAATTAAATATAAACAACTAATTACAATTAAATATTAGGAATATGAAAGAACAGTAAATATTTGAAAAGTTTTTTTGCAGTTTAAGATGTTTGTACCTGATGTGGTGTCTTATCACCATTCCCCTTAATTTATTTTTTTTAGTAATGTTTATCTTCTGTCCTGATATTAAAATGTGTGAACACTGACGAATGTCCGTGGATGCTTATGTTTTCTCCTCTACTGTAATATGGATGAGAAAACGAGAACTTTTACAGCCCCCACTGTTCATATATTTTAAAAATTACTTTGCTATTACCCTAGGGTTACATTCCATGCACTTCACTGATTTCTATCTAAAATTCCATTTTCACATATTTCTTATATCTTGATCAGCTTTGAGTGCCACAGGGAGGTGCAATGTATACTTGTCTAATGTTCATTTGGGCTAACACACACGATTCCCTTGGTATTTAAAGGATTGCTCAAATATTTTATTTTTGTTTATTTATTTATTTATTGATTTATTTATTTAGTGCACGATCTAGCACAACGGTGACTAACTTTGGTACTGTAGAGATTTGTGCTGAACCGGATTCCAGGATGGAAAATTACTTTTATAAAAATATAGTTTGCCAATCATTGTATATTTTTTTTTTATCTTAACATGCTATTTCAATTTAGTTTGTGTGTTATTTATATTGTGTATTGTTCACTACATTGTTCTTGTCATTTGAAAACAAATATTACTAGAATAATAACAGTTTTGCAGCAACAGGTAATAGAAAATAATATCAAGAGTTCTAGGTTTTTAATTTCAGATATATGTAACCAAATGTAGAAATTAATATTTATGTCACATGCAGGACTCCTTATTATAAAATATACTGTGATGTCCTAACGTACAACAGTTGTGTTTTCCTTACAGAATTCATTTTGTATTAAAGAAAAATTGTCACTAAATTTGCTAATAAAAGTTGTTTGTTATGTTGTTTTTATATTTCTGCATCCACTTCATCATGTGCATTCATCTTTTTAAGTGTCCCGTGGATAGAAACAGATGAACTTCCATTTTATGACCTCTTTGATATGTCGCAAAAATGTAAGATACACAAAATTATTATGAATCAAAGGGAGGATATTGGGTGAATATTAGTAATCAATATAGTCCAAGCATAATATATACAAAATATTATATTTGCTATTAAATATATCTTAAGAATAACTGTATAATTTTTTGTTTAAAGTACCCATCGTCCTACCTAACATAACATGAACAATGAATAGATAGAAAAATGTATGGTGTCTTTTAAGTAATTTAAGCATTCCAGACTTTAAAGCTATATCATTGGTATATTCCTAAAGAATGCACCTAAGGGTTTATGTTATCCAGTCAACTCACACAACCTATTTCATGCAAACATAATGTGGTATAATGGTTGTGCCATTATCTAGTAGGTCATCTGCATAAGTAGTTCTCCCATCCATTTAAAGGGACACTCCAGGCACCCAGACCACTTCTGCCCATTGGAGTGGTCTGGGTGCCAACTCCCACTACTCCTAACCCTGCAAGTGCAATTATTGCTGTTTTCTATAAACTGCAATAATCACCTTGCATGGTTAACTCCACCTCTAGTGGCTGTCTATTAGACAGCCACTAGAGGGAACTTCCTGAATCATAGCAAAGATTTCCTTTGCTAGAGCGTTGCTGGACGTCCTCACGCTGTGTGAGGACCTCCAGCGTCACTCATTTCCCCATAGGAAAGCATTGAAATTATTTTTCAGTGCTTTCCTATGGGGAGCGCTAATGCACATGCGGGGCATTGCCGCGCATGCGCATTAGGTCTCTCCAGCCAGTGGGTGGGATCAGTCTCGCCCACCGGCCGACGGAGACAGTAGGAGGAGCAGCGCGGAGGAGGAGACAGCGACGAGGGACATCGTCGCTGCCTCAGGTAAGTGACTGAAGGGGTTTTCACCCCTTCAGTAACCGGGGATTGGGGGGTGGGTGGGAGAGGGAACCTCCAGTGCCAGGAAAACAGATTGTTTTCCTAGCACTGGAGATTCCCTTTAAGGATGCTATTTTCATCTTAAGACATTGAAAGGTAAGTACATTTTAAGCTGTATACTTTCTAAAGATTTCTCAGCTCAGTGTATAAATTCTATCCATACCTACCTGATAGTTAATTTTGAAACATTGTAGTCAGTGGGGGTACATGCACAGCCTGGTGCTTTAGTTAGTCACACAATTCTAAGAGTTCAACTAATTTTGTAGAGTGAATGATGTGTGTTCTAGTACAGTCTGAGAGGGGCAGATGATGTTTTTTTTTTGCATTGCACGATAAAATCCTAGACTATGTATACACAGGGTTGGGAACGAGGAGTGAATTGTAAAGCATGCAATTTGAACATCAGTTATACTGTACAATATGATGTAATTATCAGTAAATACACATCCAGAGCTTTACGCGCAATATATAATATGCACAAAAGTAGGGTGTGAGAGAAAAAAAAATCACTTTCAAAATTAGATGAACACTTGGGAAAAAAAGAGCAAAGCATTTTGATGCATATATTTTGTATTCTGTGAGCAAATATCTTCAATCTATTTCATACCACATTGCCTCATTTAACAACCAGAGATTCTCAAAAGGTTTGATTTCTTTTCCATTTGTCAATATTCCAAAGGCTCAGGTAATGCTTTTACTTAGACGTATTCAATAAAAGGATTACAGAAACTAGTGGTGCTCTCACCAAAAATGTCAGAGCAATTTGTTACAAATCAGACCAGCAATTCCTTTTTTTGTAGTGCCACGGATACAAAGGATATGTGCTAATTAACGTTGAATATAGCCTCACAGTTCTATGGACCAGTATTCTTATATTGCAAGCACGCTTTATGGAACTCCGAAAAGCCTTCTATACAACACTCTTAAATATTTTGCAAATCCATTAGCAGGCAAAGTACAAGTTAACATTGCAGAGCTGCTTCCAATATTTAGTAACTTTGTTTTGATCTGTGTAGAAACACAAAAAGATTTTGTATCGATGGCAGATAAATCCATTTCTGACAATTCATGTATTTTGCCTATTCACTATCTCAAAGTGTTCAGCGCATGTTGATTTTGTGTACTGCTCAGTAAAAAGGTATATCTATCCCAAGAGTATTAATCATCTATCACCACTGCTTGAAAGCTGTTTAACATGTTTGAATTCATTATTTTCTAACGTTATTAATTTAGCCTGCTCTGCAAAAAACAGAGCATACAATGCAAATTATCTTAAAGGAACACTCCACTGAATTTTTTTTTTTAATTTAGTAGATACTCTCTGCCCCAACCCCCTACCCCCCCCCCCCCCAAAAAAAAATGTCCATGTTTTCTTTGGGAGTATATAACAAAAATACTTTGCAAAAGCTGCAGATCTGCTATCTGCAGCCTTTGCATGCCCTCCTATTTATTCCCAGGATGGACTTTTAGTCTGTGCCTGGGAATACTGCCATCAGAGGCTTGTTATTGATAAAATTTATAAAATTTATAAAATAAAAAAGTTTATTCTACGAGGAGTTTAAGTTTTTATGCGGTTGACTACGTAGTAAATGAAATAACAGAACTGTGGAATGCCAAGAGGTCATGGATACGTATATTGTATGTAAGTATTCAATTTCCTTGACTACAATAAAAACTCAAGTAAACATGGAAATAGAAATCATGCTATAAGAAAACATTAGCAGTATAGGTTGATAATTTAAATACTAGAAAGAGATGCACTCAGACGTCAACTCAAAAACTTGTTCCCCATTTTTCCTTATAATCTGGAACTTCCTAAAAAAAGTTTTTCTTTGGCATTCATGAAAAATACAGAAAAATAAAAAAAAAATTGTGGCTACATTTAGTATATTAAATAGACTTGAGATTTGGTTTGGTCCAAAATGAAAATTAGTTGAATTTCAGCGAATTTGATGCCCTTTTGAATTTTCTAAATTAGTCTATGCAAATTCTAAATAAGCCAAATAGTGTGATAGGCGAGCCATTTTGGGTGGTTTGAATTTCAGGCTGCTGCTAGTAGCCACTGCCACACAAAGGGACACTACAGTCACTAGAACTACAGTTTATTGTATTTGTTCTGGTAAGTAGAATCATTCCCTTAAGGCTTTTTTTCAGAGAAAAGGCAGTGTTCACATTACAGCCTAGGGATACCTCCACTGGCCACTCCTCAGCTGGATACTAGAGGTGCTTCCTGGGGCAGTGCTGTACAGTGTGAGTGACATTCAGTGTCTCCACCCTCTGCATGGAGACACTAAACTTTCCTCATAGAGATGCATTGATTCAATGGATCTCTATTTGGAGATGCTGATTGGCTGGGCCGGCATTTGGCCCCATTCCTACCCCGCCTCCCTGGCAATCTATGGGAAAGCATTGTATTGGCTGAGATCATCAATTCTTATGATGTCAGCCAAAGAGGCGGATTGGGGGAGGTGCCAGAGCCTGGGGAATCCGCACAGTGCAGGAAAACAATTATGTTTTAATACTTTCTAAGGGGGCTCTGGGGGGCAAGCCACCTAGATGGTGTTTTTAACACTATAGGGTCAGGAATACATGTTTGTGTTCCTGAAACTATAGTGTTCCTTTAACATCAACAATGAATCACTAATTTGCAGTTTAAGAGTTGTTATTTTTTGTTAAAGATACACATTTTAGGGCTTTCCCAGTAATATTGGGTCTGGAGCTTTGTAATCTGAACTGTATTCACCCTAAACAAGTCTAATATTCAACAGACAAAATATGTAGAGGGTGCCACTGCATGTAAACTTTTTGAACTGCTACATTTTTGATTTTGCAAACAAGTGGAATTCCTGCATATTTTCTTTAACCTACATCGCAACCGTAAATTAAAGGTCAGTTAGCAATAGTATTTGTTTATTTTGAACATGATTGACACTTTTAAGTTTTATAATTATCCTTGTTAAAATGAATGCAAATTACCTAATCAGCAGATGCAGCAGTGTGTGATAATGTGAAGTCAAGCAAGGATTCTCGATGAAGAATTCATTAGCATGCATTGGTTTCAGTGATTTGATGATGTAATATTACTGCAAAGTAGATACATTAAACTGTGTTAAAATGTAGTTGCAGTCAATGTACAATATGCATAGTTATTTTGCTATTCTATAAATATTTTGTAAAATAAAGATTATATCAAAACCCCCTATTTACATCTAATTTAACATTATGTACACTGATAAAGCTAGGCTAACATATCGTTTAAAATATAGAAATACTATGCTTGATTCATCCCAAAAAGCACAAAAATTACAATGAAAACAAGTCAATAACTTCATGTTGCTGCTTTTCAGTTGTGTAATTAAGGCAACTGTTGAACAGAAGGAGCTAAATGGCATTGCTTAAACGGTGGGCTTAAAACTATCAACTGTCAGTGTTGAGAAGGTACGGTATATTAAACAATATATGTGTAGTATTCTATTGATGCGAATAACTATGTATTTTCCATCATACATCAAGAATTTAGTTTGTTGACATAATTTTCTAGATTTATAAAGTGGAAGAATAATTAAAATTAACAGAATACGATTAGATTATGAAAACCTTATCTTTTTTTCATTGTTTTTATTTTCTTTCCCAACAATAAAAACACAGATTTTTTTTTCAATTCCTATACCGATTAATCTACAAAACGTGCTACTTAGAAAGCTATTATTCCAGCTTTCCTTCCTTGCAGCCAGACAGACGTGTGCTCACATCATACAGCACTGTATTTTAATTATGGACCACATTAGATGCACAGAAGGGTGTTTAGTGCACCAAATGATCTATGAAGGGGAATGCAATTGACACTTCCAGAGACCTAACAGTTTCTGTTTTATTTGTGTTTTATACAATTTAACCAACAGAAAACACACTGCACCTTAATCGTGGTAATTAATTTAGCATGCATTTTAGTCCTAATTAATCATCTTTTCAATATTAAATGAAATTTAGGCAGAAATATATATGCTGATCTATCTATCTATCTATCTATCTATCTATATATCTATCTGTCAATGTTTGTCTGTATATCTGTCTGTCTGTTTCTGTCTGTCAGTCTCTGTCTGTATGTGTCTCTGTCTGTCTGGCTCTGTCTGTCTGTCTGTCTACCACGAAAACTAATACAAAATGTTTAGATTAAATTATTACTTATAGAGCTCCAATATTTGTACCAGAAGTATATAAACACACATTGTTAGTAGAATAGATGCTCTCTGTCTGGATTCTGTGAGAGAGTAATTATGCATAAGGTCCAATTATAGTATAATTACCATATTCTACCCATGTCCATTATGTTAGTAATTAATACAAAGTGACAAGAACTCTGACTGTATTTAAATATACAAAGAAATCTTTCACAATAAATTGCATGGTGGCATAAGTAATAAGGTACTAAGCAGAACTAATATTATGCAAATAAATTCCAGGGATAGGATTAGAATGGTGAGCAGTATGGTTGTGGCTTTCATATGACAATAAATGGGGTGATCTAAATTGTGTTTTACTTCCTTTTATTTCCATAAGGATAATTTAATAAAATAGGTACATATTAGATACTTACAATTTTTATATGTTCTGGGATCAGGAAATTAATAAGCTGGAAAGTCTGGAAGATATCTGCTCGTGCAGAGTATCTCAAAAATAGCTTAGACTACAGAGCATGAAAGATAAACATAGTCAACAGTTTTTCTTGTTTTCGATGAATAAGCAAGACCTTACTTTGCACTTCATGGATAAACTAGACCTTTGGTTGCTTTACATGGATAAGAAAGACCTTAAGTTGTTTTCTACTGGTAAGTAAGATCTTTCACTGCTCTCTATGGATAAGTGCAGTAGTGATTGTACAGCCTCTCCCCCGATAGAATTAATAAATAAAATACAAATCTTACACTCTTAATCCAAGATTTCTCTACATGTAAGTAGATGTCGAGTTTTAAAATTCTCTTTAAAGAGGAGTAACGGATAGACCATGGCATGCATGGCGGAAAAAATTGTTTCGCTGAATCAATTCATACAAAAAAAAATGGTCAAGAAGTGCAAAATTTGGCCATGGGTAAGTCCAGCTCAGACCATTTTAATTATATCTCTGCATCCTACACCGTTAGGATTTCAGGCACATAAAGAAATTGATGTTTTATTGTAGTAATAGCAGAGGGCATATATATGTGTCAAAATATCACAAAGCTTTAGCATTTACTTAATCAAGTATTCAATTGAAGTCCAAAATAATCACAAGTACATTGAAGTAATATCAAAATAGTTAAATGCAGTATACTAGTGAGAGTTGCCAAACAGAAAGAGATATGGTAATAGGAAGACATGGAGAAAATCACAGGAAGGATGTCGAGAGAGTTATAGGATTCAGAAGGAAATGTAAGTATATTTAAGTATAAAATAAGTATGAAATCAGTGGTTTAATCCAAAAGTTAATTACATTATGCAATGGAACAGCATACATTCAATTTCCATTAGCATGTGCCCCAAAATGGCAATGTTTCTCTCTAAAAATGATAACAGGAGAAAAATCATGGCATTCAAGTCTATGATTAAGTCAATTTACATGATGAAACACGTTAGATGATGATGTCGATGTTTGTTACTGTGGTTTGATTTTTCAGTTCGATGTTGCATCAAATGAAGTCATAATAAACTATCAGTATTTTGAATTCTCTCATCCTTGGATTATGACTACCTGATAAATACCAGATATGTGTTTTTATTTGCTATTATCTAAAGGTGCCTGAGAAGTTAGGTGCTGTATGATGCCGCCATCCTTCTAAACACATTGGAGACTTTTTATCAGCTTTAAGTCAGCATTTCTGTTTTCACTATAAATCTACCTTCTTTGGAGATTGTTACTAAGATCCCATTACTTTGCCCTTCTTTGGTCTAATCGTTTCTCCATTGAATACTCTTGGTCTTGTTTTTTACTAGCTTAGGTTAGCACACAGATTTCCAGCTGTTGAAGGATATCATCATTCAGAGAGATCCAACGGGTAAGAGGAGATGCTAGTTTAATCCATATTATATTATAAACAAATTATCATCATTAGTACCCAATTCTACATTGTTTAGAGGATAAGTTGATCTAAAATATCACTTTTCCTAAGGGCAATACAGGCAAAAAGCATACAGAATGATAGATGCAAATATAATGGAGAAACTATTTAAATTAAATGGTGCAGCATACATTTTACACACTAAAGGTTATATTTGAGGCTCTAACAAGGGCCAACTATAAATTGAAAATAATCCAGCAGATATAAGATGATTTAGTCATTCTAAACAAGGAAATAGATAGGAATGTTAGGTACTTTTATTCTGCCTCTATCCATGTTTCTTGCTCATGGACTGCATCCTCTCTGGATGACATTATGACATTGCATACCCCCTGAGAAATTCACAGACATGTTACCCAAATTGTGAGTATCCATCCGGGATAAAACCAATTTTGCTATAGCAAGGAAATTGCACTATGGGATGTATACCTTCGTTAGTTATATATTTATCTCACTTGTACGAGTCTTCTATGAATCTGAATTTTCCACAATCATTATCCTTGCATCGATTTATCTCATTAAATGAGTTTGCTAATGTTTCCGATTGATCAAAGGTTTAATCATTGGCATGGCTTAAATGTATGATAAAACCCTTTTTGCTGTTACAAACCTTCCTGAGAAGGCTTACACCCTCCAAATACTATTCACTTAAAGGACCACTATAGTGCCAGGAAAACAAACTTGTTTTCCTGGCACTACTGGGTCTTTGGGTCCCCCCACCCTCAAGGTCCCCCTCCTGTCGGGCTCTAGGGAGAGGAAGGGGTTAAATTCTTACCTTTCTCCAGTGCCTCTCCTCCCTCTTCTGACGTCATCTGCCGAATGCGCATGCGTGGCAAGAGCCGCGCGAGCATTCAATCAGTCCATAGGAAAGCATTTCTTAATGCTTTCCTATGGACGGCAGCGTCTTCTCACTGTGAAAATCACAGTGAGAAGTGCGGAAGCGCCTCTAGCGGCTGTCAATGAGACAGCCACTAGAGATTGGATTAACCCTAGTATAAACATAGCAGTTTCTATGAAACTGCTATGTTCACAGCTGCAGGGTTAACCCTAGATGGACCTGGCACCCAGACCACTTCATTGAGCTGAAGTGGTCTGGGTGCCTATAGTGGTCCTTTAAGTTTCTTAACCCAATGAGTAGACACTAAAAGGGAACCTCTACCTATGAAGTCATTAAAAAATATCACTACCTTTATTATTCCATTGACAATTCGTAAAGACCATGAGTATCAAGAGGAGAGGAAGGCAGTTTGATGTGTTTTCCACATGTTAGCCCTTTAACAAAGAAACTTCCTGATTGATCAGATCGAATTTACCTCTGGAAGCTGGACTTGATCTGTTTCTGTTTTCATTGGGTATGATTTATGAATATCCGACTATGGACTTCCTGCAGCAATCCTGAGTGACTGGACCTAATTTATTTTATCTACTAAACTGGGTTTTGCCAACTCTGACCCTTATAAGCACCTGGATTCCTAAGTGAGAGTGTGGTATCCTCCATTTGTGAATTAACACTGTCACATTTGGACCAATATCTGTTACCACTATGTAGAAGATGTCTAGGCTTTTTAAGCCAGGCCATTCAAATGTCCAGTAGCAGTGCTTTCTGTTTCTTCTCTGTCTCTGGGGTCTAATCTGTCCTGAAATTGAGGAGGGGATATGTTAGTAAAGTGGAAGGATAAAATACACTGAATAAATCTGTGTATTAGGATATTAGGACCATGAAATGTATTTGTAAAACTGCCCTTATACCATTATTCTCCTGGATCAGGAGATTAAATTATTGGCAGCTGTGCATATTATTAGTCATTTACCAAAGCAGATGGAGCTCCCTTTAGAAATTAAACAATTGGCAAGCATTTGTTTACAATCAGTATCTGATGTGAAGCTACTTACATAGTTTTATTAATGCATTGTGTGGCTTATGATGGCTGCACACGAATAAACTGTGCGTTTATAGTGTAGTATTAATTAAGTCCAAATTGACAAGTCATGAGAGGCCAGCCATAAAAAGGACAGATTTCATGTCGTAATAAATACAATGAATGTAAAATAGCATAACATACATAGGATCCTCACTGTGTCTGCATATAATGGAGAAAGTCCAAAAGGAATAAGCGAATGTTAAGTTTAACTTAAGATAAATGTAACTTATCTTATATCCCACAGTCAGTGGCGTACCAACTAGGGTCGCAAGGGTCGCAGCTGCGACCGGGCCCATCACTCCAGGGGACCCTGCCGCAGGTGTGACCCCTGGGACAGTGGACCACTGGACCAGGGCTTCCTTCATGGGGTAGAACCCTTTCACTTGAGGGAATTTGAGCCTGGGCCCCTTACATGCACACAGACCAGGTCAAGGAGATCTTTTGATCTCCCTCCTTGGGCCTTTGTAGAGCTGCACAGCAGGAAGGGGAGGAGGCTCTCTGCCTTCACCTCCGGGGATGGCCGAGTCCTTGTTTTCAGAACGCTGCCATGGTAACCATGGCAATGCTTGATTGCACGTGGTGCTGAGACTCGAGAGAAAAGCCTTCACTCGGCAGAGGTGAAGGCAGGGAGCCTCTACAGCACCACTGGACCACCAGGGAATATGCTGCCCCCTCCCTGGATACTGGTAAGAGATAGGGAGGGGGTAATTTAATTAAAAAAATGAAATTAACAAAATAAATATAAAAGCCCCCGCAAAACTTGGCCCCTATCCTACCCAGCAAACACTCTCTCACACACAATCCCTGCATTTCTACATACACACACAATGCATCCATACATAGACAATACATACATACACAATGCATCCATGCGTAATACTGTTAGAAAGAATTCCAAGTGATTTATCTAAAGAAGTCACCATTAAAGTCTATGAAAAGTATTGAACAACACTCAACTCTCAATTCATCGTGGTGCCAAGACTCAAGAGAAAATACTTCACCAGGCAGAGGTGAAGGCAGAGAACCTCTGCAGCACCACTGGACCACCAGGGAATATGCGGCCCCTTCCCTGGATACTGGTAAGAGACAGGGAGGGGGTAATTTAATAAAAACTTTAAATTAACAAAATAAATATACATACACTGTACATACATACACAATGCATGCATACATAATACTGTTAGAAAGAATTCCGAGTGATTTATCTAAAGAAGTCACCATTGAAGTCACCATTGAAGTCTATGAAAAGTAGGCACACACATACACACACACACAATACATCCCTACACACACACACACTGCATCCCTACACACACCCACACACACACACACACACACTGCATCCTTACACACACAGAAACACACAGTGCATCCTTCACACACACACACACAGAAACACACAATACATCCCGTGCAAACACAGAAACAGACATTACTTACTTTACAGTAGTGGGAAGAGAATGACACACATAGATGGGCTGGGGGAAAAATAACACACATGGTGGGACTGGGAGGGAGGGTAGGACACAAATGGAGGGGCTGGGGGGGGGGGGGGGGGGGAGATGAATGGAGGGGCTACGCCTCTGTCCAGAGTGCCCTGGTCTTGCCATGGCCACTGCTCCACACCTGGCCCCTAGCCATCAATCAGCTTATTTTCCATCAATTATCCTTTTTTTGGTGTCATGGGTGGAATTCTGAATCACAAAATGAAATGGACATGTTCGCCATTGTGTGTTTTGATTGGTTTGTGATTTGGGTACACTTTGGCTCAGAGTTCGAAAATTTGACTAAACACTCGATAGCCCCAAATTCAGATGAAACGCAGTTCACGTTGAAATGAAATATTCAAAAAGTTGAAGTTGTGTGTATATTAAGAACTTGAACTTAAAAATAATAGAGATAAAGATAGGTGCTAATACCTTAGGATACTTTCAGTATTGGTAACTCGTGGTCCACATATGTTATGATACGTGTATAGTTCAAGATTTCCAATCTTTAATTATTTAAAACAATAAAAAAACACAACACAACACAGTGTAAAACCGTACATAAAAGTTCCATAAAAAGGTATATATTGCACTCACAAGTCTAAATCGACCTCCAATAGGTAGTCTGCTGGTGTGTTCGATGGTCCACATTGTACAGTGATCCTTTGTGGTATCTTGATAGTAGAGAACCGGATCCTGATGTGGATATGGAAACAGACTGGGAAAAAAATATCACACATTGATCATACATACCGATGCTTTTATCCTCGTGACTTTCTCAAGGTAGAGCTCAAGAGGACAAAACCGAAAAGCTTAAGCTATTAACAGTTTAATTGATATGCTTTTCTGAAGAAGTGAGTTTTCAATGTTTTTTTGAAGGAATGGAGACTGTATGAGCATAATCTCTACTCCATAAACTATTTTTTTTTTAAATATGATTTTTTATTGTTTTTGATGTAGACAATTTCTAGTGAAAAGACTCGACAGAGAGACTCGCAGGTCTCAAGCGCACTCTTATACGTAAAAAGGGAAGTAGGAATGCAAAGTGTAAGATGAACACTTCTAAGGTGCAGATATAAAAATATATACAACCTTATAATGATGAAGTAAGCGATATCTATATAAAATAAATAAATCGCATATAGTGTATTACAGAACCAAAGTGTTATGACACGCAAGATGATATTATGGAACTCACAAGATTGCAATGTAAAACAGGCCCATCATCCTCAGTCAGGCAGGATCTTCAGTATATATGGAGTAACAAACTCTTCTATGGACTTGGAATAGAAGAAACCAAATGATAGTGCAGACAGAAATTATATAGAGAAAAATTTAATGTACAAATGCACTTACAAAAGGATCCAAGTAAAACAGCATAAAATCCACACTAAGGTGGAATCAACAGCATCAAAGTAAGTCCCCAAGTGGTGTAATCCGACGCGTTTCGTCTAGGTGACTTCCTCAGGGATTGTGGCTCGCAGGCCTCAATTATCACATAGCGTTGTTATAACATCCTTATTTTCCTGTGTCTAATAGGTTTTCCAATGACCTGAGTGGTAGTGTAGTTTATTTGGGCTCTCAGGTCTAGGGTTCTAGGTGGCATAATGCTTTCCTCCTGGCGCTCTGCTGGGTTTGTGTTGTACCAGCGCTGTCTCTGCGAGTGTGTCTTGCCCACCCTCCTATGCCCTGTATCCTTGTCATATTGTTGCTCATTTTTCTTTCTGGGTTAGTTAATATTCTCGGCCTATCTGACAAGTTTGTGTGTCTTTTCTCATATGTAGTACCATTTTACTCAGGTGGATGTAGCTATGGATGTTGTAGCCAGTCTGTACTATTCTGCTCCTGAGGGTCTCTTCTTCTGTGTCCTGGTCCTCTGGTGGTCTATGTGTGTATTCGTTGTCTTTGTTGTTTTTGGTCTTTATATGTATTGATGTTCGTCAATCTAATAGTTTGCGTGTGTGTTGCCTTGTTATATTATGTTCTGTTTTCCCTTTCGGGTTCCCAGCTCGCGGGCGCGTTGGTGGAATGTGGTTTTGACTGTTTTACCCGGTGTTGGTGTGCTAGTCTCTCTTATCCTTGTTGCCTGTGTTTTTTGGTTAGTGTGGGTCGGTGGGTGCCAGTATCCTAATCGGTGCGATCTCTATCTACTTCATGTGTTTCTTACTCCATAAACTATTAATGCCTGATTTTTGGCAGACACCAATATTCACTATGTATGGGACCTATACCAGTGTAATGATTTTTACATGTTGATGGATTTTTAAGAATTAACTTTCTGAATAGAAACAACTAATTTCTTACAAGCAACCATCAGCAAGATATTTCTCACATTTTGTTTTTATGTATCATGTATACCTACTGTATGATATTGCTACATTTCTTTATTGCTATTTTTCTGAAGATGTTAGAAGCACTGCCAGATGAACAATGTCCCAACATTGGAAGTACTTTTAAAAACAACATAGGATGAAAGAACAAAAAAAAGCAAAGTCCTTTAAATTTACATTTTAAGTTATCCCTTAAGGTTCAATACTTTTCATAGACTTTAATGGTGACTTCTTTAGATAAATCACTTGAAATTCTTTCTAACAGTATTGAATCATATAGAAAGTGTATTAGAATCAAGGCCTTTTTTATGTTAGGTATACATATTGTTTTACCTTTTATTTAAATGTATTGCTTAATTTCACATCCTAAAAGAGAAACATAGTAACATAACCACAAACATATTATAAGAAAACATCCAATTACTTAATCTTGCAGTGCATTCTGTAAATGCTGTGTTTCTCATGAATACATTCATAAATTGTATTGTCTAAAAGATTTTTTTCTACATAATTGCTTTTTTTTTCTGCACACATGACTGTTCTATGACCTATAACTGGAGCATATTTTCTCTCCATGTGTTGACTTATGAGCCTACCATGTGTTTACTTAGCCTGCTTGGCTTCAGCAATGCTTTCAAGCTCCACTGGATACAAGTTATTTTACAGTTATTTTTGCATTATACTTTTCCTTTTCTTGTTTTTTTTTTATCCTGCTCTTTTTATTTATAACCATGAAATCAAGATAAAAAAAAAAACTAAAACGGCAATTTGCTCACTAAATAATTTTAGATTTACAAACTGTTACATATTTTACAAAGAGCTACTCTGTCTATACATATTTATAATTATATTAATAATAATAAAACATCTTAGTTTGTTATGTAAATGTCTACCTTAAAGGGCCCCCTTAGCACTACAGTGCACTGTAGTGTTTATGGTGCAAATAGTCTTTGGGCTCCATCTCCTTCACTGGTATCAAACTATTTTCTAGTATCAACAAGCCTGCCCTATCTCCTGCTGTTCGGCTACTGCAAAAGTGAATATCCTCATCAACTATACAACTTTGGAGGACAATGTTAGGCTCAAAGCCCTGGGCTTATCTTCCCTCGTCTTCTGGGCGCTGCTTGATATGAGAGTTTCTAGGCTTCGCGTATGAAAAACTATGTTAGCGATGACCCAGTCCTTTAAAAATGCATTATTCAGATAATATATTCCAAAGTATGCAAAATAAGTGCAAAGTACTGACATTTGTTGGTACGAAGATGCTTTCATTTATGAGTTAAAGTCCTATAGCATTATATTTTTGCTTTAATTTACCAAGAACCTGCCAATTCTAAAAAAATAATCATGGGTGGTCTTAGACATGAATTTTATACATACACTTATCTTAGAAATATTCATAAATTAATTATCAGAATTTATTGCTTTTGAACCTTTAGTCTTTCTGGTTAAAGTGGTAATCCAGCTATAGGTCTAGCCATCAGATATCTGTGGCTACATTGACTGCACATGGTGTATTAATCTTATTTATCAACTTCAGAGACCTGAAGCTAACATTTTGCAAGTTAATATTTCAGAAAAAAACTGTCATGAAATTACTGGTTTAAGGATGTGTACAACTTTTGAGGTTCAACAAGCCACTTAGAAGTCAAGGTCAAGTCAATGCTCAATAAACAACCAACTTGTTATATTTACAACCGGTAAGTAGCTACATCTCCAGCCAAGCTGTTTTTTACTAAGCAGTTCTGTGCAGTTAACCGATGTAAGGTTGCAACTTCAAGTGAACAGTCAACATGAATGTAATTTAACATTGGTTACAGACTTGGTGTAACTTGACATTTAGTAAATTAAGTTATTAAATCATGTAATTTGTGACTTGATTAAGGTTTCCATCCAAACGATCTCAGTTATTTTAAATTAAATTAAAATGATCAATTTAAGACTGTTCAGACCTTACTAAGCAAAAAAACACTTCAGTAACTATCAGATTAAATATTTTGAATTATTCTAATTAATTTTATATTTATAACATTATTTAGGTGTGCTATCAATGATATGACTATGATCTACTTTAAATGTTTCACATATTGGAGCTAGAAAGTTAAACCCTAGGTGTATTTAGATAAACCAGAATTACTCAGTAACTTATGTAGAGTTATTATTATTATTATTATTATTACTACCATTTATATAGCATCAACAGATTCTGTAGCACTTTACAATGTTATGAGGGGGGGGGGGATTTAACTATAAATAGGACAATTACAAGAAAACTTACAGGAACGATAGGTTGAAGAGGACCCTGCTCAAACGAGCTTACAGTCTATAGGAGGTGGGGTATAAAACACATTAGGACAGGAAATAGCAATCAAATAAGGTGGGAGTGAAGCAGAGCTGGAGGAGAGAGTAAAGTGCTGCCCTTTAAGAGAGAGCAAGAGACAGGTATGTGAGGTAGAGGTTACTCTGGGAGGCCACATGCTTTCCTAAAGAGATGTGTCTTAAGGCACTTCTTAAACGATTGTAGACTGGGGAGAGTCTGATGGTGTTAGGCAGACTATTCCATGGGAAGGGAGCCACCCACGAGAAGTCCTGCAAACGTGAGTTGGCCATATGGGTGCGAGCAGTGGACAGGAGAAGGTCACGGGCAGAGCGGAGAGACAGAGTAGGGGCATACCTATGGATCTGTGAAGAGATATTAGAGGGGCTAGAATTGTTCAGTGCGAGGGTAAGAGAGGGTTACAATAATTCATGGGGTAAATTACTAGTGCATGGACAAGCTCCTTGGTAGCATCTTGCATAAGAAAGGGGCAAAAGCGGGCTATGTTTTTAAGATGGAATCTACAGGATTTGGCAACATACTGGATGTGAGGCTCAATGGTGAGGCCAGAATCAAGTATGATGCCAAGACAGTACGCTTGCAATGATGGACTTACATGGATATCACTAACTTGAAGGGAGAGCGAAAGAGGAGGATCAGTATTAGGAGGAGGAAGGACAAGGAGCTCAGTTTTAGAGAGATCTGAGTTTCAGAAAGTGGGAGGACATACAGTCAGAGATGGAAGAAAGGGAAGCAGTGACACGTTGCAGGACGGCAGGGAAGAGGTCCAGGGAGGAGAGATATATCTGGGTGTCACCAGCGTACGGGTGGTAGTTGAATCCAAATGAGGTGATAAGTTTGCCAAGAGAAGATATAAGGGGACCAAGGACAGAGCCTTGGGGGACTCCAACTGAGACAGGATGAGGGGAGGAGGTATCATCAGAAAAGGAGACACTAATTGAGCGTTGGGAAAGATAAGATGAAAACCACGAGAGGACAGAGTCACAGAGACCGAGTGATTGAAGAGTTTGAAGAAGTTGGTAAAAGGTGTCAAAAGCAGCAGAGGGGTCAAGAATAGTTGGTATGGAGTAGGTTGTTAGTAATTTTGCTAAGAGTAGTTTCAATAGATTGGAGAGGGAGGAAGCCAGATTGAAGAGGGTCAAGGAGCGAGTTGGATTTGAGGAAGTGAGACATATGGGTAAAGACAAGTCTTTCCAGAAGCTTTGAAGGAAAAGGGAGGAGGGACATGGGACGATAGTTAGAGGGGGAGGACGGGTTAAGAGATGTTTTTTTCAGGATGGGTACTACAGTGGCATGTTTAACCCCTTAAGGACCAAACTTCTGGAATAAAAGGGAATCATGACATGTCACACATGTCATGTGTCCTTAAGGGGTTAAGGTTGGCAGGGACAACGCCAGAAGAGAAAGAACAGTTGAAGATGTGTGTTAAGGAAGGCACAAGACAGGGGGAGAGAGATCTGATAAGGTGAGATGGGATAGGATTGAGCAGGCAAGTGGAGGGGCGATAGGAAAGGAGAAGCACAGCAACCTCTTGTTCAGTAGCCGGGGAGAAAATCTGAAGGGTAGGAAAGGCATGATCAACGTGTGGTTGAGAAAGAGAATAGCAAGGTGGGGAGAATTCTTTCCTTAGCTGTTCAATCTTGTCGGTAAAGTAGCATGCAAAGCTATCGGTTGTAAGGTTAGTTTGGGGGGTGGCCACAGCAGGGCAAAGAAGAGAGCTAAAGGTGTCAAAGAGACGCCTGGGATTGCGGGAGCAAGAACTAATGAGAGAGGAAAAGTATGGCTGTTTGGCGAGGGCAAGGGCTGTGCTGTATGAACACAATATGAATCTATAATGGAGATAGTCTGCCTGGGTGCGAGACTTTCTCCAGGAGCATTCAGCACAATGGGAGCATCTTTGCAGGTAGCGTGTTGATTTGGTATGCCACGGTTGGGGGCGTGCCCTCCTCGAAGTGCATGTTTGGAGCAGGGCTGCAGCGTTCAAGACAGAGTAGTGGGTAATGTTATATGTGGAGATGGCCAGTAAGGGACAGGAAAGGGAAAGGATGGATAGCAATTGTTAATTAATATCAGCTGACAGATGCTGGGGGTCAATAGAATTAAGGTTCCTCCTTAATTCCTTAAGTTGAGGGGGGTTAGACTGAGATTGTTGGGTGAGGGGGTACTAGAGAGCAAACAATACGAGGTGGGTTAATGAGAATATTGAAGTTCCCGAGAATTAGGTATGGAATATTAGAAGAGAGGAAGTAGGGTAGCCAAGCAGCAAAGTGGTCAGCGAAGAGGAGAGGGGAACCAGGGAGGCAATAAATAACGACAATGCTAGGAGAGAAAGGTTTGAAGATGAATCAAATTAATTTCAAATGATGGGAAAGAGAGGGAATGAGGGGTGGGTAGAGGTTTGAAGGAGCAGTGAGGTGAGAGGAGAAACCCTACACCACCACCACTTTTACATTCAGAGTGTCTTGGCTTGTGGGTAAGATAAGGACCACCAAAGGATAAAGATGCAGGAGTAGCAGTGTCAGAGAGGAAGAGCCATGTTTCTGTTAAGGCAAGTAAATCTAGGGAACTAGAGATGAAGAGGTCGTGGACAGCAGTGGATTTTGTAATATTGCAAACAGAATGTGCATTCCAGACGGCAGTATTGAAGGAGGATTTAGAGGAAGAGTAACATGAGATGGGTATGAGATTGGTGTAGTTCCTTGAGTTAGTACGTGGTGGGTTTGCTGAGATTGGACTAGGGTTTGGAGAGACATCACCAGCTGCTAGGAACAGAAGGATAGAAAGGATGTGAAGGTGGGAGTAGGATTCAAAAGTTTTGTAGTAGGGTATGTATAAAGAGTAGTGATGTCCCGAACAGTTCGCTGGCGAATAGTTCCTGGCGAACATAGCTTGTTCGCGTTTGCCGCGGACGGCGAACATATGCGATGTTCGGTCCGCCCCCTATTCATCATCATTGAGTAAACTTTGACCCTGTACCTCACAGTCAGCAGACACATTCCAGCCAATCAGCAGCATACCCTCCCTCCCAGACCCTCCCACCTCCTAGACAGCATACAATTTAGATTAATTCTGAAGCTGCATTCTTTTTTTTTTTTTTTTTTCAGACAGAAGTGTGTTATATTTGAGCATGCTAGGCTGAACGTGCGTATATCATGGCTAGTTGCCCTGAGGGTATGAGTATATAGCAGTACATTGTTGTGAAAGATGGCTGTCATGTTAAGGGTGTAGCTTGCACGTTATAAACTCTGTATTTATATCAGCAGCTCCACCACTAGTTATAAATCAAGTGTGAGTCACCCCATGAGATGAGACTATTGAATAACATAATACATGAACGGTTAAGGTAAAGGCATGTAAGGAACTACGACACTAAACTCTTTAGGAGGTGAAATAATGACATGTTTAAACGCTTGCTACTTTACGATTAGTTAATGTGCAGAGAGCAGTTCATATGATCAAAGGCATGGTGTGGAGGATCGGCTATAGTGGGGCATGCTTGGCAGGCTGCTGTTTACTGCTTGTGCTCATCCGATCCCTTATGGGCGCCAGGTGCAGACCCTGGGAGTCCCTGATACCTGGAACAACAAAGGCAAGTCTCTGGCTGAGTGCCGGGTTCACGGCTTGAGGTGGTGGAAGCTTGTTTTGTCGGGTGGTCGGATCTCTCCCGGTAGTGCTTCACGTCCGGTGCGGGATTGTGGTGGCTTAAGGTGGAGGCGAGTGCTTGACGTGGGGCAGGCTCTGCATTTCTGTTTGTGCCTCCGGTCCAGTCTTCGACGCCTTTTGCGTTGGTGGATTTTAATGGGGACTGCTTCGCTTAGCTGTGGTGGAGCTTGTTGGGGCTGTGGTGGAGCTTGTTGGGGCTTCCTGCTTCTTATTTGCTTCCAAAATTGATTAAAGTCTGTCCAGCTTATACTCAATATCCTGCCATGCTTTGCTGGTACCAGGAGGACATGCGGCTGCCGCCATATTGGGAGAGTCGCAGATGAGTATGTCAGCCGCGGCGGCTGTGCTCTGTGCATCCATTAGCTCCAGACAGCCTCTCGGGGGTGGACCGGGATAACCCCCACCGGTCTGAGGGGGGGTAACGGAGCTCCTGCCGGGAAGTAGCTGCTCCTGGGCATCCCAGGATCGGGAGACCGGCCGCCTCTCCCGCCCGGTGAGCACCAGGCCACACTTGCCACGCAAAGGTAAGTAAGACTCTGTCAAGTTGCTGACCGCTATTAAGCATGTCGGGTCGGTCAGGTTGGAGCAACAGTGCTGGGTCATCCCCTTCTGGGGTGAAATTTGCTTGTTGATAGCTGCTTAAAGTGAGATATTGAGGGAGCTCACACGAAGTGCGTCTTTCCTCCATGACAGCTAGGCCCCGCCCCCCGGAAGCTGCATTCTTAGTGAGAGGAGGGACAGTGTAGCTGCTGCTGATTTAATAGGGAAATCGATAGCTAGGCTAGTGTATTCAGTGTCCACTACAGTCCTGAATGACTCATCTGATCTCTGCTGTAAGGACAGCACCCCAAAAAGCCCTTTTTAGGGCTAGAACATCAGTCTGTTTTTTTTCTGTGTAATCTAATTGCAGTTGCCTGCCTGCCAGCGTGTGTGTCAGGCTCACAGCGTATACTGTGCCCACTTGCCCAGTGCCACCACTCATGCCTGGTGTCACAATAGCTTGCATTTAAAAAAAAAAAAAACTTTTTTGACTGTAATATAATAGCAGTCAGTTTCCTTCACACGTGTGCGTTTCAGGGCCTGCCAGGGCACAGTGTCACACCAGTGCAACTAATATCGGGTGTAACAGTAGTGTACATTAAAAAAAATACAGGGGGCTTGTTGTCACCTTTTTGGGGACCATTGGTGTTGTACGTTGCTGGGTGGAGGAAGAGACCTTCAAGGACATCAGTGAGGACAAGGAACGGGACATGGCTAGCTTGGTATCCAACCTTGTGCAAATGGGGAGTTTGCGGTTGTGCAAATGGACTGTTTGCGGTTGTTTGCGGTGCGTTAAACATGGAGTTTGGTCTGTCACTGTGAAGCGGGCGTAACCCTTACACTACCTGATCGATACAACATCATACCTGATGTTTTAAAGCACGTTATTCTAAACAATTTAGGAATGTTAGGTGATTTATGCCCTTTATGGATTAAAACCAGACTCTGCATCAACTATGTAATTTTCCATGGGAGTTTTGCCATGGATCCCCCTCCGGCATGCCACAGTCCAGGTGTTAGTCCCCTTGAAACAACTTTTCCATCACTATTGTGGCCAGAAAGAGTCCCTGTGGGTTTTAAAATTCGCCTGCCTCTTGAAGTCTATGGCGGTTTGCCCGGTTCGCCCGTTTGCGAATATTTGCGGAAGTCCGCGTTCGCCGTTCGCGAACGGAAATTTTTATGTTCGCGACATCACTAATAAAGAGTATTTGGGAGGAGTTGGAGGAGAAAGGCTGGAAAGGTATATGTAGAGTACATGGGATGAATTGAGAGGGGAGGGGAGTAAAGTGAAAGCAATGAAGATGTTGTTGCCAGTGACAGCTGAGCAGAATGATAGGGATATTTTAGTAATGAGAGAAGTTAGTGTGAAAGTGAAAAATAGAAGGGAGAAAATTATTTAGAGAAAATGTGTTTTGTTATATAGATATAAAGATTGTACATATGCACAAATATAATCATAGACATATATATAATTATAACATGTGTATATATATATATATATATATATATATATAGAATTTGACAGCTGCTATATATATATATATACACACATATTATAATTATATATATGTCTATGATTAAGTTTTAAAACCATGGTTAAAGATGCAGTTTGCTAACAGAGGGATTTCAGGTGAGGAGAGGTTTAGTGACTTGATTGGTGTGTTTTAGAAATCAGCTGATCTGCACTATCTATAAGTATGGTATTGACCATGGGGTGGGGTGGGCAGCTTTCCAGAGATGATACCTCTGCTTAGGCTTTTCTACAGGGCTTGGTTGCTTGTGAGTACTGGGTGTTGATAATCAGTGCTGTTATTAGGGGTCCAGTCTGAAATATAAGGTCTGGGGTTAGAAAAAAAAACAAACAAAACATCATTATGGGTGGGGAGACGTGGAGATATTGAGGTAATTAGAGATGAAAAAAACAGAAGAGATAACATTTGGGATAAAAAGATATGAAGGATCAGATAGGTGAAAGTCATAAAGAGTGAACATACATTTACAAGTCTATCAGTGAAAGAAGTAACACTAGCTAAACAAACAATTCACAAAAAAAGTCGTAAAGAATGAACATAAAATAACAAGACTATAAATGCACCAACTTTAAAAAAAAAACCAGAAGATCAGGATGGGAGATATAATAGTTATTAATTAAGTAGTGAGAATATAGGGAGGGAGGTGGAATAGAACACAATTTTAAATTCAGACATAAAGGGAAACATAAGTAGTACATGTAATTCTTGAATAGATCTTCCAGAGATGATACCTCTGCTTGGGCTTTTCTGCAGGGCTGGTTGTTTGTGAATACTGGGTGTTGCTAATAAATGCTGTTATTAGGGGCCCATTCTCTGCGTAGGCTTTTCTGCAGGGCTTGGTTGCGTGTGAGTTGCTGATCTTGGAACAACTGACAAGGCAAGTTTTTAATGATAAATTTCCAAAATTTCAGTGGACCACAATGAGATGACCTGAGTTCTAATTTCTGAACATATTTACACAAAATATGTTTAAAAAAATTATCTCATTGGTAACCTTTCACAACTAAGTTCTTTATGTTATCTTATGTATTTAATAATTAATTCAATGATAAAACATATTCACATGGTTCAAAGTAATCTACGCAGCTCTTAAATATATTAATGTTTGCAAAAATATCAGCTCATGCTTTTGCACCACTGCATTAACAAAACTATCAAGGGAGCATTTCAATTTTTAAACTAAATCACACATCCAAATAAATAACACAACATTAAACTGACATCTTCCAAACAGATCTTAAAGATTACTCAGATAACTTCTTAAAAGTTTATAAGCTCAGAGAAACAGGCTATTTTATAAGCATTGATGTTCAGTGTTACAATCAATGAGCAACATTCAATTTTAAATAAACAAGAAAGTTAGTGAGGGCTAAACAACAGCAATTCAGCTCATCGTCTAGAATCTACTAAGAGTGAAATGCGTTTCTTAATGATTTTTGTAAAGTTCGACTTGGGAAAATTGGAGTTTAGGTACTTTTATTTGTTGTTTGATGTTTCAATATATGAGATTGTGTCATATGATATTATATTATTAAGAAGGTTTAAATATAGAAAACAGCATTTTTGGTTTATTTTCTATCTTTTTTTTTTTTAGATTTCCAAACTACACCATAAATACTCCAGGACATTCGGGATTGGAGGGGATAGGTGATAGTATACATATTTAATTATATTTTGTTGATATTGTGTTTGTTCTGTTTTTGCATTTTACTCCAAAAGAAATAAAACATCACCTTAACAATAGTTTATAGTTATAATTTAAGAATATTATTCAAAGCAATCACATAGATGGCATGCAAGTAGTGCTTAAGATTTTGATTGCTTAGCCCTATTCGGACACTGATAATTACAAGTTAATCCTGATATAATGATGAAGAGATTAACAGTATGTTAAAGCAGAATTCTTAAAATACAAAAGGTCAATGTTTATATAGTAAATAAACTTTTATTAGTGAACACAATATGCAATTTGTTAATAAATTATTACAAACTTATTTTCTGTAATAAAATTCAAAAAACTAACCTTAATAGCTAACTTGATTTTCTTAAACACACAAAAAAAGAAACAAAAATAATTCATATTGTATATAGTTATAAAACATTGTAGACAATCGGCAACAGTGAAAATGTTAGAAGAAGACTAACAGTTATAACAAGTTTACTTACTATAGTCCAAATGGTCCCATATCGACTGGGGCAAAATGATTCAGATGTGTATGGGCCATTCGGACTCTCTACATGTATACTGATAATACTTTAAGAAATAGAATCCTCTCCAGCTTATCGTGTCCCTTTAAATATAGTGATTAACTATCTACCAAATCTACTTCTGTTTCAACTCTCCAGAAATAGCAGTACATTTTGCAAAGTTACTAATTTAAATAAATGCAGCATGGCTTACGAGATGCAATAAAATAACATCAGAAAGCATTTGGTGTCACTCATTTTGGTTAGAAAATATTTGATCTTGAATAATGGATTCATGAGGATAATCTTCCCTTTACCGACCTTTCTTGACCTCACCAGCCTGAAGATATATTAATAAATTTACACTGTTGGGTTGCAAAAATAGATCAAAAGACAGATATATATATAACTAAGTAACAAAGATCATGCACCTAACTGCTGTTATGACACATAAAGAACATTTTGAGTAACATCTAAGGTTAATGCAATAATGTCACATCATGTTGCACTTTACTACATTTTCAAGGCAGGTGAGTTACAGGTAAATAACAGGCTTACATATCTTAACAATGGTTTAATGATAGCCTTTCAACAATATACTGCTCTATCAACAGATGGCAAAGAACAAAACATAGAACAAAATCAATTGGTATATATTGTGTATACCATCGTTTTTTTTTCTCTAAAATTAACTTTTTTTTTTTATTAATGTTCCACAATCAAATGCATTCATAAAAAGACTAACCAGCACCATGATATATAATGTCATGTGATGTGAATGGAACCTTAGCTAGTGACCTAACCACCTGACATTTATCCTGAATGTTTCTTACAAGGACCTAAGGACCTAACCTAATGAAGTGATTTTAGTGTATAGATCATGCCCCATGCTGTGTCACTGCTCATTTTTTACCATTTAGGTGTTACATCAATAATTATATATCAACGTTTATGCAGCCTTCCCTACAAGCCAATCTTTGTTTTTATATGGTTACTGTTGGAAGTATTATTGTTAAATAATATTAATTTTTTTTAAACTTCAAGCAATATTTTAGCCATTCCTCAGACATTTGAATTGTTGCAGATTTTGCCGTGATTTATAAAGCTTGCATAAGCATTGCTTCCATCATAAAGAAAGTGTTGGCTCAATCTAATAGCCTCTAATTTGCAATGTGATCTGCAAAATGCAAATGTTTTTTCTGGATCAAACTTATCACTTGCAATAATTCAAACGTGTACCAAGAATTTGACAGCTGCTATTTGTCAAATGCTGTCTAATTATTCAGGTCACATTCAGTGACTTCTAGATATGTATTTATATATAATTAAAGACTGTGCAATGGAAGTCATACCTAAAAATATTTGTTCTTTGAAAACATGATCAGACAAACATTTTGATTCATGTTTCACAACTTCCGAAGTATTGACAGCTATAATATAATACATTTTTAGTTTGAATATTTCTCAACCAAATTCTAAATTCTGAACCTCTCTGATGATAATAAAATGGCCATTATGCTATAAAATATTCTTCAGAGACATAATTTGTCCAAATATTATTAGCTTTGTAATTTAATTAACCCCATGTGTTGTCTGTTTTTCAAATATTTTTTTTTTTAAATTCTTTATTTTTGTTGTGCAAGTTTCAACAGCAGTCACAGGCATAACATCATCATACATTATCAAACATGGCAAGTAGGAGAACTGCACAATTTTACCATTTGAAGCAGAAAAGGTCGGCACATCCTATTTTAAAAAAAAAAAAAAAATCATATGACATAAGAACTTGGTCCAGATATGCTTAGATACAGTACTAATATGGTAACGTTAGAAATAAACAGGTGATGGTCGCTAAACTGAACAAAAACTTTGCTAAGTATGGGCGATTAAAAAGTTAGAGTGTAGTGTCACCCTGCTAGCCAGTGCAGCCACCGAAAGCTATGTAACTTAGCTCGCTGAATTTAAGGACACGGCTATGTGAGTGATAGGGCTGTGAGTGATAGGGCTATACTGGGTAAGTGTATTGAGCTATTTAGAGCATTCATCCCATACCCATAGCATAACTATAGTTAAGTGGCTAGACTGCATGTGCAAGTGTAAATAATAGTTATGCACTGGACTAGTGCATATAGAGTAGTATTTTAAAACAAGTATAGAGCATAAATATCAAACAAGATGTCAGGCTATAACGGAATAAACCACCATGTCTTTATGAAAGGTATATGCTATTCTCATAGTATATAAATGGGCAAGACATAATGGGCGTTAGAAAGTGAGCTTAGGCTACTTTAGAGTGACCCAAGATGTGTGTTACCACTGGCATGGTATTCGGAGAGGGTACAGTGTTAAATGTGCTGTGGTGGAGGTCCTTGGGCCCCTTTCAAACTGATAGTCCTTGCGATTCTTAGCCGGAGCGAGAGTTCACACCTTTGTGTAGGTGAAAAAGGAAAAAACGTCCCGGTGAGCAGTCCCAAGCTCAGGGTCCCGGTTTTTCACATTTTTAATAATATCCAAGACATATTTTGTCCTCCAGATTGCTTATCTCTGTGCTAGAAGATGCAGATTAAGTAACAGCGCACACATAAAAATACAGTTTAAAAATTTTATAAGGCTACTTAAAATCACCGATCTCGTCAAACAAATATAGGGATTCAGGGATTACCAACAGGAAATCAAACCTTGTGCAATCAGAAACCTTTTCCTAGAGATGAATCTTACCTGTAACAGTAAAAAGAAAAATCTTAGGAAAATCTTAGACAGTTAAAGAATCAGTAAAACTCTCCAGAATATATCCAAGCACACACTTTAAAGCAGCACTTAGAGGCAGCAACTTGGACCCCTCCCCTTCCATCATGCAACATGGCACTGCTTGCCTCCGTCTGACTGGATATCCTCCCGCTTTCTGAAACTCAATCTATCTAAAACTAAAACTCTTGTCTTTCCTCCTCCTAATATCGATCCTCCTCTCTCACTCTCCCTTCAAGTTTGTGGCACCCACATCAGTCCATCCTTACAAGCACGCTGTCTTGGTGTTATATTTGGTTCTGGCCTCACCTTTGAGCCTCACATCCAGTCTATTGCCAAATCTTGTCGATTCCACCTTAAATCATTGCCGGCATCCACCCCTTTCTTACCCAAGGTGCTACTAGGGAGCTTGTCCATGCTCTAGTAATCTCTTGCATGGATTATTGTAACTCTCTCCTAATTGGTCTTCTCAGACCGTACTGCCTTGCTACAGTTTGTAATGAATGCTGCCACCAGACTGATTTTCTTCTTCTGTCGCTCCTCTCACACCTCTCCACTCTGTCAGTCCTTACATTGGCTTCCTGTATCCTACAGCAGTCAATTTAAAGTGCTAATCCATACCTATAAAGCATTGACCAATTCTAGCTCCTCTTATATCTCTTCACAGATCTATAGGTATCCCTTCTCGGTCTCTCCGCTCTGCCCGTGGCCTTCTCCTGTCCGCTGCTCACATCCATATGGCCAACTCACGCTTTCAGGACTTCTCCGGGAAGGCTCCCTTCCTTTGGAATAGCCTGCCTACCACCGTCAGACTCTCCCCTAGACATCAATCATTTAAAAAGTGCCTTAAAACCCATCTCTTCAGTAAAGCCTATGGCCTTTCAGAGTAACCTCTACCTTACATACCTGTCTTGCTATCTCCTACAGTGCAGTGCTCTGCTCTCTCCTCCAGCTCTGCTTCACCTTATTTGATTACAATCTCCTGTCCTATCTTGTTTTATACCTCACCTCCTTTAGACTGTAAGCTCATTTAAGTAGGGTCCTCTTCAACCCATTGTTCCTGTAAGTTTTTGTAATTGTCTCATTCATTATTAAATCTTCCCCTCTGATAATATTGTAAATCGCTACTGAATATGCTGGCCCACATCCAGTCTATTGCCAAATCTTGTCGATTCCACCTTAAATCATTGCCGGCATCCACCCCTTTCTTACCCAAGGTGCTACTAGGGAGCTTGTCCATGCTCTAGTAATCTCTTGCATGGATTATTGTAACTCTCTCCTAATTGGTCTTCTCAGACCGTACTGCCTTGCTACAGTTTGTAATGAATGCTGCCACCAGACTGATTTTCTTCTTCTGTCGCTCCTCTCACACCTCTCCACTCTGTCAGTCCTTACATTGGCTTCCTGTATCCTACAGCAGTCAATTTAAAGTGCTAATCCATACCTATAAAGCATTGACCAATTCTAGCTCCTCTTATATCTCTTCACAGATCTATAGGTATCCCTTCTCGGTCTCTCCGCTCTGCCCGTGGCCTTCTCCTGTCCGCTGCTCACATCCATATGGCCAACTCACGCTTTCAGGACTTCTCCGGGAAGGCTCCCTTCCTTTGGAATAGCCTGCCTACCACCGTCAGACTCTCCCCTAGACATCAATCATTTAAAAAGTGCCTTAAAACCCATCTCTTCAGTAAAGCCTATGGCCTTTCAGAGTAACCTCTACCTTACATACCTGTCTTGCTATCTCCTACAGTGCAGTGCTCTGCTCTCTCCTCCAGCTCTGCTTCACCTTATTTGATTACAATCTCCTGTCCTATCTTGTTTTATACCTCACCTCCTTTAGACTGTAAGCTCATTTAAGTAGGGTCCTCTTCAACCCATTGTTCCTGTAAGTTTTTGTAATTGTCTCATTCATTATTAAATCTTCCCCTCTGATAATATTGTAAATCGCTACTGAATATGCTGGCCCTATATAAGTACCAATGAGAATAATATATGTAATGAAAAATTAATGTGATAACAAAAATCAATACAAAGCAAACAATGCAGTGTCAAAACTGAATAATTAAAGTGATAATGCTTTGATGTTTATACTCGCAATGCATATCATATATCAAATGAAAATTATAAATAAAGTGCCATTGCTTGACATTACTATCCAAAACCTTATTACTATCCAAATTTAGACTTTCCTGTAGTCATCTCCAAAGTGGCAACTGAAGCTGGGGGATGGGGCAGGGTACTCAACCCAAAAGGGATCTGGTCTGGACTCCAAAGTTACATAGTATAGAGAAAAAGGGAATTGGGGGCACAAACATAACCTGTATTTCTAAGCAATGGTGCTGCCGTAGAGACCAAAATTTATTAATTTTGTAATATATATCATTTTTTTAACATTATATATTTAAATATATATATATATATAAAATATACCTTGTCAGTAAAAGCATATAGATGTACTTTCAATACATTTTAATGATTTTAGAAATAATTTCCTTAATATCATATTTGTATTTGCTATAACATGAAATTTGTAGTATGTTTTAATATTCTATGACATGAGTAAGCCTCGATATGTCACTCATGTATTTCCCACAATTCTTCGAGACAATGAATACTGTAACAAAAGATAAGTGCACAGATTAAGAATTTCAGTGTGAAATTGTCACTTTGTGCTGGAAATTGCTGTTTCGGGTGAAGTATTAAGATTCCCATACATACGATGACAGCTTTATCGTTGTCAACTATTTCAGCAAATGGTTATATTTTTACAGTATTTCAAATTGCTTAAACTTAAATTAAAAACAACTTTAGCTTAATGAAGCAGTTTTGGTGTATAGATCATATCCCTGAAGTCTCACTGCTCAATTCTCAGTCATTTAGGAGTTTAGGAATCACTTTGTTTATGCAGCCCTGGCCACACCTCTGCCAGTGAGACTCACACAGTCTCTCTACATCCCTACACTTTTCCTTCAAAAAAGAGTCTAAAGATTTTAGCTTTACTTATCACATAGTGTGTTTCATTTAGACGGTCTTCTCTCCTGCTCTGTAAATTTCCAGCTATATTTTTTACAGTACACGACTAGTTATTTGTTTAACCCCTTAAGGACACATGACGTGTGTGACATGTCATGATTCCCTTTTATTCCTGAAGTTTGGTCCTTAAGGGGTTAAAGTAACATTATAGGGTCAGGAAAATAAACATGTATTTCTGACCCTATAGTGTTAAAACCACCATCTAGCACCCCTGGCCTCCCTTTGCCTCCCCAAATATAGTAAAATCCTACTCTTATTCAAGTCTGCAGCTCCTGGCTCTGCCCCTGTTTGCCTGTGAACTGCCTTTCTCTGCTGATATAATCAGAAGTGTTGTTCTGAGCCAATCACAATGCTTCCCCATAGCATTGCCTTAGACTGTTAAGGAGGCAGATCCATCATAAGTCAAACGCAGCCCTGGCTAATCAGCATCTCCTCATATAAATGAATTAAATTGTTGCATCTCTATGTCTGCAGTGTCTGCATGCAGAGGGTGGAGACACTGAATGCAAGTGCTGCTTACTGTGCAGCACTGCCCAAGGAAACAGTTTTGCAGCCATCAAGGTGTGGCTAGTGGGGTTATCACTAGGCTGTAATGTAAACACTGCAATTTTTCAGAAAATATAGTGTTTACAGCAAAAAGCCTGAATGTAGCGGAGAGCTGATTTCTCGCAGCTATTCTCCACTTTAGATCCAAGGAGGGCTCAGGAACAAGTCATTAGTAAATCCACAGCAGAGTTTCCAGCAGGTAAAAAGGTACAGCAAAATCCCCACAGCACTCCCAATAACTGGACGACACACAGTTTCAGGAGTAGAACTGACAATCATTTATTCCAAGGTTTCTTATAAAGCCTGCTCCCATGCAAGGGAGGGAACTACAGTAATTATGACAGTAACCAATGCAGTGCTTGTTACCTCCCACACATCTCCTCCCCTCAGAGTGAGTCATAATCCCCTTAACTTGTACAGTACTTTACCCCAAACTTGGATGTACCCCTAAACCATCACATATCCTTAATATTAGGGTACCGCTAGGTAGCCCTGATCTGGGTGAATATAATATCCAAAATTCACCCAGATCGGACCAGTGGTTCGGCAGTTACAGGAAGGTGAAGTTTGACCGACCGCACACGAGTTGGTATCCGAAAAGGGTTCCATGAGAATGGGCCCTGCGGTCGGTCTCCGTTCGGCAGTTAAAACAGACATTTATAATTGCCATCCATACTTTAATTCACCTAGATAGTGATTCCCTCATTCGGTACTTTGTAACTACCGAATGGGGATTCGTTAGGTCTCTCCGTTCGGCAGTTACGGAGCTCTGGAGGTCTCAGCGGTGTTTGGTTGTTTGAGTGTCCGATTTGAGTTCCAGACACTCGACGACAAAACACCGCTGAGATTTTCATGCGTAAGATGGCCGCCGCCACGTGTACGCATGCCGAATGGTGGCCACCCAGACACAATGTTAATGAGCCGGTTAACTTGCGGTTTGGAAAGAATTTGAACCTTAATTGCTGGCACACTTCTCTCCGGGGTGGTCCCTCCGTTCGGTAGTTTCCATAAGCATATAGTACGGATGGAAACTACCGAATAACATACAATTCACATATTAAATAGACGAATAGCAATTTCAACATAGGTAAAAATATAACGAATACAGTCACACAGGCATTTTGCAGGACAGGCTTACTGCATTCCGCTACACTGCTCCCCCTTGCCCACAAGCCGGCATACACAGTCTGATCCCACACGGATCGGCTTGGGGCTCACGGATTATTTCTCCAGATCAGTTTGTCGTGACAACCCGTCGGCGTTTCCATTTTGCTTACCCGGGCGGTATTGAATGTTAAAGTCAAAGGGCTGCAGCGCCAAACTCCAGCGCAGCAGCCTGGCATTGTCCCCAGCCACCCGGTTCAGCCAGACCAACGGGTTGTGATCCGTGAGCAAAGAAAAAGCCTGTCCATACAAATAGGGTTGTAATTTCTTCAAGGCCCACACCACAGCCAGGCATTCCTTCTCGATGGCGGCGTAGCTTACTTCCCGGGGTAAAAGTTTGCGACTGATGTAAGCCACTGGATGTTCTCCGCCATCGGCCCCGACTTGGCTCAATACTGCCCCCAATCCAAACATAGAAGCGTCTGTGTGAACAAGAAAACGTTTAGTTGGATTGGGAGCGGCCAAGACAGGGGCATTAACAAGTGCATCTTTCAAGTGTTGGAATGCCTGCTCACACTCCGGGGTCCAGGTTACTTGGCGGGGAAGGTTTTTACGTGTCAGGTCAGTGAGGGGTTTGGCCAGGGCACTATAATTGGGCACAAACTTCCGGTAATACCCTGCTGTCCCTAGGAAGGCTAACACCTGGGTTTTAGTTTTCGGGGTAGGCCACTGTGATACTGCCTCTACTTTGGCTGGTTCCGGCTTTTGTTTACCACAGCCTACTCTGTGGCCCAGGTACTGTACCTCGGCCATCCCAATACTACATTTCGCTGGTTTTAGGGTCAAACCAGCCTCCCTGATCCTGTCTAGAACCGCTCCTATATGGGCCAAGTGTTCCTGCCAGGTATCGCTAAATATGGCAATATCATCGAGATATGCGCAGGTATAGTCTTGGAACCCATCTAGGAGGCGGTCCACTATCCGCTGGAAGGTAGCCGGCGCGTTTTTCATCCCAAACGGCATGACCTTAAATTGGTACAGGCCGAATGGGGTGACAAAGGCGGACTTAGGGATGGCGTCCGGGGCCAAGGGAATCTGCCAATACCCTTTACACAAATCAATAGTGGTAAGGTATTGACCCCTGGCCATCCGGTCCAGCAACTCATCTATCCTCGGCATCGGGTATGCCGTCCCGCTTTGGTACGAGGACTACTGGAGAGGCCCAGGGGCTATCTGAGGGCTCAATGACTCCTAACTGTATCATCTCTTCAATCTCTTTGCGCATATTCTCCCGTACCGCTTCAGGGATGCGGTACGGAGTCTGGCGCATGGGAAGTTGACCAGGGGTTTCTACTCGGTGGGTAGCCAGAGGGGTGTATCCAGGTACATTAGAAAAGGTCTCCTGCTTTTCTTGCAGTAGTTGTTGTACCTCGATACGCTCCTGTGGGCTCAACCGATCCCCCAGTACAACTGCTCCTAAATCCCCAGCCAGCTGTCCGTCTTCTAACAGATCGGGGAGGGGTAGGCTGTCGCCTTCTTCAGAGGTGGGTGGCGCAGATAGCTGTCACCTCCTCTGATCGTTCTTGGTAAGGCTTCAGCATGTTCACATGGATCATGCGTCGCCCCCCATTCCCTGCGCAGTGGGCAATTATATAAGTGGTGTCACATCGTTGTTCTACCACTTTATAAGGGCCTTGCCAGGCGGCCTGTAGCTTATCGTGTCGGACAGGTTTTAAAATTAAAACTTTCTGTCCGACCTGAAAGCTGCGGTCCCTGGCGCCTCTATCGTACCAGGTGCGCTGACGCGTCTGAGCTGACTGTAGGTTTTCCTTTACCGTCTTTGTGAGTGCTTCCAGGCGATCTCGGAGGGCCAGCACATATGGTACAATAGGGGTGCCGTCAGCGCTACGGTCTCCCTCCCAGTGTTCTCTAATCAAGTCCAGGGGTCCCCTTACTCTCCTCCCGAATAGCAGTTCAAAGGGGGAAAATCCCGTAGATTCCTGCGGCACCTCCCTGTAAGCAAACAGTAAGTGCGGCAGGAATTTTTCCCAGTCTCGGTGAGTCTCTGCGAAGGTTCGGAGCATCTGTTTTAAGGTGCCATTGAACCGTTCGCAGAGCCCATTAGTCTGGGGGTGGTACGGAGCACTAATTATGGGCTTAATTTTACAGAACTTCCAGAGTTGTTGGGTGACCTCTGCCGTGAACTGAGTGCCCTGATCCGAGATGATCTCCCTGGGCGACCCCATCCGGGAGAAAATCTGCATCAGCGCCTCAGCCACCGTCTCTGCATGTATATTAGTTAAGGCTACCGCCTCAGGGTAGCGAGTGGCGTAGTCCACTATGGTCAAAATGTACCGTTTGCCTGATGGGCTAGGCTTCCGGAAGGGGCCTACAATGTCTACTGCAACCCTATGAAAGGGTTCCTCAATTATGGGTAGGGGGTGCAGCTTCGCCTTACGCTTATCCCCCCTCTTTCCTACCCTCTAGCACGTATCGCAGGTATTACAATACCTGCGCACCTCCTGGCTAATCCCTGGCCAGAAGAAACTTTGGGTCAGCCGATATCTGGTACGGCTGACCCCCAAATGTCCGGATAGCGGAATATCGTGCGCTATCCGGAGTAATTCGGTTCGGTACCTCTGAGGTACCACCAGCTGTCTTGCAGTAATGGGGTCTGACCCAGCTATCTCTTTACTCGTTTCCCGGTATAATAACTGCCTGTCCCATACAAATCTTTCCCCCTCCGCCCCCGGTTGGATAGAGGTGACCTTGTCTCGGTATACTTGTAAGGTAGGGTCAGTGATCACCTCGGCTACAAACTCGTCAGGAGGGGCCCAAGGGATACAGTCTAGGGAAGGGGAGGAATCTCTTACCTGGACCTCCGGCAGTGCGTTGTTGTGTTGGGTGCGGGCCTGTTGCCTGGTGACTACTGGGTGTGCTTCCTCAGTAGTTTGTGGTTCAAATGCGGAGGTGAGTTTGCCCAGATCATTCCCTAGGACCACCTCAGCAGGTAATTGCGGCATTAGTCCCACTTCCACATTCCCGAACCCCGCACCCCAATGCAAGTGTACCCTGGCTGTGTCTAGCCGATACACGGCTCCCCCTGCAACCCTGACAGCCACAGTCTTATTCAGTTTGGCTTTGTCAGAGACCAAATGACTTTGCACCAGGGTGATGGTGGCTCCCGAGTCTCTGAGCCCCTGCATAGGCTTCCCTTCCAGATACACGGTCTGCCTATGGTGCTGTCGATTATCCGCCTGTGCTTGTAAGGGGTTGGCCTCATGCAGCACTTCCCACTGTTCCACAGTCGTGACTGGAACGGCAGAGCTGTAGGGAAGTGGTACCTCGTCCTGGTAGTGATGCGCTGCTGCTCTCGGTGGTGGTGGTGGAGGCCCTGGTCGGATCCAGGTGGTGCGGTCTCTAGACTGCGGACAATCTCGTTGGAAATGTCCCCACTTCTGGCATCGGTGGCATTGCACAGAAGCAGGTGTGCGGTATCTCTGCTGCGCTGCTGCTGGTGCTGGTGGAGGGAGTTGTCTTGGTGGGGGTTGAGGGTTAGGAGAGAAGGAATTCCCCCCTAGTGGCCGCATTGCAGGTTTGGTACTCACTGCCTTGGTTTGTCTGCGAGCGTCCATAAAATCATCTGCCTTTTTGGCAGCCTCGGTGAGGGTGGTGGGGTTACGATCCCTCACCCATTCCTGTAGTTCTGAGGATATCCCCTCATAAAACTGCTCCAACAGCAGCATTTGTAATAAGTCCTCCATGGACCGCGCTTTACTCGACTGCATCCACCCAAGAGCTGCCCTTTCTAGTCGGCAAGCCCACTCTGCGTGCGAATCTTTGTCCGCCTTTTTCAATTCCCTGAAGCGCCTCCGGTATGCCTCTGGTGTTATTGCATACCGGGCCAGGATAATCTCCTTTACCCGGCTATAGTTCCTAATTTCAATATCAGGCACAGTGCGGTAAGCTTCAGCTGCCCTTCCTGACAGCCGTCCTGCTAATATGGGTACCCATTCTTCCCTTGGTATGTTATGCAGCGTACACAGTCTCTCGAAGTCTTGGAGGAAGGCATCTATATCCTCCTCTGCTTCCACATACGTTTTAAAAGCTTGATAGGGAATTTTAGGCTTACCCTCTTGTGTCACAGCTCCTGCTGCACTTCTTTCCGGTGTTTGTGGTCTCCTGTTTCTCATCACAAACTCCTGCACCTCTGTCATTGTTTTAGAGATGATCTCTGTTGGTGGGTTTTCCCCATAAAAGGCCAGTCTGAATTGTAAATGCCTTTGGAACTCCTCCTGTTCTGTTTCAGGTCTTTGTTCCGTGGCCTGGACCTCTTCTGCTCTGTACTCTGCCATTACTTCGGTGATAAGCGTTGCTTTGGATTTGCTGCTGGCAGAAACACCTTTCGCTTCCAGAAGGTCTTTCAATGTGGTTCTCTTTAGCGTAGAAAGGTCAATCTCCATTAATCCTTGTTCCTCTGTGAGTCTGGATCCCAGCGCTGCCAACCAATGTAGCGGAGAGCTGATTTCTCGCAGCTATTCTCCACTTTAGATCCAAGGAGGGCTCAGGAACAAGTCATTAGTAAATCCACAGCAGAGTTTCCAGCAGGTAAAAAGGTACAGCAAAATCCCCACAGCACTCCCAATAACTGGACGACACACAGTTTCAGGAGTAGAACTGACAATCGTTTATTCCAAGGTTTCTTATAAAGCCTGCTCCCATGCAAGGGAGGGAACTACAGTATTTATGACAGTAACCAATGCAGTGCTTGTTACCTCCCACACATCTCCTCCCCTCAGAGTGAGTCATAATCCCCTTAACTTGTACAGTACTTTACCCCAAACTTGGATGTACCCCTAAACCATCACATATCCTTAATATTAGGGTACCGCTAGGTAGCCCTGATCTGGGTGAATATAATATCCAAAATTCACCCAGATCGGACCAGTGGTTCGGCAGTTACAGGAAGGTGAAGTTTGACCGACCGCACACGAGTTGGTATCCGAAAAGGGTTCCATGAGAATGGGCCCTGCGGTCAGTCTCCGTTCGGCAGTTAAAACAGACATTTATAATTGCCATCCATACTTTAATTCACCTAGATAGTGATTCCCTCATTCGGTACTTTGTAACTACCGAATGGGGATTCGTTAGGTCTCTCCGTTCGGCAGTTACGGAGCTCTGGAGGTCTCAGCGGTGTTTGGTTGTTTGAGTGTCCGATTTGAGTTCCAGACACTCGACGACAAAACACCGCTGAGATTTTCATGCGTAAGATGGCCGCCGCCACGTGTACGCATGCCGAATGGCGGCCACCCAGACACAATGTTAATGAGCCGGTTAACTTGCGGTTTGGAAAGAATGTGAACCTTAATTGCTGGCACACTTCTCTCCGGGGTGGTCCCTCCGTTCGGTAGTTTCCATAAGCATATAGTACGGATGGAAACTACCGAATAACATACAATTCACATATTAAATAGACGAATAGCAATTTCAACATAGGTAAAAATATAACGAATACAGTCACACAGGCATTTTGCAGGACAGGCTTACTGCATTCCGCTACACTGAAGGGTATGATTCTACTCACGATAACAAATTCAATAAGCTGTAGTTGTTCTGGTGACTATTGTGTCCCTTCAAGACCACGCACTACAGGGCTTAGTGCTAAGAGAAGATGGAAGGAGGTAGAATGTAACACCAAGAGAAAATGAATTGACTATGTATAGTGGATGGGGGCAGCACACTAATAGTGGTTATGGTGATTGGAGTGTTCTTTTAACAATTCTCCATTTAGGCCAAATTGAATACTTATTTTAAAAAAAACATGTCAATCGAGGAAGTACAAGATCAAGTGACATTGGTAAGGTTGCCTAAGGTAAGTTACTGGCAAAGAATAAGTGAATCATATGTGGCATATACTAATTAAAGGAACAGTCTAAGCAGCAAAACAACTTTAACTTAATGTGGTTTTGGTGTAAATATCATATTGTTGCAGTCCCACAACTTATTTATCTGCTATTTAAGAGTTACTTCACTTTGTATATGCAGCTCGAGCCATACCTCTCCTGGCTGTGACTCACATAGCCACCCTACACACTTCCTGAAAAATACAAGCTCACTTATTTTACTTATCTTACTGTACATTGTGTTTAATTTTGAATTTATCTCCAGCTCTGTTAATTGCCTACTCGAGTCTGCAGTAGCCTCCTGTGTGTGATTAAAGTTTTATTAACCGAGCAGAAGATAAAAACTTCTAAAATAAATAAGCTGTGCTGTATGATCTGATTGAAAATTCTATATTTTTTATGGAGGGTGTGTGAGTCACAGGCATTAGAGGTATAGCTAGGGCTTAATAACATAAACAAGAGTGACTTAACTCCTAAGTGGCAGAGAATCGAGCCGTGGGAAATGATCTATACACCAAAACTTCTTCATTAAGCTATTGATGTTTTGGTTTTTAGAGTCTCTCTTTAAGAATACATATACTAAGATTTTTTTAAGAGGAATTAGGTGCAATACACGCAGCCAATTCTTAATAAAACCTGCAAAATGCTTTGATATATGTAGAGTCACTGGGCCTTTATCCATCTTTTACAGGCATTTTGCTACTCAAAAAGTATTTCAATAATGAGAAATGTATGCAGTTCAGACAAAACCCTGTACAGAACGATCAATCCTTGAAAATTCCAATATGAGCATCCACCAGGGTATATAGCAAAGTACATAATAGGCTATGAGAAAATCACAAAGGGATATCAATAGAGCATTAACTATAACAATACATTTAACATCTAATAAAACTACCATATGGTGCCAAGAAAAAAAATCCACATGAAACTAAAGAAAATCTGCTATGATAAGGTGGTAATGAAAAATCCTACTACAATCCAGCTAGGGTTAAGTCAAGCATACTTTTCTACTACTGTGCTCGATCAAAATGGAATGAGATTATACAATACAGGAAGATGTATGGAATCTGTCTCACTACAATGATGCACAATAAAAGACGATACAACAAAAACAAGGAGATGTAATTTTAGGTCACATAGTGATAATATAAAATCGTATGCTCACAAATATTTACAAATAACACGTATTATAAAGTAGAATACAGAATGCTGTGGTACATAGCACCAAAGGTTCAGATCTTTGGATACAGTCATAGATTATTCTAAGTGCATGGTTTGTGATCACACCTTAATTGAAGATAAAAAAAAGAGTGCGTTATAACAAAATCACGCTGCGTGTTGCATACTGAGAGAAACTATTCTTTAAATAAGAGACTATGTGGGATTCCTTTTTAAACCTTATTAATGTTGGAACTAAAACAATGGTTAGATGAAACATTGAATTCCATCTATCTACTGTTTGCGATTGTAAACAATACATCCCAGTGAGTGAGGTCTGGTCTTTTCTTTAGTCTCTCTGACTCGGGTACCTCATTTTCACAAGTCTTATGGACCTCCAGTGGTGACTCAAAACTTCTAGTGCAGGTATTTTACTCAGGAGTAATGGTAGGGTTAATAGCTCTCCAGGACAGACATAATTAAAGCAGTATGTATGCCACTCACAAAGCAGCATCACCGTCTGGAGCTGTACCTTCCGCTTGACCCCCTACTCCCCCCAATTAAGCTTCAGAAGGCCAATGCAATGAGGATGGAAGATTGAAGAAGAAAATAGTGTGTTTTTTTGTTTTTGTTTGGCTTTCTATTACAAGGGTAGCAGGACAAATACGATGTGTAATATTTTTAATATGAACAGCTTTTATTTATAAAAACAAAGCTTTAATTCCATTTAACCACCATTGTGTTGTAATCATTTATTTTTAATACCTCTGATACTGTGGTGCAAGAAAGTGATATTTTACAGGTAGGCCTTAATGAAGCAGATTAAAATATCCAATTTATTGATAGACCTTGTAAAAATTTACAAATACAAAACGTCTTAGTTCCGATATGTCAGCCACAGGTGCAGCGACATTTTCTGTATTTTGGCATTAAGCTCACATAGTGACATTTAGCTTTCTTTCTGGTGCCATTCCCCAAAATGACGGGCATATAGACCATATTAATTCTGAATATTTTTGACGTCTGCAATGATGTGTTATTTGTGCTATAATATGTCAGACCAGTCTGTAATAATGTATGACACGAATTATCATAATAAAATGTTCCCCTTAAATATTTCTGTAAGGAATAAAAGAATACATTGAGATTATACAACTTTACATAATTTTAATTTATTATGGAATTGATATTTGTAACTTTCTTTTTTTGGTTTTTGTAAGTATTTAAAGAAAAAAAAATGTATATGAAGATATGTCCACTTGTGTGCTGTATGCTTTTCTAGAGAAACCAATCTATAGCAATGTATCTATTTCAAAGTAGTCATACATCTACAAAAGAACCCAATACTGTAATTGCAGTCTGCAGAAGTTACTTATATACTCTTAGAGAACATTTTAGTAACTAGGATGTACAGGGATCCCATAAAGGTACTACACGATAAAAAAAAATTGGTTATTATTTTTTAACTGTGACTGTATTTTAATGTCCCGAATAGTGATACATGCTTGCTAATTGGTAGCACACTAAAAGACCCGTTTTGTATTAACAGCAGGCGGTAATAACTTCTACTAACCAGTGAGAATCGTCCATCTATCCATTTGTATTTTAATTGGAGTCCTGCTACTGTATTGCCAGATTAATTTTAATGACACAGGAGGTATAAAGTACAAGGAAGCACAAGCTTTAGATTACTACTCACACACATATAGCTAACCTCCGTTAGTTACCTTTTGACCTCTATTAGTTAAAGAAATACATTCAATAACGTGATTTTAATGTTTTGGTTATCCATTAAAAGTGATGTATATACGCTATTGTCATTTTATTATAACTCTATTTTTCATGGGTTCAAATAAATACGGAAAATTATTAGAATTTATTTCCTTTAAGATGGTAGGGCAGGGAATCAATTTTAATCATTACATACATTTGTATAATTTGCCACAATTTATTAAATTTATGACTGTTCTAAATGTCAAATAATGTCTCGTTGGTTGGAATCTAATAAATGTGCGTCATATAACAAAACATAACATTTTGTTGTTCAACATATGACTTACTTTTTGACAAAGGTCATACATCTGCTTAAAGAATTCCTAAGAGATGGTTTTTTTGGCATGACTTATCCAGTGCAACAGCACTAAATATTCATTAGTCTGGGTTATAATCATAGTTTAAACAATAAATAGAAACAATGTTTTAGTATCCTAATTATTGACCTTTAAAAGTTATTAGGCATAAGGTTAGCTATAGTTGAGACATATTATTTTATTACGTGCATACAAATATCGCAATTTGCTCTCATTTACTTAGATTGAAATATGCATTTGTAAAATGTTAATTGAAAAATGCATAATTAATTATTCCCCTTCAATGATGGTTCGGTTATCCTTTCAAGCTGAAAATGTTATAAAAATGGCAATCAAACAAATATATCTATCATGCTAAAATAGTAAGGAAGTGCCAAAGTAAAGTTTGGTATCAAACTGAATACGTGTCAAGGGACTTGTAATGAGTTCCAGAAGTTAAAAGATTAATCCAGACGTGGACCCCATGCTCACTGTACCTAGAGGAGTATCAGCTACACCGGCTGTCGAGGCCAAAGAAGGTCAAAACGATCGTCAGGAGTTGCTGTAGCTCTTGCCAGCATTTCACTTCTGTATTGCCCTCATGAGTGGGATCAGTCTGACATGCAATGGAATACGTTCACTCTGTAATAGCACAAGTGAGCAAGAACTATTTTGAACTATATACCACTATTTTGAGACCTGAGCTGGGATTTACTGAAGGGCAAAATATTGAGTTTCTCTAAGCTTTTGTCCCTTCTCAGAGTTCTCATATCTTCCGTATATGTGTTATTTGTATTTTTTTTTTTTTTACTAATAGGATACTTTACTTTAATTAATTCCTTTTCAGTCATTTTCCTATTTCCTCTGTGCACCTGTCAGACTGGATAGGTCCCAACAGACTGAGCATTCAAGGGAAGAGAGTCCTTGAATATAACGTCCAAGCAATGTGATTGGTTGATTTCCAAGCTCCAATAACATTTTTACAACCAGGAGAATGTTCATCTCCTGGCTTGCTAAAACATACAAGTAATGTTCTCTGCTGTGGTACTGAGAGAATTAATGTAAAGGCATGTCAGTGTAGATCCTTTGGGGTCCCACAGACACCAGCATGTATGTTTTAACTGGTCCTACATATTTATAGTTGCAAACAATGATTATGTGTTGCTTTTTGCCGCTTTAAGTAAAGACTTACTGTAGTTATTTTCCAAGCATCATGCAAATTCTGCTCTTATGCTGGGACAGTAGATCTGTTCTCTGAGTTAAGTAATGCAAGAAACCAGTCTGCTAAGTGTGATAGTAAATATTACAAATCTTTAAACTGCCTTCTGATTGTATTTACAATATAGGTTTCTAATGCATACAGTTGAAGGCAGCTCAAACACCCAAGCCAAAGTCAAAGCCAAAGAAAATGTGTATGGTGGAAGGAGGGGGTAGTGCCTTGGTGTGGTCTCAGAGGTAGAAGTAGTCTCATTGGTAGTTGAACATATAAATGATAAAGAATACAACACAATATAGTGTAGCATATTCTGTATAAATACTTCAGAGTAAGAAGAAAGGCACTTACTAAGTGTAGAGCTCGAGTAGCTCTACTATGAAGTGCCTGGTGGGGTATGATCCCAGCCTATGGATGACTTGTCTCTTCTTTAATACGGTGTAGTGACATTAGGTAGGCAGGCAAGCTCAGGATGATATATGTCCCCAGTGGAAGACTTTATGGGGAGCATACCAGCTAAGTGCTGTGGATTGAGCAAAACCATATTTTTGCTATCCCTCTGTGAGTACCCCTTTTATCTTGTTTTATTATTTTATGTTTTTTAGCAGTGTACACTATATTTTTAAATTTGTTTTATATTTGTTTTATCTGCATAAAACCATCACCATGCATGTTTCTTCTTACTCTGAATAATTTTATACAGAAGATATTACACTACATGTTGTTGTATTCTTTCACTTTTATATATTCAGCAACCACTGAGACTACTTCTACCCCTGAGATTACACAAAGGCGCTACCCCCTCCTTGTGCCTTCTGTTTGTAACTCTTTTTAGTAGCAGTGAGCTTATTCATTCCTAGTAAATTAACTTGTACATACTGATGATCTCTTTTCATTTAAACAGTTTATAACTCATAGACCTAAACTATATATTCTTCTATTTCTGCCTAGACTTTTATTTTTATTTTTATTTTGGGTTTCCAGTTCAACACAGATTGATTGATTTAATAACTTTAATTGAATTGCTACAACAGCGCTGTATGGGTGACTGACACCATTTGTATGCACTTCTGCATAATTTGACTGGTTCCATTCTCAATCTTAGTTTCAAAGTTATATCCCTTACTCTGTAGATTGAACTTCAATCACACACACAGGAGGCTCCTGCAAGCTCTAGCAATCTATTAACAGAGCAGAAGATAAGGAATTCTAAAATAAACAATCTGTACAATAAAGGAAGTTACGACATTAGCTTTCACTTTAGAGGAAGTGTTTAGGAAGGCTTTGTAAGTCACATGCAGGGAGGTGTGACTAGGGCTGTATTAACAAAGTGATTTAACTCCGACATTCATAAAACTGAGCAGTGAGACTGCAGATGCATGATCTGTACAACAAAACTACTGTATTAAACTTTATTAAACTAAAGTTGTTTCGGTGACTATAGTGTGCCTTTAAGACTAATCATTTTCATCACATTATATTGTTTGTGTTATAATTTTTGTGGTTTTGACCCTTTAGCTTTACAATTAATGTATGTGCCTCATTTAGGGAGCATAAATATATTAATTACAATATTTTTGAAAGGTCCATTAGATCTCATGCAAATTTGCTCTGTGTAATAAATCACAAACATAAAAATGTAATGAATAATTCAAAGTGTTGTGTTAGATTCTAAAAATAAAATGTCTAAATTTAGTATTTTAATGAAATATCCTGTGCATGTAATAAACTGCTTCTGCAGTAAAATAGATTTGTTTGGAAAAAAAAAAGAATGTTCTCTAACGTATGTTCTTGGGATGGGAAAAAAAATGCCCTTATTGTAGAAAAAATTAACAGATAAAAGCCATTAACTGATTTAAGAAAATCTATTGCATTTTTTTTTTTTAATCAATGTTGTAGATGAAGTTTTAATTATTGGAAATTATTATTTTTGTTTATAAATGATTTGTGAATATTTTGTTAATATTTCTTCTACAGTGTTACGTTGTATGGAGAACAAAATGGGGAAATTTATCAAGGCAAGAACAACTCTGGGACAAAGTTCTAAATAGGTATGTAATAAGTGGGGGGATGTGATTAACAGCCTAACTGTATGCCAATGAATTGTTATTGTGTTCTAATACAGGGATTCAAGCCCCCATTCTACCCTTAGGCAATAATGGAGTCCTCTGTGAAGCACATGGCCTTTCACAGGCAAAATCAGTTGGGTTGTTGATAAACTCCTACCCCATTCCCTTGCAGTGCAATCCCCCTTCCCCCAGGAGGCACTCTGGTTCTGTTACATCCTAAGGGATTGACTAAGGGAGGTGTGTCCAGCAGAAGGAGGGGCTAACCTGTTTAAAGCCCTGTGAATAGCACATTTTCTGTCTCTCTTTTTGGAATTACCTCTCTTCACCCTCACCTTCTCTCTCTCTCCCCTCTTCCCACTATACACACCCTCTCTCTCTCTTTCTCTCTCAGCTGACGATCAATGGAGTGGTAACTGTATCACGTGTCTATGCCTGTTTTGTTATGTTAATTTAGCCTACTTTCCATTGAGTCAATGATTAGTTTTTAGTAGCAACATATACTAGCCTATTTCAAATGTAAAACAAAATACAAAATCATTTCACTATATAACTTAGTGGTAATACAATATCACCAATGTGACCTTGCACCAGGCGTGATAAATGAATAAACGACTTTCCTCTAAATAGTAGATTTTAACCCGAAGATATCCTCAGATCTTCCATATAAACATGAAACCAAAATATGGGTCAATCCAACTATAGGGAAATAAAAAATAACATAGTGCAACTCTGTTTGAAATTATTTTAAAAGTGATATGTGCCAAGTGGATCACTCACACTTTTTCAGTGAAAATAAGGCGTATCACAACTCCTTGTTGTTCTCAGGTGTTGCTCTGCTTTCCAAATTATTCAATCTCATTGATGGAGAAAGATGCAAAAAGAAGAGACATCCAGAGTGAGAAAACCAGAAGGACTTGTGCAAAGTACAAAAAGCATGTATTACTCACATATAAGTTAGAATCAATCAGCATAGGATAAAAGAATTTAGTCCACAAATAGTCCAACGCGTTTCTTCCCACTACAGGGACTTCCTCAGGGACCTTGCGACAGTGTGACAGGTTTGACAATGAATAAAAACATTCCCACCCCCTCCCTCTTAAATACCCCCCACAATCAGTGATAAATGTTCATTTGTGGATTCCACCGATGAGATTCAGCTGTTCGCCATCGGAATACGATCACTTCCTGGTTCCGGGTATATGACGTCATCACGTTACGTTGCGTGCGTGCGTCATGCGTTCCAGTTGCGTTCCAAAGATTTTTTCTGTTTTTTTCGGTGGAACTTTATTGTTCTTGTTTCACAACCAGTCTTATCACAGTGGGGCCGTTCGAATTCGGTATTTTATACACAATATGAGCATGGAGGGGAGAATGAAAATATGTTTTAAAAGATACTTTACACATTTCCCTTTCTGTACATACAGATATACATTATAGTGCATGCACTATAAAGTTCCTATGGGCAACCACACATATACTTGCAAAAAGCAGTAATTTTATCATTTAAAGAGATATGTCTGAATTATTTCAAACATTCAATTTATTACAAAATTAAAAAAAACTTTTTGTTACTGTAAATGTAAGTAAATTTATTCAATATCTTAGCCAAAAAAGCTATATCTGTTTATTGTTTTTTTCTATACATATAAATACACAAATATGTATAAATGTGTGTATAAGTGTGATTGCCAGACAGAACTCCTTACATTAGAGAGAAGGACTAAAACAAAATAATATATATACATAAAAATACAATATAAAAAAACAATATAAAAAACAATATAAAAAAACAATAATATAAAAAAAATCCCCACACCATAGAGATAAAAATAGTAATAGAATGTAAAAGAGACAAAATTGGAGCATATAGATAATAACTACCCCAATAAGCTGATTCTAATCCAAAAAACACCATAAATCGATATCCAGGTTTAGTCCCCTTGGTTGTAGGGTTTTCAGTGTATTTATCCAATACGTTTCCCGTTGGGCCAGTTTTTTTCTAAGGTTACCACCTCTCCAATAGTTGTCTATTTTTTCTATCCCTATGAATTGAAAGTCTTGCCAGTTGAATTCTTTACAAGTATTGCAGTGTATTGGGACTATATGTTTATTGAATTTTTTTCTGATATTGTTTTGGTGTTCCAGAATGCGTTCCTTTAGTTTCCTGCAGGTTCGTCCTACGTATTGTTTCCCGCAGGGACATTGTAAAACATAAATTATATTTCGAGTTTCACAATTTATATTGGATTTTATAGTGAACTCTTTACCTGTTATGGTGCTTTTAAATGTTTTTATACTTAATACTCTCTGGGTTCTGCAGGCTTTGCATCTATTACATGGGTAAAAACCTTTACTGTTTTTTATTATTCTATTGTCTCTATGTGTGTTTTTTAGGGCATAACTGGGTGCCAGCATATTTTTTAAATTTTTTGACTTCCTAAAAATTATTGGTGCCCTTTCTGGGAGAACTCTCCCCAAAATCGGATCTTTCAACAAAATGTTCCAATGCTTATTTAAGATTTTTTTGATCTCATGGTGTTGTGCGTTAAATTGTGTAATGAATGAATACTTATAAACTTCCTTTTGTGTCCTGTCCTTCTTTTTTTGGGTCAATAGTTCCTTTCTATCAAGTTTTCCCACTCTGGATGTCTCCTGTTCTAAAAGGGTTTTATCATATTTTTTTAAAATTAGTTTATTTGATAAATGGCCTGCTTGTTCGTAGTAATCATTGTCCTTTGAACAGTTCCTTCTAATTCGAGTCAGTTGACTCTTTGGTATTGAGTTAAGCCAATTTTCATGATGGCAACTTTTTTTGTGTATAAAGCTATTGCCTTCCGTTTCTTTGAAATAGCATTTTGATTGAATTTTGCCTTGGTTCACAAAAAAAGTTATGTCCAAAAAGTTAATGCTGTTCATATCATATGTATGTGTGAACTTCAAACCATAATTGTTAATATTTATATATTGTAAAAATTCTTCTAAATCCTGTTGTGTGCCTTTCCAGATTAACAAAACATCATCTATAAAACGTTTCCATAGGACCAGGTTTGCAACCCAGCTATGCCCCCTCCACACTGAATTGGCTTCCCAATCTCTCATATAGATGTTGGCATAGCTGGGGGCAAACCTGGTCCCCATGGCTGTACCCGTTTGTTGAAGGTAGAAAGCTCCATTGAAATAAAAATAATTATGATGAAGAATAAAGTGTATACCATCTAATAGAAATTCCTTTAAAGAGTCTTGCATGTTATATGTATATGTATTGTTTATTTGTTTAATTAGCCTATCTTAATAAATATTATTGAATTGCCGAAAGCAAGGAGTGTGGACTCTGACTTTACACTCAGTTTTTAAGTTATTATTTTAAGTTATTATTTTTAGTTATTAATGTTATTATTAATTCCAAGTTTATTCCAACTTGCGAGTTAAACGGTTATTACACTATGGAAGCCAAATAAAATGACTCTCAGCATTTTGCACTTCTTCCGAAAACAGCACATTTTGTCTTGATAAATCTCTCTCAAAGTGCCTTTTTACATATTTTTTTTTATTTTTGATGTTCATTGCGTAACAAGGATGCATGTATATCACTTTAGCATATCGAATGGTATTATATAACAAGCATTAGACATATGATGTGATTGTGGTTATGCACATTTTTATATTATATCATGGGTGTATCCCTAGAGAGCTTTCAATGAACATGATGCATAAGTACGCTTGTGTTTTCTGTTTTAACCTAGGGAGGGTGGTGCAACTTTCTGTGAGTAGGTACTGCTTGTGTGTGTTGCCCTTCTTGTGGGAGGGGGGTGTCTTACTTTGTGCATGGCGGACCTCTCAGTAGAGGTGGTGCCCCTAACCAAGGGGGTGTCAGGAGTGTGGGGGGGGAGGGGGTTGCGTGCGGTATAGTGGCATACTATATATAGTTTTGTGGAACCGGACCAGGGCCATAAATGGCACTATTATGCATGCACATTATTGAGATGAGATAAGTCAGGGTTTCCTATTCCTAAGCGTCCTAGGCCCAATATTGTGTTGTAGTGTGGGTGTATCTAATAAGCAGAAGCATAAACATAAACGGGGAACTAATATCATAACATTAAAACTTTGCAGCACATAGCAGCAGGTTCTATAAGTTTCTCAAGTGGATTTGGGTTGTGACTGGTGGTGTCAATGCCAGTCAGGTAAGTTGTCGGCTGCAATTTTCGGCACAAATGGGACTACGTTGGCCGGGTCCTACCCTTGAGCGTGGCTTGGATCCGCTGGGGCTGCCATCACATCCCTTATGCCCAGTTGTGAGAGGAACGTTGGTATATCAGTCACTGTGGTCAGTTTGTGCATGGCACCCTTGTGAGAGACGATGAGGGATCTCAGTGTCCCCTACCTGTAAGTCACTCCTGTGGCACGCAGTCGGGCGGTAAGGGAGTTCAGGGACTTCCTCCATTGTAGTGTGGCTTTGGATCCTGGTAAAAGGACAGTTGGGAGTCCTCAAATGTCAGTGGGGTCTTGTTCCTCATCACTGCCATGATGTGCCCTTTGTCTTGTGGTAGTGAACAGCGGAGTATGACGTCGCCGGGCACTGTGGAGGTAGTTTTGGTCGGCATTGGTAGGCGATATAACCCTGCAATGTTGATTTTTCCTACGGTGGCAGGTGGCAGCACCATGGTCAGCAGCCTCCTCACATAGTGTGGCAATTCCTCCCCAAGGACAGTGGCAGGTATGTATACACACACATCCTTCCTAGCTCCTTCTTCAGTCCTTGGTATTTGTCCACCTTCTTGTTTTCCTTATTTTTATTATCATGGTCATTGGGTATTGTCACGTACACCACCTCAGCAGTCTTTCATTCCTGATTGGCCAGTACTGTGGAGGTAGTTTTGGTCGGCATTGGTAGGCGATATAACCCTGCAATGTTGATTTTTCCTACGGTGGCAGGTGGCAGCACCATGGTCAGCAGCCTCCTCACATAGTGTGGCAATTCCTCCCCAAGGACAGTGGCAGGTATGTATACACACACATCCTTCCTAGCTCCTTCTTCAGTCCTTGGTATTTGTCCACCTTCTTGTTTTCCTTATTTTTATTATCATGGTCATTGGGTATTGTCACGTACACCACCTCAGCAGTCTTTCATTCCTGATTGGCCAGTACTTCCTTGTGTGTTTTGATTTGGAAGTCCCACGTGATCTTAGCCGTGTCATTCTCAACTACCCTTTGTGGTTCTTCCAGTCTGGATTTAGGCATGTTAAGATTATATTCTTTTCAAATGTTTCGGTACAAAATCCCAGCAACTTGGTTGTGCCTCGTAGTGCATTCTGTTCCTGTTAACATTTCACAGCTGGCTACCATGTGCTGGATTGTCTCAGAGGCCTGGTTGCACACTTTGCACTTATCCTAGCAGCAAGGGAAAAGTGGAGTGGGTAAGCCTGTAATAAAGGGGGCAAAAATGTGTAATGCAAAACTTTATTGATTACATTTATAACTGAAATTATAGTGAAATAGTGTTGAATGCTTGCCTATTTCTTTCTCTGGTTGAGGTACATACCTACAGTAAGCGGAAGACAATCATCCATCTGATAATGTGAGTGGGTATATTATAGCTTGATGTAGCAGTAGCTGCACCTATATGAAATGAGTGACCAGAGAAAGAGGATGGATTAAACTCTAACCTGACTAATAAAGTTCTGCTATATAGCATGAACATTTGCGTTGTATGGGGCTTCCTGTGTAAACTTAGTAAAGGGGAGTGAGGGGGTCTTAAGGTAAGGGCTTTAATAAGCTGTTCTATTACAATTACTGGACACCATTTAGTACCTGTAGGGTAATATGGAATCTCTACCAGGGGACCAAATTGGCTAGTCTTTGATTGTTAAATAGAGTTTCATAGTATTGTAAGGTAGTTTTAATGAAAGATGGGATAAAGTTGTAAAAACGACCAGAGATTCAACAGAAAACTCTTTCCCCTAGTCTTCAATCGTTTAAGAAGTGCCTTAAAAACTATCTCTTTAGGAAAGCATATGGCCTCCCAGAGTAACCTCTACCTCACATACCTGTCTCTTGCTCTCTCCTAAAGGGCAGCACTTCACTCTCTCCTCCAGCTCTGCTTCACTCCCACCTTGTATTATTGCTATTTCCTGTCCTAATGTGTTTTACACCCCACCTCCTAAACTTGTTTGAGCAGGGTCCTCTTCAACCTATCGTTCCTGTAAGTTTTCTTGTAACTGTCCTATTTATAGTTAAATCCTCCCTCTCATAATATTGTAAAGCGCTACAGAAACTGTTGGCCCTATATAAATGGCAATAATAATAATAATAAAACATATTTATTACGTGAAAATCAGCAACAAAATGTATAAATGTGTTAAATGTCAGGTCAGGTAGAATAGCAGCGATTAAGATTACTTTATTACCTAAGATCACCTACATTATGCAATGTATACCCTAGCACTATCCCGTTTATTTGTTGAATAATTTACAACGGGTGATAGATGTATTCATCCATCAGAATAAAAGAATGCGAATTAAGATACCAATCTTGGCCAAAAAAAATTCTGGTGGTGGGATTGCATATCCAGACATTAAGAAGTATCAGGAAGCCTCCCTTCTGGCACATACACTGAGATGGGAGGAAGAGGTACAAAATATTAATTGGGTATCGATAGAAGCCTTCTTTTTTAAAGAAACACATCTGAACTCAATTCTTTTTCGAGATGATCTATCCAGTGGTATAGTGCATAGTAAAACTTCACCATTATGGCATATTCTCAAAGGCTGGCGGAATTTGAATTATAAATACTCTCTGATCCCATTTCCAAGTCCGATCACCCCTATTTTATGGATTCAGGAGAAGATTAATTCTCCTTTGCTAGAGATATTACTAAAGGCTGGATGTAGATACTTAAGAGACTTATATGTTGATAATGAATTCCTCCCATTTGACTATATTCAGTCTAATTTTAATATTCCAGCTAACATGTGGTTAGAATACAATAGGTTGAGATTGAGTATTTATTCATCGAGCTATCGTCTAAAAGAGTTTAGACAGTTGACTCCTTGTGAAAAAATAATATGTTCAACAAATAGGAAGCATATGCTTTCAAAATGTTTTAGTCTTTTGAGAGACGGGGATTTGAAGACCAAATGTCTAAATATGAGAATTTGGGAAGAAGAATTAAATCAATCCTGGCCCATGGAGATATGGTCAGCTGCTTCCGTCTTAACAGATAAATTAATTAAACACGTTTCATATAGGGAGTTATACTTTAAAATTGTAAATAGATGGTATGTAACGCCGCTTAAACTTTGGCAAATGAAGAAAGATGACACTTCTAAATTTTGTTGGAGAGGCTGTAACCAAGTAGGCTCAGCGTTACATATGTGGTGGTCCTGCCCTCACATACAAAAGTATTGGAAGGAGGTAAAATATGGGGTGTCTCGTATCATTGGTGAAAAGATTAATTTAACTCCAGAACTGGCTCTGTTTCACTTCATACCTAGCTACCGCACAAAAGAACTAAAATCCCTCCTGCTTTGTATTCTTTCAATAGCAAAATGGTTGATTGTTGTAAATTGGAAAGCAGGGAGCTTGCCAAAATGGTCAGATGTGGAAAAGGTGATGCAGAGAAATAGAGCATTAGAAAGAGAGGATGGACACCCGGGGTTTTTACATAGCCCCGAAGTATAGGTGGACCATTTGGGACGACTATTGTTTATCCCATGGACAAAATTCTTTATAGTTTTTGCTTCTCATCAGCTCACTTCCCCATGGAATTTCAGAACAATGTATGTGATATGTGTGCGTTTGTTATACATGGGTATTGAGGGTTTTGACACGGACATATCCCATCTCATTATACAGCTTTTGGAATATTTCCTCATTCCTATTTATATAGAGTGCCTTTTACGTTATAGGGCCTCTCCTCTAGGATATGGTTGTAGATGATGATCAATATGTGGAGTTGGAATATGCCCCTAATATAGGATAACAAGGAGATTGGAGATGAGAGTTGGGTAGAGTACCCCCCGGGTAGATGGGTGAAGGGTGCAGGTTATTATTTGTAATTTGGGTTTAACAGCAGATCAAGATATTATGTATTGTTTGACAGACTGTTGTATGTGTCTTTTATTCTTTACGTGTAACCTGTTTCAAACCAATACCTATGTTGAGTGTGCTGTATGGAAATGATTTGTATGTATTTTGTGATAAAACTAATAAAAATTTATATAAGAAAAAAATGTGTTAAATGTGTTTTTGTGTTTTTTGACAATCCTGCTTGGGCTAGAACTTTACTTTACTTAGTCAGAAGTAGTTTTAGTCCATAATTAGTTCTTTGACTTCCAGAAGTTATGTGGAGCGATGGTTCACTGTGGGATGAATATGAAAAAAAATCCTGAAATTTAGAGCATGCTAAAGCGTGAGCACATTCCATATAGAACTGGAAAGTGGCTGCCAACCAAGTTAGCTTAGTAACTAATTTCATAATGATTAGGGATTGTGACTTTTCTTTATTTATAATGTGACATGGTGCTAGATTGTCGGTAAAGCACCTGACTGCTTGCCATCTCCACAAATGACCCCAGACATAAGCTGCTACTACCAGAGAAAATATATTTTAAATAGAGGTAAGGAGTTTGGGAAGTTCTCTAATTGTGAGGTTTCAGTAGGCCATCACGATTGGAACCATTTGTTTCCAAATATGCCTGTGTCTCCTATTGAGCCTGCTGCATCTGACCAGAGTTATCTGAAAATAGAGATAGAATATAGAAAATTTTCTCCATACTTACCGTAATTTTCTTTTCCTGGCTATAATTCATGGCAGCATCACTAATGGGTTAGCTCCGCCCCTAACATGAACAGGACAGGAAACAATCAATCAATGAATCAACCAGACTATAGGTATAAAAGGTCCCTCCTCCTTCCAACCCACAGTCTAGTATAAAGCTTAAAAAAAAAATTATTGAGAGGGTTGCTGATGCTGCCATGAATTACAGCCAGGAAAAGAAAATTACGGTAAGTATGGAGAAAATTTTCTATATTCCTGGCCATTCATTGCAGCATCACTAATGGGTAATACCCAAGCTCCGTAATCAAGGGAGGGTGAATAAAAACAAGACTCCAATATCATGCTGCAAAGGAGAATTTATTCACGAGAGATTCACTGAGGACAAAACCCCTCTACCGAAGGATGATGAGGAAGAGACTACATCCAGTTTGTAATGTTTGATGAAGGTTATAGGTGACGACCAGGTGGCTGCCCTGCATATGTCATCAGAAGGAACCTCTGCCCAATTAGCCCAGGAGGTGACCAATGCTCTCGTAGAGTGCGTCTTTATCTTTTCCGGAGGAGATATTTTCTTTAGTTTATATGCCATATTGATGGTATTAGAAACCCAACGCCTTAAAGTAGCTGTAGATACCGCCTCCCCTTGTCTGTATCCTGACGGGATAATAAACAATTGCTCCGATTTTCTAAACTTGTTTGAGACCTCAATATATTTCATGACACACTCCCTCACATCCAACTGATGGAGCTTAACTTCTTCCGCAGAAGAGGGGTTCTGGTAAAAGGAAGGTAGAACCACTTGTTGAGCCAAATGAAAACTAGAAACCACCTTTGGTAGGAATTCCATTCTAGGTCTTAGGATAATTCTATCATGAAAGACCTGAACGTGTTCAGGATCACTGGAGAAGGCTTGAATCTCCGACATTCTTTTTGCTGTCTTGATTGCCACCAAGAACAAAGTCTTGTACGTCAGATTAATAATACCCAACTCATCCAACGGAGCAAAGGGGTTTTCTGACAACACATCCAGTACCAAAGGAAGATCCCAAGGAGGAGCATAGTTTCTAGAAGGAGGTCTTATGCGTACAGCTGCCTTAAAGAACCTCGCAATGATGGGGTCTAATGCCCAGGAGGTGTTACACAGGGCTGATAGGGCTGATGACTGCACCTTCAGAGTGCTAAAGCTTAAGCCCTTTTCTAGACCTTCATTTAGGAACTCCAAAACATCTAAATTCGAAGGCTGTAGGAAATTCTTGGACTTATTATTCGCCCATACACGAAACACATCCCATATCCTGTGGTAACATGCAGATGTGGAACTTTTTCTGGATTTCAGCAAAGTATTCACCACCGGCTCTGGTACTCCTTGTTCTAAAAGTCTCTGTTTTTCAAGAGCCATGCCACCAATTTCCATTGGTTCGGATTGGGATGAACCGCTGGACCTTGTATCAACAGGTCCATTCTTAGAGGAAGAGGCCATGGAGGACCCACGCACATCTTGTTCAGGAGGGGGAACCATGGTCTTCTCGGCCAACTCGGAAGTATAGCAATCACTGTCTTCTTTTCCTTCCGAATCTTCCTCAACAACCTGTGAATCATAGGCAGGGGAGGGAATGCATACCCCAGATCGAAGTCCCAATGATGGGAAAAGGCATCTTGTCCTGCTGACTGATATTCTGCCTTCAGAGAAAAAAACTTCGGGACTTGAGCATTCCGATACGAAGCCATCAAATCGACCTGGGGTGTGCCCCACCTTGATGCTATCTGTTGAAAAACCTCTGGGTTTAATTGCCATTCTCCCGAAAGAATTTTTGTTCTGCTCAAATAGTCTGCCAGAACATTTTATTTCCCAGGTACATATACTGCTTTCAGGCCCTGCAATTTGTCTTGAGCAAATTCCATCAATGGAGATATTTCTCGTAACAGCGTCTTGCTTTTGGTTCCGCCTTGTCTGTTTACATATGAGGCCACTGCTCTGTTGTCTGTCTGGACCCTCACCCAAGAATTCGATATTGGGGGTTGAAACCCTTGCAGGGCATATAATATTGCTCTCAGTTCCCTTAGGTTTGAGTGCAGCTTGCTCTCTCTCTGAGTCCAGGATCCTTGAATCCAATCCCTTTCTAAGTGTGCACCCCAACCACATATACTTGCGTCTGTCATTACCGTGATCCAAGTTGGATCCTCCAGGGGAAACCCCACAGAAAGGTTTTTGGTATTCTCCCACCAAGTCAGGTCGTCTAATGTTCTTCGAGAAATAGGAATGTTACAATCCCAGTTTTCCTCTTGCGTCTTGAATTCTCGCAGAAACTGCAACTGGATCGGGCGCATCTTCCACTGTGCCCATTTCACCAGGCCTATAGTTGATGTAAGGGAACCTATAAGGCTCATAAATTCCCGTGCCGTAATGCAACTCTTGTGGTGAAGATTCCTTATCTTTGTCTGAATCCTCTCCATTCTTTCCACTGATAGATTCACTTGCCCGATTACTGTATCTATGGTAGCCCCCAGGAATATAATCTTCTGAGAGGGAACCATCATACTCTTCTCCAAGTTTAGTTTCCACCCATGCTTCACGAGTATATTCACGACCCACTTGGTGTGGAGTGCGACCGTCTGGCTGGATGGTCCTATAATCAGAAAATAGTCCAAGTAATGGTATATCTCTATCCCTTTCTTTCTGATTACTGCGACTAATGCGATAAGCACCTTTGAGAATGTTCTCGGAGCCAGGCTTAATCCGAATGGGAGTCCTCAGAACATAGAAACATAGAAACATAGAATGTGACGGCAGATAAGAACCATTCGGCCCATCTAGTCTGCACAGTTTTCTAAATACTTTCATTAGTCCCTGCCCTTATCTTATAGTTAGGATAGCCTTATGCCTATCCCACGCATGCTTAAACTCCTTTACTGTGTTAACCTCTACCACTTCAGCTGGAAGGCAATTTCATGCATCCACTACCCTCTCAGTAAAGTAATACTTCCTGATATTATTTTTAAACCTTTGTCCCTCTAATTTAAGACTATGTCCTCTTGTTGTGGTAGTTTTTCTTCTTTTAAATATAGTCTCCTCCTTTACTGTGTTGATTCCCTTTATGTATTTAAATGTTTCTATCATATCCCCCCTGTCTTGTCTTTCCTCCAAGCTATACATGTTAAGATCCTTTAACCTTTCCTGGTAAGTTTTATCCTGCAATCCATGAACCAGTTTAGTAGCCCTTCTTTGAACTCTCTCTAAGGTATCAATATCCTTCTGAAGATATGGTCTCCAGTACTGTGTACAGTACTCCAAGTGAGGTCTCACCAGTGTTCTGTACAATGGCATGAGCACTTCCCTCTTTCTACTGCTAATACCTCTCCCTATACAACCAAGCATTCTGCTAGCATTTCCTGCTGCTCTATTACATTGTCTGCCTACCTTTAAGTCATCAGAAATAATCACCCCTAAATCCCTTTCCTCAGATGTTGAGGTTAGGACTCTATCAAATATTCTGTACTCTGCCCTTGGGTTTTTACGTCCAAGATGCATTATCTTGCACTTATCCACATTAAATGTCAGTTGCCACAACTCTGACCATTTTTCTAGTTTACCTAAATCATTTTCCATTTTTTTTTTTTTTTAATTCTTTATTTTGTTAAGGCATATATAAAGGGTACAAAATGAAGAAAAGGGAAATGCAGGGGTGTTCCACATTTATGGATTAGTACAGAGATATTGTCATTAATTACATTTCCAGGTAGTAAGTGCCTCATTTTTCTTTTTATATGGCATTCAATATGAACAGGAACGTTATTCAAACAGTAGAAATCAACGTAAAGCATGATGTCAGAAAGTAGTGTATTAAACTGTTGAGTGACAATTTAGTGATGGAGCGTCGACGTTAATACTTAACAAGAAGTAACCCAATTAGGCTAGTGGTTTTAAGCAGAGGTATACCATAACGTCTTGTTATGTGGTGTATGTGTAAAGGGCTTCCGTGGCAGTCAAGATATGGTGAGTGGGTTCCTGGTGGTGCCTTATCAGGGGTCGGCTGCCTTCGTGGGTCGTATCGTCTAGCCACCCATGAGGGGTTGAAGGGTGGGTAAGTCAGTGGTGCAGTGTGTTTGTAGGCGTGTGCCTCTTAGGTAGGTAGTTGGTGAGGGGCAGTGGCAGAGGCCCCTGTCATTCTTGTGTTCCCCTAACCAAAGGGGAGACGGGGGGGGAGATTGTGGTTAGAATTAACGGGTTCGTCTGTTCGTGTGTCAGCATTAGTGGAATATCTGGCGGTATGCACCATGAAACATAAAACACAAAGTGAAAACATGAAATTAAACCAAAGCTAGGTACATTAGAAAAGAGAGAAGAACATGGAATATTCAATTGCTACAGTCCGCTTTGCAGGGTGCCACTATATTGTGGCTCGGTGGTAGATAATTCTTTCTTTGCCGCCAACATTGGGGAGGTGCACTGAAGTAGTGCCGGTCAAGCTGCGATTAAGTCACTGAGTCTTGATCCTGAGATGGGTTGCGATTCCGAGCTGGAACAAAGGGTGTCACATTGGGTATGTCCCATTGGTGATGTGTTGCCGGTCTCGGTGGTTCCAGCACCTCTCATCAGGTCCAGGGCTGTGAAAAAGGTGGGGGCATCCGTTGGAGAAGACGCTGTGTGCACCTTTCCGTCTTTGATGACCGTAAGGGTTCGGGACGCCGACCAGCGGTAGGCCACGCCAGCCTCTCGCAACTTAGTTGTAATAGGTTGCATGGTTTTTCTCCAGTGAAGTGTTGCCCTGGTGACATCCTGGTAAAATGTCAGCTGGTGTGATTCAAAGTCCATGGGGGCCCGTTCTTGGAACGCCTTCATGAGCTTTTGTTTGTCTGTAACGGTTTGGCATTTGAGAATAATATCCCTGGGCAGGCTCGTTGGGGCGCGTTGTGGTCTATTTACCCTGTAAGCTCCATCCAGCGGGATTTGTTTAGCTTGTTTGGCGGGTAGGGATGAGGCCATCAGCCGTCTAAGGAAGTGCGGCAGTTCCTCCGCGGACACCGCATCGGAGACTCCGCGGATTTTTATGTGTTTGCGCCTACTCCTGTCATCCAGGGTGTCCACTCTGTGCGTCAGAGAGGAGTGCAGAGTTCTCATTTGTTGCACAGTGTCCCCTAGGGCTGCCAGGCTCTGCTTGAGATCAATCACGTCTTCCTCCGTGGCTTGTACACGGTCAGTGACCGCTTGTACTTCAGTTTTGACTAGGGCGATGTCTGTGTCAAATAGTAGCTTGATTCTATCATAAAGGTCTGCAATGTCCTTTTTAGTAGCGTGTGCTGGGCTTGGGGACTCTGTTACGACGGCTGTCGCTGTGTCTGGGTTCTTGCTGCCTTTCCCGTTCCCCCCTTCAGGCTCCTGAGGCTCTATGGTGTCTGGGACGGCTGGGGGTGGTGAGAGTTCTGTTGTTTTGGGCCTGGAGCATTTGAGGAGCGTCCCTATATCTCTCGCCTCTGGAATGGGTGCCCCTGTCTGTTTCTGTGTTTTTCGACCCATGATTGGAGTGTCAGGGTCGTTTTGGTAGGGGTGTAAATACTCACTCCAGTCCGCGAGGAGCTCGGCGTGGTAAGTTGCTGCCTTTAGGCTTTCAGACCGGAGCTTCTGCCGGGTCTTGCGGGGTGGAGCTGAGGCGGATCCTAACCGGAATGGCATGGGTCGATGCAGCAGGGGTTCCCCTTCCCGCTGTAAGTGTTTGTAGTCGGCGGCTTGAAGTTAATTTCGCCGTTTTCGGCGTTTTTAGGCAATTCTTAGCGGAGCTGTCTGTAATGGCGTCTAGGCTGTAGCGGTGCCAGGCCACGCCCCATCATTTTCCATTTGGCTTATCCCTCCTGGAACATCAACCCTGTTACATATCTTAGTATCATCCGCAAAAAGACACACTTACCATCAAGACCTTCTGCAATATCACTAATAAAAATATTAAAGAGAATTGGAACTGGTAGTGACTTCCAAAAACACAAAACCTGAGGAACTTCCGATGCCCCATGTTGATTGGGATCTGGTGGTACGCATCTTTTAAGTTGATTGATGTCATCCAATCCCCCGCACTGATGTTTGGAATAATCGTTGAAATAGATTCCATCTTGAATGATTTTCTTTTTAGTGTTAAATTCAACTTCTTCAAGTCCAAAATAAGCCTCCACTTCTTTTGAGGTTTTGGGGCTAGAAAAACAGTAGACTAGTGACCCTTCTTCTTTTCTCTTTTTGGAACGCATTCTATTACTTGATCTTCCAGGAGTTTTGAGATGCAATCTTTCATGGCTTACTCCTTTTCTCCTTTTGCTACCCGAGACTGGGTAAACACATTTTTTGTTGGCATGGTCTCGAACTCTAACCTGTATCCTTCTTCCAATATTGAAAGGACCCAGGCGTCCGTCACACTTCTGACCCAGACAGGATAGAAAAGATGTAGTCTTCCCCCTGTAATACCTGGCTGGGCCGGCACACGTTCAGAAATTTTTACCTTGTCTAGCTCCCCTTCCTCTGGAAGATTTTTGCTGGGTGTTTCTCCAGTTTGGTCTGGAATATTCTTTCCCCGGTTTATATGCTCTACTTTCTCGAAAGGCCCGGTCTTTATATCGCCTATCTTTCCATGTTGTAGAGCCGTATTTTCTGACTTGAGGAAGAAACGCTTTCTTCCCATCTGCAGCCTTATGTATCGCTTCATCCAACACCTTCCCAAACAGGAGATCCCCTTGAAAAGGAAGTGCGCACAGGGATGCTTTTGAAGCGTAGTCTGCCCCCCAAGAGTGTAGCCATAAAGCCATAAAGCCATAGAGAGGCCCATGCTCTTCGCCACCATTCTGGTAACATCCAGAGATGCTTCTGAGCAAAATTCAGTTGCCAGCTTCAGATCTCTCATTCCTTCCAGTAGATGCTCTCTGCGAACTCCTTTAGTGATATCTTCTTCTAAGTTGTCTAGCCATACCTTAAAAGCTCTTGTTAATGTTGTTAATGCTACTGCTGGATGTAGTGCTGATCCTAAAGCCAGGTACGACTTTATCAGGCTGGCATCTAGCCTTTTTTCCATAGGTTCTTTCAAATAAGCCATGGAGTCAATGGGAAGGGCTGTCTTTTTTGCCATATGAATGACTGCGGCATCAATCTTGGGAACAGAATTCCAGGTTTTGCAGTCTTCCTTAGCGTAAGGATATAATCTGAACACCTTACTTTTCAGTGTCGCTTTTCTTTCTGGTTTTTGCCATTCTTGAGAAATTATCTCTTTTATGGTAGCGTGTACTGGGAAAGTAGGCCTATTGGCTCTCAAATCCTCAAAATATCTATCAGATTCCTTCATTTCAGTTTCTTCCTCTGGGAATCTCAGGGTCTCTCTGATTATGTTGATCAATTTGTCAACTGCTCTAGAATCCAGACTTTTTGAAACATTTTCAGCTTCACCCTCTTCGTCTGACATATCCTCCATCTCCATATTATCACTAGACTCCGAGGAGATTTCTTCTCTTCTCAGGCGTTTAGATGAGGACATCTTGCTTGTGGTTTTGAACCCTTCTGCGATCGCCTCTGCAATCCATTTTTTCAATTCTGTCTGTGGAGACTTTCTTCTCTCCCTTCCTTCAGCAGCTTCTGTCAGACAATCTAGACCTAAGTTACATCCACTAGGTGCAATTTGATTGCAGTTCACACACCTATTCGTTTTCTCTTTATGTTTTCTAGGTGAATCCTCTTGTGGGTTGCTCGGGCTGTAAAAACAAGAGCCATATTTATAATCGTATATTTTTGGCCCATAGTGGCACTCTTTTAACCCCCTCCCATACGGGATAACTTATATATATGAGGCTCACCTATGTTTTCTAGACACAGATCTTGAGGCAGAGTGAGAAGCCATCTATTTAAACAAAAAAAAATATTTGTTGTTATCCTAATACACTTGACAACTAAGCCACCAAAGAAAAAACTTTTAACTTTTATCAAGAAGAAGAATCTTTAACTTTCTTCAGCAGAATTCAGTCTAGGGCAGCCTTAAACACACCAAAACAGTTCCCAAACATCAGCCAGGGCATTGGGAACATTCAAAAAACGCTTATTTATGGTTTCCCGTTTTTTTGAATTTTGGCGCGATATCGCTTTAAGAGCCCCGGCGGTTCGCGCATGTGCAATAGTGATTTCCCGACGCCAGTGCTACTGCGCATGCGCCGCCTTCCGAACCCGGAAGTGGCTTCAGATGAGCGAACAGCCATAGAAGCAAACTCTCTACTCCAGGGGAACACGAGCCAACACCAGATTTTAATCCCAGACACCAGCCTGAGACAGGAGATGAAGTTAACAGACAAAAAACACTACACTGAAAATCCCCAGTATTTAGGGTAAGATTAAAAGTCACTTACCCAGATTCTCTTCTGCCACAAATCTGAGGGGGGGGGGGGGTTATTGATGCTTAAAGGGGAATTTTTTAAGGATACACCGACCCCACATCATTTAATCTTTTATACAGCCCTTCCATTTAAAGAGGTACATATACTAAAATGTACCCTAACTCAGTTAGTCCTGCTCTTGCAGGCTGATTACTGAGTTCTTCAGATAAAGAGAGGCTGAACTTTATCTGGAAGGAACCCATGGTAAACATGGGAAGGTGGCCTCAAAAATAAAATTTAAAGGTATAATTCCTGTTTGTCCTGCTAAGGACAGAAAAAAAGACTGTGGGTTGGAAGGAGGAGGGACCTTTTATACCTATAGTCTGGTTGATTAATTGATTGATTGTTTCCTGTCCTGTTCATGTTAGGGGCGGAGCTAACCCATTAGTGATGCTGCCATGAATGGCCAGGAAACATAGATATTTTGTTCCATGTGGACACATCTACTTGCCACGTGGCTATCTCTACCCTAGCTTGTGAGTTTAGAGAGATATTACTCTGTAACAGACATACGTCTAGAAATGAATGAGCGTCCTTGTGGAATGACCCTCATTGTGAAACTGAGTGAGCCTAACAGTGATTAGATTTATTTTCGTGTACATGAACCTTGCAGTTAATAGGTTCTTATATAGTCTAGTATCATGTGTATATTTTCCTCAGGTAAAGTTGCTTCCATAGTATTAGAATTAAGGTGAATTGCTAGGAATGTGATATTGTTACTGAGGCCTTCAGTTTTTGTCTACTGATACAGGAACTCCTAAGTCCTTAAATAGATCAACTGCATGTTGAAGACAAATGGGTGTAGAGTTATCGTTCTCTGTTCTCTATTGTAAATATTAAATCACCACTGGGCATCTGCATTTGTTGAGGAGAAGCCAGCATAAAGTTTCTGCATAAACATTAAACAACTTTGGGCTACTTTTAGATCCAAACGTGTGTAAAGGAAGTAGTTTGAATGCATTCGATATGTCAGTTTTGTTTAACCACACTTCTATTCCAGTGTCAATGACTGCTTTGATAGCGTTGTCTATTTTTGATTGTTGCAGGGAAAAGTCTTCTGAGGGTATGAGTGAGTTTAAGCTAGTTGTGGTAAATCAATGAGGAGTCAAGAAATCAATAATTCATCTCTTTTTATTATCGAGTTTGCCGGTAGCAATACCAAGAAGACTGGCCTCCTTATTATAGTAACCGTTGAACAGTTTTAGGCTCTTTAGTTGATGACTGGAGATTAGGACATTAAACTATATCTGTGGGAATGGAAACTGAACCTGTATGACATCCCGAAGATATCCCAGAACTTAGCAATTCTGCCTAATGAGGAAAGGAGTGATCTGATAAGTAATGGTTCAGTTTGTCAGATTTCACTGGAGATAGTTGTTGCTTAGGGAAAAGACGGTTAGGGCACATTTATTTTGCATGTGCCCTAATACATAGTGAACAAGGGTGAAGCAACCTATAGGCGCTGAACCCACAAACCCTGCGTTAAAATTATTGCACACTTGTGCTTTCCTCAGGAAGATAATAGTTCTAACCAACTTATCTTTGAGCTATCTTTGGGCTGGTCTGTAGTTATTCTCTGTAGGAGTTTTGCTGGTAGAGGGGAGGCTGACCTCGCTTAGGATGTACATATTACACACAGTGGAACCTTGAACCCAGCAAAGTGTCTGCAGAAAAGTTCTGTGTCTTGCTGGCTCCATTCAGTCTGAATGTTAAACTGGGCCAATGCCATTGCATCCTTAGCAGAAAAGGACTTTTATTGGTCAAAGACTGTGAATCTACCGTATTTGTGCTCTAGGTCTGCCAGTATTAATGTCTTTACCCTCCAATATGTTCTTTCTTAAATTAAGTTGGACTAGGTGAGCTGGGGTAATAATGTGAGTTGGAGTGCTGGTTGAATGGAAATAAAATTAGTATTACCCAGGTCTCTTGGTTCGGACTGGGAGATGGGAAAAGGGAGGCTAGGGGTAGGTCATGGGCTAGCTTAGTTTGCTGGCAGAAAATTGCCCAGAGCACCTGCTTTGCAAATACTTCTCATTGAGATCTGTAGCATTTGCAAGCTCTTTTAGATATGTCCTCAGTGAAATGCATAATTAAAAATATACAGATATTCCATTCATCATCAACTCAGTGAAAAACTGCATTTTCCATCCTGCAGTGAAACATCTACCACTCTCAGGCCTCACTCAACTCAGTGAAATACTGCATTTTCCATTCATTTGATGTTTCTGACCAATATTTCATGTAGACAGTTATTAATATTTTGGGTGATAGAATTTGGTTGCTAAACTTTTCAATAGTATAGAACACATGGATACTCTACCCCTCCCCCCCCCTCTTTTCTCCTCCCCAGTTGTAAAGTCCATATAACTGTTCAATCCTATTCTCTGTTATTCAGGCCTCACTCAACTCAGTGAAAGACTGCATTTTTTTCTCCCCACTTCCCACCCACCCAGGGTCCCCCTAAATATATAGCATGCTCCTCCAGCTGTTTGAGATTCTCACCCAATTACTTCTTCATTCCCCTAACATCTTACCAATAGCTGCTTCTCTGTTAACTCGTTCAGCCATCACCTCCAAACTTCCCCTGCTACCTCTTGTCTCAAATCCCCATGGATTCCTTTAGATTGTAAGCTCACTGGCCATCTAGCCAAGCACTTTGTATAAAAGAGCTCCAATGGCTAGATATCAGCTTACGGGCAGGGCTCACTTACCTCTTGTATTTGTCTGTGTATATTGTACGTTTCTCCACTACTTGTACAGCGCTACGGAATCTGTTGGCGCTTTATAAATAGCAATAATAAATAAAATAAATAAATTATATATTGTATCTGGGCAGTGCAGTGCCCCTTTACCCTCTTGCATATATATATGTATGTAGTTTGGCTTTGTATTAAGGGTCGCATTTAATTGTTATTGAGTAAATGTCATATTATATTTTATTGAGATGAAAAAGCTAATTATAATCTTATATTCAAGAAATACTGTATTTTCTATGTTTGAATGGAGAATGTGCTAAATAAAGTTTATTTATCAGAAATAAATTACACATTGTATGTACCAGATACTTAGATATGCATACACAAAGCAAACACAACATTTTATTCCTACTTCTAGCCTCTTATGATTGTAACATCACTGCTATGTGCGATGAAATAACCTATTTTAAAATTCCAACATAAAAAATTCCCTTTTAAAGAATGCAAAAAAATGAGAAAATATTTAAACAATTTACACCAGTGTGTCTTTATAATATGTTTTTCATATTTATTCACAAATAGTACATTTATATCATTTTTTAATTAAAAAAATCTGATAGCATATAGATCAAACACAATTTTAGGAATTATATGCATTCCAAACTTTCCCAAGAGTCTCTGCAGAACTTCTTAGTTGAGCAGAAAGTTAAAATTAATTCTTATTATGCATCGTTTGTATACTAAACATACTAGACTTGTTTCTAAATAAAAGCTTGTGACTGCACTAAATTCATGAAAAACAAAAATCAATATAATGCTGCTTAATGACCCTGCTTTTTTTGTAAGTCAACAATTCTCCAATTAATTAACCAGTGATTAAAGTCAGCTTCTGAGAATTAATCACAGCCTACAGAAGCCATTGTCCTTGTGTGGTTCATTAGGACTATGTTTGCCCTTCAGACAAGAAAGCTGCAAGTAAATATAAAAACTGTGACTTGATTTAAAGAAACTGAAAGGAAGATAACCTTATATTTTCATTGTGTTTGTTTATAACATCTTGTGTTTCCTCGAAAGTATTTATACCTAATACTTCAAAATAATCATGTTAATGTATGTTCGTGTAATAAAATAAAGGAAGAAAAACAATCCTAGCTCAATGAAAACAATAAACTTAGATAATAGTATTTTATAGGTTAATTACTAAGCTCTAGCTTCATGAATGTACTACACATTGAACTAACAGAACTCAAAACAATATCTGATATACCAAATGTTTTCGAAAAAATCTCATAGTGTTTTTATTCTTTATTTTGTTATGTGGACTTAAATTAGGTTCTCAAAAAAAATATGTCTTTCCTATCTTGTCTGTACCAGGCTGTTTTAATGGATTGTGAGAGGTAATATGAAAGGTCAGTCAAACTATCTAGTTAGGATTTCAGCAACTAAAATCCGGAATTCTTACAGCAATCATGAAGTCCAAGTAATGCCACTTCTTCAATAAGCAAATTATTTTCAATATCTCGCAAAGTGGACCTAAATTTTGTTTTTCAGTTTAGTGTTGACACTCAGATATGTTTTGGATTTTCTGTTACCTCTGCTTAGCTAAGGTGTGCAGGGCTATCTCATTGGCTGTTAGTATCATCTGATTGCTGATTGCTTTTAGACAATGATCTAAGCCCTGCACCACCAGGCTTAGTCCCAATAGATCTTCTGGTTCTCCTGTAGCTGAAGCTGAGGTGGGAGTGGCATCCATCGGAACCACAGGTAAAAACTCCAACCGTTCTTAAATGTTTTGACTACTTACAATGAGGGCACTCCCGGCACCATAACCACTATAGAACTGCACAATGTCCCTCTTTCACTGTTCAGATCATCCATGAGGCATTTTGTGTTCGTACTCCTGTTTCTCTGGAAACTAAGCCCATGATAATGCATAGTGCATGCTAGCAAATTGACTAAGTGTTGTATGTGTGAAGTTGCATGATGAATGAGCATTTCTTTATCCTTTGAGGACATTTTCTAAATAAGGTCTGCTATCAATTGGCAATTATTTTATAAAACTTCACTTCTTAATAAGATTGCATGATAATGTAGCAAAGTATTAGCTACAATAAGTCACTGCTGTTTTGATAGGAATATATAGGATATATTCCTCTCGATTTTTTAATGATTGATGTCATTAACAATGTGACTAAAAACTCACATTTATATTTGTGTTTCATTCGGGCAGTTTAATTGTCATTTTAATGAGTCCCACGATGTGAAATTGTCTATACTGCACTCTCTTCCTGTTTTCAAAATCTCCTCCTCCTATTTAATGCAAACTCCAAACTGTACCTCCATTTTATGTTAAGTATGCACTTTTTTTTAGACTTTCTCACGTACCTTCCGTTTCTTCCTTTTCATATCATGCCTCCACTTCCCTCTAATCCTTCTTTTGTCATGTGATCTGAACTCCCTCTCTTTCCATGATTTTCAAAGTTTCCACTCGTTATTATTTTTTATGCCCTTTCCCAACATTACTTTATAATCCTATTGCCCTGTCGTAGTGCCATCTACCTTTGTCATGTGTTCATGCCACCTCTTTGCTTGTTGGTTCTTTAGAATCCATCCACTACCCGTTTTTATTTATTTCTCCATTTTTTATTTCATACCATTGTCCACACTTATCTCGTTTCCCCCAGTTACTGCACTTCTAGCATTACTTTATTGGTTATGCTTGACCAATCTTGACCAATCCAGTGCTATCTTTTCAAACCTCTCTTTTTGTAACATTGTGAAATGTTGATTTTTCATAGTAAATCGAGTTACTTACAATGGTTACAATATTGTGTTAACTATGCTACTACTTGATTTATTATACAAACCAGGAAATAAAAACCATCATATGCAAACAAGTCCACAGAAAATGGCCATTGGCAGATTTCCTAGAAAGTGGGATATTCTTGCTCTTACCCTCGTTAATTAACAATGATGAACAGGTCATACATTTAAAAATAAATGACTGTATTTCACTGGTGTTGAGCTTAATGATGCATATATATATATTTACATATATATTGTATTGATATAATACTAACTTTGTACACTATATTGCAGTAGAGAAGTGTAACGGTACGTGCATTTTATTTATATCGCAATAAATGGTGAACAAACGCTGTATGTATTACATTACAAATGGTAGGAAGAGCAATAAGAGCAATAGTTATACATATATGTATTTATAAAATGTATATTTATTTATCATTTACCCACTGGTATAATTAACAATTTAGATGCACATTAAGTGCACATATTTCTATTTATACAGGCAGTATAATATTTGATACAATAAACATATATTTTAAGACAGGAGGTTTCTTAAAACCCATTCTTGCCTTATACACCAGAATAATGCAGATGATTTGAGCTAGTCTTTAACTCTACGGAACGTGCCGAACATGGGTCCACTCCATGTCCATGAACTTCTACATTATAATTTAAACTGGTGTAATAATTCATTTTGTCGTTTTTAGTAGTCATGGTCCAGTTTGTGGACATTAATGACCTCTTGTTTCTGTTAATTGACGTTAATCATGGTGTTGATGGCTACATGGGTATAAGGATTTTTTATGCTTTGACTTAATATTTTAAGACACAAGTCCGATGAGAAGTGAGAAGTGAGAATTGACCAAAAGAAGGAAAAAAAAAGAAAAAGAAAATCGAATGGAATATTTATGTTTTTGTCAGGATGGAGGTCCGGTGACCCAGATACTGTCCGGGCAGCGGTGCGAGGACCGGGACCCAGTATGCCTGAGTAGGAGTGTGGCGAAACCAGCTTCGCCACTGTGAACTGGAGAGGCCTGGCTGCTGGCCTCCTGCCCGCTGACTATGGCCCCTGGACGTGTTGCACTTTAGAAACTATATTTGGGCAGGTAATAATTTGTATTGCTGCTGCTGGCCCTTTAAAAGCAGCAATGGACATATTGGAACTTTTGGGACTACTGTACCTTTAAGACTGTGGAGCGTAGTACAGTAATCCTGCCTTTAATACTTTCATGTCATGTATGTAGTTTTGTATGCAGTTAACCTGGGTTATATATATGTACAGCATTCATCTGATTGTTCGGTAGAATCACTCCATTCATTGTATGGAGGAAACTACCGAACAACCAGACCACCCAGGACTAAGTGTGCCTCCAATTACCGTTTGCAACAATGTTGCAAACAGGTAATTGGCAATCCATGTAATGTATTATGTGTCCTCTGGGTGGCCGCCATTCGGGAAACAACCACGTGGCGGCGGCCATCTTTAACTGCCGAACAGCGGTGTTTTGCCGTCGAGTGTCTGGAACTGAAATCGGACACTCGACTAGGCAAACACCGCTGAGACCTCCATACTTCCAGAAATTCGTATGGAAACTACCGAATGACCCGCCGTTCGGTAGAAAGAACCCCACAAACAAGGGAATTCATTCAAACCCTCTCCAGGCTCTATAACACAGGCAATTCGCCTGTTTTCATTCCCTTGTTTGTGACCGACCGCAGGGCCAAAATGCATGGAACTGTTTTCGGATACTTTACCCATGCGGTCGGTCAAAACTTTGCCTGCTCATAACTCCCGAACCCCTGGTCCGATCTGGGTGATTTTTGAGTATGTTGCTCACCCAGATCAGGGCTATCAGGGGATACCTGTTTTAGAGGTGTAGCCTATGTATTTGGGGTACATCCAGGAATTGGGGAAAAAGGTGTACGGTATAATTGTGTTAAGTGTTAATCTAAGGGGAGGAAATGTGTGGGAGGTACATCCATGTGATTGGTTAAATTCATCCTCCCCCTGGGAGTGTCCTGTATGTACTTGTTTGTAATAAAAGCCAGACTGGGTGTCCCAGTCCAGAGTCTTGCTTAACCCTCAAAGCGATGTGTCGTCTCGGTCTTTGGGGGAATGGGATTGTATGCTGACTGCCAAGAGTGTAAGCCGATGTCTGCTTTTCTTGTTCAGCTGTTCCAGTGTTCGTGTGGTTCCAGTCGGGAGAATGGTGTTTGCAGTAGCTGCCTGTGCATCTGGAAAGGGGATTATCGCCTAAACTGGGTTTTATCCTCTTGTAAGTGAAACGGTCCGTTACAATTGGTGGCAAGCGGCGGGATCGTTCCTACAACCAGAGGGACAGCTACAGACAACACCATTTCTGGATTACAAATTGAGGGCAACGCTAGTATCCGTACAGCGACCCTATCTACAAAGGAACTCAGAAAATGGAGGAGAAGTTGCAGGATAGATTGTACGGTTCCGTATTCCGGAGGTCTAGAGCAGTGTCAGAAGAGGACATGTTGATGTACAGAGAGACTGCCAGAGCCGGATTGTGGGACGAAGCCCTAGAGGAAGTACAGTATTCACGAGGGGATCAGCGCCGCAGCAGAAGGCAGCGAATTCTGGCTAGAATGGCAGAGCGGATGCCCCTCCTGAGAAAACAGACCACAGAAAAGTGGGTGACTAGACTCGAGATTCTAGTATACGCAGAACTGGTGCTCGACGACGCATACCAGGCGCTACAGTGGTACGCGGCTCAGTGTGTCCCCAGGATGGCAGAGTATGAGTTCCCAGAAGGCGGAGAATACACTGGCCCCGGTCTATTTTGGGATAATAGTGGTGACGAGGACTTTGGGGAAGATGCCGACTATCGTTTTTGGGACCTGTACGGCATCCGGGAGAACATGCTGGGTCTCTTTGGCGCTGTGGACCTCGAGGCAGACCTACGATATTTGGTCACCAAGGAATGGAACCTGGAAGGGGATTACCTGCGACTCATCAATGAGGCCTGGGAAGAGACAACCGGTCCTCCCGCCCTACAGCAACCAGCAGTACCCGAGGTAGCAGAGTTCTTAGACTGGTCCTGTGAGCAACCCCAGGGAGATGAAGGTGTCGTCCTTCCTCCCCAGCGGCAGGCTGAGTTACAGGGGGCAGAGGTTGTTGTTCCTGCCCCCCAGCAGCAAAGTGATGTGCCGGGAGGGCAGTGTGAAGTGAAGGGAGAGGAGAGCAGCGTCCTCCCTCCCCAGCGGCAGTGTGTACCCCAGGGAGATGAAGGTGTCGTCCTTCCTCCCCAGTGGCAGCATACACCCCAGGGAGATGAAGGTGTCGTCCTTCCTCCCCAGCGGCAGGCTGAGTTACAGGGGGCAGAGGTTGTTGTTCCTGCCCCCCAGCAGCAAAGTGATGTGCCAGGAAGGCAGTGTGAAGTAAAGGGAGAGGAGAGCCGTGTCCTCCCTCCCCAGCGGCAGGGTGTGTCTCAGGGAGCAGAAGGTGCAATCCTTCCTCCCCAGCGGCAGTGTGTACCCCAGGGAGCAGAAGGTGCCATCCTTTCTCCCCAGCGGCAGTTTGCCATCCAGAGAGAGGAACTTGTTACACCCTCTCTCCCACGGCAACCTAACCCACCAAGGGGAGATGTTAAGCCCCACAACTGTACAGATGGGACCGTAGTCTCTGCACTTACAGCACAAGGGATAGCTACGGTCGGTCCTGTTCCCCAGCCTCAGTGTGATGGATCCAAAGGGGAGACAGTCGGTCTCCCCCTCCAGCAGTCGAGCTGTGCACCTAAAGGGGAGACAGCCAGTCTCCAGCAACCAGACGCCCACCAGACTACTCCCGTGGTAGTGCTGGCAACAGGACAGAGTACCGCTGGTCTCTGCCCCCTCAGCAACCCACCAAGGCAGCCTACCCGTCTCCCACCCAGCAGGGGTGAAACACCAGAACTTGGACAAAATCCTTTCTCACCCAGATGTAGTAACCGGTTAGTGTGGGTGGGCTGCTCTGTTATTTCTGTTTTGTGGGTGGGTTGCTGGACTAACCAGGGCACTGACCGGCAGAAAGTCAGGTACCCTGTTAGTCTAATTGGCAAAGGGGAGAAATGTGGCGAAACCAGCTTCGCCACTGTGAACTGGAGAGGCCTGGCTGCTGGCCTCCTGCCCGCTGACTATGGCCCCTGGACGTGTTGCACTTTAGAAACTATATTTGGGCAGGTAATAATTTGTATTGCTGCTGCTGGCCCTTTAAAAGCAGCAATGGACATATTGGAACTTTTGGGACTACTGTACCTTTAAGACTGTGGAGCGTAGTACAGTAATCCTGCCTTTAATACTTTCATGTCATGTATGTAGTTTTGTATGCAGTTAACCTGGGTTATATATATGTACAGCATTCATCTGATTGTTCGGTAGAATCACTCCATTCATTGTATGGAGGAAACTACCGAACAACCAGACCACCCAGGACTAAGTGTGCCTCCAATTACCGTTTGCAACAATGTTGCAAACAGGTGATTGGCAATCCATGTAATGTATTATGTGTCCTCTGGGTGGCCGCCATTCGGGAAACAACCACGTGGCGGCGGCCATCTTTAACTGCCGAACAGCTGTGTTTTGCCGTCGAGTGTCTGGAACTGAAATCGGACACTCGACTAGGCAAACACCGCTGAGACCTCCATACTTCCAGAAATTCGTATGGAAACTACCGAATGACCCGCCGTTCGGTAGAAAGAACCCCACAAACAAGGGAATTCATTCAAACCCTCTCCAGGCTCTATAACACAGGCAATTCGCCTGTTTTCATTCCCTTGTTTGTGACCGACCGCAGGGCCAAAATGCATGGAACTGTTTTCGGATACTTTACCCATGCGGTCGGTCAAAACTTTGCCTGCTCATAACTCCCGAACCCCTGGTCCGATCTGGGTGATTTTTGAGTATGTTGCTCACCCAGATCAGGGCTATCAGGGGATACCTGTTTTAGAGGTGTAGCCTATGTATTTGGGGTACATCCAGGAATTGGGGAAAAAGGTGTACGGTATAATTGTGTTAAGTGTTAATCTAAGGGGAGGAAATGTGTGGGAGGTACATCCATGTGATTGGTTAAATTCATCCTCCCCCTGGGAGTGTCCTGTATGTACTTGTTTGTAATAAAAGCCAGACTGGGTGTCCCAGTCCAGAGTCTTGCTTAACCCTCAAAGCGATGTGTCGTCTCGGTCTTTGGGGGAATGGGATTGTATGCTGACTGCCAAGAGTGTAAGCCGATGTCTGCTTTTCTTGTTCAGCTGTTCCAGTGTTCGTGTGGTTCCAGTCGGGAGAATGGTGTTTGCAGTAGCTGCCTGTGCATCTGGAAAGGGGATTATCGCCTAAACTGGGTTTTATCCTCTTGTAAGTGAAACGGTCCGTTACAATGAGTCACAGTGTGGAGGTGGATTAGCAGGGTCTGGTGCAGGGTAACCACACGCCCCTTGGTGTTGAGCACCAGCATTTGTGCAGCCACATACCAGAACCCTGATGCAGCTTATGCGGATCCCAGGAACTAGGAGCTAGGAAATAAGCAGACCTCCCAGGAGCTTAATAGGGAGGCTCTGCAGCAAGAATGTATCCAGTACAGAAACAAGGAAAGACTATTAAAGGCACCAAACATGAAAAACAAGACATAACTAGTAGAGCCCAGAACCAGAGAAGGATAGGAAGCTAAACCCAGAACATGTACACAATGCATAAGGGAAACATTGACATAACATGGGCAGGACAGAACAGGACTGTACATGGACTGGGAATGGAAACTAAAACAAGACAAGATATGATAGGCAAAAAAGAGGAGAAATAACTAAGTACTGTATATGAAAATCATGGGGATTTAGCTACATTATATGATCATACATTGCATAAGTCTGCCAACAACACCAATGTACCCCATATTTGGCAGGTCCTACTCTGCCTAATGACTGCTAAATAAACCATAATAGAACACATACAGCACTTACCTGCAAGAAAGGAGCGGATGACATTAAACCACTGCTGCAGGTTCAGACTGAAACAAAAGGATTAATGGAAAAGGAACGGGCATGACAACATAAAACATACATTTAAAGGAATCCAAGAGACTGGGAATTCCAGGAATGAACCCAGAAAAACGCAGCATAAAGAAAACCAGACATAGAATAGAAAACCAGAAAAAACAAGAAAAACAAAACAAGAATTGTAAAAAGAGTACTGGATACCAGGAATTTTGATATTCCCTGCTTAATGTTCAGCAATTGGTAGCTAAGTTAACACAGATGTTATTAGAAATTAATTTTCTAGGTTTACACGTTTGGAAAAGATTGAGCTTTTATCGTTTTTCGGAAACTGCTTTAAACTTATTAAAACAATATGTTGGATAAAGGAAACTAATCTATATATTTTCCCTTAAAAATTGAATTTTTCCTTTAAAAGCTAAATCTGGTCTTTGACTGTTACATTATCAATTATTTGCTAATAGTGATGTCCCGAACGGTTTGCTGGCGAATAGTTCCTGGCGAACATCGCGTGTTCGCATTCACCACAGATGGCGAACATATGCGATGTTCGGTCCGCCCCATATTCGTCATCATTGAGTAAACTTTGACCCTGTACCTTTACTAATACTAAGTAAAAACGACTTAGTATTAGTAAATTGTGCCCCTACTCGCAATACCGCGAGTAGGGGCATGTCTATTAAACAGTGAGCAGCCTGTGGCAGGTCCCCCCTATGGGTATTTAGGGCCCCCACCCGCCGCTCAGGGGTGGGTGCCGGGGGGGAGGACAATAGGTCCCCCCATTGGTATTTAGGGCCCCCACCCGCCGCTCAGGGTTGGGGGCCAGGGGGAGGACATTAGGTCCCCCCCCAATTTGTGTTTAGGGCCCCCACCCACCGCTCAGGGGTTGGGGCCAGGGGGGAGGACATTAGGTCCCCCCCCTCATTCTTGTTTAGGGCCCCCACCCACCCACCGCCCATCACTATCGTGGCCAGAAAGAGTCCCTATGGGTTTTAAAATTCGCCTGCTATTGAAGTCTATGGCGGTTCGCTGGGTTCGCCCTTTCGCGAACATTTGCGGAAGTTTGCGTTCGCCATTTGCGAACGGAAAATTTCATTTTCACGACATCACTATTTGCTTAATACAATTTTTTTCTAACTCTGTGTGTCCTCCCTGGTGATATATGATAAAAAACAGAAACTGTGGTTAGAGCTATGATGATATAAGGAATCCTTGAGATCAAGTGAGATCAAAGACACAATGAGTAGGTGAAAAAGACTCAACAACAGTTTGACCGTTATATAATATGATACGATATTACATTAGAACGTGGGCTGCTCATGACAATTTGCATTCTGTGTAAGCTATACAAAAATATTACATATCTCTGTCCATTTGTCAAGCTATGTTAATGCTCTTCTTTCTTTTTGTATGGACACATATATTTAATCTTGTAATCAGTGTTAGAGTTTATTTATTAAACAAAAAGTGTATTGAAAGGTGAGATTCAAATTTTTTTTCTAATTAGGGTCTCGATTTAATATTGTCGGAAAAGCTTTACAACTGATTTAATATGTTTGGTAAAAATTTAAAATGATTTAATATTTTTCAAAGTATTTAAACTTTCTAATATTTTAATATGTTTTGATATTTTATTTTTGATAAAAAAATATATTTTTAAAAGTTTATCCAAAAGTATTAAATCATTTGGATACCTTATCGAACAATATTAAATAGAGGCATTTTTAGGTATTTTGATCTAAAATCAGCGATTTAGCTTTCAATTCACAAGTCCGCTATGAGAAAGTTCCCTTAGATCAAATAACTTTTTTCTTTTCCTTTTTTGTAGTAAGCGTTTCAGCTACATAGGATAGCCTTTTAATCAACAAGCTGACTTTGAGGTTTCACGTTATTGTATCAGTCACTCATATTGTTCAATTCACTTACTTCTGGTCACTGGAAGAAACAGAAATCATTCCTGGACTAGATAATAGATTTTGACAGCATTGAAATGAAGTGACAAGATGATTGCAACAGTAAATCTCCAGCTTCCTCACTGCACCTGAGTATTCTTTATCATCTAGAGACATATACATATAGCAATGATCGGATGAATTAACCATGGGATTTATTTACTAAACAGTGAATTATGGTGACATAAAAGATGAATTGTAATAACTAAGTCAAAATATATGGATTTGGAAAAATAGTTTTATTTACAGATACCTTCCAGCTAAGATACGTTGGCCCAAATGTCACAATTATCAGCTCTGTGAATGTCGTGTGACTCTCTTCTATTAGGTAGAATCACACAATAGCAGTTCTAGTGATACAATTGTAAATGTTCATATCTGATATTAGAAAGACTGCCAAAGGAAAGCAAATTAGATGGTTGACTGTTGTTAAAACTATTTTAATACATTTAAATATTGCATTTTCTACCTTGTATGCTATATAAAAATGCATTATATTATTGCTGTGTGATGTGTACATCACATATAGTGTAGATCATGTATACAATTTCAATAACACTCTAATAAATACAAATAGATAGATATATTTTTTTCATAAAGATATATGTGGATTTTTTGTTTCTATTTTTGTAACCTATTTCTGTTAACTCGTTATAACGCACCTTTCACAGTTCTCTATTAAGTTAACAAACCACATAGTTTTCTAGACTGAAGCTCTAGTGTAGTGATGGTCAAGCCCAGGGATTGGTACATCTTCCTTAATGTTTATTCTGTTTTAGTTTAACATATTCATTTATTGAATATTTTTGTACATTACACAACATTATGGATTCACATAATAAAAGGAAATAGGAAAATAAGGTGAACAAAGGCATGTCAGAGCATAGACATGACATATCGGTTGTAAAAGACATGAGTGAGTATTCACAGTGGGAACGATATTACAGATACTGAAACCAAGATACATATGTTTTATTTTTAACAGTATAATCCTTTAAGATGCGTGTGGATACCTCTCTGGGTCCTACTGTGGACTCTGAACTTAATCATAGGAAGTCCTGGCCTATATTGGGACTTACACATATTTAGGGGCTTTTTACTGCCAAATTTTAACTACAGGCTCTGCAAATTATATATTATCGAATTGTATGACTTTATTTGTTATTTGAGTATGTTTTTTTTATGTCTATGATGTCATTTGGGTGCCAAATTTGTAATTGTTTAGTAATTATTTTACTATCAGTCCTCTGTATATACTCAATCTTACCAGGTATGTGTTTTTTATCTCCACTTGAGAAAGCCCAAAAGGTAAAACGCGTTGTGGATATTTTAATATTGTGTTACAATAAAGGTATTTTGGCTACTTTTAAACTATTTGATTGTGCCATCTTACTTTTTTTTTTGCTTTTGTGCTACAATTTTATTTCTTTTATCACCATCACTGCCTGGTACTCCAATTTTATTACTCCAGTAGAGTATTAATCCAAAGAAATCCAAGGTGGGGATTATACCACTTACGCCTGATTCATTGAGCAGCATGTCTGCTCAAGTAAATGTGAGTAAACACTTTTGATATCTATACTCCTATTTTCTTTTAAACAGTGAGCACTATTTTTTTTTTAACCCTTTTATGGTCGACAACTCTTCACGTATCCTTTAAGTGGGGATTGTACCGCTGTATGCCATCCATACTAGAACAGTTTTTTTAGCTCTACCACATGTGAGTATGATTACATTATTCCCAATATTTTATAATTAGTGATGTTGTGAACATGAAATTTGCCGTTCGCAAACGGCGAACGCGAACTTCCGCAAATGTTCGCGAACGGGGGAACCCAGTGAACCGCCATAGACTTCAATAGGCAGGCGAATTTTAAAACCCACAGGGACTCTTTCTGGCCACAATAGTGATGGGCCCCCACCCACCTGAGCGGTGGGTGGGGGCCCTAAGCAAGAATAAGGGGGGGGACCTAATGTCCTCCTCCCTGGCCCCCACCCCTGAGCAGTGGGTGGGGGCCCTAAACACAAATTGGGGGGGGACCTAATGTCCTCCCCCCTTGGCCCCCACCCCTGAGCGGCGGGTGGGGGCCCTAAATACAAAAAGGGGGGGACCTAATGTCCTCCCCCCAGCCCCCACCCCATAGCGGCTGGTGGGGGCCCTAAATACCAATAGGGGGGACCTAATGTCCTCCCCACAGCCCCCACCCATGAACGGCGGGTGGGGGTCCTAAATACCAATAGGGGGGGACCTATTGTCCTCCCCCCAGCCCCCACCGCTGAGCAGCGGGTGGGGGCACTAAATACCAATGGGGGGGACCTAATGTCCTCCCCCCTGGCCCCCACCCCTGAGTGGCGGGTGGGGTCCCTAAATACCAATAGGGGGGACCTAATGTCCTTCCCCCCAGCTCCCACCCCTGAGCGGCGGGTGGGGGCCCTAAATACCAATAGGGGGACCTTATGTCCTCTCCCCGGCCCCCACCCATGAGCAGTGGGTGGGGGCCCTAAATACCAATGGGGGGACCTATTGTCCTCCCCTGGCCCCCACCGCTGAGCGGCGGGTGGGGGCACTAAATACCAATAGGGGGGACCTATTGTCCTCCCCCCGGCCCCCACCTGAGCGGCGGGTAGGGGCCCTAAATACCAATAGGGGGGACCTATTGTCCTCCCCCGGCCCCCATCCCTGAGCGGCGGGTTGGGGCCCTAAATACCAATAGGGGGGACCTATTGTCCTCCCCCCGGCCCCCACCCATGAGCGGCGGGTGGGGACCCTAAATACCAATAGAGGGGAACCTATTGTCCTCCCCCCGGCCCCCACCCCTGAGCGGCAGGTGGGGGCCCTAAAAACCAATAGGGGGGACCTAATGTCCTCCCCCGGCCCCCACTCATGAGCGGCAGGTGGGGCCCCTAAATACCAATAGGGGGGACCTATTGTCCTCCCCCCAGCCCCCACCCCTGAGCGGTGGGTGGGGGCCCTAAATATCAATAGGGGAGACCTTTTGTCCTTCCCCCCGGCCCCCACCCCTGAGCGGCGGGTGGGGGCCCGTCCTCCCCCCCAGCCCCCACCCATGAGCGGCGGGTTGGGGCCCTAAATACCAATAGGGGGGGACCTAATGTCCTCCCCCGGCCCCCACCCCTGAGTGGTGGGTGGGGGCTCTAAAAAAAATGTCCCCCCCAGGTGACTAGGGGTTTGGGGACCCGACCCCCTCCCCCCCAAAAAAAAATGGTCCCCCTACCTTGGTGGATTAAGTAACCAATCAGAGAGTTATGAGTCAAAACTGAATTGTCTCAGAGAATGTTTCTATTTTGGATTCAATTTTCAAATTCACTTTGATTTCCCAGGAATTGTCACTTTAGTAAATACCCCATTTTGTAATTATGGTGTTTAAAAGTAGACGTTCATTGTAATTCATGCCAATGAACAAGTGCAAAAATATGTGAATTGAAAAAAACGTAGAGGTTTGATTTTCTGCTTAGGTCACGTTAACCTAAAAAATCAGTTAAGGTCACGTTAGTCAACTTGTAACTTGTGTGACAAGTCAACTTGTGTGAGATCTTTTTTTCAGCTGAGCTATTTTAGAATACTTTGTTCAATGTGTTTTTTAATTCGTAATAGTTTACAATTTAATTATTAAACCATTATCTTCAGCTATTACATCTATTGAATATATGAGATTTTTGAGATGGGATACTGCTGGGACTTTTTCTTTACTCGAACTCAGCTACTTTTGCCATTAAAAAGATATTGAAAAAAAAAAGTTTTTGAAAGAAGTTTAAAAAAAATAATTTAAAGAGTATTTTCTCAGTAGAGGAGAATTGAAATGAAATCCTTCAGCAGGAAGTTGTCATGAAAACTGGCAGAGACAATGAACATTTTTCATTGAGACTGAACTTGTCATCATCATAGAGTTTAAGTTATATTAGACGCTTCAGCTCTGTCACAGATAATGTAAGTTAGTACATTGAAAACAAATAAAAATGTGTCAGAATGTTATTGACTAGTATCTCATAGAACCAGTGCCACCCTGAGTTATTTAGCTCTCTTTCATCACACCACTTTAAATCTCACTTTTCAAGTTATATATAAATGAAAAAAAAAGAAAAAAGAAAGTTTGAGTTTGATCATATGTGATTGCGTGTAAAGATATGAATAAAACTTTAGAATAAAATAAATGGATCTGTCTGTCAATCTATTATATTATATTCCTATAAGATATATTTAAGCAGTATATGTCTAATGTTACATGATTATGTTTTAAATCAGGACAAGGGTTAAGCTAGGTTCCAGAATCCGGGTTCCATTAATTGCACAGTTCTTTAAAATGTATGGTTCGTTCTTGTACATGTCCTACATTGTTAGATATTGGTGAGAGTTAAACCCGCAGACATCATTTGCTTTTTGCAGTGGATAGATAGATAGATGTTTATGCTTGTTTTTGTCTATATTTAAACTAGTATGTATCATACACATGCACTATATACCATTGTAGAGTCCTGTATTATTAGATCTATGCAGTGCAGCAGTAGATTAGCAGAAAAGTAGGAGTTGGCAGTAATGACTCTTGGTACACATCATGGCATACAGGCAGTCTGCAATGACCTTTGAAACACAAGTATCTAAATTAACCAGGCACCCATACTTCTAGTATGAGAGCATTCTTCTGGCGTTTTGGGAACATGTACGCTCAAAACAAATAAGGTTCCTAACAAATAATTGTACACTTTTTTTTACTGTATACATGTTGCATTTTTTTATGTACCCCTAAACAGCAGACTATACATTTGGATAGCAATGGAATTATTTTACGCAATTCTGTCAAAAGTTTTGCTTCATTTGCTACAAATTTGAGTTTTGTTTTCCCGTTGTATATTTGTAAAGTGCTTTGAGTCTCCCAGGAAGAAAAGCGCTGTGAAAATCACAAATTATTGTATTAGTATTATGTCTGTTTTATTGGTCTTATTTTTGTAATCTGTTCTAAAAGTTGCCACTTACCACAACTTCCTATTTAGTGAATAGACCCTTGTTTTTATGTGCTTGTTTTTCCTAATTAGAAGGCAAATTAATGTTAGCATTACACTCACACAAAGCAGAATGTGAGGAAAGCTAATTGTAATATCACCGTACAGCTGTCCTGGTGTGTTCAAAATCTCCCAAAGAGATAAAGATGCATCTTAGCTAAAGATAATTTAAAACTTTAAAACAAGCCGGTTCCCTGATTGGAATTTTAATAGAAATTCTATTTTAGAAATAAGCTAAAAATATATTGAAGAGTAGGTGGAAAATCCCAAAAGCCAGTTACTTAAAAGAAAATTACAGACCATAGAAATGATGAGCACATACTTTCATCCTCACATCTAATAGCAAATTATATCTAAGTAAAAACAATTTAGATTCACTGGACCTGAATTGTACATTACAAGAACCACGAAAAAAGCAAATATTCTTATGTAAAAAAACAAAAGTAGTATTTTTTTTTACATTTTTACAGTGAGCTTAAAGGCTAGATTTAAATTCTATAAAAATGAAGGCATTATGTAGAAAATATAAAAATGATGCATATAAAGTAATATGGATAACGTGGGCTCACAATTCTGTATGACATCTAATGACATCTCCAGGGAAGGGATACAGGTATTAGTTACTGTGAGGCACATGTGAAATCCATTGTGGTAAGGTCTGGGCTACCAGGGTGCTTTTCTGAGCGTTCCAATCAATAAAATTTAAAAAAAAATAATTATACGGTCAGGTTTGGATTTCCCAGTAGGCAACATGTGTGTCCTGTAGAAGGTGCCTATTTACAGTACTCATAATATGCAGTCCAGTCAGCTTCCTATACTTTATAACAGAGGTCCAGGAACAATTACATAGGGTTTAAATCACAGAGCTGTCCCAGCTCATCCAGTGTCTGTGTGTGAGGCTGGACAGGAAATGGAAGTGATCACACAGGATATACCATACAGGAGGAGCAAAGGAAGTTCTGATTGGTTCACACTGTATAAAAGCCCCTGTAGTTTTACTATAAATCATAGGAGGGTTTGTACTTTCCAAATAACCCTTGAAACTCCAAATGTAGGCACCCTAAATACACCCCTTTCTCTAACTTTATATTATACCGTTCCCAAAACCTAAACTAACTTATTACTTAGTCCCACGTTTAAGCACTGAAAGCCTAAACCTGAAATGAAACCATTTAATTCCTCTTGAAATATAAACACACCATATCCACCAATACTCAATATAACCCCATTCTAATCTGAGTCTATGAAAATCTTGAATTTGAGCAAAATCTAGTTCTTTGAGAGCATAAGATATTCAAGGGGGGGTACTTTATGCCAAGCTTTATAGGTAGTAAACAATAAGGGGATTCCCCTCATCTCAGGTGGAAGGCTGCATGTATAAATATGACTGCATTGACTGCAAATTGGGACTTCAATTCTGGTAATGCATAGATAGCTAGGCTCACCAAGGACCCAATCAAATGCTAATTGGTTAAAGGACACATTTGATTGGACACTCAAGCTTCCTTATGAAACTAAGTAAATGTTTGAAAGAGTTTAGTTATGAGTTTTATATCTTGCCTCTTTAAAACAATATGTAGCATTTAAGTAGGGTAAAGAAGCTTTAATTTTAATAAGATTACACCTAGCCGAGAAAGACATAGACAGTTTATCCCAAGTTTACAATGTATTGTTGGTTGGAGCAAGGAGAGGAGTTATGTGCAATGTACTTTAGTCATGCAGAGAGGATGGGCTAAATGCCTCTAAATATTTAAAATATGGTGTTTGAGACCATCAAAATGGATATGTAGGGCAACATCATCTTTAATTTGCGATTAAATCGGCAATACTACTGTTTTAGTAAGAATAACCCAAGCAAAAAAAGGCTTCAACAGCCTTTTTATTTAACTAAAAGGAAATTAACCACTGGTCATTTTAAATAAACACACATTATTCAGTCTGATAATTTTGTTATTTTCCAGTCTAGCCAACACATACTACCATATTGTTTACAGGTTTGTTTTGACGTAATCGATCTTTTAGAACAAAAATAAATAAAAAAATATATAGAAATAATGGTTTATTTTTTTTTAGCTTTTTTAGAATACATTGGTGACAATAAACCAATTTTCAATGTGTATGATTTGAAAAATGACTGCTATTTTGCTTAAACATGTGACTAACAAGTTTATTGATCTATCCCTTTCTTTTTGAAAACTGTTCCTCTATTGTATGATCTCGCATTTTGGATATATATTTTTTATTATTTTATGTTCTGTGGTTCTTTAACCCATTCATAACTATTTACTTCCCATATAAGATGTTTTTTTTTAATATCCTCTTGTAAATAGGGTGTTAATAATTGTTTTGTGTTTGTAAATAATATATGCTAGTTAGTTACAAGGCATTGAATATCTAACTATGCATAAGTCAATGCTTTTTGCAACAAAATGTAAATCTTTTCAAATTATTTTTATTGAACATTTTTCGTAGCAATACAATACAAAACAAAGTTAAACAAAAATATAACAATTAAAAAATTGAGAATAAAATAGGAAAGGAGGGTAACAAAAGGAAAGGAAAGGGTTTTACATCCATAAATATACACATTTAATGTGTTATCATTTGTACATAAATATAATGAAACACAGAGTGTAATATAACATTAACATGACAGTCGTCAAACATTTTTTTTTTTAGATTTTATGGTATTAACTTATAACCTATACTTGCAAGCCAGGTATAAATGTAAATATACATATATATCATTTAGAGCAAGAATATTTTGTTTACAGCTTTACTTCCTTTGGACCAGTTGACACCAGAACTGCTGAACGCCGTTGGAGAAAGTCTCACTCTGCACCTGACTTCCTCCACTATAAATGTATGCTGTGCTCCTACACTCTGGATCTTTCCTCTGAAAATGTAAATTACTTCTACACCCTCATAAGCACACTGTCCTGCCAACCCAAATGCCTATTTCGCACTTTGAATGCTTTCCTTTGCTCTGTTGCTCCCCCTCGTCTTACCACCCTGGCCGCCTCAAACTTTGCAACTCACTTCACTTAGAATATTTCTACAATCAGGGAAGAGATCTCTAACCTATCTTCCTCCCTTTCCAATACATCACCCAACCCCACTAACTCCACTGTTCTATGCTCATTCACACCTACCACAATGAAAGAGGTTTCTGCTCTTTTCCGGTCCTCCCGCCCCATCACATGTTCCTTCGATCCTATTCCCTCATATCTCCCTCTCTTGCTCTTCATCTCACTAAAATTGTCTCTCCCTTTCCTCTGACACATTTCCTTCACCCTTCAGGCATGCAACCATAACGCCAATTCTGAAAAAGCCCAACCTCGACACCAACTCTCCATCCAACTGCAGCCCTATATCGCTACTGCAATTTGCCTCAAAGATCCTTGAGAGAGTTGTGTATGTGAGACTGACAGACTTCCTCAAATCCAACTCTCTGCTAGACCGCTTCAGTCTGGATTTCACTCTCATCACTCTGTGATTTTATCACTGCTAAATCTCGTGGCCTCTGCTCTGTCCTAATTCTCCTTGACCTTTCTGCTGCCTTTGACACTGTTGATCATCAACAGCTTCTTCTCATTCTCCATAATCTCGGTCTACGAGATACTGCTCTCTCCTGGTGCTCATCCTACCTCTCCCAGTGCTTTTTCAGTGTTTCTTTCTCTGGCTCTGCCTCTTCTTCCCAACCCCTCTCTGTTGGTGTCCCTCAAGGTTTAGTCCTTGGTCCCCTACTGTTCTCCATCTATACTGCCTCTCTTGGTAAACTCATCAGCTCCTTTGGCTACCATTATCATTTATATGCAGATGACACACAAATCTACCTTTCTTTTCCTGATCTTTCTCCACCCATCTTGACTCATGTCTCTGACTGCCTCTCCGCGATTTCCAACTGGATGACTGTTCACTTCCATAAACTCAGCCAGTCCAAAACAGAACTTCTGGTCTTTCCTTCCTCATGTGTTGCTACTCCCATGTCTGTCTCCCTCCAAGTCAACGGCACCACCATCACCTCTACTTTGCAGGTTCGCTGCCTAGGTGTTCTCTTTGACTCCGACCTCTCCTTCACACCTCATGTCCAGTCGATCGCCAAATCCTGCTGCTTCCTTCTCAAAATTATAGCTCGCATCCACCCCTATGTAACACTGGATGCAGCTAAGTTGCTGGTCCATGTTGTTGTTCTTTCTCGCCTTCACTACTGCAATCCCCTTCTCAGTGGTCTTACGTGTTCCCAGATTGCACCACTGCAATCTATAATGAATGCGGCGATGAGGCTTATTTCCATGTCCTCCGGCACCTCCCATGCCTCCCCCACTGTCAGTCCCTACATTGGCTTCCATTTAGATATAGTGCTCAATTTAAGATTCTGGTGCTTGGTTACATGTCCCTTCATAATGCTGCTCCAACCTACCTATCCTCCCTAATACACAAGTATGTCCCGTCGAGGCCCCTGCGGTCTTCCGAAGATCTATGTCTATCCTCTGTCCGTACTCCCACATCTGATGCCTGCCTCCAAGACTTCTCCAGGGCTGCACCTTTTCTGTGGAACTCCCTTCCCTTCTCCGTTAGACTTTCACCCAGTCTCCACTCCTTCAAAAAAATCATTGAAAACACACTTCTTCATGAAAGCATATCATTTAAACTGTTAGCGGGTTTTCATGCCTCCCCCCTCATGACTTCTCACCTGCAAATATCAGAAAATAACCTTCCAAGTTCCCAGTGAATACTTTTCTAGCAGCCTATTTAATTACCCCTACTTATACCCTTTGTGTCACTATACCCCACTCCCTCTAGGACGTAAGTTCATTGAGCAGGGCCCTCAACCCCTCTGTTCCTGTGTGTCCATTTGTCTGGTTACAATTACGTGTCTGTTAGTCCACCCATTGTACAGCGCTACGGAATTTTGCTGGCGTTATATAAATGATAAAATAATAATCATAACAATCTGGTCTTTAGGGAGTCTATTCTAAGATTAAATGTTCCATTCGTTTTATAATAGCACAGTTGTATATATATGCCAATTCTAAAAATGAAAGGCACTGAGTAGGGACAAGATTCCCAGTCAAAAACTGATATTGGTCCCTAAGGCGTTAAATGTGTTATAGACCTGCTATATTACAATGGCTTTGTTTACATTTCCTAATAAAATAATTGGCTATTACTATTTATAATTGGAACTTACAAGTTTAATATTGATTACATACTCATTTTAAAAGTTCAACCAAGGTTGGTTGTAAACTAATTATTCCTCTAACTAGTAGTAAGTAAACATTATATTTTACTTGCGTTGGTAAGTAAATAATTGTGCAAATGCATGTCTATTTTCAAAGCTTAAAGCCCTTTAAATGAAATTTTAAATTAGATTGGCTTGTATTTTCTGCCTGGTTAGAGGAGACGGCATGTAAGAGAGTCTCATTAGAGGGATGTCAATTTTAATTAATCTTTAAGTATTGTGCTAAACAAATGAAGGTATAGCTGTGGTCAGCACCTTCACCTGCAACATTTATCAGCCAGCCGATCTTTACAGCCGATCCTGGTGACAGTAAATCAACGTATTCTCCTTCTCAATCCATGAAACGAATGGTTAAAGTGTCTATAAAATCTCGTATTCAAACTAAATCTAATTGTGTGTGATAAGAACTCTGTGTGGGTGGTGAATGCAGATTCATCATTTTTTTTTTAACATTCTGATAACATAATCAAGCAATCTTCTCCCATTAATATATTACTATGCATTTCATTAATAGTCTCTTTCATTGAAATATCAATGGGCAAAGAGTTAAACAGTAAGAAAAAAAAAGATTTTATATTATTTAACTTTGATCAGAAAGTGAATTCATATAAATGTATTAAAGCAATAAAATAACAATTGTATACTAAAATATATTATGCTCATTGTAAATTAAATAAATAGATTATTTTAAGCAGCAGACATTTAAGAAAGCTTCATTGACTAAAGACTGAAACTATGACAAATTATAACTGGACTACATAAGTTCAACCAAAATGGAAGATGTGGAAAAAAATGGCAAATTCAGCTATACTCGTGTTTGCTATTTGAACTTGAATTTTTCAAATCTGTGTTCAATATACTGGTTATTGAATATTCACGAATATAAAAGCCTGTAGAATTACTAGGCGGTCTAGGTATATTTACGAACGTAATAAAATTGTACCTTTACTTTTTAAAGTTAGAAGCTCTGCTGTTTTTGCAAAAATCAGGAGTATTACCCCGTGAACAACACAACAGATCGTGTTGGTTCTCTGTGGCTATTATATTATTAAAGACGATTAAGTATATACATATGGGAAAATCACATATTCAAATATAACAATTCTGAATTAGAATTACAGATCGTGTAAGAGTACACATAGAACACATGTTGTCGGGAATTGTGTGAAAAGTACATTGCATTCCTACGTAGAGGTCCCATACAGCTGTAGAGAAATCAATTATTTAATCATGGCGGGGTGTCCCATAGGATCCACTGTGTTTAATTAACTTATTTCCCCATGGCAACACAAGAATTGTACAATACAGTTTAGCATTATGTTTCACATGACACCTGTCAGCAAGACTTGCTATGCACCCGCTAGAAAATGGCTGACTTTGCAGACCTAATTCCAAAGTATATCATTCAATGACCTACATGACAGGATAAGTTTATGTTTAAGTGTGCTTTAAAATACAATTTCTGAATATTATTGCAGTGCAAACATTTTATTGCAATCCCTCCGTGTGAATATAGGCCGAAATAGATATTATTATGCTAGCGAAATTACTATCATGTAAGCGTATAAGTGCTCCTATTGGTAATGAGTATCAAATATTTTCAGTAATTACAATATGTTGTGTCTAAATATAAAGTTGTTTAATGTCCCCCAACAACATTTAGTTTTTTATTATTACTATTTTCCCGCAACAAGTATCCGATATCCATTATGGCGGTAAATGTTATTACCCTTCAGAGTGATGAGTTAGTCAACAGGCATTTTTTACCCCACATTACTGTGAATGTCAGTGCTATTATTGGGTCATTTTACTTGTGTATGGCTCTATGAGCTGTGTAGTGGGCTCAAGAGGACTGATACCCGTTATATTTGGATCTCTTCTGCTTTAGCACTCTTCGAGGGTAAGTATTGCTCCTCTGTCAGAGTTATTCAATAAGGTAAGAATTCAAGGTAAATTTCAAACTTAAGTTCAAAGTAGCCAAACTTGAAACATTCTTTAACCCCTTAAGGACACATGACATGTCTGACACGTCATGATTCCCTTTTATTCCAGACGTTTGGTCCTTAAGGGGTTAAGCCAGCTGTGCTTTCCGTTAAGCTACTCACTGCCTTAAATGTGAAATTCCCTGAATTCACTTTGAATTCTCACTTTAGCAAATACTATTGTTAGTTAGTTAGCATTGAGTATTTCACAGAGAACCACTGTACCAAAAAACTACCCAAATTCCCCTCAAGCAGCGAGACTCTTGATAAAGTGGAGATAAGGATTACTGCATTGTTGAAAACACAAAACCTATTTATAGACACTCTTGTTTGAACAGTAAATAGACAAAAAATATTAACACAGTCCCCTGTCATCCTCAGTAAGTTTAGATCCTATCCTGTTTTATAATAACCCTGCCATTAGATAAACCAGGTTTGAGCTCCATATTTTCATGTCTAATGCAACTCCGCCAGGCTACAGGACTCCCAATACATGGAAGAAACAAAAAACCTTTGGCGGCATGAGTTGCTTTAAAAAAAAGGCATTTATCTTTATTATGAGTTAACCATTTATTTGAACACAAATACTCCTGCAGCTGTTACATTGATTAAGGTTTCACGACTTTCACTAGTCCGATTAACTGGAGGTAGAGGGGAATTTTATCAACAGGGGTCCCATACTTTTTGGAAAAGAGCCTAGTCGGCAATCCTCTCTGCAAGTGCTGTCACGGGCCCCCATACATGGGGAGTATATATCTCATTGCAACCTGCCCAACGCTTTTCAGCTGGTTACTATACACATTATTGCTATACAGTTCAGTGATCTAATCTTCACTGTAAACTCTGTCTTCATGTAAAAGCATCAACTTCTTGTTACACAAAACATCACCATTCACATTAATAATATTTACCTCTGTGAGCTGTTCATATCACTGCAAACTATGCTACCTTTATTTTCCATGAGATCATTTTATAATAAATATCATACATTACAATTAACTTTATACTGTCATTCACTTCTGTTAGCTAATCATGCTATATGACTGTTAAGAAATTCAAAGTTATGCTGTGATCACTGTGAGCTCTGGCTGCCTCGTAGCTTTGTCGGGAACTTCTTTTATCCAAAACATTGCTGTAGACTTGATTGACTTTCAGCGTGGTGAGACACTCAGGGTATTTGCTACATAACCGTGAGCCCAGCTGCCAATCATCTCAGTGAGATACTCCTGCACATTGCTGTGAGGCACTTATTTTATACCTTGATTTGTATAACATTGTATCACATTGCAATCAGTCACTACAAGTGACTCAATTCTACAGATTTATAAGCTGTAAAGTATTTTTTTTTATTAAACTACATTGAATGCTCATTCAGGCTGCATTTGTGTGAGCTTTATTGCCATGGGCTGTGATCAGTCTATAGTCCCATAGCACAGGAGTAGGCATCCTTCGGCACTCTCAGTATTATTACTGTATTGTGGACTACATCTCCCCTGAACACAGTATGGCAAGAGGGTTATGGGAGATGTAGTCCATGACATATGGAATGCTGAAAGATGCCTACTACTGCCACAGCACCGTTCATCTCGAAAAGACTATTCTGCACAGGGCACATTATTGCATTTGTGTTTAATTTGTTAAAGCAATTGTAAAATCTCCAAGGGCACCAGGATGCCCTTGGGCAAGGCCTAATATATAACAAGCTGCACTGGGGCATGCACACTGAGGGGTCCCATCGTGTGGCCCATACCTTGAGCCACCCAATGGGTATTTTTAACAGGGGTCTGGTTTCACTGTGAAAGGTCAACTGTACCTTAACAGGCCCCTGTAATAACACTGGTGCTGGAAGGAAGTGAGTGCCTATCACTTCCTCCTAAATACAGATAGAACACCACATGAGAGGGAGAGAGCAGAGAGGAGGAAGGACAGTGCCAGCCCTAGACCCACACTCATATCATACTCAGCCAGAATCAGGACCCCAAGGAAAGTATGTCAACAGGAGGGTGACTGTATGTGTGCATCTATGTGTGTGTCGTGGGTATTTATTTATTTGTATATGTGCATACATTCCAGCAATCAAACACCAACACTACATGCAAACACAATAAAATTCAAACATTACAAAGAAGTGTACCACTGCATTACAGTGGCTACAGTACATACAAACACACCCCTACATACACACATATACTTCATACAAAAACATGATTCCATTACAAACACTGCTTACAAATACCATCCTGCAAGGATGTGCAAATAGTAGTTAATCAGCTGGCGTAGCACTGTGGGAGCTGTATGACAAATGGAGATCTACCTTTTATTATTATTATTATTATTATGTTATTATTTATATAGCACCAACAAATTCCGCAGTGCTTTACAGTGGGCGGATGAACAAACATGTAGTTGTAACCAGACAAGTTAGACACACAGGAACAGAGGGGTTGGCCACCCTTGCATAACAGGGGGGGGGGGGGGGCTCTGAAAAGTGAATTATATTAGTTCTGCCACTGATATTCATCTACCTCAACATCCTCGTAGATCATCCCATTTCTATAATGGCAAAACACAGATGAATATGTTGGCACTGTATACACTAATCAGCTAAAATATTAAAAGCATCTGTCTGATATAATTTAGGTTATTTATGCATTTAGGTGTGTGCACAATGCAATATTTGGAGGAATAAAATGTTAATCAAACCCAAACATCCACCTGTACCCTGACCCATACAAACTCTATTTATATATTGAGGCAACTATCCCTGTTAGACTCCTTCTAGCCAATTGGAAACTCATTTTCTCTGCTCATTTACAGGTGTCCTTTTCAAACTGTTTTACTTTAATTTAAAAACATATTATAGGTGTCGTTCAAGAATAGAAAAAGCGGTGCAGCTAATTCACCCAAGTATATTTGTCTCTAAATATACTTAAAAGTGCAAAGCAGTGTAAAACCAAACAAGGTGATAAGCGCACACCTATAAAAAGGATTAGTTACCTCATATACAAATTCTTCTTAACTCAGAGTAGCCTATATTAATCCTATACAGAAACAGAGATAAAACACAACATAGTGTAATCTGTTAAAAATAAATCCTACTCACGATTTATTTTTACAGATAAAACTATGTTGTGTTTTACCTCTGTTTCTATATAGGAATAAGATATGTTTTACTTTAATGTATATCTCACTGTGGGTCTTATTACCACTTGGTCTGGAGGAAATATTCTAATCCATCCAAAACAAAGAGTGCAACTAATAATACTGCCTTTTGCCAATTAGTTACTCATTACTAGCCACGTCTTACAAAAGTTATTTGGTCAAAATGTTCAACTTTGCATTACCAAATATTTACACTTTAATGAATAATCCTGTTAACGTGTGAATATATGCAAGGTATGTAGACTATTGACTTCACAATATTAATATGGATGATGTTATGGTCACAGTTAGTTACAAACAAATAAAAATATCTGGGATGCTAAGAATAGTAGTTAGATAATGGAAACAGGCACTCAAGGTAATAGCCAAGAAAGCAGTTTTATTGGAGCAAAAACACCAACGTTTCGACCCGATGGGTCTTTGTCAAGCTTGAAAGGTTGAAACTTTTAGAGGGACGGATTGATGGAGTATCCGCCCACCTTATACTTATTGAAGAATTTGGCGACACACAACCTTTCTTAATTCCACCCAGTATACACCACGTGGGACGGGACAAAGGTCCCCTTCCCCATGCAGTCTGGGCCACCAATGAGTGAAGAGTCTTAAAGATACATCCACTCCCACCATCTCTGTATATCCTATTGGCTGAATGTAGACACACACTATGGGGTACTAGGGTACATAAGAGAGTCTTTTAGTTAGTAGCTTGTTTTGCCCTGACAAAGGTGCATCTTATACAGCACCGAAACGCGCATCGGGCATTTGTTTTCTTCTGGGCTATGGGCACTTGACACAGCCCTTTGTTTGCCTCACATGGTTTTTGTTTAGTATGTGGTTATGCTTTTTCTTTACCCTTTCACTGCTCCTACTTCTGTCTAGTCAGTTTACCAGGGAGAGAGGCTGTATAATTAATCTCTACTGCTAGTTTTTCTAGCAGTTTATTGGCACTCTTACTCTCTACCCTAAATCGATCAACTTTCTGACAGGATGTACCCTCTGAGGACATTGTTACCTGATATCCCCAGTCAGCACTACAAGCCTCTATACTGAGGGCTCTCACTACAAGCCTCTATACTGAGGGGCCAACTCTTGATATATCAGAATTTACTTTATAGACAGGCTGGATACATTGTATGAGGATTTATTCTTTGAGTGCTCTTTGTCCATTTCTATTAAGAAGATCTGGTATTCCTGAATAGGACCTGCACTGTCTTATTATGCTATATTACCTGAGCCAGATTGCTAACAGTCTCATTAAAATGTGAGTTGATCACCTAAAGAATATATTCACAGCAAAACCTGGGACATTACTATACTACTCTATGAGAGTGTTTTGTTTGTTTATGTAACGGATCGCCTGGCACCCCGACTGAGTACCTCCGTTAATGGATGCTCCTAGTGCTTCCTGAGGGCTCCAAGCACTCTGGCAGACACCATAATCACCGAATCCAAGAAACCTTTAAATTCTCCCAAGCGTATGAATGCTGTAGACCGTTGAATAGGAACCATACGAATAGGCTTGTACCCCTAGCAGTCAACTGGAACAGCATACAATAAATCCTTCCCCCAATAATGAGACGACACATCACTTTGAGGTTAAAACAGGAACTCTGGACTGGCTCATCCAGCCTGGCTTTTATTTCCAACTCACACATACAGGCCGCACCCAGGGGGAGGCATAAAAGAACCAATGACATAGATGTTACCTCCCACACATCCCCTCTCCTTAGTGTGACACATAATCCCATTATGCATACAGTGTAAAATATACTTTTACACAACTTTCATAACTTTAAAACCATACATCACATTCACATAAAAATACATATCCACAATCAATCCATTCAGGGGAACAACATATTAAAAAATGGCATGAATCCGACCAGGGGTTCAAAAGTTACTAAAAGTATCTTTTGTTCCTTTCTGGCAGAAAAACATCCCCACAATGCACCCTGGTTTCCTCCCTTCTGCCCTGGAGTTAATTGGAGAAGTAATCCAATTACCCAGGACTAAAGGCAGACTCCATTAACCACATGGTTGCAAAACAACATAAAACACTTTAAAATACATAAAGTCACATTTACACATAACACACAGACATTTCACCTATCCCCAGATAGCTGGGATCTGCGCGCACAAAACTACCGAATAGCGCGCAGATCCTACTCACACAGTACAATTGCCATGGAGCTAAAGTCTTTCCCATAGTCTTTCATTATATGAATAGGCTCCATGGTATGGCTATCTGGGGTATCACATTCCCATAAAGTCTGGTCCATAGTCCAAAGGCAAGAGGCGGGCAATCAGCCCCCTCCAAGGACACGTGGCGAGGTCGGTTTCGCCACACTTCTCCCCTTTACCCCCCAGACTAACAGGGTACTTGACCTCCTGCCGGTCAGTGCCCTTGTTAGTCCAGCAGCCCACCCACAAGACAGAAACAGCAGAGCAGCCCACCCACAATAAACAGTTACTACACCTGGGTGAGGGAGAATCTTGTCCAGGTTCAGGTGCCTCACCACGGCTGTGTGGGGGACTGGTAGGCTGCCTTGGTGGGTTGCTGAGGGGGCAGAGACCAGCGGTACTCTGTCCTGGTGCCAGCACTACCACGGGAGTAGTCTGGTTGGAGCCTGGTTGCTGGAGACCGACTGTCTCCTCTTTAGCTGCACAGCTCTGCTGCTGGAGACCGACTGTCTCCCCTTTGGATACATAGCTCCGCTGTTGGAGGGGGAGACCGACTGTCTCCCCTTTGGCTAAGCAGCCTTGTTGCTGGGGGACAGGACTGACTGTCCTTACCCCCTGTGCTGTAGGTGCAGAGACCACAGTCCCATCTGCACAGTTGTGGGGCTTACAGTCTCCCCCTGGTACATTAAGCTGCCGCTGGGGAGAGGGGGTAACAAACTCCTCTCCCTTACACACTTTCAGCCGCTGGGGAGCAGGGCTGACCCTCTGTACTCCCTGTAGGCAGGGCGCAGAGACCACGGTCCCATCTGCGCTGGTGAGGGGCTTACTGTCTCCCCTTGGTGAGCTGCGCTGCCGCTGGGGAGAGGGAATAACAAACTCCTCTCCCTTACACACCTTCAGCCGCTGGGGAGAGGGGATAACAGGCTCCTCTCCCTGCACCGTAGACTGCCGCTGGGGAGCAAGAACGGCCCCTTCAGCTCCCTGTAATGCACACTGCCGCTGGGGATCTGGGCCGACTGCCCAGCATCCCTGTAGGGCCGGTAGAGAGACCGCAGTCCCATCTCCACCTGCCATCTGTGGGTCTTCCCAGGACCAATCCGTGAGGCCCCTCAACATTTGTGAGTAAGGGCCACCTGCTTCCCCACCTGGCAACTCTGGCTGCTGCTGGGGATCTGGGCCGGCTGCCCAGCATCCCGGTGGAGAGACCTTGGTCCCATCTCTACCTGCCTGTTGTGGTTCCTCACAGGACCAGTCTATGAGGACCCCCACTTCGGGTTCCTCCCGCCGCCTCAGGGAAAGACGGCTAACCTCCTCGGATGCAGCCTCTACTCGGCTGCTGTAACGCTCCTGCTGCTGAGCATACTTCCTCTCTTTCGCCAACCGGAATTCTCGGTCCAGCCTTGTGTTTCGCTCGGCCATGACCTGGTTCCAGATCACTCGGCGTGTCTCCATGGGTATATCATCCCCATACTCGGCCACTCGCTGCCTCACCTCGGCCAGCCAATCATCTCCAGAGCCAGAACCTTCCATACTAGTCTGCTCCCAGGGGCGCTGCACGAGTGCTAGCGTTGCCCTCAATTTGTAAATCCAAACAGTGTCTCTGAGCTGCTTTACCTCGCACTAGGACGCCATCCCACCGCTTGCCACCAATGTAACGGATCGCCTGGCACCCCGACTGAGTACCTCCGTTAATGGATGCTCCTAGTGCTTCCTGAGGGCTCCAAGCACTCTTGCAGACACCATAATCACCGAATCCAAGAAACCTTTAAATTCTCCCAAGCGTATGAATGCTGTAGACCATTGAATAGGAACCATACGAATAGGCTTGTACCCCTAGCAGTCAACTGGAACAGCATACAATAAATCCTTCCCCCAATAATGAGACGACACATCACTTTGAGGTTAAAACAGGAACTCTGGACTGGCTCATCCAGCCTGGCTTTTATTTCCAACTCACACATACAGGCCACACCCAGGGGGAGGCATAAAAGAACCAATGACATAGATGTTACCTCCCACACATCCCCTCTCCTTAGTGTGACACATAATCCCATTATGCATACAGTGTAAAATATACTTTTACACAACTTTCATAACTTTAAAACCATACATCACATTCACATAAAAATACATATCCACAATCAATCCATTCAGGGGAACAACATATTAAAAAATGGCATGAATCCGACCAGGGGTTCAAAAGTTACTAAAAGTATCTTTTGTTCCTTTCTGGCAGAAAAACATCCCCACAATGCACCCTGGTTTCCTCCCTTCTGCCCTGGAGTTAATTGGAGAAGTAATCCAATTACCCAGGACTAAAGGCAGACTCCATTAACCACATGGTTGCAAAACAACATAAAACACTTTAAAATACATAAAGTCACATTTACACATAACACACAGACATTTCACCTATCCCCAGATAGCTGGGATCTGCGCGCACAAAACTACCGAATAGCGCGCAGATCCTACTCACACAGTACAATTGCCATGGAGCTAAAGTCTTTCCCATAGTCTTTCATTATATGAATAGGCTCCATGGTATGGCTATCTGGGGTATCACATTCCCATAAAGTCTGGTCCATAGTCCAAAGGCAAGAGGCGGGCAATCAGCCCCCTCCAAGGACACGTGGCGAGGTCGGTTTCGCCACAGTTTATCTTTTCAGAAAGAAACAGTGTTTTTGTATTCATCCTTAGGTATATTTATACTCACTTTTGTACACATTGGGTGGAGTGAACCCTGGGATCTAGATAATAATATATTGTTCTCACATACTTTGCACTGAACACTATTATTGTATAATTTTATCTTTGGTGGAATTTTTTGTGATTGGTTCCACAGTGTTTATAGCTGCATGTTGTCTAGCGCCTATTCTTTTGCACTATTTTTTGCATATTAAATTCGTATGAGTGGAAATTCAGCTGAAACCGAAGCAGGATGTATCCAGGAGGATATAACAACTCCACCAGGGTTTTCCGAAAGATATAGCTGCAATAATTAGAATGGTCAGAATGATAGCTGTATTACTGGGAAATGTTGGCATGCCATGTGTAGACTTTTTAAAACTTTTTTATAGTACTAACCTGGGTGCATTGTTTGACAAATAGGTCTGTACATATCTATACAATTTAGAAACAAACAGTAGTATGGTATTAATAGAAGCAGGTGTTCTCATTTAAATATAATGTGAATAATAAATTGTTAAAGCTCTTGCTAAAATACACTTGGATAGCTTCCCATTAAACCAGGCAGTGACTTTAGTCTGTTATTGTGAATAAATATATTAATTATTCAAGTATACATTAATAAGCAATATGTTTGGCGTAAATGAAAACTAGCTTTGATGGCTGGAATGTAATCTTTCAAGTAGGTGATGGCATGGGCGCAATCCTGGATGACCGTGGGCATATTGAGCTTTCATTGTTTTTCTCATTATCTATGTAGAGATGCATGTATGAACCATAAATAATAAGTAAATAGACTATAACAGAGACCAGTACTCCAGCTGAGTACATCTGTGAAAAATCTCCCAAGTCCCAAGCTCAGTAGTGATTATAAGTGTGAATATAGCTCCCAATTCCCCAAACATGAGCCTAGACGTCATGACGGGGTAAAATGATCTGTCTAATCCAGGCTCAATGGCCTGCTTTTATCTATGTAGAGATGCATGTATTCACCATAAATAATAAGTAAATAGACTATAACAGAGACCAGTACTCCAGCTGAGTACATCTGTGAAAAATCTCCCAAGTCCCAAGCTCAGTAGTGATTATAAGTGTGAATATAGCTCCCAATTCCCCAAACATGAGCCTAGACGTCATGACGGGGTAAAATGATCTGTCTAATCCAGGCTCAATGGCCTGCTTTTATACAGTACAGGGACACAGAAAACACGCCCATGACACTCCAACAAACACACCCACTAAATATTTTTACTAAGGTAAAAATGACAATTTACCGAAAACACACAAAAAAACATGATTTGCATAAATGAACCCCTATAGTTTATACATCGCCGGATAGCGTGCATCTGAGCGCCCAAGTTGTCCAAATAGCAGATCCAACAAATACAGCTGAATCGCCACCGGGGTGAGGCTTTGACAGACTGCTCACAAGACGCCTGCCCAAAATAGTTCCATAGTTTCAGAGGTAGCCGTCGGTCATGTTCGGTAGATCCAAAAAGCATGAAAAGGGTGTCATGGTGTAGTATCCCAACATGCAGAATTTAGGATAGCAAGGGACAAGGCAAGGAAATAATGTATTGCCTGGGCTTAAAATGGCCAGACTAAATGTTGGACAGAGAAAAAGCGTAATGAGAGACGAGCCGAGGTCAGGGTAATGGAAAGACAGCGGAAACAAGAACTAGCCAGAGTCAGGTACACAGTAATCAGTCAGACGGGCAAACAAAACAGGAAAGGGTAAAATATATATTCAGAAACGGAAACCAAGATAGGGCAAAGTAGATAGGGCTAGGAAAGTTTAAATATCCTTAACTAACATTTGATTGGCACACATCATGCCCCCAAAATGTGCATGTGTGTGGGTGTCGGAATGACATGGGCCAATGGGAGCCTGAATCTACTTTTCGCTCCAAAGTGCGGATCGAGCTGGGACACCGGCATGCCCCCGAATGAGGTAAATACTGCCACAGTACCCCCCCCCCTGAAATCATGCCCACCGGCGGGAAGGACCAGGCTTGGCAGGAAAGCAGGAATGGAATGAATGCAGAAGACGAGGGGCATGAACTTCAGCCATGGAAACCCAACTGCGTTCCTCCCGGCCATACCCTTTCCAATGTACCAAGGATTGGAGATGACCCCTAAGGAGATGAGAGTCAAGCACAGCAGCCACCTCATACTCCTCCTGGCCCTCAATAGAGACAGGAGGAGGGGGAGAAACAGGCCTGGTGAACCGGTTACATAGAAGAAACAAACAAGAAAAATAGTGGTAAACCGCGCCCAAACAGTACAAGTAATAATAAAATCGTATACATACAAATAGTCCTATAACAAGGAATGTATGGAACCTTCAATAAAAGATACAAAATAGTAATAGTGCAGTATATCAGGCAAGTAAAAGTGGTTAAAACTTTATAAAAGACTAACTCACACTTTGCAGAGCTACTCAGAGCTCTGCCGTATAGCGCCTAGACGGTACAATCCCCGTCTCGGGATGTCAAGTGATGGTGCAGTGCGCGGTCCAATCCTCCACAGTAGTATATGGAAAAAAATATAGAGATAGGATCCAATAGTATAGCATGCATTGCAAACAGTATTGATAAAAAAGGAAAAATATCCTACTTACAAATTTTGGAGCAAATATCTTGCTCTGGTATGTACAGCATACGGTGGTATAATCCCCACCAACGGATATAAAGCAGGATGCAGGAAAATCAGGAACAGCAGATAAAATAGTAAAAACTATAGCTTTATTTAGAATATAAAATATAACAAATATATATAAAATCAACTACTTAACGCGTTTCACCCAGTCTAGGGCTTCTTCAGAAGTATCAAGTCCAAGTTTGGATAAAATCCGCTTATATAGGGGTTCCTGATTGATAAAATTAAGTCCTGATGTGGTTTAGCTTCCTACTTCCGGGTCGCGCACGTCGCCCGGAAGTGACGTCATCATATCGTTCCGTGGCATGCTGGGACATGTAGTCTCCCGCCGTTTGTGTTATATGTAACACAGGAAGTGATGTTAGTGTGGCTCCTGGTGCCTTATGGGGCATGTAGTTCATAGTGTCCTCTTTCTCATAAGTATAATTTCGTCACCCGGAAGTGACGTATCGCAATGCACAGTATCATGGGATTTGTAGTTCGGCAAAAAGATGTAACTGTTGTGTAGCATGCAGAAAAACTAGTAAAACTAACCGATGTATTTATAATTTTAAATCACATAACACAGATAAAAGTTATAACATCAAGGACACAATTACATGCATGAGTAAAAACGTCATATACTTGCTAGAGTGTCCTTGCGGACTACAATATGTAGGTAGAACCATAAGACCATTAAAAATCAGAATTGGTGAGCATTGCCGCAACATAGAAAAAGGACTAAAAACCCACTTGGTATCCTCACACTTTGAGCTACACGGCAATGATCCACGTCACCTAAAATTTATGGGTATCTCAAAATTGTCTAAAGACTGGAGAGGTGGTGATATAATCAATAAGTTAGGAAAGAAAGAAATGGAGTGGGTCTATTTTCTAGACACACTCCACCCTAAAGGTTTAAATGCAGAGTTCGACCTTTTTAACTTTTTATAGTACGTATATTGGAGTATTATTTATATTCTCTCTGCATTTCATTTTTTATTCTATTTTTTATTATTTATTTTTTATTTTTTATTATATATATATATATATTTTTTTTTTTTTTTTTTTACACCACCTCTCAAGTACCACTTTAAGATTTTTTATGCATGGTTCACTTTATGCATGTCCATTTTTATATTTTTATATGTATATTTGTTTTATATATACCTACACTATTTGTTCATATTTTTACTTTATGTAAAAACACTATTGCCCCTTGTGTAGGAATATGCCCTTGTTGTCTCTTTTACTAGAATTACCTTTTTCTGTTTGTGCATATTTTCCTATGTTTTATATTTATAATTATGTTTGTTCATCTTTTTAATACTAACTAAGGTGTTTTTTGAGACATTATTCGGCTTTTTTATTTACTTATTATTCTTTCCCTTCTGTGTATCTCATATTCAATATCGGCTTTTTGCCGAACTACAAATCCCATGATACTGTGCATTGCGATACGTCACTTCCGGGTGACGAAATTATACTTATGAGAAAGAGAACACTATGAACTACATGCCCCATAAGGCACCAGGAGCCACACTAACATCACTTCCTGTGTTACATATAACACAAACGGCGGGAGACTACATGTCCCAGCATGCCACGGAACGATATGATGACGTCACTTCCGGGCGACGTGCGCGACCCGGAAGTAGGAAGCTAAACCACATCAGGACTTAATTTTATCAATCAGGAACCCCTATATAAGCGGATTTTATCCAAACTTGGACTTGATACTTCTGAAGAAGCCCTAGACTGGGCGAAACGCGTTAAGTAGTTGATTTTATATATATTTGTTATATTTTATATTCTAAATAAAGCTATAGTTTTTACTATTTTATCTGCTGTTCCTGATTTTCCTGCATCCTGATTTATATCCGTTGGTGGGGATTATACCACCGTATGCTGTACATACCAGAGCAAGATATTTGCTCAAAAATTTGTAAGTAGGATATTTTTCCTTTTTTATCAATACTGTTTGCAATACATGCTATACTATTGGATCCTATCTCTATATTTTTTTCCATATACTACTGTGGAGGATTGGACCGCGCACTGCACCATCACTTGACATCCCGAGACGGGGATTGTACCGTCTAGGCGCCATACGGCAGAGCTCTGAGTAGCTCTGCAAAGTGTGAGTTAGTCTTTTATAAAGTTTTAACCACTTTTACTTGCCTGATATACTGCACTATTACTATTTTGTATCTTTTATTGAAGGTTCCATACATTCCTTGTTATAGGACTATTTGTATGTATACGATTTTATTATTACTTGTACTGTTTGGGCGCGGTTTACCACTATTTTTCTTGTTTGTTTCACTATTCTGAGTAGGCATTGGGAATTCCTGCTCGGTTCACTGCTGCCCACCTTTAGTTTATTTAGTGAGCGCCTATTTCTCTTGTTTTTTACTGGTTACATAGAAGAGGCTTCAACAAGGAGGTGTGGACCACATTGAGTATACGCATGTTCCTTGGAAGGTCCAAGGCACCACTCGACGACCAAGTCTCGCTGCTTGCTTTCATGCAACAAGACGGCCGCCATTTTCTCCACCACGTGGAGTTTGGTTGTACAAACGATGGCCACACTGTGAGAGCACTTTTTTGCGGTTTCTTTGTACTTAATGAGCCAGGGGGGTGGTGGGTGTTCGGTACTTTATAATCCTAAATGTGAGAAGGGTAAAAAGAAGCAAAGTTTAAATTGATTCCTGAACTGAGGAGGGGAATGGCTCTTGGGTAGACAAAATAGGGGTTTTGTCACATAGACAAATTCTGTTCCCCACTGACATTTTTTTCCAAGGTTGTAGCATGCAGATTCTATTTAGTTAAAGCACATCGATCAGCGTGCTCAGTCAATCAACTCTTGGAAACCGTAGACTGAAGAAAGAGTTTCTCTGTGCCATATGAAGGCAGCACCTTGCTTCGGAATACTGAACATATGAACTAAGCTTTTCTACTCAACATGACTGACAGAAGTTTTCAAAATCAGCATATGGCAAATCATAGACATAAAGTGAACGAGAAACATTAATTGCACGTGTTGCATTTTTTTTTTCCTTTTTGGTCTCTGTGACAGTAATTGGCAATTTTAACTTTAGTTTTAAAATCTAAGAATCTCTTTTTTCATCTCATGCATGAAGAATTTTAATCTGATTGATGACAGCTATGGAACCTTCCCTTAGTCACTAGGCAGCACTAATTTGCAAGGTAAAACAATATTAGCAAATTGTTAATGATCCATGAAATGGTTTCAAAGACTTAAATGTTGTACTAAGAAATTTCATATTACTAAAGGTTCCTAGCTATAATCCAAAAATACACACATAATACTTAGGGATGTCTAAAAAGAAATCACCTTGTTGTGAACAAACTCTTGCCACTCTCATAGGTCTATCTCTGATTTATGGTTCTGTTGGAAGAAAGTTGTTTGATAGTGGCACATAAAAACAATGACGGCTTTCACTGAAAATGTTATGTTTGGGGCCATATACCAATACAATAAACTGACAGATATACAGAACAGATAGACAGAAGGAGAGACGTGTACACTGTTTAATATTTTTTTTTTATTAAAAATAGACTTTAACCCTTACTACTACTGTAATTCTGTTTATTTACCGACTTACCATTTGTTCCATAGCTGGTTTGAATTTTATGGACATGCACCTTTATTTGACATGGATCTATGCCCACTACATTTCAGCAGAGAGACTTTAAATTGCACCTCTGCAGAGCTACCTTAGTGTTTTTCTTCTAGGTTGAATTGTAAGGGTTATGCTGAATCTAAAGACTCAGCACTAAAAGTATTGGTAATTTAGTGATTTAGTAAAACACAAGTCATTGAACTATGAAACCATATGAACTTTGAGATTACTCAACCTGCTTTTGCAGAATTTGGTGTAATTTGTCAGAGTTCTAAGAAAAGTCTAGCAGATTGATTTTCCTTTGCCAATTTTACAATGCTTGGTGTCACCAACATAAAAGTCCTTAAAATGTCTAGCTTATTATTTGCAATGACTAATTATTTATATGTCATTTGCAAATTATTCTTCATGGAAATGTGCTTTTGTGCTAAGCATGCTGAATACATTGCAGAATTAGTTTTCAGACTGTGTGTTGGAATGATGCCTATAGAGAGACATTTTTGTATTCATATGGCATTCAAGAAAGCCTGCTTTTTTCATAACTGTCATTGGGTCCCTTGTAAATATTGAGAGCTGAGTAGAAAGGAAGTGGATTTGATTCAGTTGGTTCGTTGAATTGGGTCTAAGGAATGGACATACACTCATTCATGTTAGTTGAAGGAATTCACAGCGAGGAGGGCCAAGCAGTGGGGGGCGGGGAGTTGTACAGCAGAGAAGACATTTGTTGCATATAATTTAAATATTTGCCAACCAAATTCTATCTAACTACATGTAACTGCAAGTACAAAATATAACAGTAGTAAACTATAGGTAAAAATAGTAACATAGTAAATGAATAATATAGTAACAAAGATTAAATTAAATCCCACCGAGTATCTTCTAGATTTCAGTCCATACATTAACGTTGCAGTGCAGAAATGAAGTGGATTTGATTCAGTTTATTTGTGGAATATGTGAGATATTCATGTTTATTTATCTATTTTTATCATACTATCTGTATGTGACAAATATATTTCCGATTTTCTGCTAACATTTTAAACACTGTAAAGACTGCAGGAAACATATACCATACGAACCCTGCAATTGTGTATTTCCAAATTCTTTTATTGTGTAAATTAAAAAAAAAAAAATTTCGTACATTTACAAAATATATACTTTCTTATTTTTTATTGAAAAGCAATATATTCAGAAAACAGATGTTTTCTTTCTGTTTATGCACTATCTGAGCATGTCATGTTTCAAATAGAAATATGTTAACAAAAAGAGCTTGTTGTATAGGGGTTACTTTGCCATCAGCTTGTTCAATGACGAACGAAACGGACATGCTGTGTTATTAACGCATAACTGTCCTTTAACATTGACCTCAATTTAATATTTTTGGATAAGCTTTGCAAATGATTTCATATTATTTAAACTTTTAAAATTATCTAATATTTTGAAAAATATTTTTATATTTTGAAAAAGTAATTCCAAAAGCGTATCAAATTATTAAATCGAGGCAATTAGTAATCTGTGTCAAAATAAAAATTGTTACCTTAAAGAACTTAAAGACATTGTTGTTTTCAACCTTAAATATTAAAGATATCATAAATTTAAAAAAAACAAACACAACTTGAAGATAAGTTTTACTCGAAGTGCATCCTAATTTTGACATTTTTCTGGCTTTTTGACTTGTCACTTTGTACTGCAATTTCAGACTAGTCCTGTAAATCTCCATCATCTGTGACAGGTATTGCGGTGGATTTTTTATTAGTGATTGTATTGAGAGTCGAAGTAATAAAGTTCAATTTTCCCATGACAGGGACTAGTTTAAAGATATTGGAGTATCCACCCACGTCTTTATCCTGACTTGTTGTCTCCCAATGTCTTTAATGTTGGTGATATATAAATTAATTTTCATGAAATAATGCATGTTTTTCTTTTTCTAACCAGACAAAGAAACCCGAAGGAAGGTTGTATACCTTATGTTACAAGCAAACACGTATCTCTGTTTTAAGTTGTTTTGTAGAGCTGATAATTGGATACTGAATGAAAATACAGTTTCTCATACACCATATATTTGTTGCCTTTGGGAATTAAAATATATTTCCCATAAACAGATTTGCTATCATAACATTTGGGGTTCCTTACAAACCTACTGGCTTCTTCCCAACCCTGCAGACACACACTAACACGTGAATATGGTCTAAAACACAGAGATACACATTTACAGACACAAACACAGATACGCAGAAATACTCACAGATTCACACACAAACTGACAGCAACTGACAGTCGTACACACGCATATATGCAGACACGGTCAGGTAGACACGCAGATACACAAATGGAATAATAAGATTTGTCAGTACCACAATTTCTCACCATGCATAAGTTTACCTGATACATGACACATTTACAAAGGTAGAACAACCCATTCATATCTGCAATACATTTGTTTTTAGACTTTTTAGAATGATGTACCTTTTTAAGGTGTTCATTTGATGGTTGCTGGTTAATTTGGTGTATTTTCTGATTTCCTCCTAATCTGATTTTTCATTCAGATTTTAGCACTAACACTTGTACTAACCCTAACACCAACACTAACACTACAGCTAGCACTTTCTCAAAACTAACACTATCTGCTTTTGCTTTGCAGTGGTTGACAGCTGCAAGACCCAATCACAATGATCACATTGCCTTACCTGTCAGCTAAGATGAGTGAATTCTGTAATTGGCTCCCATGACTAACACAAAGCCTTGAAGCCAATCTGGCATTATTGCTGTGCTGTCTCACTAGTGAGACAACCAACAATATCCCTGTACACTTCGACCTCGTCACGCACAGGATTCAGACACTGCCTGTAGCCCATGGGCTGAGGCATCAGAACACTTTGACAGTCTGTCACAATGAGCCAATGCTGGAGGCAACATTTGGTAATCTATTTCTGGATGTCTCACGCTTGAGACATTTAATATGGTGTCTCACCAAAATTGATGGGTGCCACAATTAAAGGCAGCTTTAAAATAACGGGTATACAATGTATACCTACCTTCACCAAATACATTAGTGGCGCAGAAGTACAGGTTACATCTACCATCACTAAGGGGTTAAAATCTATGCATACAGACACAATTTATACCAAGATTAGTAGGCAACTAACCTTTAGGTTAATGGCACAAAAATATTAAATAAAATATCCAGAATTGACAAAATCTTACTACTGCAAACAGCTCCTTTATTGTATCTTCATTAAAAATCAGATTCTCTTTCTTTTCATTCTAAATCATATATGTTGTAAGTTAAATATATATCAGTGTACTTTACATGCCTTCACATTCTTCCTGGTTACTGTTTTTTTTAAATAAAAAATAAATCTTGCAGTTTAGTTCATAGTTGCCTATAAAAAAAAAAATCAAATCCTTGCATGTTTCACTGCTCAAATTTGCTATAACAAGGAAAGTCTCCTGCATATTTATTTTATTATAATTTTGTAATCAGCTAAAATTTATCTCTTGAAAATTGCATTTCTTTACACATATTTGCCTATAATCCACATATTTTAATAACATTATTCAAAAATGGATATTCAGTGTTGCATAGCCATATCTTCGTTCTCACTATTTAGCTACGTTGGATTAGTATGACACTTTATTTATTTTTTGCTAATCATATTCTATTATATGACATTCTGTTTATACAGTGACTTTACACATGAGATATTACATAAGCACAAACCTACCACATTTTATTTTTTGACTCTCTCTTATCATCAACATTTTTGTTCTACAAAGTAACAATGTTTCGGTTCTTAAGATAAGAACTAGCGATCACTTCAGAGCATTTCGAAATATTTTATTAATTTTTTAAAAAGTGCATTATCACAGCAACCTTTCATACTGCGTACATTTATTATACACAATGCCCTACACAGTGTAAAAGTGCTTCAATAATAACATAGCACATTGCTGTAAAACCGATAATGTTTATGATAAAGTATTCATGTATCCAATAAATAAATGCCTTGTAATGTTTTATGCATTATCTTGAGTTTTTACATTATTCTCTGTAGTTTAGGAGAAAATATATATATAAATTAAATATATTTTAAAAGAAAAATCAAGTCTAAGTTTTATTGCATAGTTTAAGGATATTTTATGTAGGACACTGATTCACTTGTTAGCACAATATTTTGCACATGGGTGACATGTTTTGATGAATCAGGCACACAGAAAACATTTCGCCCGTGGCAAAATACACAAAGAAAAAGAGAAGATTTGCTAAACACTTCATTTATGGCATGATGCCACAGAATAAAAAAATGTTGTGGGAATATTGAGCCTATGGCAAAACACATGGTTTTCAATGAGTGATGCTCATCTCAAGACAATGAGAAAGGGGTTCTATTCCCTGATACCTGTTGAAGATTTAACAGTGAAAAAGGAAACATTTAAACACTCATGTAATACTAATTGGACAGGTCATAGTTTAAGACTGAAGATACAATGTTCTCAATTATTTTGATTATTCTACTAAACCAGTGCATTGCATGGCTAAGCCTACACAAGCAAATAACTGTATAGTATATAATACAATCTACCGTTGATGTATATTACACAGCTTATAATATTCAAATGTGAGTCTTTAGAAATTATGCAAGCATGAACAGTATTTTTTCTAAAGTTTTATACAAGACAGTGTTTATATAATTTAATTGGCTATTGTATTGCTGAAAGGGACAGTGTACTTCTTAGTAATGGGTTTATTTTTTTTTTCCATTTAACAGTTTTGTAACAATTACATAGAACAAGATCACAAATCTTTTAAAGATGAATGAACATTATGGGAGTTCCTTTAAAGCTATCGAGCAATAAAGTGAAAACCATAATGCATGTTACAATGAGGGAAAAAAGTATTTGATCCCCTGCTGATTTTGAACATTTGTCCACTAACAAAGAAATGATCAGTCTATAATTTTAATGGTAGGTGTATTTTAACAGTGAGAGACAGAATAACAAAAAAATTATAATTCAGAAAAATGCATGTTAAAAAAGTTATAAATTGATTTGGATGTCAATGAGTGAAAAAAGTAGTTGACCCCTTCGACTTAGTACTTGGTGGCAAAACCCTTGTTGGCAATCACAGAGGTCAGATGTTTCTTATAGACCACCAGGTTTGCACACTTCTCATGGAGGGATTTTGTCCCACTCCTCTTTGCAGATCCTCTCCAAGTCATTAAGGTTTCAAGGCTGACGTTTGGCAACTCGAACCTTCAGCTCCCTCCACAGATTTTCTATGGGATTAAGGTCTGGAGACTGGCTAGGCCACTCCAGGACCTCATGTGCTTCTTCTTGAGCCACTCCTTTGTTGCATTGGCTGTGTGTTTTGGGTCATTGTCATGCAGGAATACCCATCCACGACCCATTTTCAATGCCCTGTCTGAGTTAAGGAGGTTCTCACCCAAGATTTGACGGTACTTGGCCCCATTCATCGTCCCTTTGATGTGGTGCAGTTGTCCTGTCCCCTTAGCAGAAAAAAAAAACAAAGCATAATGTTTCCACCTCCATGTTTGATGGTGGGTATGGTGTTCTTGGGGTCATAGGCAGCATTCCTCCTCCTCCAAACATAGCGAGTTGAGTTGATGCCAAAGAGCTCGATTTTGGTCTCATCTGACCACATCTCTTTCATCCAGTTCTCCTCTGAATCCTCTAGATGTTCATTGGCAAACATGCACTGCATGATTCCAGTCCTTCACGGCATAGTGTGTTACCAATTGTTTTCTTGGTGACTATGGTCCCAGCTGTCTTGAGATCATTAACAAGATCCTCCCGTGTAGTTCTGGGCTGATTTCTCACAGTTCTCATGATCATTGAAACTCCATAAGGTGAGATCTTGCATGGAGCATCAGACTGAGGGAGACTGACAGTTATTTTGTGTTTCTTCCATTTGCGAATAATCACACCAACTGTTGTCACCTTCTCACCAAGCTGCTTTGCGATGGTCTTGTAGCCCATTCCAGCCTTGTGTAGGTCTACAATCTTGTCCCTGACATCCTTGGACAGCTCTTTGGTTTTGACCATGGTGGAGAGTTTGGAATCTGATTGATTGATTTTTTCTGTGGACAGGTAACAAGCTGAGATTAGGAACACTCCCATTAAGAGAGTGCTCCTAATCTAAGCTCGTTACCTGTATAGAAGACATGTGGGAGCCAGGAATCTTGCTGATTGATAGGGGATTAGGGCCACCATCAGGGGGTGTCAACCCGGGCCCCACGTGTTGCGGCGGAACTGCACCGGGGTCTGCAAGCTGATAGGCCCCATCAGGTGGCTCAAGCATTTATATATATGCTTATAGGGACCTGGTCACTGCTGCGGCTGTGCAATAGCACGTGAAGAGAGACAGGCTGCGAGGACGGGAGAGCCACGCTGACTCCCAGCAGCCCCAGTCACCCTCCTGCAAAAAAAGATAAGAAAAATTAGCTGTATGTGTATGTCAGTATGTATGTATGTCAGTATATATGTATGTATGTCTGCATGTATGTATCTGTATGTATGTCTGCATGTATCTGTCTGTCTGTGTGTATGTATATATGTATGTATCTATCTGTATGTATGTCTATATGTATGTGCTTGTATGTCAGTATGTATGTATATCTTTATGTATGTATATGTATGTATGTATGTATGTTTGCATGTGTATGTATGTATGTCAGTATGTGTATGTATATAAATATGAGAGAATCTAGAGGGAAAGAGATATAATAGAAACAATGGTGTAGTATATATGGACTTGATGTTCTTAGAGAGAAGAATTGTGTTGTAATTACATTTCTAATTACATTTCTAATGTAATGAGAACGAGTTCGATGCCTGCCAATGACAAATATGGCGGCTACGATCGAAACGGAAGTGACGTTGGGGCAAGTGCGATACGTCACTTCCGGTATTACGAATTTTCACAACAGCTGATCGGAACACCCCTTGCCATTTTTTTTCAAACCGGAAGACATCAGGAACCAATAGGAAAGGACTCTCTGGGTATTTAATCAGCGGGAAATACAAGCAGGACACCGATTGAAAAAGCCTTTGCACAAGGCGAAACGCGTCTCGGAAGAGGAATCATTTCTGCACCATTATTTTATGGGAGCTTTTTATTTTGCATTTTATGTAAGTGTTTTATAATAAATTAGTTTTTTTATATTTGAGTCTACGACCTGCATCTACTTTCCTGCTAAAAAGAAGAGCAGTGCCCTCTTAAAGGCACACTATCTATTATACTGAGAGCCCAGTTTGGATTGGCTCTCTTAAAGGTGAGCAAGCATTTGTATTTGTTCTGGCACCATTTTTGGTTGAGGATAATACACTAGGACTCCGGTCCATTGTCCTTTTTTCTCCCTTTCTTTGAGGACTGCCACACAGCCATTGAAGAAGCTTGGTATTTGCTTTAAAATACCCCTGCGCTTATGATTTGAGCCTATCCTTTTCAGGCTCTGTACCATGTGAGTTTGTTACAACACAATTCTTCTCTCTAAGAACATCAAGTCCATATATACTACACCATTGTTTCTATTATATCTCTTTCCCTCTAGATTCTCTCATATTTATATCCCTTAATATAAGGGTGAGTTTATTTATTTTATTAGCGCTTCACTGGGTCTTGTCTGTTGTGACCTTTCTACTTTCATCACCCCACTGTTCCGTATGTTATTGTGTTAAGGTTTGGAGGTACCTTCACGTGTGTTGAGCTGCTTAGTGGACCCAGGTTCTTCATTACATTATTATTTGAGCGCCTATACAGCACGTTTTTTTGTTATTACTTTCATGTGTATGTATATGTCTCTCTGTCTGTGTGTATGTATGTATGTATCTATCTGTATCTATGTATGTATATATGTATGTATCTGTATGTATGTGTATGTATTTCAGTATGTATGTATGTCAATATGTATGTCTGTGTGTATGTTTGTATGTCTATGTATTTCAGTATGTATGTATGTCTGTATGTTTCTGTATGTAAGTCAGTATGTGTCTGTCTGTCTGTGTGTATCTATGTTGGTCTGTGCATATGTATGTATCTGTATGTATGTCTGTATGTATGTGTTTGTATGTGTATGGATGTATATCTTTATGTATATGTATGTATGTTTGTCAGTATGTGTATGTATATGTATGTATGTATCTGTATGTATCTGTGTATTTCAGTATGTATGTATGTGTGTGTGTATGTATGTATGTATGTACGTATGTATGTCAGTATATGTATGTATATGTCTGCATGTATATATGTCAGTATATATGTATGTCTGTCTGTATGTATGTCAGTATTTATGTGTGCATGTGTATCTGTGTTCTTTGTGTATCAGTGCATGTTTTTGTGTCTGTGTTTGTGTATTCCTGTGGGCGGGGGTTTAGAGGCGGAATTTGGGGGCGGGCATGGGCAGTGCTAGACCTTGAGCAGTGTTAGGGGCACAAAATGTCTGATGGCGGCCCTGTATGGGGATCAAATACTTATTTCACTCATTGTCTTGCAAATCAATTTATAAAACTTTTTTGACATGCGTTTTTCTGGATTTTTCTTTTTTTTGTTATTCTGTCTCACACCATTAAAATACACCTATTATTAAAATTATAGACTGATCATTTCTTTGTCAGTGGACAAACGTTCAAGATCAGCAAGGGATCAAATACTTTTCCCCCTCACTGTATATACTTAGCAGAGATTGTACATATTTTGTTGTAAGCAGTGTGAAACCAAAAGGTGGTATGTCCTTTGGGACCTAAAATAGAACACATTAGACCAACTAGTAATGTTTAATTTAAGAGCTGATGTAAAATGAAAAATCAAACAAATAAAAGAGAAATACTTTTAAGAAATACAACTATATTTAAAATATAAACCATAAAACAATATGGAACAACAGAACTAAGAAGTTGGTACATTTCTAACAACACCGTGTTTCCCCGAAAATAAGACCAGGTCTTATAATAATTATCCCCCGAGAAAAATGCACTAGGGCTTATTTTCAGGGTAAGTCTTATTTCGTGGGAAAACTGTAGCTAGAAAGCCAGTCTATGTTCGGGGGAATTCTCCCCAACATAGACCAGTTCACTAGGGCATGAAATCCTGCAAATCTCATGAATGGAATCCCGCAAATCTATGTTCAGGAAAGATTACCCGAACATAGATTAGTGAACTAATGACTAGGGCTTATTTTTTCGGGGTAGGGCATATATTACGAGCATCCCCTGAAAATAAGCTAGGGCTTATTTTTGGGGGATTACATATATTTGGGGAAATATGGTTTGTAGAGTATAGAATCAATTTCAAAAGAATAGGAGGGATATGGCATATTGAACAGCATATAAACAGTTACCTTTACAAACTGACATGCATACAACCACTACCTTAGCTAATGGAAGTTGTGAAAACATTTCTACTAACTTACAACTTCGTGCCATGGAAAGATATAAGATAGTCTTTAGGAGTGAATGGGTTATGTATTGCATGCACACAGTGTTTGTATAGGCGAGGTATTGCCTAGCTTGTTATTATATCACTCAGTGGGAGACTGAGCAACTAAATGCTGTGATTTTTGTAGATATAAAAACCAGAATCCAGAAATAGAAAGACAGGGAAACTACTTGCTATATAGAATGCGCAAGAGCATAGACATAAAGAGTTACGTTTTGGAGAGAAAAATATTGCAAATTATTTTTCATATATATATATATATATACGTATGAAAAGAATCAAAGAAAAAGAATATTTTAGAAATAAAAGTGTATTCTGAACTTTATGTTAATAACCTTAATGCATTTCTATAGTGAGTTTTTAGATGTTACAAATGAACCATGCAGTGACCTTGTGTTTTAACATTTAATTTCAAATTGTTCTAGCTAAAATGAAAACAAATGATATTAGCTCAGATGGAAAAAGCATAATCACTGTATTAGAGCTGCGTGTTGAATGTCTTGCCATCTGCACATCCTCATAAGGGTGTTCTGCAGCACATCTGGTATATTATTAACAGAAATTTAAAAAATAATAATTCATTCCTAATTAATTCATTGTCATCTTAATGGAAAATTGGAACGCTCTTAGGGATATTCCACAAAGCTTTTTACTAAATGGAAATAGTGTTAGGTTAATCCTTTGACCAATTACATTTTTTTAATGGGCAATTATAGAATAATTATTTCACATGCTTTTAAATGTCATGGGGTACCTTTTAACCCATTTACTACCAAGCATTTTGCTATAAAAAAAAATTGCATAACTTTTGTTTGAGATATCAGCTGTGTAGCTTGAACATACCGTATATACTCGAGTATAAGCCGAGTTTTTCAGCACATTTTTTGTGCTGAAAAACCCCAACTCGGCTTATACTCGAGTCAATTGTCTGTATTAGTGTCTCCATGCTGAAAAGATACTGTTTCCTGCAAAAAGACTGTGGGGGCTGCAGAGCTTTTACCTCTCCTGCAGCTCCTGTCAGCTCCCTCCTCCTCTGCGCCGGTCCGTTCAGCACCTTTGTCAGCTCCCAGTGTAAGTCTCGCGAGAGCCGCGGGGTCAAAGTGCGGCTCTCGCGAGACTTACAGTGTGAGCTGACAGAAGAGCTGCACGGACCGGCGCGGAGGAGAAGGGAGCTGACAGGAGCTGCAGGAGAGGTAAGTAAGTGTTCCCTGCCAGCCCCCCTCCTACACAGTGCCCATCCACTGGACCACCAGGGAGTGAGAGCCCCCCTCACTGCCATGTATCAAGCAGGGAGGGGGTATGAAAAAAAATTATATAATATTAAAATAAAATAAAAAATAATAATAAAAAATAATAATTAAATAAAATCAAAAATAATAATACAAAAAAATATTAAAATAATTAAAAAAAATAATAATAAAATTGCCCATCCCCCACCAAGGCTCTGCAACACACACACACACACACACACACACACAGCACTCATATACACACACTGCACTCATACACACACACACTGCATTCATACACACACACACACACTGCATTCATACACACACTGCATTCATACACACACACACTGCATTCATACACACACTGCACTCATACACACACTGCATTCATACACACACACTGCACTCATACACACTGCACTCATACACACACACACTGCATTCATACACACACACACACTGCATTCATACACACACTGCATTCATACACACACACACTGCATTCATACACACACTGCACTCATACACACACTGCATTCATACACACACACTGCACTCATACACACTGCACTCATATACACACACACTGCACTCATACACACTGCACTCATATACACACACGCTGCACTCATACACACACTGCACTCATACACACGCTGCACTCATACACACACGCTGCACTCATACACACACTGCATTCATACACACTGCATTCATACACACACACTGCATTCATACACACATACTGCATTCATTATATACACACACTGTAAATAAATATTCAATTAATATAATTTTTTTAGGATCTAATTTTATTTAGAAATGTACCAGTAGCTGCTGCATTTCCCACCCTAGTCTTATACTCGAGTCAATACGTTTTCCCAGTTTTTTGGGGTAAAATTAGGGGCCTCGGCTTATATTCGGGTCGGCTTATACTCGAGTATATACGGTAATTCTACAATCAATCAGCACTGTTGTATATAGATTGATGTTAAGACATCAATGGTTGGCAGAAAAGCCCAAGTGCTTTGGATCCCTCTGATTTAAAGGGATTTAATACCAACATCCACCAGATTCTGAAAAAACACAACCATTCCCATGTACAGCAAATCTTCATTCTTACAATCAGATTTTAACAGCATTATATTATTACACAGTGTAAATAAAATACAAAATTTATTGAAACACATTTTATGCAGAATTATGACAACGCCATATGCAGTAATATTACATTTGCATTAACAACATTGCAGTTATTATTAATATGAATATGTATATTTCTGAATATGTAAAAATTGGCGTATCATTGATCTACAGTCTACGGGCTAAAGCACAGCTTAAATAGTTTCACTTAGCTAATGAATTGAGATTTAGGAGTCACAAGGACAGATCTTAACTGTAAAACTTCCAACAATAATTTTAAGCAGCGATAATAAATACATACTACACACATTATCATCCTCTATAGCTCACAGTTCCTAACACGACAGAGGGAAAGAGAGACATCCATCTTATTCTACAACTCAATTTCTATTGCAAATTGCAAATCCAGATGTATCAAGCAGCCCTATAATTCAGGATCCCATTGCAGTTATATAACTTACTTGATGCATCAGTCAGACAGCTAGACCTCACGATTTGTAGCTAGGCCACAGAGAGCAGAATCTAAGAGTAATTATATATTTTTTTACGTGGATGGCAAGGAGAAGTTGATTTAGGACAGGAGGAGGAGAGGATACAAGTTACATTTTTATGAACTACAGAGCTCAACTGAAGTCATAAATAGTACTTGTTTACATGCATACTACTTTCTGATGTGTGGGAAGGAATATTGTCAAAAAATGAACACTACAAGATAATGGGTTTTGGAACTGCTGCCACAGCACACTGCAAGAAGATGGAAGCCATGTCCCACCAACATAGGTAAAATGGTCTGGGGTGGAGTCAAACGCCTCCCTGACCAATCAACATTTTCTCATAGAGATGCATTGAATCAATGCATCTCTATGAGGAAAGTTCAGTGTCTCCATGCAATGGGTGGAGACACTGAATGTCAGTTACAGCTTGCAGCACTGCCCCAGAAAGCACCTCTAGTAGCCATCTGTAGTGTAAACAATGCCGTTTCGCTGAAAAGATATTGTTTCCTGCAAAAAGCCTGCAGAGGCTGACTATACTAAGCAGAACAAATACAACAAGCTGTAGTTGTTCTGGTGACTATAGTGTCCCTTTAACCCCTTAAGGACACATGACATGTGTGACATGTCATGATTCCCTTTTATTCCAGAACTTTGGTTCTTAAGGGGTTAAACTAAATTTATTGTTCTTGAATAGAATATTGGCATTGGACAATTGTGGTAAGTAGACCCTTTGCGTTACTATCTATGATCCACTTCTCTTTAATCTATTTATTCATGATTTTAAAATGGGAATCAAAAGTCATGTTTCATCATTTGCAGATAACACAAAACCAGGGAATGTTACACAGTCTGAGCAGTTTAAATTAGAAAACTGGGCAGGAAAGGGGCATACGAGATTCAATACAGATTAATTCAAAGTCATATATTTTATAGTTATGCCTTAAATGAAGTATAAAGTTGAAGATAAAATTTATGGTGAATGACATAGGAGAAAGACATAGGAACAATCAAAAACTAGAGACTAAGCACCAGTGTACAATGTTAGTCTGCAAAGGCCAGTAAGGTCATGCATAAAAGGGGTATTAATTCCAGTGATGTAAATATAAGTTTGCCTATTTATAAATCAATAGTAAGTCCCCATCTTGAATATGATGTGCAGCTTCTGGCTTGAAGGAGGATATTCTAGAACTGAAAGAGTGCAGAAGTGGACTACAAAATTAATAGGGGGAATGGAAGATTTTTAATCATTAAGGCAAAAAGCTACTTTATTTTAAGACAAATTGCATATGATATAAGAACAGTATTCAAATATATTCAGGGCCAGCTCAGACATTTTGGTAATCTGTTTATTAGCCGGGATAGACAGCAGACAAGAAGTCATCTATTGACAGTAAAAGAAAGGCAGTTTTGCCTACAGCAGAGAGGATGTTTCTTTAGAAGAACAGTGAAATGTGGAATTTTCTGCCCAATTTTCTGCCCAACATAATTTTTGTATCTGTTTCTATTCATATTTTTTTTTTTTTTTTTTTTAAAAAGGTCTGGTTGTTTTTATTTTTGGAAACACAGAATATTCATGAATATACTTAAGATATGTAGTAACTTTTTGTGGCTTATTTGTTTATTCACTTTGGGGTTTCCAGCTTGTTTTATATAAGCACTTAGAACAACAAAGATGCGTACAAGCTTGAGCAAAATGGACTTGAATCTTTTTCCACTTGGGCTATGACTACTCAATGTAACAGGGAGAAGCGTTTAATCAATTACTCCAAATAAATGGATCATAAAGGTGAACCTTGCTAATTTTTTTAATTTTTTCACACATAGGACTTGATTTAATATTGTTGGATAAGCTTTCAAATGATTCAATATTGGATACCTTTTAAAATGTTTCTTTTTGTTATTATTAAAATATAAAAAAATTACAATTTAAATAAAAATAAATACATATATAATTAAATATCAAGATATGACAAAAATGAAATATTGTTCATCGCATCAAACTGCTTTAAAAGTTTCTCCAAAAATATCAAATACTTTTAAAAATGTATAGAAAAATATTAAATCAAGGCAATAGTTAGGGAAAATGAAGCACAAATACATAAAAGAGGAAACAAGTTTAGGTGCTTAGCTAGAATATGTATTGTCCATTTTGTTCACAGCACATCCATTTTTTAGGCTGTGCTTTTTTAACTGTTTCTGTTCCCTCCCTCTGTTTTCCAGATTTATTTTTACTCACATATGTTATTAAGTTATTTCAGCATTTTTCCAAGTATTTTTTTTCTTTCTACACTCTCAGCAAGAAACATACATCTTCAGAAGATATGTCTCTCTAGAGCCGGGCTGGGGTAAATACGGATCTCTTTATTTCGTCACAGATTGTTCGGTCCACATCCTTCCAGGCACAAACAGGCACAGACAAGCATGCAAATTTCTCCCTCTTAATGAGAATGCACTTTCCATAATGTGTTTACTGTGTGACTGCAACGGATGCGTCTATCTTTTTCGGCTTCAGTTAGACTGTACTGTCCCTCTATGTATCTATGTGTATGGTACGCTGCATGTCATCATGTTTTTCTCGTTTGTCTCTGTGTTGTATTTTAAAATACTGCTTGTTGCTATAACAAAAAAAAAGAAGTAATTATTCATGCAGAAAAACTATAAGAATGAATAGAACAAATACATTCAATATCAAAGCTTTAACTGGATATGTAGAGGCAACACATGGCCAGAATGAGGACATCTTACCTTTTACAACACTCACGGCTAGAGACATCAATAAGCCATTAGGTTAGCAAATGTCCCACATAGCTGCTAACTGCTATTATGTTAGATAAATGTATCACTGGCAGCTGAATATCAGGTCTCCCATTGACATTGCATATACATTATTATTTAAAGGGACACTATAGTGTAGTGGTTTTGGTGTCTATAGCATGTCCCTGCAGTCTTAGCACTGTACACGTTGCCTTTTCACACTAACGGCAGTGTTTACATTGCTGCCTAGTAACACCTCTAGTGGCAGTTACTCAGATGACCACTAGAGGTGCTTCCTAGTTCACTTCTGCACTGTGTGCAGCACTGGCCTTCAGCATCTCCACGCTATGCATGAAGGCTTTGAATGCTTCCCATAGAGATGCATTGATTTCACGCATCTCTATGATGAGATGCTGATTGGTGCAGCATGTAATTTCCCACTATTCAGGCTGGTGTCGTTTCACTATGCACAGATCTTATGAATATGGAACTCACCTTCTATGCCGACCTATCTGGCAACACATTGGCGTGGAGGAGATCTCTGCAACCAATCACCTCCCTTCTTCGGGAATGTAATATTCACTATAGCTACCTTTTAAAACCAGCAGTGGACTTGCCTCAGCAGATATATGTATTACCCTTTTTTTACTCCTAAAACCCTCATCTCACTGGAACCCACGTTACTCACCATACTATCTTTCTGATTGTTTATGTATTGTTGTTTACTCAATGTGTCAGTTCTTGTACATCTGTATGCTTTCACACACCAATGAGTTGAGAATAAATAAAATAAAAAAAAATGGTTCAATCAGTGTACTGATAAAATACACATAATATAAATATTATGTTTTGCAGTACAATGATAGGCATCTGTGAACCATTTGGTTCACAGGTAGAAGAAGTAACTAGAGATGTGCATTACTAAAAAAATGTGTTTGATTTTGTGTTATTCCAATTCTATATTTTTCTAATTTAGTTTTTTTCTGAAATTTGAAAATTATCTATCTGAAAAGAAATTAAATTTTGAAAAAAATTCATTAGTTTTCCCTACTACGGATGCTATTGTTCCCAAAATTACAAAGAATATCACATTAGGGCACAGTTTTGCAGATAGCTTCCTAATTTGGTATCCTTAAATATAGTAATCTCATGTAAAGGTACTGAACCAGGGAGCTAACTATTAAACACAGATAAAAGAGCTTTTCATAATTGTGCTATTTCAGCTGTTTAGTCGATGACTCCCTAATTTGGTATCCTTAAGTTTCAAATTAGGGAGCTATCTACTAAACATCTGAATGAGCAAAACTGTGAAAAGCCCTTTTACCTTTAATTTCAGTTGCTTGGTAGATGGGTTCTTTATTCGGTACCCTTAATTATGGCAACCGCACAAAAGGATAGCCAATAAGAAAGAAAGAAAAGATAGATAGATAGATAGAAAGAAAGAAAGATATAAGGAAAGAAAGAAAGAAAGAAAGAAAGAAAGAAAGGAAAAGCCCTTTTATTACATTGTGCTATTTCACTTGCTTAGTGGATAAGTTCCTCATTTTCTATGCTTATAAAAATATGTGGATCTTAAATAATTTGTTTCGATTAGTTCTGGATTCGGTAATTTTCAGCTTGTTTTATTATGAATTTGAAAATTCTGAAACTTCTAAAGTGCTGAATTCAAATTTGTAAATAAATTGCTCATATCTAGAACCAATTAAGGGGGAAAAAAACAGGAAGAGTGGTAAAAAAGACATCTATATTTATATGTTATATATTTCCTAAATATATATAATCTACAAATCTATAAATATAGATTAATTGAAATGAGTTTGAATCTATCCGTTTATCCATCTATCCGTATATCCGTCTATCTATCTAATAAGAATGTATTACATCGATTTGTAGAGCCTTCAACTTAAGGGTGAAATAGGAGTTTGTTTTTTCTGTGTGGAGGATGGCAAATTTGATGAATTTGTTAAAAAAAAAAATTGGCCTTACGTTTAAAAAATTATTCTGAATGATTTACCCAAAATGTGCTCCATCAGACTTTAGTAAAAACCCTAATTTATATAACTTCTACATATTTATCTTGTTTTTTTTTCTGTCTTTTTTTTCTCTACACATGAAGTACATTTTAGAACAACTATGATAAATGAGATAATATTGTTTAATTATATATTAAATTTTAATTGCTAGCACTTGTATTTTGTATATAGTACTTAACATCGCTTACTTACAAAACACTACATTTAAAAAAAATTCTAGTTGTCTTAACAAATTTTACTAACATATTTTAAATAAACTATCAAGAAGACAAAAACATTTACTTCTTGAAAGCAAATTATTAACATGAAAAATGCACGTATTTTTAAAACCGTTTACATTGGTGTTGTGCAGGCTTATACAATGTATGATCATGTACTGTAGCTAAATCCCCATTATTTTTGGCCAAGTCAGGTATTTCTAAGAACCTACTTCATTTTGTGAGTTTTGAAGCTGGTGTTAGCGATTGTGATGGATTTTGTTTGTTGTATTAGTGGATCCAAGCAGAACCAATATAATGTATGCTTCGTAGAGGGACGATCTGCAATACCCGACTTCCAAGAATTCGTTTGTACTTTTAAAATTTTAAATTACCAATCCATTTTCCAATTTGCATCTTAGATGGGTACACTATACAGTATAACGACTACTGACTAGTGATCACCATAGAATGTAAATTGTTTAGTTTTCAGTTACATTTTGCTACAACAAAGAATGAACTTTTAAAAGTGCATCTGGAATCCATACTATCCTGAGTAATATTTCACTTTTCTGGTGTCTTGTCAAGTAACTCTCTCTCATCCTGGGAATCAGAGCTTGTAGCTAAAATTATTGTGTCCCTCATACTGCAGATGTGAGTAATTTGCATGTACACAATTATTATCCACAAGTTAATCAGAAGGACTTCCACCATTGTATTACTGTGGTGTCCACTGTAACATACTTGGTCTTCTTTGACAACAGAAAGCGTGATGTGCTGTCTGTTTAAGAATCAGACTTGGTCTAGAGCTGCTGTCTCTTCCAAACTTGTACCCCAGCAATAGTAACTCAAGTATTGATACATTTTATTTTAGTACTTCCTCGTCTACAAAAAAGGTCTATGAGCACAAATCAGTCCTACCTCAACTGAAAAATATTTACATACATTATATAGCTATTTCACAGGTAAGAAATACAAAGTCATTGGACTCTTGTCTCATGGCTCTAAAACACTAAGCACATACATATTCTCATTTGCATCACTTATAACATCTGAAACAAATATTGGTTGTTAAAATATTGATATTTAATTGAAATATTTATACTAGTGAAAATGAGGTTTCTGTAAAATATTAGCAATTGCATATAAAGCATTTTTTGCAGGTCAGACATATTCTACATAAGGGTATTCTGGCATTTATTGTAGAACAGATTGTGTTGGGATTTCAACAGGACAGCACTATGGCAATACAGATTAAGCAATTAACCTTGATGTCACTGTAATTATTAAGATACTTTAGCAAAATGAACTAATTTCCCCAAAGGATGTTTTCCTGAAATTAACTTCCAATCTTTTTGAGATGCCAAAATGGGAAATGCTAATGGAGAATTAAGTTGGCAATTTTTAATAAATCTTTGGGGTAAATGGCTATTTTCAATTCTGTACAATTTTGCTAATGTGAATACAGTTCCAGGCTACAAAATATATACATCGAGAAAGTTAAAATCATGACCTCTTTTGAGTTAGGGTGATAGAACTTTCTAAACATTGGAAGTTTCATATCATTACGTAGTTGGACGGAATAAAAGCTAAATATACTGAAGAGCATATTTTATGTTTCAGTAAAGTCTTCGCAATACCTGTAAAAAGTTTAGGAAATTAATTCGAGAAAAGTAAACAAGGCTTCCTAATGTCCCCAGTGGCATGATCTGATGCTAATGAAGTGATGCGATGTTTGCTAATGAATTAGGTACTTTCAGGAAAAGAAAAATATCCTAAAGCTATCACAATTCTGTTGTAGAATTAGAAAGAATAAAATGGCATGAATATGAAATAAACCAAGCTAGTTACATGATATAGGACAGTGTGCATTTGATCTGATGAATACGTGATATTTGCAGACATTGTTCTTTTTTCATTTTTCTTTTTATTGTAAATGTTCAAAAAAAGAAGAAGTCAGCTTGTTGATTGCTGTATCTTATCTGTAAATAGTAAGTTATAAAGTAATTGCTTGACATGCATATGCAATTCAATTTTAACAATTCATTTTTTTTCTAATGTTATCCTGGTTTAAAGGGTGATTACACTGCAATTCAAGTAGATACCTTCTGCACCAATCATTCTTTGAAGGTAAACTGGTCTAGTAATATAAAGCAAAAGAAAGTAGTGCAGGAATATACTGCATGTATAATAGTGGTCCCAACACTCACTCACTCTACCAAGTGTGTCCAATTGGGAGTTAAAGGGATTCTATAGTGCTAGGAAAACAAAGCAGATGACTTTAGACTTTTGAATGCTTTTTGCCCATCTTCAATTAACTACAGATAATAAATCATATATAAATCATACAACTCTACATGTGTATGTACAAATACCGCCTCAATACACTCAACACTTATGTCTTCTCCATATTCTGTGAGACTGATTAAAACAGTCTTCCTTTATAAGAGTATTCTATTTAACAAAATATTTTGGTATATCCCTGAGTTTAGAAAATGAGCTCACGAGCTATCATTCCCTTAGTCTAGAGATAACAATATTATATAAGGAGTGGTGCCAATAATTGTCCATCCATTCAAGCGGTTGAAGTTCAATTTGGTGAAAAATAATAATGTGTTAGGGATATTTGCATCAGTGGGACTCATTTGTTGGGTTAAATGAAACTACTCGTCACATACTTATAGAATGTTGAAAAAAAATTGAAAATGCATATATCCCTCATCATGGTTTCCACTCTAAATTCAGGTAACCATTTACAATACAGAAGGTAAACAGCAGCATTAAAGAAGGAACATCCACCCACACTTATACATAACTGTAAACATGTGAAATTAACTGAAGCTGACATTCTTTGAATGACCGAATCATGGGATATCAAGCTTTAACTAGGTCACATTGGATTGGGTTTCAGTAAAGCAAAGACTATTTTCTTTAATGAGTGATCTGTGTTCACCGAATAATCTATACATTTACAGCAGGAAAAAATATGGAAAAGGTTTGAGAAAGCATCAAAGCAGTATAGGATTTAAAAGAGGGCCTCACCCTGTGATTCCACCATTAGCCTAGAGATCTTGAGATTGATGTAACGTCCCAATACTCTAGGCACTACATTGATAGCTAAGAGGCAGGTTATTTCGAACATGATTGAAAACTAAATATACCCTTGCTTGTAGCTGTGCTAACACATTATCAAAATGCAATTCTTTAAACATGCCAAGCAATCAAACATTCACATTTAAAATTTTCCCTTTATACAAAAACATGAGATTGTGTCATTTCCACTCTTAGTGGCATCGTACAGACTAATGTTTCATGTTCAATAAACCACTACACATCTCCTCTTTTAAGCAAACAGATAGAGGGAAGGTTTTCATATTTCAGTTACCATTCACAGCTGCCCTCTGCCAGTCATCAGAAGACATAATATGTAATTTGGGAATAATCAGTCATTTGAAATAAATGGACTAGAGCTCTCTATTGAAAAGACTAAAGATAAGTCTTTTTAAAACTTGATGATGACTTGAGTGATAGTTATTCTAGTATAAACTAATGATTACCCAGAACCACTTAAGTATGTGATAATTAGAATTTTTTTTGCATATTCTACATTAAATAACTGCCTTTTATACACAGTGTACAGGGATGGATACAGTTTTAGAGTAACATTGAACTAGATGTATTTTTAATAAATATAATAAAAACATTTTAAATAATGTAATCCTTACTATTTATATACCTTGTGTAAATGTATAAATAGGAGAGGATGATAGCATGTAAGATGTTGTCAAATCCAATTAAAACAATTTCAAATAATAATAGTGATCAGACGTAAAATGGAAAGTCTTATGCTACTAGCCAGGCCCTTAAAGTTACTTTCCACTGCAAGCCTGCATAGAATGGACTCTCACTTTTACTCTCCAGGGCTATGTTTTCACTGACCAATGGCTAGTCAACAGTACAACTTTCAGTATAATATCAACCAGGAATTTCGCATTATGAATAGTAATTTAAGCTATCTTCATACCATCGTAAAATGGAACGATTTTCATCCAATTGACAGCTTTAAAAAGAGAAAGTCCCTGTTGAAGTTGTGAAGTTACCCTTCACCCTGACATAATGTTAGAAAAAAAATTCCAAGTGATTTATCTGCAGAAGTCAACATTAAAGTCTACGGGAATTTTTTGTAGAGCAATCATTTGAAAAGTTGTTCTAACAGTATTTGGAAAGCCTATTAAATCAATGTCATATTATAATGTAAAAATCCTATAATGGAATCTTCTGCATAAAATAACCATTCATCTCTACTTTTGCTAACATTTTGACTATCAAAATGTAACTTTTTTAACGTTCCACTACTTGCCATGTTAGCATGATGGGTGTACTGTCATTTAAATTCCACGGAATGTATTCTGTGACATATTTCTTGCACTGCAAAAAATATTATGCTGTCAGATAATCAAATCATATCTTGAGTTTTACATTTTATCCTGTGCCTAAACTTGTGTTAGTCTATTGCTTTCCATAGCCTTACACTGAAAGAAGATTTGTATTAAAAGTTCTAGTCAGTCAACTGAAAACACTTTATTGTCATAAATCAATATTATAGTGCATGTGGATCAAGCTCCAATTGGCGTATCTCACGAGACTCGCAGGTTCAATAACCAGCATGTGCCTTTTATCCTTTCCAGGCTGATAAATGAGAAGTCCAGGTTGCATGACTGCAGTTGGGATAATGACATTCCAGGATATGGCTAGAAGAATAGGATGGGAACAACAGTCCAATCACAGCTAGGGAGCTGCAATTTGATCTTAAGAGGTCATGATTTTAAATTCTAAAAAGCAAAACTGGCTGCTAAAAATATATAAACTGGAACAGGAAGGACCTTTCGATGAGCACAAATTTTTAGGATTGAACGTCAAACTTTGCATTTCTTCTGCTTTAACCAAAGATCGGGATACAGTTGGGCACAGGTGGAGAGTGAACTTAAATAACTCAAATTAAGATGAATTGGCATGAAATGTAACAATATCTGACTTGTTTAACATAGTGGAATTCTGGAATTCTGGAATAAAGATCAAAGAAATGATCTAGCACTATTTTTCAGACGAGTAAATCATTTTTCAGAATGTAAACTAAAACATAAAGAAATTTTCTTTAATCTGACCTTCTACATTATTTAGTATTCAGAAATTTTAAATACAAACTAAGGACGATTCATATTTTATTGTTCATCTGAACCGATGAAATATTACTCCAACATTTCAGCTAATTTATTTTAAAAAGTGTCCAGTGTTCCTTGAATCATATTAGGATGTATTGGAATTTACTGAACTTGATATCCTGTTTTAAGATATATTGTTTGATAGATAAAAACTGCTAGGAATAAGAGGCCACAAAAAGTAGGAATTAAGAAGACTACAAATTAAATATGGGAGGGAAAGGAAAGAGCGATGAATGGGGAACACATATACATGACATATACATGGGGTGAATTAAAATGCAGCTGAACATTCAGTTACAGATCCCCAGGGAAAAAATAATCACTCACCTTAAACTCAGTCATAGTGTATAATGCCATGCAAGGCTCTGACTGATACTAGTCAGAAGACTATGAGTTAGTAGGTCCTAGGGCAGGTCCTGGAACAAATATGGGAATTCAGTTCCACCATGTGGCCATATTGTTTTATGCCCGCCACTACTTCAAAGTACCCCAATATCGGTGGGTCCTACACTAATTTTAACGTGGGAGACAAAATAAATAGTACTAGTGCTAACTAAGATAATGTGTATATATATAATCTGTTGTAAGAGCATTGGGAATATATGGCACTATTTAATTTGTCTCCCACATTGGAATTAGTGTAGAACCCACCGATATTGCAGTACTGTAAAGTAGTGGTGGGCTTAACGCATTATGGCCATATAGTGGGACTGAATCCCCATATTTGTTTTCTGAGATAAGTGATTTTAAGTAGCCTTGTAAAATGTAAAACTGTATTTTTATGTATCAATTTCTCAATTTTATGTATCTTATGTATTTATGTTTCTTATGTATAAATATTGGGCTCTATGACAGCACCATTGATGAGAAATGCATGTTCGGGGTGTGCCCAAAATTTCCTTTTTCTCTTTACTGTCTAAATTAATGGGACTGAAAGAGGATCTGAGCGAATTCACATGTACATGTAATTGTGTCTGTATTTTTAATTGTTACTATTGGTAGATCTGTTTATTATAGTACCAAAACATATTATATTGAAATATAACGAATACAAATAAATTATATAGGTAAGTGAATTGCCAGCCAGTATTCTGTGAGTGGTTGTCATACAAGTTTTTAAGAACTGGTGTTTGCTCTAAGCAAACCAAAGCAAAGCAAAACACTTTATCCATTTTGTAACTCACAGTACTTAATCACAGAACACTTAATTGATAAATGCAAATCAATTTCTAAACACTTGGCAGAAAATTAATTCCTGAATAGAATTGCTCCCTAAGCTTATAGCAAGTGCACCTAGCTGCTGTCAGCTTACTGACAGCTCCAGTCACAGTTAAGTTAGCTGTGAAGGAGCCTTCAACGTGAGGTCGGATTTGCGTAGCCCAGTATGTGGATGCTGTAACAATATTTGGATGGAAAGATAGTTTGCATATCATTGCAGTTATAAATGTAGAGAGACAGAGGCAGGAAAACTTCTTAAAATACATCTGTGGTATGCAATGAGCAAAAGTTTTCTAGGGACCCTGGAGAACCCCTGGAGAATGTATACGATTATATACATTATATGCATTATAAAATTCCATTTCATTATGTCATTAACAAAATTATGAAAATACATATTTGTTGTATTTTCTTTCCTAATTGTTTAAGCGACCTTGATGTTTTATGTATACTAACCCTTGATATAATGACAGCACTGCAAAACGGTAACGGTAGAATTTACGTGAAAATGGAACTTGTATAATACAGCTGGCATATTTACATTTAATGACAAGTAGACATATCACATGTGTAGTATTAGAAGGTCATACAACTGTCTTTTAGTTAGCCATGTCAGATCAATAACAGCACATCATAGCCTTGAATATTAATTAACATCTGCTTTTTTTTCCCTACACTCACTATTGCTAGATGAACTACATTCTCCTTGTGCATCTGGGACAAATCCTTCCCAATATTCGTGATCACTGCATCAACACTGCAAGAGCAGAGTGATTGTAATGACAGAAAGACTACAGAAGAATGCTAATTTCGTTCTCCAATATGACTGATTGGACAACTTCAGCAAAAATTGATTGTTCTGTCACCAGTTTGAGTCTACTAATGGCATGTTGTTCTTCTAAAGAGACTCAGCCCTGCCTGATAGACTTGGCCTCAGGTATTCCATTCAAATCTCAAAAGGAAGCGAGCAATAAGTAAGGTAATAAAAAAGGCCAACACCTATTGAACTGAAATTAATTAAATGACCAACAGACCTTTAAATAGCTAATTATCATGTGCCTTTGTGGAATTATCACATAAAATGTTCTAAACAATGTAAAAATGAAACTTGGAATTTGACAAAAGTAAATAATTAATTGATTAACCATGTCTGGTCATTTCCTAGACAATATTTTTGTCATCATTACTAATTAGAAGATGAGTCAACATTAATATTTAAAACCATCAATATGTCTATAATATAAAGCATAGAATTGTAAGGGATTAGAAAAAAAAATTAGAGCTAAAATGCCAAATTTGGAAAATCTCCCCACCATCTTTCTTTTTTTTACTTTTTTTCCCTACTATTAGGAATAAACTCCTACATTTCTAATTACATAGATGTATTTATATATAGCCAAAGTATGTATTTTTGTATTTGGTATATGGTCTCAGAAATGTAGCTATTATATCTTTACTGATTCCAATTAACCTTTATAGACCTGTACTAAAATAGTACTAGTTTAATAATGATTATGTACCATAAGTAAAGCTGTTCTAGGATAAAAAAAAACTATTATATGCTAAATTAGGACAACATGCAGCCCCACAATTTTTTTTTTTAAATCACATTTACAAACCATACTGGGCTTCAGTCAGGAATATGTGTCTTGATCCTAAAAGGTTCCTGATAGCCCCATCAGAAAAAAATGCCTGTCTTCTTATATATATTTTCAGACCAGGATAAGCCTTGTGGATGAATAGAGTAGAATGGAGAAGGTTCCTTGTCTATAAGGGAATTTATTGCCTCATCAGGTTGGTCGTACATTTGCTAAGTACGCTTACAGCTTCCAAGTCTTGAAAAGACAATCATGCATCACATCCCGCAAGAAAAATGCCTTTAATGATTCAGAATAACAAGCGGCAATTTCCTAGAAGAACATGGTCATATGCAAAATTCCAGTAAACATGTCCAATAAAAGATCATATTGTTAAAGCAGATAGACTGTGATGCATGTGGCATATGAACAACACAAATAAAAAGTCAACTAGATGGATAAAAGATGAAAGCAAATAATACAATGGTACAGTAATACATCTACATTAAAGATGAGAGGGGAGACAAAGGCATATAGAGAAAAGGCCGTTTGTCCTGACCAGCTATTGGTTTCTATTATAGTAGATGATTAGGAGTTATAATAGCAAAGGAAAAAGTTCCAGATAGGACCCCAATTTGGCTGTCACAGAGGAGGTCCAGATTGCAAACCCTGTACACACCAGATAAGTTCCTCCATGGAACTAAGTTGCTCCATACGAGTGAAGCCTATCTACAGGGGAGGATGAGGTGGCCAATCTCCAAAATAACAGGATAAGGCTTTTGGCAGCATTCAAGATTGTCTTTTTATATGCTAAAACTGGTGAGGTTGTTTGTTGGAGTAGGAAGAAAGTGGGGGAGGGTTTTAGAACATCTCCTCGACACTCCTACCAAATATGCCCATGTCTTCAATCAATCCATTGGCTATATACTAAAAATAAACATGATTCTGACTATATGCAAGTTGTCTGGAGTGTCTGTGGAGACAATGTAACTGGATAGAAGGATAGCTTTTCATACAGCCACCTTTCTGTTATAGAGTATGTGCTGATGTCAGACGAGGAGCAAAGTGTTAAAACGATTTTGCAGCATTAACAAAACCAACCTTAAAGATTAACTTTTCAATTTGTTTTCTTAGTTACTTTAGTTAGTTTTTTTTTTTTTAGGAATCTAAGTAGATTTTATTTTATAATTCACATTGTACATCTGGCTGTCTTGGCACAGCATAGCGAGGACCCTTTAGAACAGGGGTTCCGAACCCAGTCCTCAAGTACCCCCTACCAGTCCAGGATTTAGGAATTACCCTGTTGAGTCTAAAGTGTTTTTTTTTTTTTCTTTCTAAAAACACCTTAGACACAACTGGGTAATCCCTAAATCCTGGACTGTTAGGGGGTACTTGAAGACTGGATTGCGAACCACTGCTTTAGAAGAAATTTGAGAGAGTGCAACGAAGCAGGAAATGAAGGTAGGTGTGTTCTACATTAATTCAACCACATTGCCTGTCCCAGCAAATACTTCTAAAAAATGTACCTGGGGAAAGGGATGAGGATATGCCACTGGCTGACTAAAGCATTGCTAATGGGAAACCTGGGTAAGCCTTATAACTGGGAAACCTGGGTACGACCACTATACCAGTATGTGTCTCTTGGTAAGACACCTAACAATGTATATCCACCTACCTCAAAGCTTCATAGATTCATATGCTTGATTGGGCTGAGTCTTCCGTAACTCGTAATATCCCCTTTCTGTAATTGCAAAACACTTCAGAATTCGTTGGTGCTATATAAAAGTTAATAACAATTTGCCACTTTAAGAGTTATGACAGTTCCGCTTTAAAGTTTACCATTCTTTGTAAAATGTAATTTTGTGTTATTAATGCTTGCAGATGGAACACACGTGTGTACTTTATTGCAAGCTTTCCCTGACAAGGAACAAACCTAATAAATGTCACATGAACTTGGACATTATATCGTATTTCATTAAATGCTAATAATGAGTTGGATTTGTTCTTAATATTCAATTTATTTCAACATAATTCAGATGGAACAAATTATAGCTCCTGATTTAACATCAATAATAAAAAAAGACATATTCATTATATTTCTAAATTTTAGCATCAAATATTAAATTTCATTATGGAACTGGAAAGATTAAAGCGTTTATGATAGACTACATAAGGTCTTTTATTCCTCCGATAACTTTTTTGCTGTATTTTATATTTTTAAATAATCTATTTATGTTTACATAATAAAATTTATGAAGTATTCTAATGTTATCTTCTTTCATATGTACATAATACATAATCATGATATGTACATAATACAGATACATAATAGTTTATATATATATATATATATATATATATTATTTAAAAGCATACATATTTGTGAAACATTATTATTATATTATTTGTTGCAGATGCTCTGAATATAATTGGAGCAATTAATTTCTTAGCTTGGACTTTTATGTAATATCTACCATTGTAATTATATATATGTTTCCTATTGACGAAAAGTGGTCACTGTCCGTTAACGTGCAAATATTAAAGAGACATGCAAATGTTAACGTGACAGGGATACTAAGCCATGACCACCTTGTTCAAATCACTTCCATAAAAAAAAACACGAAAAAGTATAGTGTAAAATTATAGTGCAAAATTATTCACAGAATATTTATCCAAAAATTATAGTCAACATCAAAGAACTGACTGACTCTGACATCTCACCAGTTGAGCATATTTGAAATAAGTTAGATTAATAGCTGTAAGCCAAGTCAGCATAGAACTAAACCTGGGTAGTAGACTTGTGCAAGTTGAGAAATTGTAGTTCGGCCGAATCCTTTTTTCCAAAGATAGAACATTTTTTTCGGCCACCCAAATTACATCTATAATTTTTTTTTATATTTGCATAGCTATATATTTTATATTTATTAAATATATAATATATAAATGTAGATTTTTTTACTGCTCTTGTTATTCGCTCTATCGCCCACTTCTCAAATGATCTGTGAATAAAATCAACATTTAGTGACTGTCCCCTAGCCATCTTCTTTTTTTCCCATGAAACATCTCTTTTTTTTTTGGTGCCATGGCTAGAATTAAAAATATTGGCACTCTCACCTCTCTCCCACCCTCCGCAAACATGTTTTCATTGCATAGTTTGGTTATTCTGTAATTCTGTACATTTTGTCTTGAACTTTGAGAATTCTCTTGAACACCAGATTAACCCAAATTTGGCTAACTTGCCGTTTCTATCCAAAATGAATGCAAAAGGATCCAAAATTGATCCAAAATCCATTTTTGTAAAGGATCCAAAACAGGGAACTTTAACAGAAAATATGGAACCTCTTATAAAAGAAAGGGTAGGGTAGCCATAAAAGTACCCACAAGATGTTCATGTTGCAGGTGTCCACATGTTTTTGAACATAAAGTGCCTCATCTGAGTACCTTTACTTCTGTGCTCTGTCACTAAGTAGAGAAGGACACCTAAGTGTTAAATTAATTTTCAGACTGTCAGAAGTGGCTGGAATCGCATGTAATTATATCATGACCTCTTAGTTTTTCGATTACACAATTAATTACACAGCTCACAAAATATGTGCATATCTTTTCTTTTTCACTTTAAGAAATTTTCACAACAGATGAAAAAAATTAAACGTATTAATCAAGATATAAGATTTCAGATTATAACATTAAGTGTAATTACAGAATGTAATTGAATGCTAAATTTTCACTGATTAAACAAGTAACTGTACATATTAATTTTATATTCAATTTAAAAATGTAAAATTTAGATAGGAGAACCCATCCAGCTCTACTCACAGGCAAGAGTGTGCACTTCCCGAATCCGATGCTGCATAAGTTGATTTATGACACTTTTTTATTAGTTCTATGACTCCCATTCATATTATTTTTATATCTTCCACATTGTGTCTTCCATAAGTAGATAATGAGTATTTACCCAGTTTCATTAGGGCCCTGTGTCAACTGATCTCTACAAAACTCTTATAAAATATGAACGTGAGATGAGTGCAGACTTTCTTATCTGTATGTTAAAGTGACCGTAGTCTGGTTTTGCACCCCTCCCTGTCACAGGTGCCACTATATCTCCCAACATTTCCAAAAGAGAAAGGGATACTTCTTAATTTTATGGGTGTGACCATGGGAGGGGCTATAGTGAGACATTTTAGGTGACTTACTAATTATTGATGCAACTAAAATATAATTTAGAACGAGGACAAAGAATCTTGTTCATGCAAACTGATTTTTAAAGACTTTTTTGTAGTTTAATAATACATTGCCACGAGTATTACTGCTGTGGAGCTCTGTAAAACACTCAACAATATGGAGCTCTTAGAAAAGATAGATATTAGGACTGAAATGAGGGGAAAAGGAACAGTCTTTAGGTATAGAGTAGGACCTTCCAGAGATGGGTATATCAATGGTTGCAGCTGATGTATGCATTATATCATATTTCAATGTGTATTTGCATCTGCATGCATGTGCATGTCTATGTGTTTGTATGCCATAGTTAGAATTGTGTGTGTTAGTGCATTTGCATATTACATTCCACAGCAGCTAAAATAGCAGTGATGAATCCCTGGTATATTCCAGCAGTTGTGGAGCAAAATTCAATAAATGTTTTTGTTTTTTTATTATCCAATATGATGTGATACAGAATTTATTTTAGGACAGTTTAAAAAAAAATAAAAAAAATGTGTATGTGTATATAAGTAGAGATTGTAGTTGTATTAGTCCAGTGATGTAGATGTAAAAAAACAGATACAATTCATATCTTGCAATATCTTTTTTATTAGACTAACAGAAATTTTTTAATGACAAGCTTTTAGGAGAACCACCCTTTCCCAAGTCTAAAGCATTCCTGAGCAAGATGATACATAGAATTCAAAGTTGAGTTGTGATACATGGGTTAAAGCAACATGAGTGCACAGGTTTAAACAGTATCTTATCAAAACTCATGTCGGTTACTTTTTCTCAGTTAATATGTAAACCAGGTGGTGGGGAAATGCTTCGATCAGTGTACTGCTAAATCGATACACAATTTTATTATATTATAAATATATATATATATTTTGCAGCACACTGATTGGTCCATTTTCCACCTTTTTGGTTTGTCCTTGAGTTCCACCAAACCAACCAAAATTCAGGTGTCCCCCAAAAAAATTCTATCATGGGGAAAATGATTCAGCAAAACTGAACTTTCATAAATGAACCACGAGTCTATTTCCTACCATATAGCCATACATTGTATCTCATTGCTACACAACAGTACCCTATTTTTTTTGCCAATCTTTATTTCAGTGCAAAGGAGTAAAAACAGGCTTGCAAAGCCACAACAGCAATGGCAAGTTTTCATTAATATACTTGGTAACATATTGTTATGGCATGCAATGCACTGGCACGATATTATTAAAATAAAATAACAACAAAACATAATAAGAACACACAGTTGTCAGTCGAGTGGCAAGGCAGAAGTATTAGTATGTATGGTGTCACAGTCTGAAATGAGGATATATGTACATGCTAAGGTATAGTAGATGAGACAAAGTTTAATAAAGTGTCAGTACCCTAATTTTGATAACTCCTTGAGTTATATAATATAGTTGACTGAATCCATTCTTAAATATGTATTGTGCTTCGCCTCTGATTTATATTTCTCTTTGGGCATTTATTGTGAACCCTTGTGCATCAAACAAAGACAGAGAAAAGAACAGAGAAAACAAAAGCAAAACACATTGCACCAATACAACAACAACAACAACAACAACAAATATAAATAGGAAACACTTCAATCAAAAGCACTAGCACTCTTGGGACTTCAATAAGTGATATGTGTAAATAATGATATGTCACAAAAAAAGCCTTATTACTTTTACAATTATTATTATTGTATAAAATATATAAAGCTGGAAACATGCTATTCACTTTTGAGAAAGCTTCGGCGAAACGCGTCAAGTGAGGAAGAATTTTGTACTTTTATACAGGACTGGTTTTATAGTGTATTATTCACTTTTTACTCATTGTATTAAAGTATATATCATTTTTAAACCATCCAGTCATTTTTTTTTGTCTTCCTTCCTATTTAATACTGCTTTGCTGCTATACCTGGGTCCACTATAACCCGAGGTGGGGATTATTCCACCTGAAATTCTCCAAACTAGAGCAGGTCGTTGCTCTAGTATATGTAAGTAGGATCATCTACTCTTACTACAATATTTTATATTTACGTACCAGACCATGTGGCGTATTTTACTCTTGTTTTTCAGATAACTAATAGTTACACCAACGATCCGGAACCTCAAGAAATCCATAGACGGGGATTATTCGGTCCAAGCTTTTAACACCGAGCTATTATAGCTCCTCAAAGTGTGAGTGTGAATATAACACCTTTGTTCTTGTGGAATTATATCGTTCATACATACTGTACCATTATTTGTATCTTTGTTTCTCTTTTTTTAAGTTACTCCGCTGGCCAGTATTTCTACTAAACGTATGTACAATTTCTGATCTTTAGCGCTGTTCACCTTTCTATTTTATCTGTCCATTTATCACAAGGTAGAGGGAACACCTTGTTGGTGAACAGTTTTTTGTTTTTTTTTTATTATCAAAATATAGCTGAACTGACATATGCCTGAAATGTGTCTTGCCCAAAAAGTGTTTTATTTTCATAAAAATTGGTTCAACCAAGGGGAATTCTCTCTCTGTGCATGAGTCTACTGGAGAAGTTTTAGGATTACAGGATACTAGACTTCACCCCTGATATATGACTGCCACCATTCCTGTAATCCTCACCTCATGACCCGTTCAACTCTGCCCACCCTGGATGTAGCTAAACATCATTTCCTGTACAATGCCATAAACTTATAGAAAAGTGGATATTGTTCACAAATTATTATTATTATTGCCATTTTTATAGCGCCAACAGATTCCGTAGCGCTTTACAATATTATGAGAGGGGGGATGTAACTAGAAATAGGACAATTACTAGAAAACTTACAGGAACAATAGATTGAAGAGGACCCTACTCAAACAAGCTTACAGTCCCATGATCTTAACATGACTGGCTACTCTCAATAGTGTCTCGAAGAGTCATCAGTTGGGAGGAGGGGAACAGCAGAATTATTCTAATTAAAAAGACAGATACAACAGATTTCTCATAGCCATCTCTACTGGTCAATAGTTTGTAGATAGCTGGATGGACCAATTTGCTGTCTTGAAATTGTTGCTTTTTTCTTTTTTTTAACGTGCTATGGCGTTCATTGATTAGCTTTGATGAACGCATATTATTATTATGCACACTAATGTGTCTACATTTTACTTATATCTTTTATCTTATACCTTACAGTAGAGGGTGGTACAGATAGTGTGGTATGTAGGTATATTTTATTTTATATAGTGCTGGTGTACTTAGCACTTTAAAGGTACAATAAGTACAATGAGTGTACTGTGCGGTTGAATTTATATGATCCAAGTGGGATTTATTAATGATATTTAGTAATAAGGATTATTTATATATATATATTGTGCTTTGTATTTACAAATCATTTTATATAGCCATAACAGGTATACTTAGCACTTTACAGGTTACATTGCAGTAGAGAGATGTATGGTGATTGAGGTAATTGTGCAGTATATATATTTTACTTATAGAGAGTTAAAAAATGTACTTAGCACTTTGCAAGCTACATTCGAGACAGGTACAATAAGTGCAGTAGTTGTAAGGTAGACTGATATTTTATTGATATAGTTCTAAAAGGTGTGTTTAGCACTTTAAACTTGACATTACTGCAGATAGAAGGTGTAGTAAGTGTAGAACATGGTAGGAATATAGATCAGTTAGTACAGTAAGAGCTCACTATTAGAATATATTATTCATAAGCATTTCAGGATACATAGCATAGAACTTTTGAATTACACATGATCTGCAGCTGACCTCCCATCATGCTTTACAAAGCATTGATGTAGAGACAGACTACATTATCTATATAATTTACTGCGTAATGACAACCCCCCCCCCCCAGCCAAACAAACAGACAATAGCTGGTAGCATGTGCCCTATGTGCCAGATTAAGCACCAACAGAGACTCTCTACCAGATCTGCTGGCCCAGCCATGCCTTCACTTCATCTCCTGCCTGTAAATTGCCACATACTGACTCTGCTTCCCCAACCAATAGAAACCAGGAAATGTGCTTCAGCCTTAGCTCCTAACCACCACCCATGCCTATAAAAGTAGAACTCAGGAGGCAGATTTAGTTGTATGGGGTGTCTGACTGTGTGGGAGTACCTGTATCCGTGTATGTGCCGATGACTGTGTATTTGCCTGTAGCCTCGTGTGATTGTGTGCCCCTGTAACAGTGACTATGTTTGTGATTGTTTGCCTCTGATTATACGTGTGATGTCTGACTGTGTATATATGCTTGTAACTGTGTGTGAGATGCAATGTGATCCAGGCACTCAAGTAGAAAAGATAGCAGATTTAGTTGAAGCTTGATAAAGATCTTATTAAAGGTCGAAACGTTGATGTTGATGCCCTGACTCTCCAAATAAATCTGCTACCTTTGGTATCTTGAGTGCCAGAATCACATTGCTTTTTACATTTATAAAGGGGGTTTGCCAGACTCAGGTTCAGATGTGTACCTGGTTTCTCATATATTAGATGATTGCAGACTCCTGTGTGTGAGACTGGAAATATGTGTATGACCATGTGTGATGTATGTATGTGTCTGTGTGTGTCTGCTTGTGTGTCTATATGTTACTGACTGTGTGCACCTAACTACTGTGTGACACAGTCAATTTGAGTCTGTGTACCTGGATGTGCAACTGTGTGTGAATGTGGCTATGTGATCTGTCTGTGACTGTGATTGTTTGATGGACTGTGCATGTGCCTGTGACTATATGCATCTGTGTGTATGTGACTGTGCATCTGGGTATATGTATGAGTACATGACTGTGTTTATAATTGTTATTATACTTTTGTTGTGACTGTTTGTGCTTGTGTATCTATGTTTGTATGTTACTGCATGTACGATTGCATGTCTATAAATGCTTGCATGTCTCTATACGTGTATGGTGGGGACAAATAAAGTAAGAGGGTTAAGAAACAGACAAGAGGTAAGGAGGTTAAGTAACTTGGGTTAAGAGTAATAAGTAACTTGGGTTAAGAGAAACATAAGAAGGACAAAGGGGTTAAGAGACACACAAGGTTGAAAAGGGTAAAGGGGTTAGGAGAAACAGACAACAAAGGTCAGAAAATGCACACAAAAGGATAAGTGGGTGCTAAAACGACACACAGACACACCGCAGTTTAAAATTTGAAGAGAGGGTGCCAACACATATTTCTCCTCCGAGTGACAAGTTTTCTGCCCTGGGTGACAAGCTTTTCATCAGGTCCCCAGTGCTCTTGTATGAAGTATATTGTATTGAACGATCTCTTTAATTACATTACAGTAAGGGAGTCTTGGTGCTAGAAAAAGGTAAAAAAAACAGTTTATTTTAAATGTTATTTGAATAGGAGTGCTAACTGTATATAACTAGGGACAGGGGCACTGTAGCATTAAAAGTGGTCCTAGTTATGGTTATCTCTGCTAGTTACATGTAAAAACAATAGTGTTTTGTTGTGGATAGCAGAGAATTAGAGAGGAAAACGTGAAAGCCTACAGGGTTAAAGTGTGAATTTTAAAGTTAATTCAAAGTAATTTTCAAATATATTGCCAAAGTAGCTGAATTGGAACAAAACTAACTGACAGATTATTTTTACAGTGCAGACATTTTCACCTTAAATGGACTCTCCAGTGCCAGGAAAACAAACTGTTTTCCTGGCACTGCAGGTCCCCTCTCCCTCCCACCCCCCATCCCAAGTTGCTGAAGGGGTTAAAACCCCTTCAGTGACTTACCTGAATCCACCGCCGATGTCCCTCGGTGCTGGTTCAGGGTCCTCCCACGCTCCTCCCCCGCCGTATGACGTCATCCGGAGGGGGGAGACCTCATGCGCAAGCGCGACAATGCTGCGCACGAGCATTAGACCTCCCCATAGCAAAGCATTGAAAAATGCTTTCAATGCTTTCCTATGGGGATTTCAGCGACGCTGGAGGTCCTCACATAGCGTGAGGACGTCCAGCGACGCTATAGCACACTTTTCGTGTGCTATAAACACGGAAGTGCCCTCTACTGGCTGTCTAGGAGACAGCCACTAGAGGAGGGGTTAACCCTGCCAGGTAAATATTGCAGTTTATGAAAACTGCAATAATTACAGTTGCAGGGTTAAGGGTAGTGGGAGTTGGCACCCAGACCACTCCAATGGGCAAAAGTGGTCTGGGTGCCTAGAGTGTGCCTTTAAATTTGAAATTCACTTTGAAGTCACCCGGCGTTCTCGCTTCACTAAATATCCCCAACAGTGAATTGTGGTGGCTCTGTGGTAGATGTTAAAAAAAAAAAAAAACATTGATTCAATAGTACGAGCTATTTTGTCCCTATTGATACAGGTTTTTAAGTGATAATTCAAATTTAGCTTTGCAGATTCATTAAATGATTACTATTGTTTTTTTGCCTTTGAGTTGTTCTACTTATACACAGAGTGAGACGTATGATAAATCATACATTTCTTCATAAGAATTTGTGAGATAACTGTTGGCTTTAAACAACAAAAAACAATAAAATATTTATAGTAAAAAATGCCTTTAATTATTCTCATTTTTAGTTTTCCTTAATAAAGTCAGACTTTAGTAAATATAGCAACAAAAAAAAAAAAAACACGTCATGGATTGATTCATTACATTATACGTATGTAAAATATGCATTGCATTACATTGTATTCTGAACAATATTGTTTTTCTGGATTCAAAGATAAAAAAAAACACAACTTTCTCAGTGCCACCAGAGGGCACTCTTGTATTGTAGAAACTAAGCCATTTTATTTAACCTTTCATTAAAATCACAAAAAGCCCTGCAAATACTCTTTTGCTAAATATTTCTTCTCACTTTCCACATGGCAAATGTCTCCAATGCAGATGGCATAATGATTCAGTTAGAATTGCAAGCTTTATTGGACAAATTTGATTAACAAAGCAATGCCACAGGATGCATTAAATGTATACATTTTATCTATCCTCTTTTAATACTATTTATAATATATGTGTATATTACATTATAATGCATAATCACATAATTATGTAAAACACAGTTCACAGTATGGCATCGTATAAAACCTTTTAATTGGACTTATATCCTTTTGGAAAGACAAGCTTGTTTTCAACACTGATAAACAAAATAGTAGCTCACTGTTTATACGTATCAGATGTCGTAGTAGCTAAACAGGTCTAATCAAAGTAAGCAAAATAAGTAAATAAGCAAATCAACAATAAAGAAAAGAAAAACAGACACAATTTTAACAGATGGTTATAAATATTCTGATCAAGGATGGGAGAGTGAGAGAGAGAGACATTGATGAACACTATATATATTGTACTATAGTTCTATGGATGTTCTATCATCCATAGAACTTGCAAATGTATATATAACATCCAAAGAGCTTGCACTCCAGTGCTTCAATGCAGCAGTTTTAGTCATAGAAATAAAAAAAAATTAAAACAACTTTTTTCAAGGTTTCAGTTTCGTAATAAAATCTTTCATCAAAATACGAAATAATTACACATTATGCACATCTATATATAGTAATAAAACTAAAGAAAATCTTACCCCCAGTGTGAATGCCAAAATTGGTGCCATCGCAGAGTGTGCCAATGGGAATCCAAGTTTCATAGTTTGATCTTGCCCGCCCAGCCCACCGGTGGCGTCTATAGACCATTGCCATAAAACCAAAATGTTGTTTACTGCAACCAGCACATTGAATTAGATGTCTACCTAAGAAACAGTGATGACACAATATAATACACAAAAGTAAATTGTTAAAAAAAAAAATGAATTGTATGAGATTTAAAAATAAAAATAAAAATGTAATTAAAAAATATATATATATAAAATGAAAGTTTTGTTTTGAAAATCAAACGTGAGGTTACATAAAAGCAATGTTTTATTGTTTAAGAAATAATTTCAGTGCTATCTTTTTATTTATTAATTTTGTGACACTAACTATACCTTGAATCAGGGAGTGCAGATGTTTGGCAGAGTTGTTATATATAACATCAGTAGTCAGTTGGGATTTTCCCATCATTAACAAGAAGCAAAAAAAGCTTCTAGGAAACAGTATGTGTGCTCTATCTCACAATCAATTGTAAGATTTTTACATAGAAACATAGAATGTGACGGCAGATAAGGACCATTCGGCCCATCTAGTCTGCCCAATTTTCTAAATACTTTCATTAGTTCCTGGCCTTATCTTATAGCTAGTTTAGCCTTATGCCTATCCCACGCATGCTTAAACTCCTTCACTGTGTTAACCTCTACCACTTCAGCTGGAAGGCTATTCCATGCATCCACTACCCTTTCAGTAAAGTAATACTTCCTGATATTATTTTTAAACCTTTGTCCCTCTAATTTAAGACTATGCCCTCTTGTTGTGGCAGTTTTTCTTCATTTAAATATAGTCTCCTCCTTTACTGTGTTGATTCCCTTTATGTATTTAAATGTTTCTATCATATCCCCCCTATCTTGTCTTTCCTCCAAGCTATACATGTTAAGTTCCTTTAACCTTTCCTGGTAAGTTTTATCCTGCAATCCATGAACCAGTTTAGTAGCCCTTCTCTGAACTCTCTCTAAGGTATCAATATCCTTCTGGAGATACGGTCTCCAGTACTGCGTACAATACTCCAAGTGAGTTCTCACCAGTGTTCTGTACAATGGCATGAGCACTTCGCTCTTTCTACTGCTAATACCTCTCCCTATACAACCAAGCATTCTGCTAGCATTTCCTGCTGCTCTATTACATTGTCTGCCTACCTTTAAGTCATCTGAAATAATTACTCCTAAATCCCTTTCCTCAGATGTTGAGGTTAGGACTCTATCAAATATCCTATACTCTGCCCTTGGGTTTTTACATCCAAGATGCATTATCTTGCACTTATCCACATTAAATGTCAATAAACTGGAACAGGAGAGTGCAAACGTAGTAGCTTAAAATTCCTTACTATAATAATATGGTTTAGCAGCTATACACAAATAAAGTTCCTTAAAAGTCTTTATCTATAAATGGTTCATAAAAATAAGCGTCAGCGCTATATATGATAGCCTGATAGTAGGCAATCAAATGTATGTGCAAAATCAGCAACTTGAAACTGTGGATTAATAGTAGTATGTTAACCTCTATATATCACAATAAGTTAGTTCATACACATAAAATTTTAAAAACTTGCTTAAAAAGTCCAAAAGTTCTGAGTAAAAGTCTTTAGGGGGTTAATCTTGTGTTACAGCAGAATTGTAGCATCCGTCGATACACTGTAGCTTAAAGTAGTTGTACCTTAAAAGGGTACAAAAAAGCTTTCCATAGTGTAAAACTGCTTTATTCATATAAAAAGATTCCCTTGCCCCCCAAATAGAAACTTTTACATTAGCAAGTAGGGGTACTCATCTCCAAGATACCACAAACACATTTAGCAAAGTAAGAGGTTTTAACAGCCGTTTACCATCCACTGATCCCTGCAGTACAAAACGTCCGCCCGATCTCTGTGCTGAGAAGGTGGAGTAAAGCGTGTAAGCTGGAGACCTTGGTGTGTGGTCCAGGTATATCAGGCTGTCATCGTCAGATCTCTGTATCGTGAGTGCCGATCAACGCGTTTCGCCCGCTATACCAGGCTTTTTCAAGATAGTACATTGGCTATAGGGAACGTTCTTAAATACGTTCTCATTTAATCTGTTACATAGCAAACCCCCTGATGGTATTATACATATTGAATGCATGTAACATATTATATCTAAAACATAATATATTCTAACACATAGTAAACTATTCCAGCAAATAAATGGTCTCATTTTTAAAAACATGCTATAAACAATAATTAATTGATCATACAAACACATAATAAAGAGATAAAAATCCATAAAATAGAGACTGTGTTCACTAATGTATAGAAACTTGGAACCAAGTATAGAAAATCAGATAAGGGATGAAAAAAAAAGCAAAATTTGGGTAAATCTGCTGCATAAGAGCAAATCTCTAGATGCATGTATTGCTGCCGATATAGGTCAGCTCATTGATACTTTAGTTTCCATTGTAAAAGAAAAAAAAAATGTTGTCCCACACAAAGCACAAAGCTTGTCCCAAAAATAATGGCAAAAAATTTGAAGAAATTGAAGAGTATCTTAATACTAAACTGTTTTTTTTTTTTTTTTTTTTTAAATGAGGTTTAAGCTACCTTTATCTTTCATTACCCTTCTTTTCATAGTATCTATTCCATGGCCAATATTACATGCATAGCTGTAACATTGCAGTATTTATATCCAACATTCTTTATTTCATGCCATGCTTTAAAATGGTGTCTTCATAAACTAGACATTTTACATGTTTTTTTTTTGTGAGCCTGTAACCATTCAAGCTCTCTACCAAACTACAGCATCTATAGACTGTACCACATTGCATCTACAAAAACATTTTTAAATGATTTGTACAATTTGTGACAGCTTTAGAGTGAATAAATGCATTGGACAGTTGGGAAGGTGACAAACCATTAGTTTTTTTCCACTTGCCCATATGTGGATGCTATGATAGCTGTATATAATAAAAATAAAAAAAAATAAAAACTCAATTTCATCAGAATACAGCAAAAGAGTTATTTAAAAAAAATAATAGAAATTAACCTTTTAAAAATAAAGATTATGTGTTCTGTACAGTAACTTGGCAGATGCTAAAAAAATATTTTAAAGGGACACTCCAGGCACCCAGACCACTTCTGCTCATTAGAGTAGTCTGGGTGCCAACTCCCACTACTCCTAACCCTGCAGGTGTAATTATTGCAGTTTTTTAGAAACTGCAATAATTACCTTGCAGGGTTAACTCCACCTCTAGTGGCTGTCTACTAGACAGCCACTAGAGGGAACTTCCTGCTTCATAGCACAGGAAACCTCTGCTGGAGCGTCACTGGACGTTCTCACACTGTGTGAGGACCTCCAGCGTCGCTCAAATCCCCATAGGAAAGCATTGAAATTCATTTTCAATTCTTTCCTATGGGGAGCGCTAATGAGCATGCGCGGCATTGCCGCGCATGTGCATTAGGTCTCCTCGGCCAGTGGGCAGGATCAGTCTCGCCCACCGGCCGACGGAAGAACAGGGAGGATCGTCGCAGAGGAGGAGACAGCAGCGAGGGACATCGCTGCTGCCTCAGGTAAGTCACTGAAGGGGTTTTCACCCCTTCAGTAACTGGGGGTTGGTGGGTGGGATGGAGAGGGACCCTCCAGTGCCAGGAAAATGCATTGTTTTCCTGGCACTGGAGTTTCCCTTTAACCCATTTACAAGTGAATTTTTGCCAAAATATCTGAGATAGATAAGGAATTATAACCAGATATAAATCTACAATCCACCAGTTCTATATATATTTTCTAGACTTGGAGATTCATTTCAGGCCAAACTTCAAGTTTACACCCTTTAAATGCACCATTTTTTTTTCTTTACTGTGTACTTTCGACTGATAATTTTATAGAAATTCACAGTTAATTACTTTACTTGAATGATTTCCAATCCATAATTACTAAAATAAAATCAATACACAAAAAATGTTCTCCTAACTAAAATCAAATGAAACTTAATATTGAATTTATTTTTAAATCGTGACTATATAAAGACTACATTTTAAATATACTCAGGTTTTAATGACACCAAAACATTTATTAGTATTTTGAGTCAAAATGATCCCTCCTAAAAGAAAAAAAAAAACCCAATCACAATTATAACAATCAAACAAAAGTAGATATTTAGATGGTCAAAAATATATATATAATTTTTTTCACTTACAAGACTTATATAATAGTAAAGGATATGCACATGTGTATGTAGAAGCTAAATAAACTTCTCAATGCTATATCCAGTATAAGATAGGATATTAAGTCAGGTAGATGACTCTCTTATTTACTTTTTATTTTTATTTGGGACTATATGGGACTATAAATGAGAGTGTTCTGAACCCACAATGTGCACCATAGGGATTCTTTGCAGGTGGCAACAGCAGCCTGCAATTCCTCTATAGTAAAGAAACATGGTATAACTGTGCTTACTTAATACAAACAATATTTGGGAAGATGCATTCACAGTAATAACAACATTTATATTAACCTAGTTCTGACAATTTTACTTATGTGATAAAAAATATATATATATATATATATATATATATATATATATATATATATATATATATTTATATTTTTTGCTCATAAATTCGGACCATGTCTGTAACATTGCAAGGTTATGTTTTTTTTAATAATAACCTCTAAAATATTTACTCTTATTATTAATATTATTAATATAAGGGAATGATAAGTAAATAAGAAAAAAAACATAATACTATGGTTTTCCCTCTGTTTATCTTTCTATTTTCTTATTATTTTTTGAAATACATTCTAACTATTTGTGATTACTTAAAGGGACACTATAGTCATCACAACAACTTTAGCTTAATAAAGCAGTTATGATGCATAGACCATGCTCCTGCAGTCTCAATGCTCAATTCTCTGCCATTTAGGAGTTAAATCACTGTTTATGCAGGCGTAGGCACAAGTCCCTGCATATGACTTACACAGTCCTCCTACACACTATATGTAAAGATGCATCTAATGTTTGCACTTCCTTTATTGCACAGTCTGTTTAATGTAGAATTTCTTCTCTCCTGATCTGTTAATAGCTTGCTAGACCATGCAGGAGCCTACCATGTGTGATTAAAGTGCAATTTACAGAGCAGGAGATAAAAACTTACAAAGTAAGTTGCTTCTGATTAATAATGAAACCATTTTGGTTTTATGCGGGCTGTGTCAGTCAGGTGTTTCTAGGGCTGCATAAACTAAAGTAATTTAACTCATAAGTGGCAGAGAATTGAGCAGAGAGACTGCAGGGGTACTAATTGAAGTAGTCTGGGTGCTGTGACCCTTTTGCACTTAGTGTTGCAATGTAAAACATTGTAGTTCCAGAGAACTGCAATGTTTACATTGCTGCTTTAAGTCTGCCCTCTGTGGCTGTCTAACAGACAGCCACTAGAGGGCTTCCAGAATCCAAACAGACTTTTGGTCCATTATTTGACGCTGGACGTCCTCACGGCCATTGCCGCACATGCGCATTAGCTCTCCCCAGCACCAATTCAGCTAAGTGGCTGAAGGGGTTTTAACCCTTTCAGCCCTGCGGGGGGGGGGGGGGGGGGGTGTGAGAGAGGTTTTCCTGGCACTATAGGATCCCTTTAAGCTAAAGTTGTTTTGGTGACTATAGTGTCTCTTTAACATGGTAGTTAGTAGGTTAAACAACTAATATATAACGTCAACCTTTTTATTTTTCCATTCACATAAAATATTTTCAATTTCCTAATATCTGTTTATTTGCCTTTCTAAAGCAAAATGTTCTGTTAACATGATGGATACGTGTTAAAACAGTCTGTAAAGCTGATACTGAGTCACACTTCAATATTTTTATCATTTGCATTTGTTAAAACTTGCTTTGCTCAGTGCTGTGTTTGTGCCAGTAACAATTTGGGTAGGATGTAATTTTATTCTGGTCAAAAATCAATATTTCCAGATCTAAATAATTTTTAGATTTAAACTAAACCCTTGAGGCAATAAGTTAATGAACTTGATTAACTCAGTTAACTGACTTATATGCACATTGAAGACATGATATGAGATGTTTCAACCAAGTGGCATCAAACGAAAACATATATCATAATAAAATAAACATTCCATACATTAATCTAAACTAAAATTTCCTACAGAACAAGCTATTAAATGCAACACACAGGCAAAGAAAAATAGCCAAACTAGGGAGCGCTACAATTAGGGACACTGCCAATCTCTTTAAATTTAATGTAAGTGAAAATAGAGCAAGCTTCAACTGGGAAAATCAACGACAGATATATTATTAATGTTAACCACAGAAGATAAAACTTATCAACAACAATATTCCTTGTTCAGCAGGCCAGTGTGAATGGTATTATAAAATCACTTAATTAAATCACGTGTATAGTGCATATTTTGTATTATTTCTTATTTCTCTGCTACAAACACATTCATTAAAACTATCAATTTCCAATCAAAACAAATGCTGCTATAATGCTAAAAATTATATTTTATATATATATATAAATTATATACATTATATACATGATATGTATATACATTATTTATATATATATATATATATATATATATATATATATATACAAACATAAACATCTGCATATAAATATTCAAGAACAAGTAAATACACACAATATATTAACATGTTTCATTATTTGATTTGCTTTTAAAGGAGTAACATACCAAATCTGTTTTATTCTTGGAGTCTCCTTAATCTATGGGCGGTTGAGTCATATCATAAAACTGCTTTACAAACATACTTCACTATAAGATTATCTTAACACTCCCCACTCCATATCCCAGACAAAAATAAAAAATAAAGAAGGATTATTTGAACTAAAAAGGGAGCACTGTATCAACAAAGAAACCAAATCAACGTCACAAAAACATGTTAAAACATAGAATTCCTTATTCAGCCAAATGGATCAAAATGTATTTAGTTAATGTATTCTAATAATTTAATTCTAATAATAACCCCTGTTTTTTTTTTGTTTTTTTTTAAATTCTTTATTTATATTGTGGAAACATACATCAGTGGCAAACAAGGACAAAATGCTTCACAATTTTGATGTTAGAAAGGTACATAAATCCATCAACTACATGTATAAAAAAAAAACAATTGAGGCCCGGCAGGCAACCTATGATTGCCCTTTCCTGTTCAAGGGACCTATGGTGGGTTCACCTGCTGGGGCCTGCTTCTCTCCACTTCCACTCCAGACCCACGCTCCCGGCCTGGCGGAAAGGCTTCAGTAATTGGAGCCATGTGTCGGCCTGCTGCAGCCAACTGTACTTGCGGGAGCTGCAGGGCAGCTAGAAAGTTTGCTGGGTCCTCTGTTGCTGACAAAGTGAGTATGGAGTCTCCGCAAGGCACCAACAGGGTTCCTAATGCGCCCCATCTATATCGAATGCCATTGTCTCTCAACCTCCTAGTGACTGATAGGTGTCAGGATCGGGACAGGGATCCAACACGCAGAGTACAAACAGTAGCCAGATACGTATACCGGACCTTAGAATGGCCGGACTAACGTAAGTAGTACAGTATAGAATGGTCAAAGACAAGCCGAGGTCGAGGGTAACAGAAGACAGGTAAGCGAGAGACAAGCCGAATCAAGGGTAACAGAGATAAGCAGAGTAAGGTAAACAAGCCGGGTCAAAACCAAAAGGGATAATAGAATACACAAGCACTGAGTGACTAGAACAAGCTAGAACCACGACAGGGCAATGAGCTAATGAAAGAAGCTCTGTTAAATACCCTGTTCAGAGCAGTAACCACGCCTCCAAGGCGTCCTGATTGGTCCTGCAGCAATTGAGTGACAGGTCGTTCCGGAGGAGTGTCCTGATGACAACTTCCTGCCTAGATGCTGTAAAAGGCAGTCACTCCCTCGCGGCCGGCCTTGCATGACCGGATAGACCGTGGGGAAGGGAGCCATCAGGCCGTCTGGATGGAGGAACACCTAAGTCTCTACCTCTTTCGGAGGTAGAGACCACAGGTACCCTGACAGTACCCCCTCTCTCAGATACGCCCACCGGGTGGAATACACCAGGGCGAGAAGGGAATCTAGAGTGAAACGCCCTGCGGAGACGGGGAGCATGCACCTCCTCCTGAGGTACCCAACTTCTCTCCTCAGGACCATAACCCTTCCAATTGATCAGATATTGCAGTCTCCCCCGGGAGATTCGAGAATCAACGATGGAATTGACCTCATACTCCTCCTGACCCTCCACCTGAACTGAGCGGGGAGGGGCGATCGTGGAGGAGAACCTGTTACATATTAATGGTTTTAGCAAGGAAACATGAAATGAATTAGGAATGCGTAAGGCATTAGGCAACGCTAAACGATACGCAACTGGGTTAATTTGAGACAGTACCCTGTAAGGTCCAATATATCGAGGAGCAAACTTCATAGACGGCACTTTTAACCGAATGTTTCTAGTACTTAACCATACTCTATCGCCTGGAACAAACACCGGTGCTGCCCTTCTACGTTTGTCAGCGTGTCTTTTAACCAGCGTAGAATTGTGCAGAAGGATTTGTCGAGTTTGATCCCACAACTTTCTTAAATTGGCAACATGAACATCCACCGACGGTATCCCTTGAGAAGAAGACTCCGAAGGAAGGATGAAAGCCATAATTCAAGAAAAAAGGGCTAGAATGCGTAGAATCACAAATGAGATTGTTATGTGCAAACTCCGCCCAAGGAATCAAACCGACCCAATCGTCCTGGTGTTCTGAAACGAAACAACGTAAATATTGTTCAATTTTTTGGTTAGTGCGTTCAGCAGCTCCATTGGACTGAGGATGATAGGCAGAGGAGAAATTCAATTTGATGCCTAGTTGGGAGCAGAATGATCTCCAAAAACTGGAAACAAATTGGGAGCCTCTGTCAGAGACAATTTGGGAAGATATCCCATGCAAACGGAAAATCTCCCTGGCGAATATCTCCGCTAATTCGGGCGAAGATGGGAGTTTAGGTAAGGGAATGAAGTGAGCCATTTTAGTAAATCTGTCTACCACAGTGAGGATGACAGTCTGCTTTTTAGAAATAGGCAAATCAACAATGAAGTCCATTGCCAGGCAGGACCAAGGCTTTTCAGGAACCTCTAAAGGGTGCAGAAATCCGCATGGAAGCGAATGGGGTAGCTTGGTCTTGGTACAAACTTCACATGCCCTGATGAATTCTTTAATATCCTTGCGTAAGTCAGGCCACCAAAAATCTTTAGAGACCAGCGCATAAGTCTTGCGGATGCCAGGATGCCCAGCCACCTTGCTGTTATGGAGACAGCGTAGCACCTCCAGTTGGAGAGCGGCAGGAACGAAGTGTCGATCCCCAGGAGTCTGTTTGGGTGCCAAATGCTGAAACTTCATGATCTCAGAAAGCAATGGAGAGTGAATCCTAAGATTCGTGTTCGCGATGATATTCCCCTTAGGAACTATGGAGGACAGAAGTGGTTCAGTTATAGTGGATGGTTCATATTGACGAGACAAAGCATCGGCCTTAGAGTTCTTAGAACCAGGTCTATACGTAAGAACATAATTAAAGTGAGTGAGGAACAAAGCCCAGCGAGCCTGCCTGGCGGACAAGCGCTTAGCCTCCCCAATATAAGACAAGTTCTTATGATCCGTTAGAATAGTAACAGGGTGTAGTGTCCCTTCCAGTAAATGTCTCCACTCCTTTAAAGCCTTAATGACCGCTAACAGTTCCCTCTCCCCGATGTCATATCTGCTCTCAGGCCCAGAAATTTTTTTAGAGAAGAAACCACAAGGGTGTAATGGTTTATCCACCCCTAACCTTTGAGACAGAACAGCCCCAACTCCTGTCTCAGAAGCATCGACCTCGAGCAAGAAAGGCAGAGTCGTATCAGGATGAACTAGAATGGGAGCTGAGGCAAAAAGTTCCTTGAGAGTCTTAAAAGCAACAAGAGCTTCCTCAGACCAGAACTTAGTATCAGCCCCTTGTTTGGTCATATTGGTAATAGGCGCAATGATAGAGGAGTAACCCTTAATGAAGCGCCTATAGTAGTTGGAAAAACCAATAAACCTTTGGATAGCCTTGAGTCCTTTGGGCAAAGGCCAGTCTAAAATAGATTGGAGTTTACCAGGATCCATTTTAAAACCTTCCCCAGAAATCACGTACCCAAGAAAGTCTACCTGAGACTGATCAAAACTGCACTTCTCCAATTTGCAGTATAGACCATGTTGCAGAAGTTTGTGTAACACCTTTCTGACCTGTCTATGGTGAGTCTCAATCTCCTTAGAGTGTATTAGTATGTCGTCCAGGTAAACAATAACACAATCATGCTGAAACTCCCTAAGTACCTCATTAATCAACTCTTGAAATACTGCAGGAGCATTGCATAGTCCAAATGGCATAACAGTGTATTCGTAATGGCCATACCGGGTATTGAATGCCGTCATCCACTCGTGACCTTGCTGGATTCTCACCAAATTGTAAGCCCCTCTGAGATCTAACTTGGTGAAGATTTTGGAGCCCTTAAGACGATCAAATAACTCGGTAATCAGTGGGATAGGATAGGCATTTCTGACAGTTATTTTATTCAAGCCTCGGTAATCGATACACGGTCTCAGCGTACCATCCTTCTTCTTAATGAAAAAGAACCCCGCCCCGGCCGGAGAAGAAGACCTCCTGATGAATCCCTTTTCTAAATTCTCCTGAATATACTCCTCTAGAACCGAGTTTTCCTAAACAGACAAAGGATATACATGGCCCCTCGGAGGCATAGTCCCGGGTAGAAGCTTCATTTTACAGTCAAATGACCTGTGTGGCGGCAAAGAATCGGCATTCTTCTTGTCAAACACTGCCCTTAAGTCTAGGTAAAGGTCTGGTATTTGTCTTTCTGTGGCCTGAGTAGGGTTCTCCTGTATGTTAATATTAGCTAATGGAGAAACTAATGGACAAACACCGATCCTGGCAGCCCTGGCCCCACGAGAGTATCTCCCCTAATTCCCAATCGATAATAGGGTTATGTTCTTTCAACCATGGGTACCCCAGAACTATGGGAACGGAAGGAGACGAAATGATCAGAAGAGATAAATTCTCCACGTGTAGGATACCAACATTTAACTCAATGGGTATGGTCTCACGAAAGATAACAGGGTCTAGTAGTGGTCTACCATCTATGGCCTCAACGGCCAAGGGTGTCTCCCTTAGCTGGGATGGGAAATTGTTTTTACTAGCAAAGGCTTGGTCGATAAAATTCTCAGCAGCACCAGAATCTATCAAAGCCATAGCCCTTACTACTTCCCCCCCGCAAGTTAAGGAAACTGGTAGCAGAAGCCTGTGATCTTTATAATTAGGAGTAGAGGACAAAATAGAAACACCCAAGGCCTGTCCTCTAGAGAGACTTAGGTGCGAGCGTTTCCCGGGCGGTTAGAACAGTTCGAGAGTAAATGACCCTTAGCTCCACAATACATACACAAACCCTCTCTTCTCCTGTACTGTTTTTCCTCCTCAGAGAGGCGGGTATACCCTATCTGCATAGGTTCAGGAAGCAAAGATACCGTGGAGTCAGGACTTGGAAAAGCGGGAGCTAACCTAAAAGAAGGTCTCCGGTTCCTCTCTCGAGTGTTCTGTCTCTCTCTTAAACGTTCATCTATACGAGAGATGAACGAAATTAAATCCTCTAAATTCTCAGGGAGTTCTCTGGTAGCAACCTCATCAAGGATTACTTCAGATAAGCCATTCAAAAATACATCCATATACGCCTGCTCATTCCACTTGACCTCTGACGCCAGAGACCTGAACTCTAGTGCATAATCCACCAGAGTTTGGTTCTCCTGTCTCAGACGCAACAGTAATCTGGCTGCATTAACCTTTCTACCTGGAGGGTCAAATGTTCTTCTAAAAGCAGCTACAAAGGCGTTATAGTTATAAACTAATGGGTTATCATTCTCCCATAATGGGTTGGCCCATCTCAGAGCTTTCTCAATAAGTAGGGTGATAATAAATCCTACCTTTGCCCTATCTGTAGGATAAGAGCAAGGTTGCAATTCAAAGTGGATACTAATTTGGTTTAAGAAACCACGACACTTCTCAGGAGACCCACCATAGCGTACTGGGGGGGTAATGCGAGAAGAAGCACCCACTGTGGCTACCTCTAGACCTGAACCGACAGGAGAAACAGGGGTATTACGTATCTCCTCTGGTGGGTTATTGGCATGAGATAATAGAGCCTGTAGCGCAAGCGCCATCTGATCCATTCTGTGATCCATGGCTTCAAACCTAGGATCAGGAGAAGCCAGCTGACTGTTTGTACTTGCAGGATCCATTGGCCCTGTCGTAATGTCAGGATCGGGACAGGGATCCAACACGCAGAGTACAAACAGTAGCCAGATACGTATACCGGACCTTAGAATGGCCGGACTAACGTAAGTAGTACAGTATAGAATGGTCAAAGACAAGCCGAGGTCGAGGGTAACAGAAGACAGGTAAGCGAGAGACAAGCCGAATCAAGGGTAACAGAGATAAGCAGAGTAAGGTAAACAAGCCGGGTCAAAACCAAAAGGGATAATAGAATACACAAGCACTGAGTGACTAGAACAAGCTAGAACCACGACAGGGCAATGAGCTAATGAAAGAAGCTCTGTTAAATACCCTGTTCAGAGCAGTAACCACGCCTCCAAGGCGTCCTGATTGGTCCTGCAGCAATTGAGTGACAGGTCGTTCCGGAGGAGTGTCCTGATGACAACTTCCTGCCTAGATGCTGTAAAAGGCAGTCACTCCCTCGCGGCCGGCCTTGCATGACCGGATAGACCGTGGGGAAGGGAGCCATCAGGCCGTCTGGATGGAGGAACAGCTAAGTCTCTACCTCTTTCGGAGGTAGAGACCACAGGTACCCTGACAATAGGAAAATGCGTTTCTCAAACAGGACCGAAAAGGGTAAGTCATCGAAGATTTGGATCTGATGACCCTCTACTGGAACAGCTGGATGGTTTCTGGAGAGGGCCAGAATTGCCATTTTCACTGAGATATCGCGAGTGACTGCAATTATGTCTCTGGGGGCATGCCGCAGGGACAGCGGGTGCCTTCCGTATTTGGAATGCTGACATAATAGGTAAGGCTTCCCTGTCTCCTTTCACTTCCAGCACTGCCGCCACCTGATTAGCAAAATCTAGTAAGGCCTCCTGGCCTACTGGCTCAGATGCCCTGCGTATCCTCACATTCCTCCTGTGATGCTCTGCCTCCAGCGTGGCCACAGAGCAGGTAAGAAGTTGAACCTGTTGGGAGAGAGACTCCACTTGGGAGCGAGTCTCTGTGAGGCGGCCATCCCTTTCCCCCTCTCGGGTCTCTACCTCCCCGATTTGCCTGGAAATGTCTCCCACCTCAGCTTGCACTCGGCCTGACTTGTCTTCTAGACCTCTCATAGATCTAATAGTAATTTTTTGATGTCCCCTTTGGTGGAGGGTGAGGCATCGGTGTCTGAGTCGGCTCTGTGGTATACTGTGCCTGCGGAACCGTGGAACTCTCCTTGTCCTGCTATTACTCAGACTCACTTGAGTCCTGTGTCCTCTCTAGTGCCATCTTTGGTTGGGCCTGGTGCTGTAGCCTATCAAAGGACCTGCGTATGTCGGGCAGCTGGGAGCTCTCTGAGTGTAACAGCTTACGATGCTTGTGTCCCATCATTTTGTTGAGGGGGTTAGAGTCGTAGTAGGTAAGTTTGTTGAGCAAAAGTTTTACTATTTCGTGTCAATTTAGTCGTCTTTTAGTCTTTTGAAGCCAGAGCTAATCACTAACGCGTCCAGTCAGTTGCACAGCTAGCCACACCCCCTCTGGCAACCCCTGTTTTAAAGAGTAGAACCCCATCAACATGTGAATATATCAATGGTCAATTTAAAATTTTCTGAGAATGAAAGTTATCCTTTTTTGGTCATAACTTTATTTTTATGGGAGTATGTGTTGAATAAACACAGTTAATATAAATGTAATAAAATCCTTACATTTATATTAGTAACATTAATAACATAATATTTTTGGCTAAATATGGTTTTAAAGTTAGTTTAACATAAACAAAATAGGCTTGGCAATTATTTTTCAGTACACTGACTGGTCCATCTTCACTTCCTTTTTGTTTCTCTGATTCGTTTCCCAAATTATGTTTTGGAACCAAAATTCTGTCAAGTTAGACCAACATGTGGCCAAAATTCAGGCATCCCAATAAATTTAAAATTTTTATGAAAAATTGTTCAGCTGAGCAAAATGTAAATTTTTAGCTCTTTTTCCAGAAATAACAAAAATAGGTTTGTTAAGCAGAAGTCCAGCTATAGTATCTTAAACTCCTAACCCATGCCACCTATCTTAGACTTAGACTGTAACCTAGATTTGCACCTGAGCAACTATCTGTCTGTCTGTCTGTCAGTCTATCTATCTATCTATCTATCTATCTATCTATATATCGTCTGTTATTATTTCTAAATAGAGGAGTGTATTTAGTTTCTCAGATATAGAGGGTTTGCAGAGTTTTATTTTTCAATAAATCTGTTAATTTCATAAAAGTTATATCATAAAACAAATATCTTATGCTAACCCAACTCAAAGGTGAATCATTGTGAGATAACAATACTAAATGTGATTGAAATTTTATGAGCTAATTCTAATTTCATTATATTCTCTAGTCTTTCATGATAATAATTTTACCATGTCAAAAATATGAAGTCTTCACATGAAGAATAATTCAAAATTGCAATATATGTTGCTAGACTTCTTTGAAGTTGTCAATTCCAGCTTAATAAGCACAGCCTTCATTGTTTTTATCTAGAAAGCACTCTTACAATAGAATCTGAAATCTTTGATATTTCTTTTCAAGTGACCTTGTTTTCTCGTTTTATTCCCCTTGATCTTTATTGGCTTTACTAACTTTAACATCCACGTATACCTTTAATCCATTTGATTGTATTGAGCTTGTATTAGGTATGTGATAACTTGGCACTAAGAAGGATTTTAGACGTTAATCTAGTATAAGGGATTTAAAAAAAAAATACTTAGAGATTGTTGCCATAAGCAAGACATGAACTCAATAGGATTGAAGGACAAATCAAATTAAATAATCCAGAAAGAAAGCACACATTTCTGCTTATGTATAATTTTTATATTTATAAATGTTCAACTAGATTAAACAGAAAACATCTGTCCTTATCAAGGATATATTCTAAGATTTTATAAATAGTAAACTGTTAGAATAATGGCAGTTGTAAAATATATTCACTTGTTTAAAATAATTCATATTTTATATTTGTATAAGATATTTTGATCATGTGATAAAATATACTCTGAAGTGCTAATATATAAACATAACAATGAACAAACTAATCAACTTGCTAAACTGTTGCACGTGCTTTTAACAATATTTTTTTTTTTTTTTGAAATTTGAAGTTTATTGAGTTTTGGTAACATAGAATGGGGGTTGGATGGGGGAAGGGGTACAGAAGAAAAATGATTGGGATAGGGAGGGGGGGGGGTTTAAGGCAAGCAATTACCATACAGATTTTTATACATTTTACGTACATTCATCAAGCATTGCAGTGGAATATGTGATGTTGTGGCCCTGTCCAACTAATAGTGCTGTGGTGTGTCTCTGGTATTGGCCTGTTGTTATTATCCACCGTAAGTGAGTGGTGTAATTCGATTGTTTTCCTGGAAGTGATCCCTTCTACGGCCTATCCTGGGTCTTGTGCCCTTGGTTGGTCTGTTTTGCTACTTCGCCAGGTGGTCCACAGATCCCACGTTTCCCTGTGTTTTTGTGAGTTTGGATGCAGTGAGCTGTATTGCATTTCGTAAATTAGTTGTCTATCTACATCTTGGACAAGGTGGTGTATGGGCGGGATATTTGTGGACTTCCAGGATCTCGCAACTAACTTTTGTGCTGTCAGCAGGATATGGTACATTAGTTTCCTCGCAGCAGATGGAATACTATTGGGTATGTCTAATAATAGAAATATCCGGGGGTCGAGGTCTACTGTGGTTTTGGTGGTATGTGCTATTATTCGTTGTATGTTTTCCCAGAACCTCTTCAGTTCTGGGCATCTCCACCAAATGTGTAGCACAGACCCAATGTCTTTTGTGCATCTCCAGCATATCGGGGGTGTTTGGGGGAATATCTTATGTAATCGGGTAGGTACCATATACCACCTGTACACTGTTTTTTGGTATTGGTCTATAAGTTGTGCTGATTTAACCAATTTTTTTACTGAGGCCAGCATACGCTTCCATTGATCTTCAGTGATGGTAGTGTGAAGGTCTGAGGCCCAATGTTGTGCTTGTGTGGAACTGTGGAACGGTTGATGTGGGTGTATGGTTTTGTAGCAATCAGATAGAGGTTTAAAATTGGGTGGGATCTTTCCCGAGATCCCTATTTTTTCCCATGTTGACAAGCCACTCGTTGAATCAAGGTTGTTTGTCTGTTCTTTGTTATATCTATTAAGTAGGGATTGCAGTTGTATGTGTGAGTATTGCATCTTATGTGGAACGTCATAGAGAGAGCAAAGTTTCGGGAAGGACATTAGTGTGCCTGCTGCATGTATGTGAGCTAGGTGGGTGACGCCTATAGTTTTCCAGGGTGTTGCATGGAATGTGTGGATGCTGTGAACGATAGCGTCTATAGGAGTTGCCATGGATAGTGGGTGATTAGTTTCAAAGTGCGTTCTATGAACTTCCCATGTTTGGAGTGCCAGACCAATCTGTGCGGGTATGTTTGGGATTGTTGGTCTAGCGTGTTTTGGTAGCCACATCAGGTTTTGAACCCGGAAGAGGGGTTATAGCTAAGTTCTCCATATCTAGCCATTGGGGCCTGTTCACCGTTGAAAGGTGCATTAGCAAGGAGGATAGTACTGCGGCTTGATAGTAAGATTTGACGTGGGGGAACGCCATCCCTCCGCTCCTCGCAGGGGCCATTAGTACCTTTTGTGAGATCCTCGCTTTTCCCATACCCCAAGTGAATTGCAGCAATTTCGTTTGAATGCTTTTGAAGTACGAATTTGGTGTTCTCAGGGGGAGGTTTCTAAAGAGATACTGGAGTTTTGGCAGGATGGACATTTTTATCGCTATTATGCGTTCTGTCCAGGACAAATATAGTTGACCCCAGCCCTTCAGGATTTCCGTACACTCATTCCATACTCTATTGTAGTTGGAGGGGAACATATCGTTTGGGTTTTTAGTAAATGTTAGGCCTAAGTACTTTAAGTTCCCAGTGCGCCATTCAAAAGAATATTTTTGTTGCAGTCGCGTTAGTACCTGTGGCTCTAATCGGAGTCCTAGTGCTTGTGTCTTCGTTGTGTTAAGAGAGTAGTAGGACAACGTCCCATATTCTGTGATAAGGTTCATAATGTTAGGTAGGGATTTTTCGGGGTTTGTTATATATAATAGTATATCATCTGCAAATGCGCTAATTTTTATTTGTCTCCCGTGCCATTTGATCCCATCTATGTCTTGGTGGTCTCTAATCGCTACAAGTAGTGGTTCTAAGGCCAACACATATAGCAGAGGAGATAAGGGGCAACCCTGTCTCATGCCATTTGTTATCTTGAAAGTTTGTGACAGGAACCCCGCTTGTAGTACTTGAGCTGTGGGTTGGGCATATAAGGCAAATATCTGATCGACGAGTTTCTGTGGGAACCCAAATTTTCCCAGCACCTGGTTGAGGAAAGGCCAGCCCAGGCGGTCGAAGGCTTTCTCAGCATCTAGTGCTAGTAGAAGACCGCCTGGGCCTGATCCTCTCATCTTCTCTATTACCAGGGATAGCTTGCGGGCATTGTCCATCCCCTGCCTCCCCAGGACAAACCCCGTCTGGTCGTCTTGAATCAGAGTCGGAAGGATTTTACTTATTCTGGTCGCTAAAATTTTAGCATATATCTTGGCATCTGAATTTAGTAGCGATATGGGTCTGAAGTTTTTGCATTGGTCTGGGGTTTTGCCCGGTTTGGGTAAGGTCACAATTGTGGCTAGGAGCATTTCTGGAGGGAGTTTTCCTGATTCTGTCGCTGTGTGAAACACCTGTACCAGCTTTGGGCCGAGTATATCAGCAAATTTTTTATAATACAGGTTAGATAGCCCGTCTGCTCCCGGGGATTTCCCTGCGGGTAGTCGTTTTATGGTGAGTAGGACCTCATCCAAGGTGATCGGTTCTAGGAGTTCAGTAATTTGGGACTTTTGAATTTGTGGGAGGGGAATTTTTTCTAAGTATTCGCGAATCAAGGTTTCGTTTAGTGGTTTGGCATTGGGTTGGTCTTGTAGATTGTACAGTTTTGAGTAGTATTTCGTGAATTCCTGAGAGATTTCTAGGGGGTTTTGTATTTTTTTGCCATCTGTGGTATGTAGGTGTGCTATTCTAGCTGATGCTAGTCTCGCTCTTAAGCGGTTTGCTAGGTATTTTGTGGCCTTCCCACTATGGTGGTATGCTGTTGCTTTGAGCCTGTGTAAGTAGTAGGCAGTTTTGGTGGCGTTAAGTTCCGTTAGTCGATTTGTCAGAGTCTGAACCTGATGGGCCAAGGTTGGTGAGGGGTTCAGTTTGTTTTGTGTAGTCGCTATAGCTAGTTGTTTCTGGCATTCTAACTGTGTCATTTGTCTATTCTTATTTAGGTAGGAGGCCCGTTTAATAAAGAGGCCTCGAACAACTGCTTTGTGCGCTGACCACACAGTTTGTTCAGATACGTCTCCATTGGAGTTGTTTTGGAAATAGTCGGCCAGTTCCTTTTTTATCTGGAGTAGAAAAGTCTGATCGTGTAAGAGCGATTCATTTAACCTCCATGTCCCTCTCCCTTTAAATTGAAATGAGTCAAATAGTTCTAAGTACACCGGGCTGTGATCCGACCAGGTTATATCCCCTATGGTGCAGGTCGAGACTTGTGCCAGTGTTGGTTGGTCTACGTAAAATGTATCTATGCGGGTGTAAGTATTATGTACTTTGGAGTGGAAGGAATAGTCTCGCTCCCCCGGGTGTAGGGTTCTCCAGCTGTCATATAGGTTGTGGAGCATAAGTCTTTTTGTTAATGTTTTACATACAGATACCATATGTTTTTTTCTTGCCCCCCTGTGTTGTGCTGTTGTGTCTTCTTCGGGAGATGTGATGAAATTAAAGTCTCCACAGAGAATCAGGCCACCTAGTTTGTGTTGCTCAATCTTTTGTAATAAGCGTCTGAGAAATGGTTCTGCGCCTGTGTTAGGAAAATATGCGGAGACCAAAGTGTATTGGGCATTGTTAAAAAGGCCTATCAGGATGATATATCTGCCCTGAGGATCTATAAATTTATCCTGTTCTACAAATGCCACATTCTTGTGGATTAGGATAGATGACCCTTTGGTCTTATTCGTCGATATCGCGTGGTATTGGTTTGGGAATAATTTCGTATATAGTTCAGGGGTTTTTGCATCACTAAAATGTGTCTCCTGTATACAGGCTATGTCTGTCCCTTTGTTTTTAAGTTCCTGCAGTAGTAGCCTTCTCTTATCCGGGGTATTCAGCCCCTTAACATTATAAGTCACTATTTTCATGTTATATATGCGGTTTATTACAATGTGCTATGGTCGTTTGCTCAATGGCCAGTTGTGTTAGTAATTTATGGCTATCTCCACTATCCATAAACAAATCGCTGTGTATCTGGTTAGTAAGCTGAGTTTGCGGGCAGTTCTTTGCTTGCCTGAAGGAGGATGGGGTGGGGATGTGGAGGGGGAACAAAACTAACTGTGGGTGGTGTGCCCAATTCGGCGCCCAAAACTGGGGCCTTTTCCCGCGGCCTATCAAGTAGGCGTGGTTGATGGGGGGGTGCAGGTGAATATGCCTAACATGTCGGTCATTCACCTGGAAACCTTAGAGCAATTACAGTTTTAAATACATAAACCTATAAAACATAAGTCTGCAAAACATAAATCTCGTCTATGCAACACACAACTTTAAGAGTTATAAACATTTTAAACCCCAATGGCTGAAAAGGATGTCGCCATCTACACCAATTTTCAGGGCCGTGTTCCAATGTATATTGGGCAGAGTCAGAGTCTAACCAGCATGGTTTGCTGCTATATTTCCAGTCCACAATATTTGGTGCCAAGTAGGATCTAGGCATATATGGCTTCGTCTTGCGGTATAAAGTGTGTTAGCTTTCAGTCATGTGTATAACCCTTGGTACTAAATTTGTAGTGTGTGTGGTACATAGTTACGTATATCCAAGCTGGCTCACTGGGTCGACCACTCCGGCGACATTCTCGGAACCTTGGTGGATGGAACAGATGATGTGGCAGGTAGCGGTATTCCCCATTCTTTCAGCTTTTGTAATCCTTGTGCCGTCTCTGTGATTGAGTGTATTGAGTCTTGGTGTGAGATCAGGAGTTTGGCTGGGTATCCCCATCTGTAGTTTATGTTCTGTTCTCTTAGGGCGGTGGTGATGGGTGTTAGCGATTTCCTAAAATGGAGCGTTTCCGCCGACAGGTCCGCAAAGATTTTAATTGTTTTATATTCTTCTGGCATGCCTGCGTTTCTGCTAGCCCTCATGAGTCTTTCCTTGGCGTGAAAGAAGTGTATCCTGGCTATTACATATCTTGCTGCTGTTGGTGGCAGATGCTTTGGTCTGCGTAATCTGTGTGCTCTGTCGATGATCAATTGGTCCGGGTGTATTTCAGGCGTGAGGGTTTGGAACATTTCGGAAAGGTATTTGTGAAGGTCTGTATTCTGTATTGATTCTGGAACTCCCCGGAATCTGAGGTTGTTTCTCCTAGACCTGTCCTCAATATCTGCCAACTTTAGTCTCTGCGCCCCCAGGATATCATCCATTTCCTGGATCTTGTCTGCTAGACTATTATGTGCCACGGCGTATTCATCCATTTTGTTCTCGATCTGTGCTGTGCGGGTGCCTATCTCCTGTACCTCTTTACGAAGTTCAGATGCTAATTCTTGAAGCTGTTTTTTCATGATTTGCTGTATGTTGTCTGTGACTTCCGCCATTATTGCGCGGATTCCTCCTAGTGTCAGCGGTAAGTCCTCTGCCGTGTGAGGAGATGTTGTCCGCGGTGAGAGGGAGTTTTCCCGCTTCCTCTGGTCGCCGCCATCTTGCGCTGACTCCAGGCTCTCTCTTAGTTTGGAGGCCGCGGTTTTCGTTAGGAAGAAAGAAGCATGTTCAGACTTCCCAGCTTTGTTTTTTTGTCTCTGGGACATGGTTGCCTCCTTTCTTGTTTTGCGTGTAGGTTTTTGCTCAGTATTCCGATTATTTTAAGCTCTTTTGGCTTCGTCTTGGCGGAGCTGCTCTTACATGCGTCCGACCAGCTCCAGCGTCAGGCCACGCCCCAACAACAATATTTTTTTAAACGTATTTGTCACTTAGAAAACATTAAATCTGTCATTTAAATTATCTTTTGGTTTTCTTTTCCTTGTATCTTAATTATTATACTACCTATATTATATTTTCTTTCTTGTGGCAGATCTAAATGGGCGCAGCCATTTTGTTAAACTCTGCCCATGATGACAACGGTTCGCTCCTCCGTGGGACTGATTTTACTGATGGGTTGTGGGTAAATTTGATTGGTAACTGAAACAGAACCTTACTTTAAGTACAGCCCAATGCATAGTTTTGTAAACTTGACTGCTCTACATAAGTAAAAGTGGCCCTTCTTTTATTTATTTATTTTATGAAAACTTGAGATTTCAGGATATGAATAAAAATAGATATACACACAATGCGAGCTATATAGAAGCCAATTAGATAAAGTTTATTTTTGGTGATAGAGCCGTTTAGTAGCACTTTTAAAAGTATTAATTTAAAACAACTCAACTTACTCTATAATTACTTACAATGTCATGCTATATATTATTCTTTAGACTGTCTATAGTCATATCTGGCCTTTTTTTCCTGCTTTCGGGGGAAACAGCAAGTACCATAATCACTACAACATGCAGAACTAATGAGGGTGGTTCTTGGTGTACCTAGGAGCCTTCTCAATTCTAAGGAGTCAAGAGCTTCTGTTGGCTCTCCCGAGCTAAGCTCGATAGGCCTAGAGCATTGGCTGAGAATGTCAGTTGACCATTTTCAGCCATCTGTCAGCATCTGTCTCTCAGTGGAGGTGGGGATCATCACCCAGTGAACCCAAACATAAGAAATTCAAAGCATTCTATAATGGCTTGACTCCTTATAATGGGGGATGAAGTCACCAGAGGATAGCTAGCACCATAACCACTATACTGCAATGCAGTGGTCTGATGCATGGAGTGTTCCTTTAACTCTCACAATATAGTATATTACATGCAGTATCTCTCAAAAGTGATACACCCCTCACATTTTTGAAAATATTTTATTTTATCTTTTCATGTGACAACACTGAAGAAATGACACTCTGCTACAATGTAATGTAGTAAGTGTACAGCCTGTTTAACAGTGTAAATTTGCTGTTCCTTCAAAATAACTCAACACACTGCCATTAATGTCTAAACAGTTGGCAACAAAAGTGAGTACTTAATTAGAAATGAAAGCCCTGTCTCTCCTGAACAAAATGATATTTAATAAGTGTGGGTGCATATAATATGAAAGAGGGGAACTACGGGTAAACAGACATATAGCGCAAATTGAATTTTTTGTTTACATTTTGTTTTGATCGTGTTATATTGACTTCGTCCTGAAGGGGTTAAAGAAATTCTCCTTTGAACCCCTTGTAAGAGGAATATTATATTAAAATAAAGTTTTAACTGATCTGTGTGTTTATTTTTCTCTCATATTTTTATCCCGTGTGAAAGGCAGTGCATGGGTGCATGTGCAGTTTGTATTATGTTTGATATATAACTTACAGAACATCATGCTCTTTTTGGTTAATTCCTTCAGATTTGATGCCATGCGTCTACCTTAAATTGTATCATTACATTAAATATCAGCTGGTCTAACTTTACCATTACTTTACCAATGATCTTTTAATTCTTTATCATTACCCGGCCATCAGTATAATTATCCCATAAAGATTTGTCAATGGAACAATTATTTCATCTATTTACTGCATTTACCCCGCTAGGCAAAATGTTCTAATCCCATTTGACTGCTGTGTGCCAAGAAAATGTATCTTATACACTTTGCTTTCAATTTTTGCAGCACTATTGTGCATTCGTTGGACAAATATACTTATGTGAGATTAAAAACAAAAACTACACTTATTGCTAAGCCATGCTAAATTGGTACTCTTACCACCAGGGATTGTCCTCACATCTGGGAATAAATGAACCCAGGCCTGCCAATCACCCACATCCAATTCAGGAGAATGAAGAAACCGTACAAGATGTAATGAGTTCCAAATTATTTTACTTATTTCACCACAAACCAAAAATTACGGACATATGGACTGAAGTATATTCCTCGTGATGCTTCTATTGAGACATATCTGAAAATCTAGATATAAAGATTTCATAAAGAAATGAAATATATGTTTGGTTTTATAGTTTGGATAGTTTTGATATAAACTCATTAGTTTCAGCATGCTTACACTAAATATATACTTGATTAATTATTTTGTTTGTTCTAAATAGATGTGCTGTTTTGTCTGATGTGTGGCTTCATTTGTCATACATTGTGTGTTGCAACGTGTAGCTAAACTATCCATTGTGATCAAATGCTATTGATTAACTGCGATAGTTTATATATTCACACCCCTTTCTGAGACAGATCGCCCGACGAAAACTACATTTGGATTGCATTTGGATTGAAACAGTTAAGACACTCTCACATAAGCATGTTCTTAAATTATTTTACCTTTATGTATATAAATAAATCCGTTTAATTTATTTAATCTCAGTGCACAGTTTAGTCCATCTATTTCCAATCCCTTGCACCATATCGTTGTTACATTTAAAATGTTAATTTGTTAATTTTCACTGTATTGATCAATATATATATATATATATACAAGTAATTTGTAGCTGATAATTTAAAAATAAATATTACATGTAAACAATTTAGAAATTATTCACTTTGTAACCAATGGTCGTTTAATTCTTTATCATTGCTTGGCCATCAGTATAATTATCCCATAAAGATTTGTCAATGGAACAATTATTGCATCTATTTACAGCATTTACCCCTCTAGGCAGAATGTTATAATCCCATTTGACTGCTGTGTGCCAAGAAAATTAATCCTATACGCTTTGCTTTCATTTTTGTAGTACTCGTGTGCTTACATGTACATGGGTCATGTTCAAAAATAGTCTACTCTTTATCTTCGATGAAAGTACATGCCATAATACAAATTTAGGCCTGCTCAGCAGACGTAGAGAGAGAAATATGAAGCTATTTATCTTGTATTTTTTATAATTCACATTTGTATGCTTTACATATTTTGGTAACGCCATAAGTTTTTAGTTTATTTTTGTGCTTTGAGTTTTATATTTCATTAAATGAGCTGAGCTTGCAATATTTTCATTTCTGTGGGAAGCGGACTTTGATTTAGTGACTCTCATAAACTGTATATATCATGAAAAACGTTATGTGTTTCTAAGAAATACAGGATTTATTTTTACATATGCATGCACGTTTTTTAATTAAGAAGTATTTGTGTATATTCTCATCTGATGAAATGCAGCCATAAAGATATTTTGTATCTCGTATGCATATACACTACTGGTAAAAAGTTAGAGAACTCAATTTTTCTACTTTTTATCAAAATGTTCACAGTTTAATGTTTTAATGAATTTTAATAGGGAAGCATACAACAAATAAACACAAATATATTGCACTTATAGGTTGCTTTGTCTTCATCCTTTTGTCCAATTAACTCAAACCAGCTAGATGGGAGTTAACTCTGGAGACTGTGCTGACCGTTCAATGATTCCATGATTGAAGCCTACTATCTTATCTTAGGTATGTTTATGAATAATTTTGTAATTGTAAAGCGAACCAATGACCAACTAGGTGTATACCAGAGGATATTGCATGATGCGCAAAATACTGTGGTAGTCTTTTTTGTTCCTGGATGACACTCACTGTTTGCAGGTAGAGATGTCCCGAACAGTTCACCAGGAACTATTCGCTGGCGAACATAGCTTGTTCGTGGTCGCCGCGGCGGGAGAACATATGCGATGTTCGGTCCGCCCCCTATTTGTCATCATTGAGTAAACTTTGACCCTGTACCTCACAGTCAGCAGACACATTCCAGCCAATCAGCAGCAGACCCTCCCTCCCAGACCCTCCCACCTCCATGGGGGCATATGTTCGCCTGCCGCGGCGACCGCGAACAAGCCATGTTCACTGGCGAACAGTTCCCGGCGAACTGTTCGGGACATCTCTATTTGCAGGTAACTAATTCTGGATTCAGCAAAAGAGCCCAAGGCCATCACACTTCTTCTTCCATGTTTGAAAGTTGATGTCTCATAATAAGAAACCACCCTGGTGCCATTCAACATTTATATAATCTGAATGATAAACTGAAGATTTCAGATTTTGATTAGTTGGTCCATAAGACCTACCAGTTTTCAGGAATCCAATGGTGGGGCTTTAGCCAAGAAAATCCTCTTTTTTTATTTTTCCATCTTAGCAGCAGCTTCTTCTCTTCTCACAGTTCAAAGTGTGCAAAATTTGAGCAAAATTTGATTGCTTAAAATAGTGTTAAGCTGTGCCTGAAGGTGTTGCCCTGTGAGTCCCCGAGCATGCAAGATAGGTGTTTGGATTAAGTTGTGGTTTGGGGTCTGCAAACTTCTTATCAGAGGTTCGTCCAATTCCTAAGTGTCTTTTGATGGTTAGAACTGTACTCAATGAAAAACTTAGTACTTATTAGTATGTTAGCTATATACTACTTTATGCAGTACAATACTGTCCTAATAATGCTTAATTAAGGATACATCCTGTTCAAATATAGAGATTAAATATTCATCAAATGATGGGACACCTGCAAGAATTTAGCATCAACTTTCAAGGCCCAATATACTTCCATTATTGCAGAAAAGCTGTAAGTTGTTTATCCATTACTTGAAAAAAGGCTATTGTTTGTAAGTCTAAAATGCACATATTTCTTCAGCTTTTGGTAACCTGAATTTGTTTCATAAGTCTCTGGTAGTTTACAGCTTTTTTTTAATATTTCAGTTTATATACTAGACTTGAACTGCTTAAAGGAACACAAACCTGGCTCTCTCTGTGCTCACTAGGTTTCCTCCTTAAAACTTCCCCATAGGAAAGAATTGAATCAGTGCTTACCTTTGGTGAATTTTACGATTTAGATGTCCTCATGAAAAGCAATGCAAAGCGTGAGGACATCCAACATTGTTTAATGGAGTAAAACTCAGTTAGGATCAGAAAATGCCTCTAGCTGAAAGACAACTACTGGAGGTGGTCTTAACCCTGCAAAATAAACATTGCAGTTTCTCAGAAACTACAATGTTTACAGTGCAGAGTTAAACAGATAGGGTTCCTGCACCCAGACTACTTCATAGAGGTAAAGTCGTTGGGCTGTCTATAGTATCCTTTTAAATTTCACAAAAAAATGGAAAAATTTAGATATTATTAAACTTTGGGCTAGTTGTGTATACATACGTATATATATATATATATATATATATACTTAGCCTGAACACTAAACAATCCGATTAATGAATTAACATATTAGAAGACCCTGGTCACTCTTCTAAAGAAACAAAGAAGACATGTGATGTATAAGGGTTTTACATTAGCAAACAGAATGTCATTACGTAATGTTTCCTAATACTTTTTTCAGATTATTTTTCTTGATGACATGTAGTGTTCCAGGAATAGAAAACATTATGTTTATTTGAAACTCAAACTAGCAATATTTCAACTATCCTTTAATTTTTTTTTTCCAAGTCACACGAATGTCCTTCTGTGATATTGAAGGACGACCAAAACATGTTTAATATGAAATCTACAAAAAAATGATTTTGTACTCTCACAGCTTGTACTACTTGTTACGATCTTAAATTATTTTCTACGGTATTTTCTTGTGGCCAGTTGCATATAGGTTGGTTCTCATGGTATTTTATTAAATATGCTAGGTCTAACTTGTAGAGCATGGACAGTTTTTCTTACCAAGACTGAATAGCTGGACATGTGAGAAGTCACTGTAAATCTTCAAAGGCTCTCTTTATTAAAAGTTATTAATTTTATATAGTCACGGATTATTTATTCTAACTTGCTCCACATGCTTTTAATACCAAAAGGTGACACAATAAAAACAGGAACAAGAAAGACATCAGTCACCAGTAAATAAATAAATGACTCTTCAGGACCAATGACATGTCAGGATGTTCACTTGAATGGTTTTGTCTCACTCTGATCCTTAAAGGGACTCTCCAGGCAGAGTCTTTTACTCACCTGGTTCCAGCGCCGGGAGCCTCGTGAAGCTGCACCCCCTATTTCGTCAAAATGACAAAATAGGCGGGCGTGAGCAGGGAGCAATCAGACGCTTCCATTTGGAAGCGTCATTGCTCCCTTGTGCGCATGCGCGGCTTCGCCACACATGCGCACATACTTCAGAGGGCGGCATTCATGCCGCCCTCTGAAGTCCTGAGCGCACTACCGCGCATGCGCCCGCCCTCTCTCCTCTCTGACAGGCTGGAGAGAGAAGGCGCGCACACAGTGCCTTCTCTCTCCTGCACTAGTCAGACTTATTTTAATACGTCTGACGTGTACAGGGCCTTTTTAGGGCCCTACATGATAGGAAGTCCCTCTGGTGGCCGTCTGAGTGACGGCCACTGGAGGTATTCCTATCAATCAATGTAAACACTGTATTGTCTCTGAAAATACCGTGTTTACATTAGATTGCCTGCAGGGAGCTATAGATCTCACCTGAACAAATACATTAAGCTGTAGTTGTTCAGGTGACTATAGTGTCCCTTTAAAGGGGTAACAGAAAAACAGAATTCTGAAAAAGAAATATTATGGTGTGTAAATAGTGTCAGTTGGGAAATCTAACTCCCTATTTCTAAGATACTGTAATCTAGTATAGGCCTTCACCTTTACAAGAAAGTGCATGAGGCCTACCATGATCAATAAGAAATTACATTTGGAACATGTGGAACAATTTATGATCTATCATAACCCGGAAAGAACATTCATATTTATACATATGAAATTCAGGAAATGCACTGCTAAAGCTTAGATTCAACACCTATTTACTTGAAACAACAGTACTTTTGGCACTCTCATTGTTCCATTCTATAAATGTTCAAATGGTGTAAAACAATGTATTCAGGTTTATAAAAAAATAAATTATTATAGCATGGTGGCATTAATTTGCACAAAATGGGTTACCTTAGTCCATATCTTTTGTCTGCATGCAAAGCTAATTACTCATCAGATCATCAAAATAGCTCTTTCAAAAATGATGCTATATACGTGTGATGGAGTATGTACAATGACAAACTAAATTGATCTACCTCTCTTCCCTTGACCTCTCTCTTCCCTCTTTGATTATGTCATTAGCTGTCTTGCCTTTATTTCTAACATCATAACCACACATTTTTTGAAACTTAATTTCTCTAAAACAGAACTTCATGCTATTTTAGAAAGTGTTATCTCCTTCTCATATATTTGAACTTTTATCTCACACAGTAGGCTGCTGCATGTTAAAACAGGCAATTGATAAGAAAAAAAGAAACCCATAGCTCACCATGCATGAAAAAATGTTTTTATTTCTACATCCAATAGCCAAAAATAGCTATTAAGTACAGGTTAAAAGTATAAATATTTCACCATCTGTATTGACAAAAGTGCATACATAGAAACCCACAAGTGTAACTGAAAGTATACTGACCAGACGCTGGAGACCCCCCAAAAAATGTTTCAGCTGGATTCATTTCTCAAGGAGATCACCAGTTCAGCGCTCTGTGTATTTGTTTGTTTAACAGGTAATTAACAGACCAAGTAAAAATAACCTCTAAATTAAACACACTGTGCAATAAAGATAAATGTGCGCATTGACTCCTAAATGACAAAGAATTGAAAATATGCACTGACATGTTCTATACATCAAAAATACTTTATTAAACTGAAGCTGTTTTTATGCTTAGAGTTTTCTCTTAATATATAATGAATATAGATTAGAATTATCTTGCTGTCTCCCGTCAGGCGGCTGTTAGCGTGGAGTGATATGCTGAAGATATGCTGTGCAAAAGAATCAGTTTACAAAGTTGGGGAGGACCTATTTTATACAGATTTTATCACAGTCTTTGAAATGCAATTTACATTTGAATTAAACCATGTGTGTACAATGCCAGGCCACTTTTTACGTTTTAGAGTTTATTTAATTACTAGTACTTACCAAAAAAAAGCTAACAGTAAAAGTAATATTACCTAGTAAAAGTAAAGATAAAGTGATAACAAAAACATGTCACATGCTGGCATCTCTACAGTGCACAATCACATCTGTCCTGGCACTCATATCTTCAACTCTCACCTACTAGGTTTGCACCATTATATGATATTATTTTGCCCAGCCAATAAGGCTTTCTTCTTTTCAACAGTTTTTAAGAAAGCCATACAAATCACTTCAACTAACCAATTATCAACTTTCTCGTCTCACATTGTCCTTGTTAATGAAAAGCATTTCCTTCTCCCCTACTTGTGCTTTGAAAAAAATGTCCATTGCCTTTAACTTTAAGAAATTTCATGAAACCTATTTTCTCTCATTTCTTTCAAAGTTTGTCGTATTTCATTTTTTTTCTTAGATTTCTATTCAATACATTTTTGCAGTACCTTTCAAATCTGTGTGCTTCAGCTACATGTTGTCTTTCCATCCCCACCAAATATTTATTTGCCAAGTTTTTCTGAAATTACATGGCCACATTAGAGACCTGACCACATCAGTTATTTCAAACTTACAATATTGGTGATTTGTCTGTGTTGTATCTTGGGGCATTTTAGTGGCTCCTAAATTCAAACTACTTAATACTCATGCTACTTAATACTCATGCTACTTAATACTCATGCTCAAGTAGATATCTTGATCCATATTAAATAATGTTATTTTGGACCACTGTAGTTATAAGCAGTACTGTCATCAGACTGGTGTTGCAGTGTACTCTGTTCAGTAGTCCTATATTTTTACAATTCGATTAGGTGCTAATGGTCAGTAGTGTTTACGGGTAGGTGGGTTTTGAAGGTACCCACCTTAAAGACAAAATAAATTGCATGCCTTTCATTCTCAAAAAGGCTACTGTTGGACCGGCAGTATACAAAAGTGTTTAGGCTGGCTTATTTATGAGTTTTCAGGCATCAGCCCAGTACACATCAATCCGTTTTCCATGACTACAGAATGAACTGACCTAACTGACTGCTATAACCACCTGTCACAGTAATCAAATGCCTGGGGCTTCCTCAAACAATATATTGCATTACTGACACCTTCCCAAGGCATTCAGCAATACCCCAGTTCATGCTTAAATCAGCATGGATTGGCAGTCTCAGAAGCCACTATGCTGCAAAGCCCCTATGCTGCAATTCAAGGTCCACTCAGGCACGGTGTAATAGTGATTAGAAGCCCCAGGCAGGAACTGAGGGGTATTGTTATTAATGGTCCAGCAATAACAAAGTCTCATAGCTATCCACTCCGACGACCAATTTACAGGTTACATCGGCAATCACTACAGCACTTAGTGATACTATATACTACAATGTATCAAAATTTAGTCAATCGTGACTCACAATAGACAAGAAGAAAAAAAAATAATCTGACACTAAACATTTAACAAGCAACATTAGTAAGTCAGAGAATGCAAATTAAATTAGCAACAATTACACAAAGTCAAAACCAATTCTTTGACTATCTGGTTTTCAGCGATGATAACTGCAAGACATAAATACCATTAAATATATAATAGTTAATGATGGGTTATCAAATATACTTGTTAATTATGTCTGTAGTCATATACTGACATTTCTGCATATAGTTAGTGTAATATTTTCAGCTTTAATGAATGTTCTACATACCATTTCTATTGTATAATGAAACGTACACAGGCTATTTTATTTAATGTAACCAGTAGTAGTATGTCAGTTGGCTTGTGTCGTAATGGATGACTCATCACCATTCCTAATTATCAATAATAGATTTCTTCTTTGTACATTGACCTTTTTAGCAACTGATGAATATGCAATGGGAAAAGGAACTTCTTTAATTAGGGCTGAACAAGCTTTATTTTATTTGATGAATATCAAATGAATGGCACAGTAGAATAATATTTTAATTAATCCTAGATACAACTACTTCTCTTAGTTAACAAGAGTGGATTTAAATCAACCTTCCATTCACTTAACTCAGAAATTATTTGTTATTATATATTCATCAATATGGGGTAGGAATATATATGATTGGCAGAGGTGGACTGGTCAATTGGGCAATTGGTAATAGTCAAAACAATTAAGCCAAAGGCCAGCGGCGCAGTTAAAAAAAACTCTCCAGATGTCCTGCTAACTGTAAGGGATCTGCAACCCATATAGTCCTGTTATTTGGGCAGTTTTCACTCCTTTACCCCATGTTTCTATAGCAATATGTCCAAGTGATCAGACTGCGTGTTGATCATATCCCTGTTCATCCTTCACAGTTCATGCTTTGCAAAGCCCAATACAGTTGAAAAGATGCCAGGTCCATCTATTATGATGGGGGAAAAAAATCACTTTCCCTAAGAGTTTATGGTGTCACCAAGTTTGTGTTATATCCAGGCTCTCTGCTGCTGGTGCAACTCAATGCGTGAAGGGGGCAGGGATAGTGTAATATTATATCCCAGACTGTCACCAGCCACAAGGAGTAATAAGACTGACTAGCAATAACAGCAGCATACAGAGTGCTGACTGCCCACCCACTCTACTATAGGAAAACAGGTAGGAGAATGCATGAAAAGGGTGAGAAGGTTGGTGGAGAGGCAAAATAAAATGTAAGAGGGATAGGGAGCCACTAGAAAGAGGAAACAAATGTAGAGGAGAAAGGGGGTGGAGAGGCCCATACAAGGAAAATGTGGAGGCAAGACACAAAAAGGGAAGAAAATGGCAGAGAGGCACACCGATTGGGGAGTAGGGAGGCATACAAAAGGGCATAGGAAGATATCAATAGTAGTAAAGGGGGATTTATACAAAAATAGGAGTCAGGGAACACAGAAGAACAAGTGGAGAGTGTCCAAAAAGGGACAATGTTTTTTTGGGGGGAAAGACATGAAATAAAAAGATAAGGAGATAATAGTGTATTGGGGTAGAGCCAGAATATTGAGTGAGAAACAATAAAAAAAGAGATACTAAAAAGATGAGTCATGCTAAAAAGTAGAAGAAAGAAACATAAAGATCACACATGTGCTCCTGTTCTTTTGATTTGCACCTTGATGTTAACAATGGAATTGTAAATCAGATTTGTCTATCTGTCCATCTGTATATCTACCTGTCTGTCTATCTATTTAGCTACTCATCTGTCATTCTGTTTGACTAACTAGGTAGGTTGTATATATCCATCTTTGTATCTCTCTGTCTCATGTTTTCATTTCGCTCAAATGTGGCATTAAAATATCTCTTCTCCTTAAATCTCACTAGGCATGAAATATTACAAAAATAAATCATGAAAAGAAGATTTCATGTCATAATAAATCTAATTCCATGGGATATATATTAAAAGCATAGAATTATCACATGACCTTGAGCACATCATTTATAATTTGTTACTTCTAGCCTACACTTTGCTGTGCTCTTCTGAAGGAAGGTTCTCATAGTTCCAGAATCTTGGACAACAAGTCTCAGTCAGATAAATATATTCATTCCACCTTACATTTACCGTAAAGGAAACATTACAGAATTTTTGTTATGATTTACAATAAAATATTACATATATTATAGCCTCTGTATGAATTATTTTGTAATGCATATATGTAAGGTAATACTTCAGTGCATCTCTGGGTTTGCCCTTGGTCTGTGGAGGTGGCCATCTTTAAGTGCTTTTTTGGATAAAAACAAACCAATCCTAAGTAAAACTAATGCAGAGAATTGCGAGCTAGTATGCCATTATAAATCCTGATATCATGTGCCTGGCATTTCAATGGTGCAATCTGGGATGCTTAAAGACCGTCCATTAATGCATGGTCTTAGCAGGTAAGTATTTTATTCTGACCACACATAAGGCAAACACTACTGGTCCCACAGAACAAGGGTAAGTAATGAGATGTGCTAAAAGGTTAATTAAGCTACATGTAATTGTCTTATATTGCAAATAATCTTTTATTTACATATACATTAAACTACATTTTCAAACAAGCAAAGTATTTTTTTGTTTTTCACGTGTTGCATTTCGGAGCGAATGTAAGATATATGCCATCTTACAAGAAAGGATTTCATCTCTGATATCAGCTTCGCACCAAACTTGCGACACCTAAAGATTATTTTGTGTTGTTCTTTTTGGACCTAAGAGAGAGAATGTTTTGGGAGTGCCAAAAAAAAATGGTAAGTATTTTTTTTTTATTTGAGTATACATATCTTCACAACTCTCCATTCATTTTGTGTTTTATTAAAATGATATCAACAAAAGTGCAAACTATGACTCAGAGTGGCCCTTTGATGCCAATAGTAAGCTTAGCTATGTCCTTATATATGTTTTATTTTGCATTGTGCAGTGATGTCACATCATCCAATAGAATATACACTGCGCAGTGTGACACAATATTGTGATTGGCAGGATTCATTGATCTAAGTGCTATGCTCCAACAAACATACCTGTAGAGGAGGGTGTGCTAGACTTTCAGTCTCATGGTCTGTCCAAACTTTGATATCAACAATTTTCTATGCTTCACCATTATGTATCCTGTCTCTGTCTCATTTATTCAAAATACAGAGTGTACTCTGTCTGAACCGATGTTAACAGTTATAAATGTTTTAAAACTACCTTAACTAGGGAAAATAACAGAGATTTAGAATCAACTAAGATTATACATCGTGCAAGCTTGACGTTGCCACACATTTTTCCATTTTAGCAGGCCATAATAAAATGATTGTTCTTATTAAATGTATTCACTCCACTGTCTGTGTAAATAAATGCAATGTTTCCAATGTGTCATCTATATTATTCTTCCAACACCGTGCCTACTATAATTCTTCTAAACATGTATGTTCAGATTTGTGCTTTCAGCATGTTTCTATATGTTTACATGGTTTACACGGCCATTATGAAGATCCCAGAATAAAAAGATAAAACGATTTTGTAAAAGAAAGACCACTGCATACATGATGCGTCCACTGTTAATGTTTATTTTTTTTCTTTTAAGGCACAAAGCAATTATCATGTATCTCAATATTCTGATACCTTTAATATATTTTTTGACAGAACAAAAATTTAGAAAATGTAGGAAAAAAGCATTATTGTATGTTAATGTAAGTTATACAACTCAGTATAACAAATGAAAAACATTACTACACTAACTTTACCTAAGGTGGAAACAGCTATAGGGTATTCCCCTAAATATTTAATGTCATATTGATATTCTCCAAGTGAATGCATTGTTATTACCTCCAAGATATCCTTCAAGCAATCCTTGCTCATTCACAAGTCAGACAATTGTAATAATTAAGTATGTCAGTTCCTGACAAATCAGACATTATGATCTCCCTATAGCTTGTTCAAAACACATCCCACTTAACTCTGACATTGCTTCTCCTTGATATTGCTTATAAAGAAACTTGATTATGGTTTAAACTCCGAATAAAGGTTAGCAGTGAACTATTGAAAGACATTGTGCTCCTCTTCATTTTGGTTTAACAAGTAATATAAACTTTCAGTGAGTTACATATGACATTTTAATATTGATCCTTCTACAAATACAATCTTCTATGCTTTGAATCTTGGAAATAATCATTCAGTTTCTAGTTTGTTTTTTTTTAAAACGTTAAAAAAAAATTACAAAGCAAAGCATTTTTAATATTTCAGTTACAAAATCTTTAGGAAGAAATCTTTACCTCACTAATTATCTCCAGTTGGACAGGACCTCCTGCTAGAAAAAAAATGCTATTAAGTTTCTTTAAAGAAAGTTTGATCCACATTTTCTTCAAATTAGTTTAACCCCCTAGTGACCAGACCGCTTTTCAATTTTATTACAATTTGGGGCCAGGGCTGTTTTTACATTTCTGCGGTGTTTGTGTTTAGCTATAATTTTTGTCTTACTCATTTACTGTACCCACATATAATATATATTTTTTTTTCTCGCCATTAAATGGTCTTTCTATAGATACCATTATTTTCATCATATCATATAATTTACTAAATGTGTTTTATAAAATATGATGAAAGAATGTAAAAAAAACACACTTTTTCTAACTTTGACCCCCAAAATCTGTTACGCATCTACAACCGCCAAAAAACACCCCGTGCTAAATAGTTTCTAAATTTTGTCCTGAGTTTAGAAATCCCCAATGTTAACATGTCCATAGCATTTATTTGGAAAGTTATAGCGCTTTGCTATTTCCAAACCATTTTTTTTTTTTTAAATGAAGGCAAGTTACATTGTAACACTGATATCTGTCAGGAATCCCTAAATAACCCTTCACGTGTATATATTTTTTTAAAAGAAGACAACCGAAGGTATTAAACTTGGTATTTAAAAAAAATAAAAATAATAATTGGTGATTTTTTGGACAAACATAGAAATTTAAGAATGCATGTACTGAGAACGTTAAGGGTTACTGCCAAAATACACCCCAATATGTGTTCATCAACATCTCCTGAGTACAGTGATACCCCCCATGTATAGGTGTGTCAGGTTTTCTGGGGGCTAAAAGACCTTATTTGGAGGATGCGCATTCCAGTTTTCCTACTTGGAATTTTCACAGCTGGTCATCATGCACCCATGTCCTATTTGGGACATTTTTCAATCTGGCCAATGTAATTTACCCCCATCAAACCATATATTTTTGAAAAGTAGATAACCCAGGGTATTCAATATGGGGTATGTCCAGTCTTTTTTAGTAGCCATTTAGTCACAAACACTGGCCAAAGTTAGCAATTATATTTGCTTGTGTGTTAAAAATAAAAAAAATAAACTAATATGAATGCTAACTTTGGCCAGTGTTTGTGACTAAGTGGCTAGTTAAAAAGACTGAACATACCCCATTTGCAATACCTTGGGTTGTCTTCTTTTGCAAATGGTATGCCATCATAGGGGTAATTCTCATTCCTGGGCTACCATACGCTCTCAAAAGTAACATAACCAATTTGACAAATTTCAATGTGAAAAAAGGCCTTATGTTTGACCCTGTAACTTTCAAAAGCACTATAAAACTTGTACATGGGGGTACTGTTATACTTGGGAGACTTCACTGAACACAAACATTAGTGTTTCAAAACAGTAAAACATATTACAACAATTATTTCATTAAACGTGTTGTTTGTGGGGGGCGGGGCCTGACCGTGGAGCCGAGAGGACGCAATTCTCAACAGCTCCGGCCAGGACCCACAGAAAAAACGATGATAAGCGACAAAAACGGCAATCGAATGGCGGATAAAGGCCACCAGGCGAAGGAGGACACCGGGACTATCTCCACGATACCCTCCAAGCGACTACCGCCCCGGTGTACGACCGACACCCTGGCGCGGCCTCCCAGCATGGCGGGCGCAGGAGAGAGAGACACTCTCCTGCCGCCGAAAGCGGCGGGAAATCTGCCACCGAACCCCCGTTCCCCCCCCAGTGGGACCGGAGGGGGCAGGGGCGGACTGAGAACCCTCAGGGCCCCCGGGCAAAATAAATCAAGGGCCCCCTTACATGCCCCACCCGCGTTGCCGCAAGCCCCACCCTTGTCCCGCCTCCATGCCCCGCCTCCAGCCACACCCTACACAATCTTTAGACACAAGGAACAAAAGTGCAATATGTTCTAAACAAGTGTCATCTAAAATATTTTTAGAACACACACACACACACACACACATATATATATATATATATATTATTTAAAAAAGGGGTGCCCAAAAGGTAGATCCCAAGATGTTTCTACAATGCTTTGCCATTCTAAAGGCATGCAAAGCATCATGGGAGTTGTAGTTCTACAACATCTGGGTATCTACCTTGTGGGCACCCCTGCTATAAACTATACAAAATCCAGTACACTCACCCAGAAGCTTAAAAGTTTTTAAAAATATATATATTTTTTTAAAAAAAACACAGGAATGTACACTCACCCAGAAGCTTAAAAGTTTTTAAAAATATAATTGTTTTTAAAAAAAACACAGGAATGAAGCAAAAATAGAGGTACTCTAGCTACAGTATACGATCATCTGCATCAGCTTGTCACAAAGTCAATGTGTCCCATAATGTAAGCTCATTTAAGAGACTGCAGATTCCAGGTTTCATATATATGTGCTCCGTGAATGTTATAGGTGATTTTATATTTTTTTTATTTTATATGTTTCTAACAAAAGTTACTGTAATGCATTGCTTTATACATTTGTTTGGAATCTAGGAGTCAACTAAAAGTTAGGAGCCAGTCTTTTTTAAACGAAGAAAGCTTCATTTTGAACATGAAAAACACAATTCTTAAGGGGATGCTATAGTCATCAGAACCACTGCAACTTAATGTAGTTGTTCTGGTATCTGTAGCATGTCCTTGCAGGATTTTTAATGTAAAGACTACCTTTTCAGAGAAAAGACCGTGTTTACATTGCTGTCTTGGGACGCCTCTTGTGGCAGTCACTCACGCTTAGTTTCAGCCTCTGCATGGAGGCGCTGAATGTTCCCAATAGAGATGCATTGATGCTGATTGGCGCAGAACAGCCTTTTCTGCACATGCACAATATCCTCCTAAAGCCTATGGGAAAGCATTGACTTAAAGATTGATGATATCCGCCATGGAGGAAGGACCAGCCATAGGGTCGGGACCAGCTGCGGCAAAACAGGCAAAGCGTAAGAAAAAAGGTGAGTAAAAACACATGGTGACCTGGGATTTGTCGAGCCCTGCTCTAATAGAAAAATACATTAAGTGTATAAATGCACTGAAGCACAGAGAAGCTCCCCTAAGGAGATTCTTATCCCTGAAATTCCTCGATCCCACAACAATGGACAAACAGCAGGAAGTGAAGTAGACTGATCTACAGGGATCTGGAGAGGGGTATATCTAACAGAGACCCTCTCAGTGTCCTTTAGAGAGTGTGTTAGAAAGAATCTCCTCCAGGCCCCATTAGAGACTACAATGGAGTCTAATAGGCTTGGAAGGGGGTCTTTCTAGCAGATGCTATCTCAGTGTCCTTCAGAGAGTGTGTTCGAAAGAATCCCCTCCAGGCCCCATTAGAGACTACAATGGAGTCTAATGGAGCCTGGAGGGGTCTCTCCAACACTCTGGTTCCTATTCAAAATATAGCAACACAACATAGCTCGCTGATACCTAGGCCAAGTTGGCTCCTCTTACCTCAATTACGGTTGCTGGTTGGCAGGGTGTGGGCTTAGTGGCTGCGTCTGGCAGGCTGTGGGCTTGCTGGCTCCGGCTGGCAGGCTGTGGGCTTGCTGGCTCCGGCTGGCAGGCTGTGGGCTTGCTGGCTCCGACTGGCAGGCTGCACCTGGCAGGCTGTGTGCCTACTCGCTTTGGCTGGCAGGCTGTGTTGTTGCTGGCTGTAGGCCAGTGGCTTGCTGGCAGGCTGTGGGCTTGCTATAGGCAGGCTGGCTGGCAGCCTGTAGTGGCCGGCTGCTGGGCTGTGGGTGCCTGTGGCTGGCTGCTGGCCTGTGGGCGGCTGCTGGCCTGTGGGCGGCTCGGCTGCTGACCTATGGGCGGCTGCTGGCCTTTGGGCCGGCTGGCTTGTGGTGGCCGGCTGGCTTGTGGTGGCAGGCTGGCAGCTTGTGGTGGCCGGCTGGCGGTCTGTGGTGGCCAGCTGCAGAGCTGTGGGTGCCTGTGGCCGGCTGCTGGGTTGTGGCTGGCTGCTGTGGCCGACCTGTCGCCGGCTGCTGGCCTGTCGGCGGCTGGGTAGTTGGCCTGGGGCCTTGGCTGGCTGGCTAGTTGGCCTGGGGCCTGTGGCTGGCTAGTTGGCCTGGGGCCTGTGGCTGGCTGGCTGGCTAGTTGGCCTGGGGCCTGTGGCTGGCTGGCCTGGGGCCTGCTGGCTGGCCTGGGGCCTGCTGGCTGGCCTGGGGCCTGCTGGCTGGCCTGGGGCCTGCTGGCTTGCTGGCTGGGGCCTGTGGCTTGCTGGCTGGGGCCTATGGCTTGCTGGCTGGGGCCTATGGCTTGCTGGCTGGGGCCTGTGGCTTGCTGGCTGGGACCTGTGGCTTGCTGGTTGGGCCCTGTGGCTTGCTGGCTGGGGCCTGTGGCCCTGTGGCTTGCTGGCTGGGGCCTGTGGCCCTGTGGCTTGCTGGCTGGGGCCTGTGGCCCTGTGGCTTGCTGGCTGGGGCCTGGGGCCCTGTGGCTTGCTGGCTGGGGCCTGGGGCCCTGTGGCTTGCTGGCTGGGGCCTGGGGCCCTGTGGCTTGCTGGCTGGGGCCTGGGGCCCTGTGGCTTGCTGGCTGGGGCCTGGGGCCCTGTGGCTTGGTGGCTGGGGCCTGGGGCCCTGTGGCTTGCTGGCTGGGGCCTGGGGCCCTGTGGCTTGCTGGCTGGGGTCTGGGGCCCTGTGGCTTGCTGGCTGGGGCCTGGGGCTGGGGCCCTGTGGCTGGGGCCTGCTGGCTGGGGCCTGTGGCTTGCTGGCTGGCCTGGGGCCTGTGGCTTGCTGGCTGGCCTGGGGCCTGTGGCTGGGGCCCTGTGGCTGGCTGGCCTGGGGCCTGTGGCTGGGGCCCTGTGGCTGGGGCCCTGTGGCTGGGGGCCTGGGGCCCTGTGGCTGGGGGCCTGGGGCCCTGTGGCTGGGGCCTGTGGCTTGCTGGCTGGCCTGGGGCCCTGTGGCTGGGGCTTGGGGCCCTGTGGCTGGGGCCTGGGGCCCTGTGGCTGTGGCCTGGGGCCCTGTGACTGGCCGGGGGCCCTGTGACTGGCCTGGGGCCCTGTGGCTGGCCTGGGGCTGGCCTGGGGCCCTGTGGGTCTGTGGCTGGCCGGGGGCCTGGGGGTCTGTGGCTGGCCGGGGAGTATGTGGCTGACCTGGCTGGTTGCTGGGCCTGTGATGTGAAGATGGCCGACCCATGTGGATTCCGGTCCCATGCAGGCGGCGCCCGTCGACGTCATCGCGTCACGTAGTGACGTCGACGCGCCTCCGCGCACAGGACCGGGCCCCTCCTCCTCCTCCTCCTCCTCCTCCTCCTCCTGATACAGCAGTAAGTATATTACAGCGCCGGGCCCCAATCTCCACACTGAATAACTTTGCAGCCGTGCACATTATGTGCACGGCTGCGGCGGGCCCCCCTCCCGGCCGGGCCCTCGGACCACGTCCGAAGTGCCCGACCGGTCAGTCCGCCCCTGGGAGGGGGTTATCCCGGTCCCCTCCTGCTATCAGCCCCCAGTCGGACTGGGGCAAGGAGATAGGCGGCACCGAGCGACTGACAATCCCAACGGCTAAGATGGCGGCCACGATGACACACGGGGTAATGGCCCCCCACGAGGACCAAACTGCAAGAGCCTTTGAGCGCTTCTGGGCACAGTTCTGGGCCAAGCTTGCAGCACGGACGCAGAAACGTATAGGGAAAGAGGCATCACGGCAGACCACAGCAACACCTGCACAAAGCCACAGGCCGGCTCTACAACCCACACAGAGATCTACTCCAAAGCCTGCAAGACGATACACACAGAGGCCTGTGCAGCAGCCGGCACCCAAACCTACACAGCAGCTTGCACCCAAACCTGCACAGCAGCATGCACCCAAACCTGCACAGCAGCATGCACCCAAACCTGCACAGCAGCATGCACCCAAACCTGCACAGCAGCATGCACCCAAACCTGCACAGCAGCCTGCACAGCAGCCTGCACCCAAACCTGCACAGCAGCCTGCACCCAAACCTGCACAGCAGCCTGCACCCAAACCTGCACAGCAGCCTGCACCCAAACCTGCACAGCAGCCTGCACCCAAACCTGCACAGCAGCCTGCACCCAAGCCTGCAAAGCGGCCTGCACCCAAGCCTGCAAAGCGGCCTGCACCCAAGCCTGCACAGCGGCCTGCACTCAAGCTCGCACCCATGCCTACACAGCGGCCTGCACCCAAGCCTATTCAGCGGCCTGCACTTAAGCCTACACCCAAGCCTGCACAGCGACCTGCAAAGCGGCCTGCACCCAAGCCTGCACAGCGGCCTGCATCCAAGCATACACAGCGGCCTGCACCCAAGCCTGCACAGCGACCTGCACCCAAGCCTGCACAGCGGCCTGCACCCAAGCCTGCACAGCGACCTGCTCCCAAGCCTGCACAGCGACCTGCGTCCAAGCCTGCACAGCGGCCTTCACCCAAGCCTGCACTCAAGCCTGCACTCAAGCCTACACTCAAGCCAGCACCCAAACATATGCAGCGGCCAGCACTCAAGCCGACACCTAGGCCTGCACAAGGGACTGTACTCAAGCTTGCTCATTTTACTCACCCTAGTCCACACAAATTGAAGGACACCCTAAATCACTCTGGAGCGGCGGCCGCTCAGAGACATTGCACGCATGCTACACAAGTGCCCATCCAGGGAATCGGCTAGCTTCAGGACACTGGAAGATGGCTATAGGCCGAGACCAGTCAACGGACAGGGACTCTGAATCAAGACGGCCAACTCAGGGGTATCAAAGCTGTAATAGTGTATTTATTCTAAAGCTGGACTTAACTAATCCCAACCAAACTTAACTAATCTCATTTCACAATTCACCCTAGCCTGTTTTTACTCAGCTAGAATGTTAATTTGCAAGGAACACAATGCTTACTCAGCCTGGTAACATACCGTTATTGTTTTTTATGATATAACCATTTGTTGTTTAATGCATAGCTAGCAGAGTATCACCGGGACAACTCATCATACCTTTTACATATAGGTGGCCTGTTTAGCGACACTTAAACCCAGGTGGAAGCAGGCTTAAGGCGCTCACTAGATAACCGCAGGCAGCCTGCTATGCCCACCTACAAGCGATGATTTAGACTATCACAACCATCCTCAACACTATTGTTTTCTACATACTTGATGTTATTGAGAGTATACATTATAAAACTTAACACGTGACAACATAATTAGACGGATAATCAGAAATACTAGCTGGAAATGTTTTTCAATGTGTATAACGGTTAGAAAGATTCTGGTTTACAATGATGTTAATACTTCATAAGTTATATTTATCTAGCTAACACTCCTCTTATTCTATGCACTGTCAGTACACGTCACTTAAACTGTCGGACAACTACGTTTATACTCATTTATAGTTCACCTTTTCTTTAAAAAAAAATGTGCACAGCTATCTCTATACCATGTTATATACTGTTATCCAATGGTTTCCTGCAACTGTTGTGGTTCAGAAAGCTAAAATGTTATTTCATGCACTAACAAAAATAAAGAATTAAAAAAAAAAAAAAAAAGTGTTGTTTGTGTGTAAAAAATGCAAAAAAATTCACTTTCACTGACAATATCATCGCTGTGATTTGTTTTACTGTTTTGAAACACTGATATTTGTGTTCAGGGAAGTCTACCAAGTAAAATAGTACCCCCCATGTACAAGTTTTAGGGTGTCTTGAAAAGTTACAGGGCAAATTAAATTATCTGGACTTTTGGCCTGGGTTGTCAGGCAAGTCCCCCAAATTGCAGTCAATGAAATTACTTAATTATGTAAAAATATTACATAAATATGCATGCAGAATTTAAATATATATATATATATATATATATACATATTTATATATTTGAAGTCTACATGTATATTTATGAAATTATTTATGTAATTATGTATATGGACATATGTATATTTCTTATTATTTTTATTTATATATACATATATATATATATATATATATATATATCATTTCAATCTAATTGTATTTTGATCTAAATATATATATATAAATATCAAAATACAGTTAGAATAAAGTTACATATATATTTATAATTTTTTTATTTTATTTTATTAATTTTACATTTTTAACATTTATTTTATTAATTATTTTTTTTTATAATATATATATATATATATATATACAATATATATATAGTTATTATATGTGTGTGTGTGTGTGTAATTTTACTCTAAGTGTATTTTTATATTAATATATGTATATATATATATATATATATATATATATATATATATATATATATATATATTAGTTCAGGCAGTCACCCTGCTGGCACCACTATGGACACAATTTCAGCCTTGTGACCATGTGACCATATGACCATGTGACCACTCTTTTAGACCCTGGGAATCCTAATTTGCAGAGGCGGGACTGTCTGGGCTGGGTGGGGGAACCGCAGCGATCGGGTAAGTACATATGTAGGGAGAGGGAGGGAGTACATTTAAAAAAAAATGTATTTCTTTTTAATTATTTTATTTCTTTAATTTATTTTTAATGGGTGCCTCGACCCCTCGAGGCACTCAGCACAGGTAGAGCATCAGAAGCCTGCCTGATGGCTTCTGATGCTCAGCCTCACTACCAGGCGCCACGTGGAGCACAGCAGTGAGGGGGAGGTATTGCAGGATGCCTCGACATCGCTTCCAGCGCCCTAATTAGCCGCTGACGTTCTTAAGGTCCCGAGGTCGGGATGGGGCTAAAGAGTGAATATTTACAAAATTCAAATTGCAGATGTGGATCATCAATATTAATTATTTTGTCTCCATTGTACTTTCTGTTCTTGTTACAAATTAAAAAAATAAACAAATTGTATTTTTTTTCTCAAGAATGCTACTTTAGTTAATACTCTTTATCCAAATAATCAATAACTTCTTCAATTAAAGGATTTTTTTTTTTAGATCTATCTCATCCATAAGAATTTTTTAATATGACTTGCAAATATATCAAAAAGTATTTATTTCACGGTACAGATAAATGTACTAATTACCAAGAAAACTTTTATACTGTTGAGAAACGTAACCTTAAACAGACAGAGCAAACTAGTAACAAGAATCTGATGATAACAAGTGTAAATGTACCCACATTTCTTTCAGTAAGTGAGTATTCCATATTAAATACACTGTTTATTCTTTAAAAAGACTATGTACGCACCCATACCACTGACATGTCCTCTGCATGTTAAGCCTACAGCGGAAAACATTGCCGTTCTGCAGGAATGGCAATTTATTCATCGCAGGCTTAACCACTGGGAGGCTAGTGCACATGTATGACATAACACCATACTGCCACCATACTGCCACAATCCAATCAGATGGTCTCTCTCAGACCATCTAAATGAACTAGTGAAGTTTTATTCCACTATTTAGAAATCTGATTGTATTGTTCTATAAGGTCATTTTACAGAACTTGGTGGACCCTGCAGCAAGTATATGTTTACTTACAATGTCCTCAATGTCTAATACCCATGCACATTGTTAAACATGTTAAATAATGAATTAACACATACTTCAGTAGAGATAATTTTGATGGCTTCTCCAATCATTCTATATAAATTTAACTTATATGTGATTTCTGATAGCCACCTCTCTCATCCTTTAAGTAAGTGGAAGGTGTTTTCAATGATGATTGGTGTGGTAATCCTATGAACTATATATTTAAGATATGCAGCGAATCACAGAGATAAGCAATGTATAACACAAAAAACAAGTCTGTTTACCAATAAACCAACCTAATATAACTATATCTATATATATATATATATATATATATATATATATATATATATATAAACAGACCCCAATAACATATATCTATATAGCACAACCTTAGATAATAAGCAACAATTCCCTTTTTACCGGTCTCGATTCCTTAACACAGTATCCCAGATCTCACCAGAAAGTCAGTACTCCAGGCCCAAGCCTTAGACCGCCTTCTGATTCAACAATCTGTTCACCAACATTGACTGCATGTAAGAGAGTGAGTTCCTGCTTTGTCTTAAAGGAACACTATAGTCACCTAAATTACTTTAGCTAAATAAAGCAGTTTTAGTGTATAGATCATTCCCCTGCAATTTCACTGCTCAATTCACTTTCATTTAGGAGTTAAATCACTTTGTTTCTGTTTATGCAGCCCTAGCCACACCTCCCCTGGCTATGATTGACAGAGCCTGCATGAAAAAACTACTGATTTCACTTTCAAACAGATGTAATTTACCTTAAATAATTGTATCTAAATCTCTAAACTGAACTTTAATCACATACAGGAGGCTCTTGCAGGGTCTAGCAAGCTATTAACATAGCAGGGGATAAGAAAATCTTAATTAAACAGAACTTGCAATAAAGAAAGCCTAAATAGGGCTCTCTTTACAGAAAGTGTTTATGGAAGACTGTGCAAGTCACATGCAGGGAGGTGTGACTAGGGTTCATCAACAAAGGGATTTAACTCCTAAATGGCAGAGGATTGAGCAGTGAAGCTGCAGGGGCATGTTCTATACACCAAAACTGCTTCATTAAGCTAAAGTTGTTCAGGTGACTATAGTGTCCCTTTAACATGTAAAAGCTTAGAGAAGTGTGATGCAATTTGCATCACCACTTACTGACCACTCCTATTGCCTAACTTCCTGCTTTCCATCTATCCGCCATGTCATGCACCATGTGGTCATTATTGTTGCAAGGTAGGAAATGGGGGAAGGGATATGCATCATTGTTGCTATGAACTGATCACAAGGGGGTGTTTGTACTGTTACTAGGAATTGGGGAAATGCATGTAAGTCATCTAATTGGTCCAATGTCTCAATGCACAGTTCTAGTATTTCAAGAAGGATTGAATGTATTCTTAAAATAATGGCTGACCATACTTCTTATTACGTATTCTTTGCTATCAGTACTTTGCATAAATCTATGACAGATAGATGGATAGATAGATAGATAGATAGATAGATAGATAGATACGTAGATAGCTTGATAGATAGATAGATACATAGATAGATAGATAGATAGATAGATAGATACGTAGATAGATTGATAGATGATAGATGATAGAAAGATAGATAGATATATAGATAGATACGTAGATAGATAGATAGATAGATAGATAGACAGATACGTAGATAGATAGATAGATAGATAGATATGTAGATAGATCGATAGATAGATAGATAGATAGATAGATAGACAGATACGTAGATAGATAGATAGATAGATAGATAGATAGACAGATACGTAGATAGATAGATAGACAGATACGTAGATAGATAGATAGATAGATAGATAGATACGTAGATAGATCGATAGAAAGATAGATGATAGATGATAGAAAGATAGATAGATAGATAGATAAATGGATACGTAGATAGATAGATAGATAGATACGTAGATATATAGATAGATAGATGATAGATAGATAGATAGATAGATAGATATGTAGATAGATAGATAGATGATAGATAGATCGATAGATAGATAGATAGATAGATAGATAGACTTCCCAAATCTTCTTGTCAATATGCGTTATGGTATATCTTATGGTATATGCTGTATATATAGATTAACATGCAATGTTCATGAATATGTTAGTAGGTAAAAGAGAACATGTAGTAAATATGAGCACAGAGGATTGTGCATGGTTTCTATATAAGATATACTTTTTATAACAAATGTGTGTTGGGTTTATATTTATAAATATTTATACACAGACATGGTAAGACTCAATGCTCCACTGGCCTTTAAATCTCTACTTGTAAATCGCACACACAATATTCTGAGGAAGACATTTATATTTTTCAACATTCTGGATGTTTACTTATCCAGTGCTGTATATAAGAGTCATATGAATGTGTATGTTACATTACACATATTTCCATATAGGTACTATTACTTCAAACTTATTTTTAGACATTTATGGCATTTAGCAACATGTTTGAAATTGTGTATCGAAATCAGGAAAACCTTTATTAATAAACGTTGAAACTCTATCCTGAAACTCTAACAGTCACATTCCAGCATTTTGCACCTGCTTCGTGATAACACCACCGTTATGGTTTTAGCTTAATTCAATTGTAGATGATGTATTACGCTTTGATATATCTCACAAAAAAAATTCTATTGTGAAGAAAGTGGAACCGAGGATCATTAGATTTTACACTGGTCAGACAAAAGTACATTTCAACCCATGCCTGCTTTCTGACAAGTGAATCAATCATAAAGGAATACATTTTTTTCAGATATGATGACATATTTTACATAAAGATGTATACAATGTACAAGGTGCAGTATATTTTCTGCGGCAGTAAAAATCATCAGCAAGTCATTTCGTAACTTTAATGTTACACATGTAATGAGATAAGGAAGATTGACACAGCAGGCTTCTGTGCTTTTTTTTCCCAGTCCCACTGCATATCACTAGCTGACAAACTCAATGGTTTGGAACGCGGAACAGACAGGTCCAATAAAACCCTTGTCCACTCACCCAACCTAGTTTAGTACATCTGACAAGCCACAAAGTGAATTTTAGGACAAATAAGCTTAAGTCACACATAATATCCCTGTTTCTAACACAAATGATATCGTATCATTTCAGCCTTGTTCAAAAGGGTCTACTTAAGCTAAGGTTAACTGTTATTTGAAAAGGTCAAGTGAAAATGCCTTGCTGAATTTGTCCCATTGACATGGTTGTTAATGCTTGCTTAATTAAAATACACAACCATAGTGCGAACAAGATTACTTCTAAACATCCCTGCAGGGAAATTAAGACTTCATTAAAATGACCTAATGCATGTTTGTTGTATGTACTTAAAATGCTCAGAATCTATTTTTGGCCTTAAGCATCCCACATAAAATATCATTGAAATAATAATACAGTAATTTACTGCAGTGCCAATATAGTACTGGTTTCATGAAAGTGAACTAAATTATTCATAAAATTAGCAATTTGGTTATGTTATGTAGATAATTCAGTTTAATATAGTTTGTACCTGACAAATTGTTCATTAGTTCGTGAACTTTAGAAAATGTTCTCGTCAGTCTTAGCTTCCACCATATGAGCAATGCTACTGGAATATACTGTATAACTGTAAACAGAGTAATCAAAGGAAGTTTCTTCCGATGGGTCATTAACATGGCACTGTCACCATCTGAGGTCTGAGGATTTACAAAGACCCTCGATGGTGATATTGCCACTGGTCGGGTGAGATAAGAAAAGGTAAGTTCTACTTACAACTTACTGAACCTGTCCCTCGCAGGTGCTGCCATCTTCTCCCGTCGGATCCACTTCCGTTTGAATGAGCAAGAGTACAGCATTGAGGTCCATGAAGGATTCTGCGAGACCAAGAAACTACTCTAGAATGTTTGCATCCAAGATATCTAACCCATTAAAACGGCCTAGTTTGTAATTTGAATTTGGATGTGGCTAACTTTCCTCAAAATAACAAGTATCCTGCAGATCAATCTGTCAAAAGTCATTGTTGACATTATTAACCACCTTGATGTAATTTTGGACACTCTAATTTGTATTCTTCTAATTTATATTCTGTCCTTATCACCATCTTTCTTTTAGATTACTTATTCCAATCCTAGTATTAAAAACACCCCAGCAGTCTGGATTTTCAAAGTATTCCATATAGGATTAGAAGAATGCCTAATTCCTAAAATGTTGGTATGTAAACCACTTTTCTAGTTGGTAAGATTGTTTGAGCTGTCCCTCTTTGCCTTTTGTTCACATTATTCTGCATTTATTTGTTAAATTACATAAATGTTTTTCAGAATATGTTTTTCAAACATGATTCAAAATAAATGTAAAAAATAAATAAAAATTAAAAATTATCAAAAGACTACTGACCATTAATTTGTGTTTGGAATTGTAATGTTATTTACCTCTATATAAGAATCCACACAACAATACATGTATCAAGACATTCACGAAAATCCCTCAAGGTCAAGCAGACTTTGAACGTATCTCAGCTTCAATGAAACAATTTCAATTCATTCACATTCTCAATTGAGAAGTCTTTCAAGCATAAACCATCAACTTATTTGTCAGTTCAGTTCTCAAATAGTCTTCTTTCATTTCCCTTTATCCTTTTTTTACATCATACGTTGAGCTTGATTGTCTCTGTTTTACATATACAATTGTTTTTAAATCAATGAGAGTATATACTTATTTCAAGCACGGTTCTTAGAAATGACTTTGCATTATACGTATTAATGAATCTTGACACAAGATATATACCATTTTGAGGGAAGTAAAGTCTTGGCAATATTTAAATAAGCCTACTTATAAATGAAAATATTAAATGTCCTTCAGTGCAATTTTCCAGTTATTTACATAGTAAGTATTAAATTTAGTAACATAGTAGGCACTAGGGATTCGACAAACAATAATGTTCTTGTGGTATAATGTGATGATTAATGGATCCACATTTCCCTGCTTTATAAATCACTCTTATTTTCTATAAACCTTATTTTTTTCATTTTAATTAAATGTAAAAAAAAGTTTTAACATTAATGATGCACAATAACTGTAATTTATTGTTGTAATGTTTTTAGTTGTTATCAAAAATGTAAAGTCGGTTAGCAAAGATACTGTTAAAATCCAAAGAATGTGCTGAAAATGTAGTTATTTAAAATTAAAAAAAATGTGACTTAATTAAGCAGATGTAAATAGACATTAAAGAAGGGATACCAAAGACTAGATTTGGCCTATTTATGTTTATCTCATTTTGTGATAGATAGATAGATAGATAGATAGATAGATAGATAGATCGATCATTGTAAGTCTAGCAATTTTAAGTCTAGAGGGTTTATTGACCACTTAGCAGGGACGACTAGTAGGCAGGTGGAAATTATGAGCCCTGCATATATATATTTGAAAGTGCCCAATTATGCATAAGACATAATTGGACACTTGTTGATTTTTGCAGTAAATTAGACATTGGACCTGTGTATGGTGAGATATTTTGGTTCTGATGAGCATTTTTTCCAAATATATAAAAAAAGACATTTGGTACGATGTCATATTGCCAAGGCCCAAAGTCGATTTGGGAACAAAATCCACCGAATTAACAACAAAAAAAGGTGTTACAATGGGCCTGTTAGTGTACTGCAAAAGATATACATATTATGTATATAGTTTGCAGTACACAGTTAGAAGCATTTCCCCACCATTTGGTATGCAGGTCAACTGAAAAAAAAGTTACAGAGGGAACAGAGGGAAAACAGGAGGAGCAATAAAAACTAAAGTAAAAAATTAAAATAATAATAAAATATATATATAAAAACTGTTAATATATAAATATGGATTTTTCAATGTTTCCCTATATTACTCACTTCTCACTTGATCTTGTAATTAAATCAACAACAAAAAAATTATCTGTGCTAGTTGTTTCGGCAACTCATATCTTAAGTTACCCATTGCAATTCCAGGTTAGCAACCAAGTTATATAAGTGGGAAGTGTTACATAGTATACATAGTTACATAGCTGAAAAGAGACTTGCGCCCATCAAGTTCAGCCATCCTCACATATGTTTTTGCTGTTGATCCAAAAGAAGGCAAAAAACCTAGCCTCAAGCGCTTCCAATTTTGCAACAAACTAGGAAAAAATTCCTTCTTGACCCCAAAATAGCAGTCAGATGTCTCCTTGGATCAAGCAGCTATTACCCAACTAATTGGGACATAACTGGACTGCAAACTAAATATAGAAAATAGTATATCAATGTACGAGACACTGTGATGCATTTTCATATTTCATGTCAGCATATAAATGCTAAAGATAATGTTGAAATATGATTTTATAAAAAATTGAGTTTTTTTATTAAAGGGCATTTAGAGAAACAGAGAATTTTATAATTTCAATAGAACTTATAGCAGAAATATTGTGCATACTTTTATTGTTTTTTTAAATTGTTTTTTAAATTTAAATGTTTATGTTTTTTTTTAAACAATTCTTTATTGAAATGTCAATATTTCTTTACTGTTTAAAGCAACATATGGTACATCCCTCCACTACCTGTTCATTTGTGTCTGTCTATTTTTCTATCTATCTTAACTTTAAATAATATTTCTATCTAATATAACAAAAAAATTTAACACATTCTCTATTACAAAACAGTTATTTTTTTCTGGATTACTCAACTGTCATAAATTATAGACCATGCACTATATAATAGTAACATTTCTACATCTTAGAACAGTCTCCCCAGCACTGGTTCTTCTTTGGCTGTGTTATGCCAAGTCATTCTAAGGACCAGTTATATACACACTAGAATTATTCTAGCTGTTTCTTCTTTGGTAGGGCACTAACCTACGGTTTGTGTGATGGATCCCTTACATATTGTGAGGGAAAGGCATTGAAAGGACACTGTAGACACTAAACCTGCTTTATCTCATTGAAGTAGTTATAGTGTCTTTCCATTCAGTGTTAAACAATTTTTAATGTTTTCATTCTAGAGTCCCAATCCCCCCATGCGGCAGAGAGCATTCCCTTGGATAAAAATAGCTGTTTTGTAGCCTATCATTGTGCTCATTGCTAGTATGAATTGGTATGGCTAGAAGGAAGTGTGCAACCTCTGCATTTGCCATACCTCCATTGGGGACTGGGAAGCAGGCAGTCATGAACCCTTATTCAATGTTAAGCTGGCTAAATATAGTTTAACACTGAATGGAGGGACAACACCAGGGAACTCCAAGCGCCAAATCCAATTCATGTGACTTGCACAACTTTTCTAAACACTTCCTAAAAAGAACTCTAGATGTTTTAGGTTCCTTTATTGCACAGTCTGTTAAATCTTAAATGTATTTTCTTCTGCTTTGTCAATAGCCTACTGAAACCTGCAGAATCCCCCTGTGTGTGGCTAATGTTCAATTTAGCAGAGCAAGAGATAAAAATCTCTAAAGCAATTTAACATCTGATTGAAAATGAAACTGTTTTCTTTTCATGAAGACTGTGTGAGTCACAGTCAGGGAAGGTATAGCTAAGGCTGTTTTAAATAGAAACAAAAGTGAATTAACTCCTAAATGCCTATAATATCCCTTAAAGCATCTTACTTAAGAGAACAGTCTAATTAGTAATTTAGTCAAAATAATTCTTGCTTTTTATATAATGAACACGGATATGTTTTATCTTCTTTTTTAATCACTCCACAGCATACAAATATATTTTATTAAACATTTTCAATATTTGCTATATAATTGTCAAATATTTGATATTTGCTGTCTCAAACACAAAATGTTCTTTGAATAGCAGAGTGCAACAGTCAGAAAATGGCATGTGCCAGTCTAGATTGTCTTTAAAAAATTAATAAGGAGTACAGACTCCTTCACTGTGTATCTATCAAAAATCCATCAAACCTTTCATCTGTTGTAGGGGTATACAGTATTTTCACTTGTCAGGTTAAACAAGCGACACATTGTCTCAATGTTAATGATGTCTTGGCACATCAAATAAACACATTGCTTGGCTTTTCAAAATCCCTATCAACACTAGTTCCCGTTTAGTTTTTTCTTCCAAGATGCCTATCATTTTGTCAATTCTATATCAAATGTGATGTGGGTTAGTGATACTGCCACTACTGATTGCATGTAACCTCCTTTAAGTCAGAGTGAAGTGAAGTCTACATTAAAGTACATTTTTCAAAATAGCAAACTACTTGAAGAAAAATAACTAAAAAAATTAATGAGTGGGATACATAAGTAGTGTTGTTTTACTGTGATATTTATTTATTTATTTTTAAAATATTTTACCAGGAAAGATACATTGAGATTTCTCTCGTTTTCAAGTATGTCCTGGTAATATCCAGGGGATAATAAACTATTAAAATATAAACAAATGTTATTCATGTCTAGTCATGATTTCTAATCTAAATCTAATTTGAACATTCTACACAGTGTCTACCCCTAATCAATACGAAAATTTAAATTAAATGCTCCTAACCAAATTCATTTTTTTTTCTCAAGATACCCATTTTTCTCATGATACAGCATTTTTTGGAATTAGAGAATTTGTCACATTTTAACTAACATATAAGTTGTATTATTATCTGTATAGGTGTTATCTTGAAAAGACCAAAAAACTAAGGCCAATCCCTTTTTAGAAGACTACAGAGAGGTCAGATACAGTATTTAGTCTATCACGCTAGAAAGGTCCTCATTCAACTATCAGCTATTTTTTTTTTTAAAGTGTCATCATTCTTCACCTATTCTTAATAAGGGGATTATTTATTGGAATCAATATGGCCAGTCTACTTAAAGTGTCCAATAATTCAAATATCAGAAGGTTATTCTATGTTATGAACATATTTATGAAAACGGAGGGGGATTATTAAAATTTGTCAAATCTTACACCTGTACTGGACAATGTGTGCAATTGCCATGCTATTATTACTCCTACTCTAATTAGAGAGAACAGGAACTCTGGTACAAGTGATGTTTTTGGTATCTTTGGATTGAATACAACATTTATTTTCTATCCATTTCCACTACTCTCTGTTGTTGGTCCTTTTTAGATATATTGTGGCTAACCTAATGCATTTATTATGTAAAAATTATGTAATAATGTTGGCTGGATGAACGCAACCATATGCCAACAATAGTATTAAGATCTGTTGGTTTGATGTGTAAAACAATTCAAAGCTATGTCCCATACGTTAAATACTAAGATGCAAAAAAAATCACTGTATTGCATATGGAATTTGAATTTACTCCTGCATATTTTCTGTTAGAAATTTTCTGTTTTTTTTTCTTTTTCTATATCTATCAACTAACCCTTGATTTTATTGTTCCACTATATAAAATTTAGAGCCTGATTATATGTTTCTATACATGACTGAGGCTTTCAGTTCTGACTGTTACTTTCAATAAAATATTCTTAACATGCATTTGTTTGAGCAACCAATCCAATTTCTCTTTTGCTTTTTTTAAGGGAGATGTTTGGTTACCACTGGATCAGGTCTGGCAGTGCAGGAGGGACCTATTTTGGAATAACTGATTTGCAGAAATGCAATCTATAATCTATATGTTTATTGTGACGTCAACAAACATAATCACATTCTGATGGCATATTTGGGAGATCTGAATTCCCCAAAACATCAGCAATTTCCTTATATGCTTCATATGGAAATATATATAGCATTTTACTAAGAGTTAAACCAGAGAAATTAAAAAGTATATTAATTAATGAGTCAGTTAGGCAAAACATATGTTTGGTGGGCTCAATACACAAAAATAGGATAAGCGTTAGAAATGTCAGCTTAGAATATAAAGGTGCAGGCTGCAAACACTGAGTATTATAGAAGACTAACCTCATTTATAGAAGAGAAACAGAAAAATATTAAACACAATGCAGGTTGCCCTAAAATAGAAATACTAAAGTCCAAATAGTCCAATATATTCTTCAGATATTCTTAATTGATAACTTGCTTTTAGATATATAAAATAAAACAGAAAATAACAGGTGATAGTGCAGATTGTTTGGTGCTTGCTTGGAGACACACAACAGAGATATAGGGCCAGCACTTACATTTAGTTGAGCTATAGCCCAGCTCTAGATAAAACAGCATACAGTGGAACATTCTCCACCGATGGATATGTAGCTCTCACCTGAGGCAACTTACAATGCATTGTGTAAGTAATTGGGGCCTCTGCTACTTACACGATTGTTGATCTCAGCCAGGGAAGAAACAGAAATGCCAATACACCTAAAACCCAACAAGTAGTACATTTTAAGTAATTGATAGTCTAAAAAGTTAAGATAAGACTCTAACATTAGGAACACATGTTTGTATTCCAAACATTAGAGTGTTTTTTTTTTACTTTTTTGAGAGATTGTTATGTTCTTTATTTATTAAGCATATTCTTCTGCATATTCGCACTTATATAGTTTTTATGCCCTTTACATTTCCCCTCGGAAAATTATGTTTCCACAATACTCTCAGAATACAGTGAAGACTATGCAGATCCAGTGATAAATATAAACAATAAGAAAGTGATCCGTAGAATGTGTACACATTATTTGGAATGCATTCAAAACCGTATAAGGAAAGTTAATTAGTTTACTCTTTGTTTGTAGGCTCTCATCCTTTGCTTTGCTATCACGTCCCTATGAGGTCACCTTCCTCTGTGCCTTGATGTATAAATAGAGCTTTTGAAGACCCAAACACTGTGAGGTATGATAGACTGTCACCGTAACTTAGGTAGGTAGGTAGGTAGGTACCGTAACTTGGAGGTAGGGCTAGACTGGTAAAATCATCTTAGTTTTCTCTAGACAACATTTTCAAAGAATCTCACTAAGAGCAAACAGAAAGTGAATTAATTGCATAGAATATATCACCGTTATCATTTAAGTGCTTGTCTCACTTTTCTTGGATGATGTAATCAAAATACAACTCCGTAGAAAGCATCTCCCATAATATACATTAATAGACAAATGTATGACAAATGTGTGCTGAAATGATCACATTATTATGGCTCCAAATGTATAAAGCAAAACAGAAATAGAAAGTAATGCCCAGAATATACATTTGCTCATAACGATGATACTGAAACTATCAAAATGATTCTGATATAGAATTGTTCTTCTTTGGTTTAAAGATTTTGCCTTTGAAATAAAAGCATCCATAGGAATTGTTAGAACAAGACTTGCCTAACACTAAGATATTTAGCTTAAGGGGAGCTTATATTTTGGGGTTATTCGGTGATACCAAATGTTCTTTAATGCTTTCAAAACAAAGGTTAAAACAATACAACATGTCTCACCAACTGGGTGAACTGTGTTGTGTTGTTTTAACCTTTGTTTTGAAAGCATTAAAGTATATTTGACATTCACTACTAGTTTATTTATTTATTTATTTATTAAAAATTCGTAAGAAACGCAGTCTTATTACCCATAGGGTCTCGATGCGCATACCAGCAATAAAACAGACAAAACAATATCCAGCAAACAACAGCATTATAATCACATGCATTTGAACCAGGTTAAAAGATTCATGTCATCCCATATGCCTGAGCAAATAAAACTGTTTTTAAGCTCCGGCGAAACTTCAGTAGATCATTCTCAAGTCTTAATGTCAGAGACAGGGAGTTCCAAAATTGCGCTCCCTGAACATCACTCGTTCTCCCTCCGCACTTTTTCTTTTTAAAATTTGGAATCTTCAATAAGGCTAAATCAGCCGATCTCAAGGATCGACTGGGAGTATAGCGTGTGAATTTATCCTTCAGATAGTCTGGTCCCATACCATGGACTGCCTTATATACCAAACAACCATTTTTAAACAGAACCCGTTCACGAACGGGCAACCAGTGCAAGGCTCTTAATGATGGAGTGATATGGTCATTACGGGCCACACCCGTAAGTAGCCTTGCAGCTGCGTTCTGTATCAACTGTAGCTTGTGTATGATGTTCTGAGGCAGTCCAATGTACAGAGCATTGCAGTAGTCCAATCGGCTACTGATGATGGCGTTGACCACCGAGATTTGATCGGAGGGGGCAATGAATCTGAAAATAGACCTCAGAAGCTTCAGGTGGTAGTGGCAAGAGCTTACCACCTGATTAATCTGAGGCTTCAGTGTCAACCTGGAATCGAGAATGACTCCCAGATCTCTGACCTTAGTGGCAGGACTCGGAGATGGAGAAAACGAGTCCGGCCATGAGGGAAAGATACTATTCACCTCCTGGTTACTGAAGATGATGCATTCAGTTTTGGAGCCATTAAGTTTTAAATAATTGGCTCCCATCCACGACTGGATATCCTGTAGGCATGAAGAAAGATTGATTTGATCCTCCTTTTTCTTGGCCAGGCGAAAGTACAACTGGGTATCGTCGGCATAGATATGATAGGGAAGCATGTGGCGGCGGATGATATGGGTCAGTGGCCTCATATAGATGTTAAACAGGATTGGAGATAAAGCCGAACCCTGGGGGACTCCACACGTCAGGGAGATGTGAGAGGAGTAAAATGTCCCCAATTTTACCCTTTGAACCCTGTCGTGGAGAAACGAGGTCACCCAAGCTAGCGCCCTGTCATCCACACCAGCCACAGTAAGTAGCCTCTCTGTCAATCTATCATGATCGATGGTATCGAAGGCCGCCGATAAATCCAGGAGTACCAGGGCAATTTCCTCCCCTCTGTCCAAAGCCCACAGGAGATCGTCGTGGACTTTAACCAGGGCAGTTTCTGTCCCTCTACCAGGTCGAAATCCCGATTGGAAGTCATCCAGAATGTGATTAGATTCCAGGTGAGGCTGAATTTGCCATACCGCCGCTCTCTCGATGATCTTGGCCAAAAAAGGCAAGGTGGAAATAGGTCGATTGTTGCTCAACTCGGAGCGTGGCACCGTTGGTGTCTTCAGCAGAGGGATAACCACAGCCTGCTTCAGAATGCCAGGAACAACTCCGGTGGCAAATGACATACTAACAATGTCTGCAATATAGGGGGCCAAAGCATCAGCGGCATCCTTCACCAGCTGAGCAGTGCAGGGATCCAGCGATGAGGACGATGCCCTGAGAGACTTGAGGATGAACAGAATCTCAGATGAACTAACGGGTTTAAAATTCGAGAACATCGAGCCATCATAGGGTGTAAAAGTTTCTGCATCAGGTTCCACCACTATGTTGCTCCTGATTAGATCAATTTTTATTTTCAGAAATAAAATGGGGTACAGAAAGAAAAAGGGCTTGGGGGATCACATTTTCATATAACATGCAGTTTCGTCTTTGTAGTTAGTAGGTTATGTCTCTGGCGGTTTTACTGTAGTATCCTAACGTTAGGGATTAGGAGTGTGATGTTGGGAACCTTTCAAGTCACTATATTTGTAGGCTTTTATATTGGTTACATACATCATTGTAAGGTTCTATATATCACATTAAAGCTCTCGTTCTACTTCCTACACTAGTTGAGCGCTAACTCCTCATTTTCACGTGGGTTGTGTTGTAAATTCAGGTATTGAGATCCTCCAACTGGGAGATAACAAGGGAAAAGGCGAGGGAAAAAAGGGGGGGGGGAGGTGTGTATCATATTATGATGTAGCGCGTGGCTTCATGTTGCAGTGGTGAGTGGTAAGAATTGCTGAGTTTGTGTCCGCCTCGGAAACTCATCGGTTCATTGCAGGATTGGTGCGGGGGTGCGGATTCTAGAGCTCGTCGCGTAAGGCGGTGGAGCTCGGTCAGGTATGGAAACACTGAGGAATTAGTAAGTTTGAATTCATCCTGTAGGTCTGGGAAGGGTTTAATGAGGCCTCCTTGCAGGACTTGTTCTATGTGGGTAATTCCCAGTTTGACCCAAGAGCGTAGTGAGAGCCAAGGTGATATTGCTTTTAGTGCTGTTAATGGCATGCGAGGGTGAAATTTGTGAGTGTCGTAGTGTTTTTGACGTAGCTTGTCCCAGTGATATATGGTCAGTATAGTGGTCGGTAAAAGGGATTTGTCTTTGGGCCGATACGTCGCGGGGGTCCACAAGAGATCGATCAAGGGTGTCTTGCCAGCGTGGGCGGCTTCCATGTCCACCCACTGGTACACTCCTTTGTGGGTGTGCAGTTTCACAGCTGCCTCTAGAATAGCTGCTTTGTAGTAGGCGTGTACATCTGGTAAACCAACTCCCCCTTTCGCTGTACTTTGTTGTAGGGTGCGGTGTGACAGTCTGGGTCTGCAGGAGTCCCATACGTATAGGGATATTGTCTGTTGGAGTGTTTTAAAAAAGGAGGGCGGGACTTGTATGTGTAGTAGGCGGAATATGTACAGTATCTTCGGGATTAGGACCATTTTGATGGTGTTGATTCTGCCCAGCCAGGACAGTTTCACCGATTTCCATCTATTACATTCCGATTTGCACATCGTGAGTAGCGGTTTGTAATTATAGTGAAATATGTGTTCCACTGTAGGCACTATCTTAACCCCTAAGTATGTGATGTGGTCCGTCCTCCAGTCAAACTTATACGTCTTAAAAAGCTCAGTGGTCGCGGCTCGCGGTAGGCCTACCGGTAGGGCATGGGTTTTGGCTTGATTTAATTTATAGTACGATAGTTTACCATATGTATCTAGAAGTCGTAATAGAGTGGGTAGAGATGTTGCTACGTCACGTAGCGTCAGGAAGATATCGTCTGCGAACATGGATAGTTTATATTCGCATGGGCCTATTGACATACCTTTGATATTAGGGTGGTGTCTAATGTTGTATGCCAGCGGCTCTAAGCAGAGGACAAACAGCAGTGGTGAGAGGGGGCAGCCCTGCCTAGTGCCGTTTGAAATTGTAAATGGGGTGGATAGGAAGCCCGCATTACTCACTTGTGCTGAGGGGGCGTTATATAAGGCCATGATTCCGGAGAGGATTGGTGGGGTAAAGCCGAATGTTTGTAGGACTTTTCACATATAGTCCCAGTTTAGTCTGTCGAAGGCCTTCTCCGCGTCTAGCACTAGGAGGAGGCCTTCTCCTTGGTTGGCATGGGCGTGTGCTAAAATATTGAGGATTTTCCTGGTATTATCTGAGCCTTGTCTCGTTTTCACGAAGCCAGATTGGTCGTTGTGCGTGAGTTTTGGGAGAATGTTGGATAGGCAATTTGCTAGGAGTTTGGCGTAAAGTTTAACATCTCCGTTTAGCAAGGAGATGGGCCTAAAGTTGGGGCATTGCGTATGTGATTTCCCTGGCTTCGGGAGGGTGGAAATGTGAGCTCTCAACATCTCAGGGGGTAGGGAGCCTTTTTCAAAGCAGTGGTTAAATAGCGTAAGTATGTGAGGCGATAGAGTGGATGCAAATGTTTGATAGTAGAGATTGGTGTAGCCATCGGGGCCGGGTGATTTGTGTTTAGGCAGTTGCGCAATCGTTTTTGTTATTTCCTCTATCGTGAATGGTGCAGATAGGGAGGCTATATCATCCGGTGTCAGTTTGGGGAGGTTCGCCTCGGACAAGAAATCAGTGACAGCAGATGCGTGGGGTGGTGTAGTGTCAGGGTCGTCTTTAAAGTTGTAGAGCGCTCCATAGTATGAAGCGAACGCGTCCACTATGTCTTGTGGGTTCGTGAGTTTCCTTTTCGATTCGTCGGTTATGTAGGCTATTCTGGAGTTGGCGGTGCGCGCTTTGAGTCGCGTTGCCAGTAGCGCCCCTGCTTTATTACCTTGCTGAAAGAAGTTGTATTTGAAGCGTTTGAGCATATGGGTTGTTTTCTTTAGTTCTATTTCTCTGAGTTGCGACTGTAATGTTAAGAGTCGGTGTTGTGTAGTTTGCGTAGGCGTTGTATTGTTGTTGTGTGTAAGGTTTGTTATCTCAGAGATTAATGCATTGTAGTCTTTAAGTCTTTGTTTTTTGGCGTAGCTGCCCGCCCTAATTAAGTGTCCACGTATGACTGCTTTGTGTGCTTGCCATAATGTGGTTATGTCTATATCCGGGGTTGAATTTGTGTGGAAGTAGGAGATGATATCTGCTCTCAATTGTTCTGTGAGTGTCGGGTCTAGGAGTAGGGAGTCATTAAATCTCCAGGATCCTTTGCCTGAGGTAGGGAACTGTTCTGTGATGGATAGCATTATAGGGGCATGGTCTGACCACGTTATCAAGCCTATGTGGGTTGTTATAACTTTATGTATTGTTGTGGAGGGTATGAGGAACCAATCTATCCTCGTGTAGGTGTTGTGTGCTGAAGAGTGAAATGTGTAGTCCCGTTCCAGAGGGTGGAGGATTCTCCACGGGTCGAGGAAGTTATTGTTTAGGATTTGGTGACAATGTGAGGAGGTGGCCCTATTAAGTTTGCGAGTGGATGTTGCAGTAAGTTTATGTGTTGAGGTGGTGTCTAGTGTGCTGTCCATATTGAAGTTAGTGTCTCCACCGATAATGAGTTCCCCGTATCTATACAGGTTTCCCAGGGCGAACACTGTGTCCAGGAATTCTGTCTGGTTCGTGTGCGGGCCGTATATGTTGAGAAACGTGTAAGGCTCATTGTTAATGAGGCACTGGAGCAAGAGATATCGTCCCTGTTTGTCACCTATTTTTTTGATTAAGGAGAATGCTACCGATTTCCCTATCAGTATAGACACTCCTCTCTTTTTTGTCTTAAAGCACGAGTGATAGTCGTGGGGGAATAGTTTGGAACTAAATTTGGGGCGATGACCCAACTTGAAGTGTGTCTCCTGGAAGAACACTACGTGGGCGTTGTGTTTTTTTGCCTCTTCTAGTGCTAGTCATCGTTTGTGCGGCGAATTTAAACCTTTGACATTTAATGACAATATGTTGAGCATCATTTGCACGTGTAGTAGTGGCCAGCTGTGTGTAATTCTATACGGGACGAGTGTCCTTCACGTCGTGAAGGGGCATCAGTGGCATTATGGTTGTGTTTTGACTCTTGTTGCGTGGGTATCATTGATCCCGCATTGTTTGGGGTGCAAGGATAATACAGTGGGGTGGTTAATCTCTTGGTTGTCGGGGAAATTCCACTGGTAAGTCTTGGGTGTGCCTAGAGATTCTCATTATGCAGTCTTTAGTAGTGAAGTAGTGGAGTTTAGCAATCGTGTCTCTCTGGGTTGTCGCGGGTAGGGATTTCGGCTTTGGCAGCCTATATATGCGATCAATGAGAAAGTCTTGTGGAGTGAGGTCCGGGACTAAGTGCTGGAATAGACCCCTGGCATAGGCCTGGAGGTCCTGAGGTAAAACTTCCTCTGGGATGCCGCGGAGGCGGATATTGCTGCGCCTATCTCGGTCCTCGTGGTCCGTTACTTTCGCTGTCAGTCGGTCTAGTTGCTCTTTCATTTCAGTGTAGGCATCTGCTAGAGTATTATGTGCCGAGATTATTTCATCAGATTTATCTTCCAAGCGTGAAGTCCTGTCCCCTAATGCCTGGATGTCCGCTCTGATTTCCCTCGCCATTTTGGACATGTCCGCCTGTAGCGAAGCTTGCAGAGTTTGGAGCATCTTGTGTATGGAAAGATCTGTGGCTGGGGCTGCGGCCGGTTCTGAGGCCGAGGTGAGGTCGCTGCTGTCAGAGTATGCCGCCGGGGATCTCGGCGGCTCAGTGCCATCTTGGCTTCGTAGGTGCGTCGAGGAAAGCTCCTGGACATGCAGCAAGGTTTGTTTGGGCTCGGATTTTTTGGCAGATTTCGATGCCATGGCTGTGGGGTTGCCTTTGTAGATTCCTGCATGGGTTAAAAGGCAGACAATGCTAGGATATTCGCTGTGGAGGGTCGGTTCCCGGAGGAGCTAACAGCTCATGCGACCGTTCAGTTGAGCTGTCAGGCCACGCCCTCCTATTGTTTATTTTTATATCCACATTGGATCCCTTTTTCTGAATGTTACATTTACATTTTAGTTATTTTGATTATGAAACCTCTAAGTTACATTTTATTATTATATGTTTACATACTTGGACAAACCAAGCCCATGCAAGGGTGACCACCCCATATTTATGCGCAGAACAACAGTCTTTTCAAAACTTTTATTGTATTTTTTGCTTTTATTTTAAAAGGAAACTACAGTGCTAGGAAATAAACTAATTTTCCTTGTACTTTAGCTTCACCCTGTGACAAGGCCTCCCCTGTGGGGCAAAGGATATTAAAAAACCCTTTTGTCACTTACCTGGATCCAGCACCGATGTCCCTCTGAGCTGGCTCAGGCCCCCAGTGGCTGCACTCACATTAGGATTTTCACATAGGAAAGCATTATTTAATGCATTCCTATGGGGTTTTGTACGATGCTAGACATCACCATGCTGTCACGGTTATCCCCATGCCATCCATTCGGCTAGGCATGGCCATCCCACAGGTGTCTTGCAGAGGATTTGATCCTGGGCCCTTCGGTATCCTATGCCTGTGTTTCTGCCTCTGAGCCACTGCTGAACTTGTTATATTAGTGCTCTAGCCCTGTTTACCTTGCCTTGTCTGCAGTACTAGGAACTTCTACTTTGGCTACTACCTGTCACTTTAAGTCCACCTGAGGCAACTTACAAATTAGATGCTCATTATCCAGGTATATTGCACTGCCTCTATCTGAGGGCAGTGTCAGTTAATTGTTTCCTGTTCCTGTTGCCTACTTCTCCCTGATTTCCAGACTGACTTGGCTTGTGACCCCTGTTTTTGGATATTTAGTTATTGTCTGTTCGCTGCCTGCCCTGACCTTTGCAACCGTGCCTGACTACTCTCCTGAATTTGCCCTTGTCTGTTTCTACGTACCCAGTTATTGTTCCTGCCAAGCCCCCGTGCACAGATTCACAACCCAGGTGGCTTCTTACCTGGTTACCGTGGGCTGTGATTATCTGCAATTGTGAGCAAACATTTCTGCACTTTGGACTACAACCAAGGTAAGCCCTTACACATTCATAGCATGAGGATGCCCAGCGTCAGTTCAGCGTCAAAAAGTCGCTGAACAGCCCGGAAGTCTCTCTAGTGGCTGTCCTGTAGACATCCACTAGAGGAGGAGATAACCCTAGCAGGTAATTATTGCAGTTTATCAAAAACTGCAATAATTACCTGGTCAGGGTTAAGGGAATTGGGGCAATGCACCAAGAAAACTTCAATAAGTGCTCTGGGTGTCTATAGTGTCCCTTTACATTTACAGGAGAAGTTAGAATTTACTATGTTATGAAAGTGAGTAGATTGCATGGAATTAAGGTTTTTTACATAAGGAAAGTGCATTATAATGAGTACTGACCTTATTCGGATATGACACTGTTCTTGAGGAAATGCATTTTTAAGCCGTGTCATTTTAGAAACAGACAGAAGATTTTTTAAAGTAAACATATTGCCAATGCAAGTTTGTTGATACTTTTACAGACTAACAATGATGTCTGAATGAACCAACTGTAACTATGGTGTGATCTGATTGTGTTAAATATTATGTCCCTTTGTGGGATAGCTTAGATTAATCTTGTCATGTCTTGCCACCTGTGAAAGACAAGCCTTAAAATCTGGCAGTTGGTGAGTGCTTAGGGAATAGTGATCTGATAAAAATTAATAGAGGAAAATGTGAGTTTAATAAGGAGACATGGTTCAATTAGAAAAGAGAATCTAAAATGACCGCTCACGCATCTGTTAGCTTCATCCTTGGACTTTTATTCACAATTTAATAACAAAAAGTGAAGGAAATACATAATACCTATTGTATATTTTTACCATTTTAATTTATAAAACAGTGACTTACAATACAAAAACAATAATGAGTGATAGCTATGTTATATCCAAATAGGAATTCTTTTTACATTAACCTAAGTTAAACAGTAAGTCGGCAATAAATTGATCAATAGTAGCTCAATATGCGTAACATTCAAGGACAAATGGATATGTAGTTTTTTCACTAGGCATTTATTTATATATATAATGTGTGTGTGTGTGTATATATCGTCTAAGTACTTTTATATACATTTATATTAACCCCTTAAGGACCGGACTTTTTTTGCGATGTTGTACATTTGCGACCAGGCATCTTTTTGACACTTTTGTGGTGGTTGTGTTTAGCTGTAATTTTCCGCTCTCTCATTTACTGTTCCCATACAAATTATATATTGTTTTTTTCAGGACAAAAGGGGCTTTCTTTACATACCATTATTTATATAATCTCATGTAATTTAATTTTTAAAAAATGAAAAAATATGATGAAAAATTGAAAAAAATACATGTTTTTTGACTTTTATGTAAAAAATCTTTTACTCATCTACAAAAGCGAATGAAAAAAACTGCTAAATAGATTCAAAATGTTGTCCTGAGTTTAAAAATACCCAGTGTTTACATGCTTTTTGCTATTTTTTTGCATGTTATAGGGCTATAGGTACAAGTAGCATATTGAGGTTTCAAAACCTATATTTTTAAAATGTATCAATAGTGACATTGTAACACTATTATCTGTCATAAATCGCTAAATAACACCCCACATGTACATATTTTTTTTAAAGTAGACAACCCAGGGTATTCAATATGGGGTATGTCCAGACTTTTTTAGTAGCCACTTAGTCGCAAACACTGGCCAAAGGTAGCGTTCATATTTGTTTGTGTGTGAAAAAAGTAAAAAACTAAATTGAACGCTAATTTTGGCCAGTGTTTGTGACTAAGTGGTTACTAAAAAAGACTGGACATACCCCATTTGCAATACCTTGGGTTGTCTACTTTTGCAAATGGTATGCCATCATGGGGGTAATTCTCATTCCTGGGCTACCATACGCTCTCAAAGGCAACGTAACCAACCTGGCCATTTTCAATGTAAAAATATGACCCATATATTTGACCCTGTAACTTTCAAAAACGCTATAAAACCTGTACATGGGGGGTACTGTTATACTCAGGAGACTTTGCTGAACACAAATATTAGTGTTTCAAAACTGGAAAATGTATCACAACAATTATATCATCAGTAAAAGTGCTGTTTGTGTGTGAAAAATGCAAAAAAAAGTCACTTTCACTGACAATATCATCGCTGTGATATGTTTTACTGTTTTGAATCACTAATATTTGTGTTCAGCGACGTCTCCCGAGTAAAACAGTACCCCCCATGTACAGGTTTTAGGGTGTCGTAGAACGTTACAGGGTAAAATACAGTGATAGCAAATTAAATTCTCTGTACTCTCGGCCTGGGTTGGCAGGCAGGTCCCTTAAATTGCAATCAATAAAATAACTTAATTATGTAAAAATATTACATAAATACGCACGTATAATTTAAATATATATGCATATTTATATATTTGAAGTCTACGTGTATATTTATATAATTATTTATGTAATTTTGTATATGGACATATGAATAGTTCGTATTCTTTTTATTTATTTAAATATACATAGATATATATACAATTTCATTCTAAGTGTATTTTGATATAAATATATATATATTAATATCAAAATACAGTTAGAATAAAATTTCGTATAGATATATAATTTTTTTTTTAATTTTTATTATTATTTTTAATTTTTTTAGTTTAATTTAAATTACTTATTATTTGTAGTTTATAATAATATATACACAATATATATAGTTATTATATATATTATATATATACACGTGTGTAATTTAATTATAAGTGTATTTTTATATTAATATATGTACATATTAATATAAAAATACACTTAGTATGACATTATATATATGATATTTAGACGTATATTATATATATATAATATACGTCTATATATCATATATATATACACACATATATAATTATAATTTTTATTTATTAACTTTAAACTTTATTTTTTTTATGATTTTACACTAAGCAGGGAGACTGCCTGTCAGCACAGACAGTCCCCCTGCAGGCAGAGACATGGACACCTATTGTGACCATGTGGTCGCCCTGTTGAGCGATCACATGGCCACAGGGGTCCTAATCCGCCATGGGGAGACTGTCTGGGCTGCAGGCAGTCTCCCCACAACGGGAGCACCGCCGATCGCCGCCGGGGGAACGACGGCGATCGGGTAAGTACATTGGACCGTTAGGACGGTTCAGGACCGTCCTCGGTCGGCAATGCAAAAATGCCGATGACGGTCCTGAACCGTCCTCGGTCCTTAAGGGGTTAATATTCAAATACACTTAGAATAGGATTAATTATATATATATATATATATTTCAAATGTAATCAAAATAATCAATAAATACATTTTAAAAAATGATTTTTTTTTAAATAATAAAAGAATAAAATACATTTTACAAAAATTATATCAGTTTTAATTTGTTCTAACTGTATTTTGATATTAATATACATATATATATTAAATTCAAGATACATTTAGAATGACGTTATGAATATGTGTGTGTGTGTGTGTGTGTATGTATGTATGTATGTGTGTGTATATATATATATATATATATATATATATATATATATATATATAATAAAAAAAAAACTATTTTTTTACATAATCTATTTTATTTACAATCTGAGGGACCTGCCTACAACCCAGGCGAGAGAATTTGGCTCGCAAGCCCTATATTTAACCCTGTAACTTTCCAGGACACCATAAAACCTTTACATTGGGGGTATTGTTTTACTCGAGAGACATCGCTGAACACAAATATTAGCATTTAAAAACAGGAAAACATATCACAACTATGATATCGTCATTAAAATTGCTGTGATACGTTTTACCATTTTGAAACACTAAAATTTGTGTTCGGCGAAGTCTTCCAAGTATAACAGTACTGGGTTTATGGTGTTTTCAAAAGTTACTGAGTAAAATTTTAAGCATGAATTTTATTTTTTTCATGTTAACCCCTTAAGGACCAAACTTCTGGAATAAAAGGGAATCGTGACATGTCACGCATGTCATGTGTCCTTAAGGGGTTAAAATTTGCCCAATTCATTATGTTGCCTTTAAAGGCCGTATGGTAGCCCAGGAATGAGAATTACCCCCATGATAGCATACCATTTGCAATAGTAGACAAACCAAGGTATTCAAATGGGGTATGCCCAGTCTTTTTTTAATAGCCACTTAGTCACAAACACTGGCCAAAATTAGTGTTCAATTTAGTTTTTTGCATTTTTCACACACAAACAAATATGAACGCTAACTTTGACCAGTGTTTCTGACTAAGTGGCTACTACAAAAGACTGGACATAACCCATTTGTAATACCTTACATGGGGGTACTGTTATACTTGGGAGACTTCACTGAACACAAACATAAGTATTTCAAAATAGTAAAACATATTACAAGTGCAGTTTGTGTGTGAACAATGCAAAAAAACTTCACTTTTACTAAAAATATCATCCTGGTAATGCAATTTATCATTTTGAAACACTAATATTTGTGCTCCACGAAGTCCCCCGAGTAGAATAGTAACCCCCATGTGCAGGTTTTATGGAGTCTTGGAAAGTAACAGGGTTAAATATAGTGCTTGCAAATTAAATTCTCTGCACTTTCTGCCTTGGTTGTCAGACACGTCAATCACATTTTAATTAGTAAAATCACATAGTTATGTTAAAAGATTACTTAAATATACATGTAAAATTTTAATATATATATACATATATATGTATTTCAATTCTACGTGTATACTTATGTAATCATTATATATATTTATCATATATTTATATATCTTATGTATGCAACTTTGTAACACTACGTTTGACGTTACATATATACAAGGTGTGTGTGTGTGTGTGTATATATATATATATATATATATATATATATATATATCTCAAATACAGGGTGCGCTAAGTAGGACAATGAGAGATAATAAACAAAGATAATATAAAGAGTCTCTTAAAGTACAGCGAAGTGTATATTCTTCAGTTCTTGCTTTGAATCCTCAGTGGTAAATATGAAATACAAAAGCAAAAATAGAGACCAATAGTGCAAAACCGTTTTAGGAAAGCTGGATCACGAACAACATAGAAGTAGAGAAGTGGCAACTCACAATTTAAAGAGCTATGCCCAGCTCTAGGTAAAACAGCATACAGTGGTATTTAATACTCCCCACATGTAGGATATAACTAGACACTTGGAGGTGTATCCTCAAGACGTCTTACCGCATTCCAGATAAGCGGCAGCATATAAAATACATAAAAGGGAGAAAAACAGGCGACCTCTAGCGATACCATAAGGCACACCAGTTGTAGCAGACATAATCTTGATATGCCAATACTCAAACGCTAAACTGTCATTGCGTGCTTATATATGTTTAGACACTAGACACACAAGGTCACACTACTTGTTAACACTACCACATGACATGTTCTATTGAAGTCGGAGAAGCCTAATTACCAAAGCCCGCTCAACAGAATGAAGCCAGACCCCACTTACAATAAGGTTAGCATCTCATTACTAAACACCACATAGCTAGTATGCTCTTCGACCTTCAGAAGTACCATCTCTCATATCTCCTATTGTCCTTATAATTCTGATAAGTCTGTACTCACAAAATGAAAAATGCGCAAATGTATCAACCGCTGTCTAACTTGTTTATACCTTTATGTACGCTGTTGTGGCGTTTTGTCGATTTATTTGTACTCACCTGCGCAAAAAATAAAGAATTTAAAAAAGGGAGAAAAACACAATGGTGCAATAACGTAGGTTAACTGCAACTACAGACAACACTCAGGTCCTAAGAGTGCCAACTTACAATTGGGAGAGCTATAACCAGCTCTGAGAAAAACAGCATACAGTGGTATTTAAACTCCTCACATGTAGGATATCCTTCTAGCGATGCTTGCAGTGCCAGTCTTATGAAATAAAATCACAAGAGAGGGCCCATAGTGCTTACCATATAAAAAACAGCAGTAAAAGGTAAAATGAAACATGAAACATACAGTGTTCAGAGCAGCCACACTGCTCTATGAACCAGGCGTAGGTGGAATAATCCCCACCAGGGATTTATTTTGTAGTACTGGATCTTTAAAATGATCTTTAAAAATCAGCCAGGATAAAACAGCAACAAATAAAAGTAAGCGTGCAATATACTTTTTACAGGGAGCGCTGACTGTCCCAATGTCTCAAATGTTGGCAACTATGGCACTATATCAAGGGAAATGTTTGTTTTTTTAATAATCCCTGGTGGAAAATAATGAATCCTCCACCAGGGATTATTAAAAAAAAACACATTGTGTCGGGGGCAGGGCTTAACATGCGGCAGGGGTGGGGTCAAACTGCGGCGAGGGCAGGGTTAAATGTGCCCCCCTACTTTTGTCCCTGGCCCACCATGTGCCCCCCCTAAAAATAAATCCCAGAGATGCCACTGCCTCTTTGTCCATTTAAATGTTGGGTAGCATGATGGTGGTTGTAAAAGAGAGACTTTATTGTGCTGTGCATTGGGCTACTTTGTTTTTATTGTTTGACTTTACTGCTGGTGGAACCATAGCCGTCTTGCACAAGGGCTGTGCTAGTAGAATTGTACTTTTTGAATTTTGGCACGGCAGTGACCACACTCCGCAACCTTATGTTTAGAATATAGTCACATAGTTACATAGCTGAAAAGAGACTTGCGTCCATCAAGTTCAGCCTTCCTCACATTTGTTTTTTGCTGTTGATCCAAAAGAAGGCAAAAAAACCCAGTTTGAAGCACTTCTAATTTTGCAACAAGCTAGGAAAGAAATTCCTTCTTGATCCCAGAATGGCAGTCAGATTTATCCTTTGATCAAGCAGTTATTACCCTACATTGAAAGATTATATCCTTGAATATTCTGTTTTTGCAAGTATGCATCTAGTAGCTGTTTAAACATCCGTATGAACTCTGATAAAACCACTTCTTCAGGCAAAGAATTCCACATCCTTATTGTTCTAACAGTAAAAAAACCTTTCCTTTAGCTTAGACGAAATCTTCTTTCTTCCAGTCTAAACGCATGGCCTCGTATCCTATGTAAAGTCCGGTTTGTGAATAGATTTCCACACAATGGTTTGTATTGGCCCCAAATATATTTTTATAATGTTATCATATCCCCTCTCAGGCGACGTTTTTCTAAACTAAATAGATTTAAATTTGTTAACCTTTCTTCATAGCTGATATGTTCAATTCCTTTAATTAATTTTGTAGCCCGCCTCTGCACTTTTTCTAGTGCCATAATATCCTTCTTTAGAACAGGTGCCCAAAATTACAAAGCATAATCAATATGTGGTCTTACCAGTGATTTATAAAGTGACAAAATGATATTCTCATTCCGAGAAGAATGCCCTTTTTCATGCATGACAATACCTTACTGGCCTTAGCCACTGCTGATTGACATTGCACATTGTTGCATAGTTTGTTGTCTATAACAATTCCCAAGTCCTTTCCGTGTGTTGTTATCCCTAATTCGCTTCCATTAAGGGTATACGTTGCTTGTGTATTCTTTATGCCGAAATGCATAACTTTGCATTTTTCAACATTAAATTTCATCTGCCATTTGAGTGCCCAGTCCCCTAGTCTATCTAAATCCCTCTGCAGCAAAGTAATCTCTTGCTCACATTGTATTATTTTACAGAGTTTTGTGTCATCTGCAAACACTGAAACATGACTTTCAATACTTTTTTTCAAGATCATTTACAGGGAGTGCAGAATTATTAGGCAAATTAGTATTTTGACCACATCATCCTCTTTATGCATGTTGTCTTACTCCAAGCGGTATAGGCTCGAAAGCCTACTACCAATTAAGCATATTAGGTGATGTGCATCTCTGTAATGAGAAGGGGTGTGGTCTAATGACATCAACACCCTATATCAGGTGTGCATAATTATTAGGCAACTTCCTTTCCTTTGGCAAAATGGGTAAAAAGAAGGACTTGACAGGCTCAGAAAAGTAAAAAATAGTGAGATATCTTGCAGAGGGATGCAGCACTCTTAAAATTGCAAAGCTTCTGAAGCGTGATCATCGAACAATCAAGCGTTTCATTCAAAATAGTCAACAGGGTCGCAAGAAGCGTGTGGAAAAACCAAGGCGCAAAATAACTGCCCATGAACTGAGAAAAGTCAAGCGTGCAGCTGCCAAGATGCCACTTGCCTCCAGTTTGGCCATATTTCAGAGCTGCAACATCACTGGAGTGCCCAAAAGCACAAGGTGTGCAATACTCAGAGACATGGCCAAGGTAAGAAAGGCTGAAAGACGACCACCACTGAACAAGACACACAAGCTGAAATGTCAAGACTGGGCCAAGAAATATCTCAAGACTGATTTTTCTAAGGTTTTATGGACTGATGAAATGAGAGTGAGTCTTGATGGGTCAGATAGATGGGCCCGTGGCTGGATTGGTAAAGGGCAGAGAGCTCCACTCCAACTCAGATGCCAGCAAGGTGGAGGTGGAGTACTGGTTTGGGCTGGTATCATCAAAGATGAGCTTGTGGGGCCTTTTCGGGTTGAGGATGGAGTCAAGCTCAACTCCCAGTCCTACTGCCAGTTTCTGGAAGACACCTTCTTCAAGCAGTGGTACAGGAAGAAGTCTGCATCCTTCAAGAAAAACATGATTTTCATGCAGGACAATGCTCAATCACACGCGTCCAAGTACTCCACAGCGTGGCTGGCAAGAAAGGGTATAAAAGAAGAAAATCTAATGACATGGCCTCCTTGTTCACCTGATCTGAACCCCATTTAGAACCTGTGGTCCATCATCAAATGTGAGATTTACAAGGAGTGAAAACAGTACACCTCTCTGAACAGTGTCTGGGAGGCTGTGGTTGCTTCTGCACGCAATGTTGATGGTGAACAGATCAAAACACTGACAGAATCCATGGATGGCAGGCTTTTGAGTGTCCTTGCAAAGAAAGGTGGCTATATTGGTCACTGATTTGTTTTTGTTTTGTTTTTGAATGTCAGAAATGTATATTTGGGAATGTTGAGATGTTATATTGGTTTCACTGGTAAAAATAAATAATTGAAATGGGTATATATTTGTTTTTTGTTAAGTTGCCTAATAATTATGCACAGTAATAGTCACCTGCACACACAGATATCCCCCTAAAATAGCTAAAACTAAAAACAAACTAAAAACTACTTCCAAAAATATTCAGCTTTGATATTAATGAGTTTTTTGGGTTCATTGAGAACATGGTTGTTGTTCAATAATACAATTAATCCTCAAAAATACAACTTGCCTAATAATTCTGCACTCCCTGTATAAACATGTTAAATAGAAAGGGTCGCAGAACAGACCCCTGAGGGACACTACTTGCCACCTCTGTCCAGCTTGAAAATTTACCATTAATGACAACTAGAGATGTCCCGAATAGTTCGCTGGCGAATAGTTCCTGGCGAACATAGCTTGTTCGCCACGGCGGGCGAACATATGCGATGTTCGGTCCGCCCCCTATTCGTCATCATTGAGTAAACTTTGACCCTGTACCTCACAGTCAGCAGACACATTCCAGCCAATCAGCAGCAGACCCTCCCTCCCAGACCCTCCCACCTCCTGGACAGCATCTTTTAGATTCATTCGGAAGCTGCATTCTTAGTGAGAGGAGGGACATCGTAGCTGCTGCTGATTTAATAGGGAAATCGATAGCTAGGCTAGTGTATTCAGTGTCCACTACAGTCCTGAGGACTCATCTGATCTCTGCTGTAAGGACAGCACCCCAAAAAGCCCTTTTTAGGGCTAGAACATCAGTCTGCTTTTTTTTTCCTGTGTAATCTAATTGCAGTTGCCTGCCTGCCAGCGTGTGTGTCAGGCTCACAGCGTATACTGTGCCCACTTGCCCAGTGCCACCACTCAAATCTGGTGTCACAATAGCTTGCATTTAAAAAAAAAAACTTTTTTGACTGTAATATAATAGCAGTCAGTTTCCTTCACACGTGTGCGTTTCAGGGCCTGCCAGGGCACAGTGTCACACCAGTGCAACTCATATCTGGTGTAACAGTAGTGTACATTAAAAAAAAAACTAGAAATTTGACTGTGAAATAATAGCAGTCAGTTTCCTTCACATGTGTGCGTTTCAGGGCCTGCCAGGGCACAGTGTCACACCAGTGCAACTCATATCTGGTGTAACAGTAGTATACATTTAAAAAAAAAAAAACAGGGATAGGTCTCAGTCAGGCAGCATTACACACATGGACGTACGGTGTGATGATGATGATGTTGTCATCAGTGAGGACAAGGAATGGGACATGGCTAGCTTGGTATCCAACCTTGTGCAAATGGGGAGTTTGCTGTTGTGCAAATGGACTGTTTGCGGTTGTTTGCGGTGCGTTAAACAGGGAGTTTGGTCTGTCACTGTGAAGCGGGCATAACCCTTACACTACCTGATCGATACAACATCCTACCTGATGTTTTAAAGCACGTTATTCCAAACAATTTAGGAATGTTAGGTGATTTATGGATTAAAATCAGACTCTGCATCAACTATGTAATTTTCCATGGGAGTTTTGCCATGGATCCCCCTCCGGCATGCCACAGTCCAGGTGTTAGTCCCCTTGAAACAACTTTTCCATCACTTTTAAAATTCGCCTGCCTATTGAAGTCAATGGCGGTTCGCCCGGTTCGCCCGCGAACGGCGAACTTCTGCAAATGTTCGCGAACGGAAAATTTTATGTTCGCGACATCTCTAATGACAACTCTTTGTACTCTATTTTTAAGCCAATGTTCTACCCAAGAACAAGCGTTTTCATCTAGACCGATTTCCTTGAGTTTGAACACTAATCTATTGTGAGGAACTGTATCAAATGCCTGGGCAAAATCCAAATAGATCACATCCACTGCAACACCCCGATCTATACTTCTACTTACTTCTTCGTAGAACGCAATCAAGTAAGTTTAAACTAGTTTGTCATCTATTTTATATTGCTGTTGAATATATTGACTGTTGATAAAGAATAATAAATAATAATAATAATTGTATATTATTTGGCGTTTACTCAACCTTCATTCATATTTATGTCTTAGACAGATTAATCTACTGTATTTTTTTCAATTCTTATGATATGTAAAGTTACCACATTGTCTATTTATTCTTTCTACTAATTAATCTACTGTATTTTTTTTCAATTCTTATGATATGTAAAGTTACCACATTGTCTATTTATTTTTCTAAAAAAAAAAATAGTGTCTGCATATATATGGTTTTTTTTCTGTTTTTTTTTCTCAAGACAGAGGAATCCTCAGTTTTGTAACAGCTGAATTCTCTATTCTCTTCAAATCCTCTATCTTCCACCTTGAAAATATTCAACCTTTTCTAAGGCACTTGATCATGAGCTCATCACTCAGCATTTTTCGACTTGACTACTGCAACTCACTACTTATTCCCTTTCTAAATGCTCACGTTGCCTCTGTTGGTGCCAGGCTCATCTACCTCACTAATCACTGCTCCCACAGCTCATTCCTTTGCCAGTCATTAAATTGGCTTACAATACACGTCAAGATGCCATTCAAACTGCTAACATTAACCTACAAAGACTTCAATAACTCCACTCCTCAATGTATTTCCTCTATAATCAACAAATGCACCCCTTGAGCAGACTAGATGGGCCAAAAGTTTCTTATCTGTCGTCACATTCTGTTTCTATGTTTCTCTTTCATTCACTCTGCAAACAACCTACTTTGACATCTTGTACTGCTATCTCTCATCGGCAGGATTTTTTTAAAAGTCTGCCCTGTTCTTATGGAATTCCTTAGCTCATGCCATCAGACTCTCCACTAGCCTCAAATCCTTAAAGAAGTCACTGAAAGGATACCACCTTCCTGGGTGGTGCTCCTCCTTTTACAATTGCCCTCCTTAATTCCTTCCTTCCATAGCCCAGCTCAATCTCCCTCCTCCCACTGTTTGGTTCTTCCAATCTCCACTCCAACTAGCTCATTTCATGATTTATTCCTCTTGTGTGTCTATACCACATCCTAATAGATTGTAAACTCATTTAAGCAAGGCCTTCTTTAACTTGTGTCTCTGTTAATATAACGTATGTCAATTACTTGTCAGTTATCCTCATTCTATGACTGTAAAGGGCTGAAGAGTTTGTTGGCGCTATATTAATAATAATTTATCTTTGAGTATTGTTGTTTGATCACTTGTTTTGTTTTCTTCTAACATATAGGATATTACTGTTTTACTGATATCAGATACATTAAAATTCCTCTACATATCAATGCATTCCCTCCTCCTACATCAAACCGTATTTCCTTTTGCTCTCCTTATCTACCTGTACAACATTGCAGAAATCTGTTTCTGAAATTACTCATAAATTATATAGGACCAGTAGTTCCTGGAAAAAGGCAGATAGAATATGAATATGTGCTGCTTCAGTCAAGTACACTATTCATTGACCACTCATTGAACATTATTTGACCTCTTAAAGGCCAATTAAGGAATAATAATTTTCCTTGAAAGATCCTATATAAAGGTGAAATGGTGCAAGCTTTTAACCCCTTAAGGACACATGACATGTGTGACATGCCATGATTCCCTTTTATTCCACAAGTTTGGTCCTTAAGGGGTTAAACAAAGTTGGTCTGTAAAAAGCTATTAATTCTTCATTAATTTAACATTCCATGCTGGCTTATAGTCCTTATGGACTAGATTAAGATGACATCATTAAATAACATTTAATATTAAGGGGTTAATACTAGAATCCTCTTTCTAATGCTTATATTTAGATATTTACATGAATCAAATACTGTTTATAGATGACTATGTACTTAACGTACCCTAGGTAATATCTTATATTAAAATACATATCTTTTATATTAATTATAAACTATTGGATGCTTTCCTGTGTTCATCTAATGTTGCATTAACATAATAAATAAAGTGTGTGAAATATTTTATAGTAACAATATTAGCTGTGAAACAGTTAGCGCCTTTTAACAAGATATTGATGCAGGACTTTAAAGGTTTTTGGTTTTTTTCTTTGCTCACTTTTAACTGATTCTTCTTAAACACAAAAATAACTAGAATAAAAGGTACCTCGAAGTTAACTAAATAAAATGACACAATAAATACATATTGTGATAAATTAGTATTCTTAATAGTGGATAAATAATAACAGAATGTATAAAACAGTAGGACATTTTAATGGCATGCGAATCCGGATGGAAATGCAGTCTCTTGGGGTAAAAGCAACAACTCCCTGTGGTGAATGACACATACTAATGTGTAGAATATCTTTTTTGTTGCAGAAGTTCAGATTTGACTGAAAATAGAAATCATTCCTCAGATAACTTGTACAGAAATGAACTGTAAAGATGAAAACATGTACATCATTAAAAAAAAAAAAAAGTAATGCTTTAGGTCGGGGGGCTCCCATGTTTAGGACCCTTTTTCTGTGCCAGAAAAGGGGTGACAGCTAATTACAGAGAATGTATTGTGATGCAGGATATGTATAATATTCCATCCCAGTCTCTTGGGAACATGTATATACTGCAGTGAGTATTGATTTTAATTGATTCTACCCTCAACCTTTTCATTTCTCTATACCTACAACATACTATGGAAAAGATGACCATTCAACTGCATGATTACATGGGCACTTTACCAGCATGAGGATTTGTGGATCTAAGTCAAATGTACAGCTCTCTCTGAGGGATATCTTCATTCCCCTTTATCTTTCTCTTGTCTTCCTTTGCTGTTTTAATTCCTTGGGTGAGCATACAAGTCATTGACTTTTCAGTTTATTTGTCTTTCTGTCTCTTATTTGTCTTAATTGTTGACTTTAAAAAAGTATAACAATCTGTCAGCTCCCAGCACTGCTTCCATGTCCTCTCATTTCTGAGATGTTGATAATGTTGCATTTGTGCAATGGATCTCTGCTGGAAATAGATGAGGGACTTTGTTAAATGTTCCTGCTTGAACGCAACCTTAAATAGCCCTTTCTACCCATGCCGCTGTTTTTCTTTGTTTTATTTTCTTTAGAGTTTTATCTTTTTATCTTTTCCATTTAAACAGTAACGTGTTTACTTTCTGCATCAACTGAATTCAGCTTATCGGGATAACGGTTTGAGTACCTTTCTGCACTCCCCCAATGGAGTTATTTTGGAGTCTCACTATAGTACGGTGCTAAGCAATACCTTACTTTTTCTGTGACCCCGTTTTTTATTTGAAGCTACTGCTCTCCTCTATGTGCCACCCCCCCCCCAAATTCACACCATCAACACACCCACATTCATTATACTGTATAATTAAATTAATGTATAGGATAATTAAAACTAAAATGAAATATATCAGGATTAAATCAATGTATTCCTGTAAATATATAGATCAATGCACACTAAATTAAATGTCACAATATATATATATATACTTCTGCAGAAATATTAAAGTATTAGCTAAGTACAATATATGTCAATCACTAATAATAACAAACCAAAAAAGAATAAGTTAATTTGTCATGTGGGATGTATGCCATTAGTCTGGGGATGTAGTGTGTGTGTTAGAGATCTAGTGTGTCTGTGTGTATATGCTGTAGATGTAGTGTGTGTGTGTTGGAGATATAGTGTGTCTGTGCGTGGGTGCTGGGGATCTTGTGTGTCTGTGTGTGCTAGGGATCTAGTGTATCAGTGTGTAAATGCTGGAGATGTAGTGTGTGTGCTGGGGATATAGCATGTGTGTTGGGGATATAGCGTGTGTGCTGGGGATATAGCGTGTGTGCTGGGGATATAGCGTGTGTGCTGGGGATAAAGCGCGTGTGTGTGTGCTGGGGATATAGCGTGTGTGTGTGTGCTGGGGATATAGCGTGTGTGTGTGCTGGGGATGTTGTGTCTGTGTGCTGGGGATGTAGTGTGTGTCAGTGTGTATATGCTGGGATGTAGAGTGTGTGTGCTAGGGATGTAGTGTGTATCTGTGTGTGTGTGTGAGAGAGCTGGGGATGTAGTGTGTGTCTCTGTGTGTGTGTGCTGGGGATGTGGTGTGTTTGTGTATGCTGGGATTGAAATTCCAAGTGCAGCACACTGTGTGCATTGAAGCTAATACTTACCTTTTCAGTAACTGCAGTGGATCCTAGGTGAAGTGGAGTCTGAATTGAATCCTTGCACTCCACTCTTCTTGCTTTCTCTGTTGCTGGCTCAGTCTGACTCCTGCATGTCCCGCCACTCTTGGAACTAGTCCACAGCAACAGCCCTGATGCAAATTGCAATAAAAGTAAAGTTTCCACTGAAGTTCTGGCATGAACAGCTAGTAATCTCAGAGCACCGGAACTTCAGTGGGAATCATGTCATAACCCTCTGGCCCCAGATCAACCTCCCTCTACGGACAACTCTGATTTTTTTTTTTTGGGTGTTCTCCCAGCCCTCCCTAGCGGATAAGTTGATAGGGAAGACTGGGCTTTCCCTGCACTATGATAGGGGCTGCAAAATGTCGCCCCGTCAAAGTGCCTCAGGAAGCCATGGTCCCACTGGGATCTATGGACGAGTTTGGCTTGCCTAAACTTGGAACTTATTGTACTTTCGGTCCTATCATGCTTACACTTTTTAAAAATGTAGGTTATTTTTTCTACCATGGTTTTTTATCAGTTGTATGCTTTTAATAACATTCCAAAAAAAAAAAGAATGAAAATAAAAGAAATTAAAGTGAATCATTTTAGTTATTTAGGTATGATAGCCAATTACGATGGAAAAGTACGACATTTAGGCTTTGATTTAATAAGCTTTCCAAATTATTCCATACTGCTGGAAAAGTTTCCAAATGATTTATCAGCTAAAAATTCCATGGATTTTAATGGTGACTTCTGTAGATTAATAACTTGGAAACTTGTCTAACTTGAATAATTTGGAAAGCTTATTAAATTGAGGAAATATTTCTTATGGGTTTAAAATATTTCTGTATCTAACAAAAACAGAAAACCAGTACTATGCAAACAATACTAATATTTCACAGGATATGATAAAAAATTTAGATTATATCCTTTTCTTTTGCTACTTATAATTTATACAGATTTTTTTAGGCCAGATTTAAATGGAAATACCAGCTCAATTATCACTGCAGGCCATTAATTAATATTGACATCTATTAAATGTCTTAATCCAACCTAATCAGATAAAATTGATAGAAGAAAGGCAAGTGGAGGATAATTTTAGATGGATAATTAAGTTGTTACACTTATAAATTCAATTAATTTCACTCCCTCTTGAGGCTGATAATACCTTTCAGGAACTTAGAACTCTGTTTTTATGGCTAATACTTTAGGAATATAACATTTAATGAGATATTTTATGTAAACTAATATATGAAAAACAAGAATTTAAAATGTAAAAAGAAATAATTGTGGTTATCCTAAATTCATTTTATTGTGCATTTTATCTATAAAATGAATTGTAAGTATGCTTTTGTGTGCCTACTATTAGAAAATATATAACTTTAAATATAATATTAATTTAATGTTGGGTGTGCGTCTGAGCAAGCCCTTAAATTAAGCATAAAAATTATAAGAACACATACAAAATGCATTAACAGATTTTCCATGTATCAAAACACGTCCTCTTAATTTAGCTTTATCCATTATTAGCTTACAGTTATTTAGTCCAAATAACTTAAAGGCTTTGATATGGTCAAGGAAATGTTAAAGATTTTTAACCTTTAAGAACCATGGTCTAGTTTTAATTATCATTTTAAATTATCACAATCAGAAAAAATAAACATTTCAAATTATTTATCTACAGAAGTCAATATTACAGTCTATGGGATTGTTTTTAGATAATTTATTTGAAAAGTTTTTCTAAGAGATTGTGATCATTTGTAAAGCTTATGCAGGTATAGTCAACCAAGTATACTAAAAAATGTAAAATACCAATGGGATTATACTTCAAAATATATTTTAATCAGATTATTTGATAGGGGTGCCAATAATTGTGCCACACATATATTTAACAAATATATTTTTAATAAACCTGTGTTGGGTAGTGATGTACCGAACTGTTCGCTGGCGAATAGTTCCCGGCGAACATAGCGTGTCCGTGTTCGCCACGGCGGGCGAACACATGCGCGGTTCGATCCGCCCCCTATTCGTCATCATTGAGTAAACTTTGATCCTGTGCCTCACGGTCAGCAGACACATTCCAGCAAATTAGCAGCAGACCCTCCCTTCCAGACCCTCCCACCTCCTGTACAGAATCCATTTTAGATTCATTCTGAAGCTGCATTCTTAGATAGAGGTGGGAAAGTGTAGCTGCTGCTCATTTGATAGGGAAATTGAAAGCTAGGCTAGGGTATTCAGTGTCCACTACAGTCCTGAAGGACTCCTCTGATCTCTGCTGTAAGGACAGAACCCCAAAAAGCCCTTTTTAGGGCTAGAACATCAGTCTGCTTTTTTTTTCTGTGTAATGTAATTGCAGTTGCCTGCCTGCCAGCTTCTGTGTCAGGCTCACAGTGGATACTGTGCCCACTTGCCCAGTGCCACGACTCATATCTGGTGTCACAATAGCTTAAGCTTGCATTTAAAAACAAAAAAAAATGTTTCACTGTAATAGATTGAATAGCAGTTAGTTGTTTGCAAGCGTCTGGGTGTCAGGCCTTCAGCGTGTACTCTGCCAACCTCTGCCAGTATACTTTGCCACTCATATCTTGTGTCACTATAGCGTGCCTTTAAAAAGAAAAAAGTTTTTCACTGTAAACTAATAGCAGTCAGTGTCCTTAAAGGGAATCTCCAGTGCCAAGAAAACAATCAGTTTTCCTGGCACTGCAGGATTCCTCTCCCTCCCACCCCCCAATCCCCAGTTGCTGAAGGGGTGAAAACCCCTTCAGTGACTTACCTGAGGCAGCGACATGTCCCACGTCGCTGCCTGCTCCTCCCCCGCCACTCCACCTTTTGCCTACGTCGGCTGGTGGGCGAGACTGATCCCACCCACCGGCCGAGGAGACCTAATGCGCATGCGCTGCAATGCCGCGCATGTGCATTAGCGCACCCCATAAGAAAGCATTGAAAGCAATTTTCAATGCTTTCCTATGGGGAATTTAGCGACGCTGGAGGTCCTCACACAGCGTGAGGACGTCCAGCGACGCTCTAGCACAGAAAACTTGTGCTATAGAGCAGGAAGTTCCCTCTAGTGGCTGTCTAATAGACAGCCACTAGGGGAGGACTTAACCCTGCAAGGTAATTATTGCAGTTTAAAAAAAACTGCAATAATTACGCTTGCAGGGTTAAGGAAAGTGGGAGTTGGCACCCCGACCACTCCAATGGGCAGAAGTGGTCTGGGTGCCTACAGTGTCCCTTTAAAGCTGGTGTCAGGCCTTATCTGGTGTCACTATAGCGTGCCTTTAAAAAGAAAAAAGTTTTTCACTGTAAGCTAATAGCAGTCAGTGTCCTTAAAGCGGGTGTCAGGCCTTAAGCGTGTGCTCTGCCAACCTCTGCAAGTGCACTTTGCCACTCATATCTGGTGTCACTATATCGTGCCTTTAAAAAGAAAAAAAGTTTTTCACTGTAAGCTAATAGCAGTCAATGTACTTAAAGCGGGTGTCAGGCCTTAAGCGTGTGCTCTGCCAACGTCTGCAAGTGCACTTTGCCACTCATATCTGGTGTCACTATAGCATGCCTTTAAAAAGAAAAAAAACATTTTTCACTGTAAGCTAATAGCAGTCAGTGTCCTTAAAGCGGGTGTCAGGCCATCACGTGTGCTCTGCCATCCTCTGCAAGTGCACTTTGCCACTCATATCTGGTGTCACTATAGCGTGCCTTTAAAAAGAAAAAACAGCAATGCCATTTGCAAGTTTGGGAAGTTTGTAGCTATTGGGACACCGCAGTGGAAGGTACCCGGACGAAATTTCTTTTCACAAAAGGCAAACCCCAACCTGTACTCAATTGTGCAAAAGGAAGTAATGGCATGTTTGGCGCAGTGTTGGGGCAAGGGTCCATCTGACCACTGATACCTGGTCTGCAAAGCCTGGTCAGGGCAGGTATATCACCTACACTGCGCATCGGGTAAACCTGCTGACGGCTGCCAAGCATGGAATGCGTGGCTCTGCATAGGAGTTGGTGACACCGCCACGACTTGCAGGCAGGCCTGCTGCCACCTCCTCTACTCCTCCTACTCCATCCTCTTCCATAACCTCCTCAGCTGCGTCCTCTTCTGCTGCTGCGTCTTGCTCCAAATCAACGGCACCCCCCAGCTCCCCAGGTATTATTCCACATCCCGGATACGGCAGTGTCACGCCGTCTTGGGTTTGACTTGCTTGAAAGCAGAGAGTCACACCCGACAAGAACTCCTGTCCGCCCTGAACGCATAGGTGGAAAAGTGGCTGACTCCGCAGCAACTGGATATCGGTGGTTTGTGACAACGGAACAAATTTGTTGGCGGCATTGAAGTTGGGCAAGTTGACACATGTGCCTTGCATGGCACATGTGTGTAATCTGATCGTACAACGCTTTGTGCATAAGTACACAGGCTTACAGGACGTCCTGAAGCAGGCCAGGAAGGTGTGTGGCCATTTCAGGCGTTCCTACACGGCCATGGCGCACTTTGCAGATATCCAGCGGCAAAACAACATGCCAGTGAGGCGCTTGATTTGTGACAGCCCGACACGTTGGAATTCAACACTCCTAATGTTCGACCACCTGCTCCAACAAGAAAAAGCCGTTAATGAAAATTTGTATGACCAGGGTGCTAGGACAGCCTCTGGGGAGCTGGGAATTTTTTTGCCATGTTACTGGACGCTCATACGCAATGCCTGTTGGCTCATGCGTCCTTTTGAGGAGGTGACAAACCTAGTCAGTCGAACCGAAGGCACCATCAGCGACATCATACCATTTGTTTTCTTCCTGTAGCGTGCCCTGCGAAGAGTGCTGGATCAGGCCATAGATGAGCGTGAAGAGGAAGAGTTGTGGTCACCATCACCAACAGAAACAGCCTTATCAGCATCGCTTGCTGTACCTGCGGCAATGCTGGAAGAGGATTGTGAGGAAGAGGAGTCAGAGGAGGAATGTGGCTTTGAGGAGGAGGAGGAAGACCAACCACAACAGGCATCCCAGGGTGCTTGTTGTCACCTATCTGGAACCGGTGGTGTTGTACGTGGCTGGGGGGAAGAACATACCTTCATTGAGATCACTGAGGAGGAGGAACGGGAAATGAGTAGCTCGGCATACAACCTTGTGCAAATGGGGTCTTTCATGCTGTCGTGCCTGTTAAGGGACCCTCGTATAAAAAGGCTGAAGGAGAACGACCTGTACTGGGTGTCCACGCTACTAGACCCCCAGTATAAGCAGAAAGTGGCGGAAATGTTACCAAATTACAACAAGTCGGAAAGGATGCAGCATTTGCAAAATAAATTAAAAAGTATGCTTTACACAGCGTATAAGGGTGATATCACAGCACAACAGGAATCTAACAGGGGAAGAGGTGAAAGTCATCCTCCTCCTCCCACGACCACGCCAGCAAGGACAGGACGCTTTAAAGACGTGTTGTTGATGGAGGACGTGCGGAGCTTTTTAAGTCCTACGCATCGCCACAGCCCTTCGGGATCCACCCTCAGAGAACGACTCGACCGACAGGTAGCAGACTACCTCGCCTTAACTGCAGATATCGACACTCTGAGGAGCGATGAACCCCTTGACTACCGGGTGTGCAGGCTTGACCTGTGGCCTGAGCTATCCCAATTTGCGATAGAACTTCTGGCCTGCCCCGCTTCAAGTGTCCTGTCAGAAAGGACCTTCAGTGCAGCAGGAGGTATTGTCACTGAGAAGAGAAGTCGCCTAGGTCAAAAAAGTCTAGATTACCTCACCTTTATTAAGATGAATGAGGGATGGATCCCGAAGGGACTGACAGTGGGCGATACATTCGACTAAAAAAGGCCTGATGAGATGAGCTGCCTTGGGATAAAAATGGTATTTTAGCTCTGAATGCCCGTTGACTTGCGTGACTTATCCACCACCAACTAGGGTTTAGCCGCAATGTTTTAGGGCACTTTCTGCCTGGGAAACAAACATCATTTTTTATGGCCGCTGCTACAGCAGCGGCTGCAACGATACCTAATTTTTCAGGCATGTGTACATGCCTAATTTTTCAGGCCTCTGGTGCTGCACTGTGGCTTCAAAAACCAAACCAAAAAAAGGCACATAACAGGGATTAAACTGATAGGAATAGTACTACTTAACACACCACTCCTATCTGGTGGCACATTAGATTGCATGCGCAGTGCCCCAAATTTGAAGTAGGAGGACCGACCAAGCATCTTTTTCCATCTCCCGGTTCCTAAAATCGATGCCATATACACGTCCCCTGATAGGGTGCCAGCTCGTTATTCTCTTGGGCGCCAGCTCATTATTCTCTTTTTCACTTCACTAGGGACACTTTACTGCACTATGGGCACTTAGACCCACTCTTTGTCTTGCACACTGTTATTCCTAGCCAGCATCTGTGATGGGAAATCAGGCAGTCATCTAAATGTTTATAAAATAGCTAATTGGATTTTGGGAGGTGCAACAGAAAATAAATAATAAACAGATTATACTTATATTCAGGGAATCCTGTTTTTGACCTGGAATTCAAGAAAAAAGCATAGTATAATACTGTTACATTTAATAAGCAGAGTGAAAACAAAGGTAATGGGTCACTCACAATCTGGAGAGCCTTAGAAAGCAGGCTCTGACTGTAAAGGCTTGTGAATAATGAGCTTATTCAAGCTATCTCCACTGGTTCTTGGTGATAAGGCACTTTCTCTCCCCACAAAGGACAACAGCAGAATAAAGTAAAGTAAAAAAGGTTTTACTGGTTAAAAATCAATAAGAGCAAAGGCACAACGCGTTTCGACCGTGACAGGTCTTCCTCAGGTGCATAAACCATAAGTTACATTTCATTCTGTTTTATACACATGAATTAATGAAACAATCCTAAACACATGATTAGATGGAGGACCATATATGGTCTTTCCGACTTGCCTCCGCCATATTGGGAAGGTCAAATTAATACAAATTCATACAATCTACTAAAAACATTATTATTCAACACTATAAACCTAATTGTGCATCATAAACTATATAAACATTTACATCAAAAGTATAAAAATACTTTGAGAGTCCCCAGTTCTCTTCAAATTTTTCAAAGTTTTCAGCACATTTTTCCTCATCCGGGATTCCAAGATGGCGATCGGGTGTCTTCCGGTTTTCCTGACGTCATGATGTCTACGTGATTCGTCCAAACGTGTCATGTGATCGGAAGATTCCTTACTTAATCAAATAATAGAGAAAATCCTTTTGGCAGCAAGAAGCCATTTTGGAGTCTGGCATAAAGTCCTTTTAATAAGCATTTTAAAGGAGAAAACTAGTGGATAAAAACAAATGTCAGAAACTGGCATTTATGGACTTTATGCCAGACTCCAAAATGGCTTCTTGCTGCCAAAAGGATTTTCTCTATTATTTGATTAAGTAAGGAATCTTCCGATCACATGACACGTTTGGACGAATCACGTAGACGTCATGACGTCAGGAAAACCGGAAGACACCCGATCGCCATCTTGGAATCCCGGATGAGGAAAAATGTGCTGAAAACTTCGAAAAATTTGAAGAGAACTGGGGACTCTCAAAGTATTTTTATACTTTTGATGTAAATGTTTATATAGTTTATGATGCACAATTAGGTTTATAGTGTTGAATAATAATGTTTTTAGTAGATTGTATGAATTTGTATTAATTTGACCTTCCCAATATGGCGGAGGCAAGTCGGAAAGACCATATATGGTCCTCCAACTAATCATGTGTTTAGGATTGTTTCATTAATTCATGTGTATAAAACAGAATGAAATGTAACTTATGGTTTATGCACCTGAGGAAGACCTGTCACGGTCGAAACGCGTTGTGCCTTTGCTCTTATTGATTTTTAACCAGTAAAACCTTTTTTACTTTACTTTATTCTGCTGTTGTCCTTTGTGGGGAGAGAAAGTGCCTTATCACCAAGAACCAGTGGAGATAGCTTGAATAAGCTCATTATTCACAAGCCTTTACAGTCAGAGCCTGCTTTCTAAGGCTCTCCAGATTGTGAGTGACCCATTACCTTTGTTTTCACTCTGCTTATTAAATGTAACAGTATTATACTATGCTTTTTTCTTGAATTCCAGGTCAAAAACAGGATTCACTGAATATAAGTATAATCTGTTTATTATTTATTTTCTGTTGCACCTCCCAAAATCCAATTTGCTATTTTCTATGTATGTCTATTGTGCTTTTTTGGTGATTCTGTAGCACTTGGGAGTAGCTGCATCCTCTTTGAACAGCGCCAATCCACCCATTTATTTTTTCTGGTTTACCAGGAATTATATCTTTGTTTCTTTTTACTCATCTAAATGTTTAGATTGAGTTTTAGCTTAGAACACCCTTGAAGGGGTTTAAGGAGATTAGGGCTAGTTTAGAGGATTCTTCTTAGACCTCTCTGAGTCTTTATAGCCCTTCTATCTATCCAGCATTTCTGGAAACTAGCTAAAAGAAAGGGTGGCTGTGTGTCTGTGATACATTTAACTTTATATCACCTTATTGACACTTTATCACTCCGGTCTCCATACTCTCTGCCTATACCCATCTATTTAGAGGGTATTTCCTTGCCCCTGCCAATATTATATAATAGGTAATAGTATTACCATTATTACACAATAAGGTCTCTGAGGACAGGTGTCAATCCATATCTGCCAAGTGATATACCTGCCGTGAACTTGCTACTGAAGATGCCAAAATGCTTCATGCCTCAGCTCAAGCAGCATGTGATAAGGAAGATGTGGATTTTTTTATAGCACTATATACCTAAAGAAGCAGTGTCCAACTCAACAAAAGGTGCCTGAGACAGTATATCAGAGATGTGGTGACAGAAGTCACACAGCAAATATGTACATGGTTAAGAATAGCTCCTGCTATGGTTTGTTGTCAAACAAAAATAGTTGTTTCTGAGGAATCAGCAAGTAAAGTAGATATGTTCCTTAAGCGGAATAAAAGGTTGACTGAAATCCATGCTCCAAAGTCTCACTGGACAATTGCTGACACAAGGTAATAACACAGCACTGATTGTTATAATCATGATCACACAGGCATGGGTGTCCGCATGGGGAGCAAGAGGGGCACTTGCGCCCCCCCCCCCCCCCCCCCCTGTATGTTAGATATATGTTACCTGTCCTGATGAAAGCTCCATGTTGGAGCTGAAACGTTGATATTTTATATGGAATAAATAAAAGCTAAATTTTACTACTTCAACCAAGTCCCAGGAGTGCGATTGTTGGTGTAGGTGTAGGGGGAACAGTCCCTATTCTGCTCTGTCAGTGTGTATCATGGATCCTTAGGACAGGTGTCAATCCATATCTGCCAAGTGACCCTATATATGGGAAACAGTCCCTATTCTGCTCTGTGTCAGTGTGTATCATGGTCTCTGAGGACAGGTGTCAATCCATATCTGCCAAGTGACCCTATGTAAGGGGAACATTCTGTATTCTGCTCTGTGTCAGTGTGTATCATGGTCTCTGAGGACAGGCGTCAATTCATATCTGCTAAGTGACCCTATGTAGGGGGGAACAGTCTTTATTCTGCTCTGTGTCAGTGTGTATCAGGGATCCTTAGGATAGGTGTCAATCCATACCTGCCAAGTGACCCTATGTAGGGTGTACAGTCCCTATTCTGCTCTGTGTCAGTGTGTATCAGGGTCTCTGAGGACAGATGTCAATCCATATGTCAAGGTGTCAATATGTCACATGTCAGGTGTCAATCCATATCCATTGTGATTTAGGAATGTTCGGTGATTTCTGCCCTTTATGGATTAAAACCAGACTCTGCATCAACTGTGTAATTTTCCATGGGAGTTTTGCCATGGATCCCCCTCCGGCATGCCACAGTCCAGGTGTTAGTCCCCTTGAAACAACTTTTCCATCACTTTTGTGGCCAGAAAGAGTCCCTGTGGGTTTTAAAATTCGCCTGCCCATTAAAGTCTATGGCGGTTCGCCTGGTTCACGAACGTTTGCGGAAGTTCGCGTCTGCCGTTCACGAACCTAAAATTCTTGTGAAAATTTTTTGTTCGTGACATCACTAGTGTTGGGTTTGCAATTGCTTGATATTCAGAAGAGCAAAGTATTTGTGTGTATTTTTTGACCAACGATCAAATGGTTTAATATAATTTTTACAGCCGTATTTGCTTACATTTACCAAGGGTGTCAATATTAGTGGAGGGCACTCTATATCTTGTGGTGGGGATTTAAACCTCTACACTCTGTGAATTCTGTCGAAATCTGTAAGTAGGATTTTTCCTTACTCTTGCATTTACATCTGCAGTGTGCACTATGTTGCTCTGATTTCTTCTACATAATTTTGCTGATGATGTTTAAGTTAAAAGTATCCCAGGGGGATGGGGCCTGACTGTGATACCGGCTGGATGCATTTTCAGAGAGCTCCGGGCAAATCGTTGAAACTAAGCGACTTACCCGTACTACCGGTGCTCTCTCTGAATCAGATAGCGAGGTTTTGAATGCCAGGTGTAAGGCGACCGGCTTTGCACGATCGGTGGCAGACGTCCAGACTAAGCCCTCAACGGGCCGGAGTAAGGCCTAGCAAGCAGCGTGGAGGGGAGAGGCGGACGGTCTCTCAACCAAGCTCAGGCAGACCCCTGTACAACCCTTGATGGCACCCTGCATCCCCCCCCCCTTTGGACCGGCGGGGGAGATCCCGGTCCCCACCCTGGAGGCTCACTTCATCCACCAGGACTAAGCGACCCTGCTTCAAACAGCATTGACACCCCACATGGCATAACCAACATGGCGGACGCTGCCATAATATAATAATTATTATATATTATATTATTATATATTATATATTATATTATATATGATATTATATATTATATATTATTATATTATATATATTATATTATATATTATATATAATATATTATATATTATATTATATATTATTATATTATATATTATATTATATATTATATATATGAGAGTGTCTGTGTCTGACAGAGAGTGTCTGTGTCTGACAGTGAGTGTGTGTGTCTGTTAGTGAGTGTGTGTGTCTGTTAGTGAGTGTGTGTGTGTCTGTTAGTGAGTGTGTGTGTGTGTCTGCTAGTGAGTGTGTGTGTGTCTGCTAGTGAGTGTGTGTGTATGACTGTGTGTGTCTGTTAGCTAGTGTATGCGTATCTGTCAGTGAATTTGTGTGTGTGTGTGTGTCTGTGTGTGTATTTAGAAGGCGGGACGGGGGGGGAGGGTTGGGGGGGGTCGCAGGGGGGGAGAGTGGGGGAGAGGGGCGCTTGAGTTTTGTCCTGCCTAGGGCAGCACAAAACCAGGATACACCACTGCACACATGGCTTATAGCTTGTGCCCTAGTATATGTTTCTTGTTAACAGCCTAAACTAAGCAAGCGTAACTCACTCTAATGTAAGAGATAACAGCTAGAATTAGCCTGTATTACTCACTCTAAATTTTTGTATAACCTGTGACACCAACAGACTAGCTAATATGCTGACCAAGCCTAATTACAGTTTAAACTTACTCTTCAAAGTTGATTACTTAAGCTGAAAATAATATAAAAGTGTGCCTGTTAATCTTTGTCCCGCATGTTTTGTGAGGTAATTGCCTGAGGACTGCTTTCGGGGCACCTCATGCCTGCTTGTAATATCTATATGCACTGCAAAAAAAAAAGTATCCCAGAATAGATTATACCATTCCATGCCACTACAAAGGAGCAAATCTTGGCTCAAAAATATGTGAGTGCACATACTTATTTTTAAATTGTAACGCACACCATTGAACCTGCTAAATAGATAAGTTTTCTCAGTTGTCTTTTAACATTTAAATAAGCCTATACCTCTAGGAATCAAGCACTTCAATTCACAAGTGAGGATTGCACAGTTCAAGCCTAAATACATAAACTGATTGATTGCTCTGAAGATTGTAAGGGTCTTATTTCTTTTTATTATCTCCACTTGTAATTATTTCTGCTGCAAATTTGCCAGGAGGAGAGAGCCCTGGTTTGGATGCTCATGCTGCCTATACCTACTCACCCAAAGATCTTTGTAAGTGCTTTACCATCTACATATTTATTTTGTTATACACCAGTGGTTGAGACATGATCTGTTCCACTTAAAGTTTTTATTAGTGTACACTTTTAGAACAAAGTTAATATATAAAAGGTATATAACTGTATTGGAAGAATGTGGCATTACTAAGAGAGATCTGATATATTAGATATTATATATGTATATTTAGATCCATCATTTCCTACAAAATTATCTCTCACGTCACTCAATTCTCTGTGAACCAAATGGTGGGAAAATGCTCCTGCAAAGAATATACATAATATTACATTCTGCATATTATTTGCAGCACATTGATTAGCCCATCTTCACACCTTTTCGGATTGTTCCGGAATAAAGATTTTGCCAGACTGACATATGGGCAAAATTCAGAGGTCCCAAAAATGTCTATATTGGACAAACAAATATTCAGTAGAACAACGTTTCTAATAAAAGGTTATTGGAGAAAATTGATATAATAGGAGATAATGAATACGATATATATATGGGTGTAGAAACAATCGCACTCCTGGGAATTGGTTGAAGTAGTAAAATTTAGCTTTTATTTATTCCATATAAAATATCAACGTTTCAGCTCCAACATGGAGCTTTCAGCAGGACCGGTAACATATATCTAACATACAGGGGGGGGGCGCAAGTGCCCCTCTTGCTCCCCATGCGGACACCCATGCCTGTGTGATCATGATTATAACAATCAGTGCTGTGTTATTACCTTGTGTCAGCAATTGTCCAGTGAGACTTTGGAGCATGGATTTCAGTCAACCTTTTATTCCGCTTAAGGAACATATCTACTTTACTTGCTGATTCCTCAGAAACAACTATTTTTGTTTGACAACAAACCATAGCAGGAGCTATTCTTAACCATGTACATATTTGCTGTGTGACTTCTGTCACCACATATCTGATATACTGTCTCAGGCACCTTTTGTTGAGTTGGACACTGCTTCTTTAGGTATATAGTGCTATAAAAAATATCCACATCTTCCTTATCACATGCTGCTTGAGCTGAGGCATGAAGCATTTTGGCATCTTCAGTAGCAAGTTCACGGCAGGTATATCTATGGCATGGTTTAATGTCAAATCATGCTTAGTTTACAGTCTCCTTTGTATTGTAGAGTTCAGCCGTCCAATCACACATATATTATGCACTGCAATGTTCAAATGATCTCCAAATCTATAGGTACTAGTTTCTTTAAACTTGTGATGTAAGTTGTGATTCTGCAGTTTGAGTGTGTGACATTCAATCTGTTCAACTATCTCTAGTGGTTTAGGTTGGCAGAGGTCCGGTAATAGAGAGATTAGGTCAGCCAGTGGTCTAGCATTAGGTTGTTTAGTGGGAGAATGATCCTTAATGTACTGTTGGTCACTGGGTCTATAGTTGCCAGGAAAATTGCCACTTGTTTATCAGCTCCTATGCTCTTCGCTGTACAATATAACTCAAATAGGTCAACCCATGTGCCTCATTTTTGTCTGGTGAAAACACAGGTAAAGTGCCAATGAGAGTCATTGTATAGTCCGATCACAGATCCTCATCAACAACTGATTATGTTTCCTCTGTGGTTACAATCAAAACATTCAGTGACTCTGGAACATGGATAAGAGTCAACTTTTTATTCAGCCTCAAGCGCATATCTGCTTAACTAGATGATTCCTCATTAACTACGCTTTTTGTATAACATATTTACAGTGGATATGTGCTTGAGGCTGAATAAACATTTGACTGAAATCCAAGTTCCAGAGTCTCAGTAATATTTGGGTTCAGTTACTGACACAAGGTAATAACCAACACCTAATGTCGTAATTGTGACCACAAAGGAAGCATTATGTATAACGTTACCTATCTGATTTGCTAATACTAAAGTCTAATTATAGCCTTTACCTTTCTTGTCTGTTTCACAACCATGTCTGTAGACAGCTCCCAAGTTACTCAAGAAGAATACTCATTCCAGTCCCCTGCACTTGCTCTAGCGCTCACAATTCAACATTACAACAAGGACGCCTCTGTAAAGTGTTGTATCTCTGCCTACATATTAATTTTTCGCACAGACAATTTGCCAAGTATCAAGCTGGTATCTAACAACATACACATTTTTGCTTGTGGTATCTTGTAATGTATGCTGTCCTGGATCATAATGAATGCATTATAAATGCTCTTATTTTAACTATGTCTGACTGAAATCCAGCCTCAACCGGGTCACTTCATCTGTCCTTTTAACCCTGTAATGTTTTTAGAAACTGCAATGTTTACATTTCAGGGTTAATTCTACCTCTAGTGGCTGTTGTACTGACAAGTAAAACTCAGTTACGTGATGTGATAGCCCACATGGGAAAGCATTTATTCTATGATTTCCTGTGGGCAAGCTTGAATTAATAATAATTACATCCCCAATTCTGCTCCATGAGGGGCATAGGACCAGACCATTGAGAAGAAGGCCATGCTTTCTCCATGGTATTGCAAGAAATCGCTAGGCCAGCAGTGCAGAGGGAGCATTTTTAAAATGTATCTCAATTTTAAACCAATATAGATTCAGCAACAGAGACACTAGCATTAGCTATACAGGTTTGTATTCCTAATGCCATATCTTCTTTAAAAAAACAAAACAAAAAAAAACATATGTACTTTAAGGGATGGATTCTTTTAGCTGAGTAATGGTTTAAACTGCTTACTGTAGAGCAATATTCTTTAAGCATTGATGCATTTATTACATTTATTGGAATTTTCTGCGCAAAAACAATACTGGTGAATAAAAGATGGTGGCTCAACGACCCACCGCCCGGTGTCTTTCTCTTTTGGGAATAGTTCCTTGATGTGTCCTCGGGTGATATGAAATTAAAAATTAGGGGAAATGTAGGATAATAGAGTGTAGTATATTTTTCAAGTAGAATGTGGAGGAAAAAGAGATACTTACAAAATTTGCAGTGTGGACCTCTTGGTCCAGGTGGATTGCCACAAGTATGATATAAAAACAGATATAAGTGGATTAAATTGCACTCACATTTGCTGGAGCCTTCTATATGACTCCTTTGGAAAGCATGGAATGGTATGATCCTCACTCTAATGATATGTTTATGCTTTCTCTGTTTTATATATAAGATCAAACAAAGAGTGAAGATCCACTTACTGACTTTGGAGCAAAATAAGATTTTGCTCAATCCATAAGGCTCTGGTGGTACACTTCCCACCATGGAGGATGAAGTCCCGAAGGTATATGGGATTCCAGAATAAAACAGAATGGTCCAGGATTCTTGAAAGCATTATCTATCTTTATTTAATGACCATAAAATAAAATAAACTGATAAAAAAACAAGGTTTAAAAGTTACATTAATGCATTTCACCACAGCATAGGGCTTTAAAGTGTACACTTAGGTTGGGTGTTTTTATGAATTTTACCCACCAGCACCCTTATAATGTATGTATGTTCAGGTAAGTGCATCCCTCTAGTGTATATAGATTTAGTGTAAAAAAAAAATTATATATATGTATGTGTATATATATATATATATATATATTTTTTTTTTTTTTACACTAGTATACTTAGAGTTTTGGAATTATAATGGCTTCTGAAAGCAAGTCAGACTTAGAATAACTGCTGACAGTAAATGTTATTTCTCTATACAATAAATATATAACCATATAATGGAAAATATTTTCTATATACAATCATTATGAAATTATTGGACAACACATTATTGTTGTACGGTAATGTTTTCAAGCATAGACACATTTCATGTATATTTAATTGATTATTTTGATATTTTTAATGTTGAAGATTATTTACTTATTTATGTATTTATTCTTCAGAAATCTAAAAAGCAAGAATTGCTGCTTGACAAGGGGCATTGTATAGATTTATGTGTATATGGACCTATCCGGTTGATAATGTTTAATCATAATGAGAATTAATGTAACGGGCAATTTACTTATTAATACACTATGAACAAACCTGTGCATAACTATTCTTGGAAAAAGTAATCAGTGATTAACTGCACTTCACTGACAAATAAGTGAAACCTACATTGAAGTAATAGATGAAACAAAGAAACAAAAAAAAAAGAAAATGCTTATATTTTACTGTTACAAGGTATTAGCAAAACATATATACATGAAACAGATTACAACTCGCTCTTTTCTCTCATTATTGCCAAGTCGTTATCGTCACAATTCCTGAGTTACCATAAGATCTACTATCAGGAAAACGATGTTTTATTCCAAGCCTTTGTCATCTTTCACCATAATGAGCACCAAAAAATGCAAATATATATCGATTTATGCAGAGGTCACTAAATGTGACAAGCAATCTGCGAAAAAGTTACTCGGAAGAACTAAGTTATAAAAAAAGTAATTGGAAAGATGACTGTAACCTTTCTGTAATGAATAGCAATAATAAATGGCTTTTGTAGTGTTCTGCTGACCCTGTCAAAATGGTAAGGTGGTCTTACAAGAGTCGATTTGTGATTCTCATCTTTTTTGTAATCAGCAAATGTAGATGTGACATCATTCATTAATTGATTTTGCCATTGTTTGCATACATGTTGGTAAAACGCAGTCAAATTCATTTATTTTCGACTGAGAGGTCATAAGAACAAAAGAGAAACAATTTATCATTCTTAGCTTTACAGTTTTGCTTTTATTTAATCTTAATTCTGTGCTCAGATATTATGTATTCTCACATTATAGAATGTTTACTCTTGTTTCCTGTTTGCTAGAAAGTATCAATGTGTTTATATTAATTTGTTACATTATTATTAGTATTTAATAGTTTTGTGATTGTAATTATGGATTAATATAAGGAAGAAAATCAATACATTAATTTAACTTTATAAATCAAGAACTGAAGGAAAAGCATGTCAAATTGATAAACATCTTTACGAAATATCATTGACAAAGGAATGTATGAGATTCATCCTGAATAATAGCCAATGCACAAAAAGTTATATAAAAAACAATTAGTTGCAGATACCAATATTAAACTATATACAAACAATTATTTGTATAAGATATTTCCTTGTAGTTTACGTATGTTAGTTTTTCATTGGTTTGCCTGCTTACAGATTATAATTGCTATAAACCACCGTAAACCAGGTATTGTCAATCTATAACCATTCATTTATGGATCACCTGCCTTCTTCATTTATGGCATACAGACGGGTATAAGATAATAGATTCTCTTGTTTATTAATATTTACTAATCTATACTATGGATTAGAGGAAGGAGGCAACATCTCAAAATGAACTATGGAATGATGCAAATGATGTCAAACAGTTCAATTCCAATCTTAAAAGAATGAAAAAAAAGTAATTCAGAAACGTGTTTACATACCTTGATCAGTCCCAACATTAAAGTCCCCTTTCTATTATCGTGTAGATCCCCCATTGTGCTGCCAATGGACTGATTCATCAAGGCATGGACCACAAGAGACCTATGAACTTGTCCTATGTATCTGGCAACAGGACATAAGAAGCAGATCTGTTAAGTCTTTCAAATTGTGAGGTGGAGCCTCCATTGATTAATTGAATATTTGTTGTACCAACACTTCATACAAATGCTCAACTGGATTGAGCTCTGGGGAATTTAGAGGCCAAGGCAACACCTTGAACTCTTTGCCAACAAACAATTCCGGAACAATTTTTGCAGTGTGGCAGAGTGAATTATCCTGCTGAAAGAGGCCACTACCTTCAGGGAACACAATTACCATGAAGGGGTAAACGTGGTCTGCAACAATCTCAAGGTAGGTGAAACATCCACATAAATGCCAGGACCAAAGGTTTCCCAGCAGAACAGTTTTTAAAAACTTTTCAGCAATTTGAGCTACAACAGCTCTTATGTGGGATTGAACCAGATAGGCTATCCTTCGCTCCACACGTGCATCAATGACCTTGGGCACCATTGACCTTGATTCCGGTTCACTAGTCGTCCTTCCTTTCACCACTTTTGGTAGATACTAACCAGTTCAAAGAAAATTGTAAACCCTGATGAAAAAATCAGTGCATTGGAATAGTCACGATTTGATTTGTCAGCCATGTGAATTGTTGATTTCTACACATATGCAATGCAGCTGGTACAAAGAAATCAAATTCCTTTTAATTAGTGCCAAAACTCATCAATTCATCCTTCAACCTACAGAGTTGTATCCAATGAATAACACTCCACAGTTGAATCCTGTATGGTTACATTACTATGGGGTTAAGTAAAAGGGATATGATTCATTTGTACCTGCTGAAACTTATTTGTGCACACGTTTCAGAAATTCTAAATGAATGCAACAATATAATTGGCCAAAAACAGTAATCGTAACTGATATCGTGATGTGCAGTAGTACACTGTGCTTTTAATATAGATTGTATTCTGGACAGGAAACAAAGCTCTTTCTTCTTATTATTATCGCCATTTATATAGCACCAACAGATTCCGTAGCGCTTTACAATATTATGAGAGGGGGAATTTAACTATGAATAGGACAATTACAAGAACACTTACAGGAACGATAGGTTGAAGAGGACTTCTTAAGTCTTTAGGATCATATATGAAAATGTATCTCTTAATTAATCATGCTTTTATTATTCACTGTTTTAAAATGCACAACGTGAAGATGACCTTTTTTTACACTATAAAAATCTTTTTTTCTGATGTACTAAATGCATAACATTAAAATACATGGAAATTACAGTGTGTGTTAAAAAAATATTAAATTTAACTGGGCTGAAAATGATGTATTAAAGTGGATACTCTATTAATTAAAGAAGTGAATATGTACGTTTTATTCTACTTAACAGAATGTCTCTAGGGGCGACATAACAGATACCAGACTGCTTTGACACAATAATAAAGCAACTGAATAGCAATATAAAAAATATTTTATAATTTTTAATGCAGTACATAAACATATTATAACAATAAATCTGACTTATCATACAAATAGTATTTCTAGAATGCTTAACGGAACAATGTAAACAATTCGGTAATACAAAAGTGTATATAGAATTTGCTAAATAAAGTTAGACCGCTCAATTATTGTACATTTGCTAGCAAACTAAACCAGAAGTAGCTCAGTTTGGAAAAAAAGCTATAAAACTCTATAAATAATAAATATGATATCCTAGATTAGGTATAGGCAACCTTCGGCACTCCAGATGTTGTGTACTACATCCCCCATAATGCTCTTACACCCATAATGCCAGCAAAGCATCATAGAAGGTGTAGTCCAAAACATCTGGAGTGCCGAAGGTTGCCTTTGCCTGTCCTAGATACTCTGTTTACCCGATTCACCTTTCAATTAGCACCCTTTTGCTCCAGAACTGGTTTTCACAAAGTATTGGAAAAATACCTTTAGTGGCAGCATTCTGCTTCTCTGAATATATGTAGAAGGACTGTGAATAATTTCCCCTAACTCAGTGAGACATTTATGTCAAACTTGCATTTAACTGCCATTGAGAAGGGGGGAAGCCATTAGGTACACTAAACTACAAGGATTTCTTGCAGCCAAAAATGTATAATTCAGATAAATAGTTTAAGCGTACTGTGACAATGCGGCCCTGGTGTCTCTGGCATCATGAGGCAGCCCTGGTGTCATCTGCGGGTTTCTATTACCTAAGCTTCACCACCAACTGCACCACTAAATGCTAGGACTAACCTTTGGTAGCGTATCCACTGGCAATCTGGTTACTGTAGGACATTCTATCTATCTAGTCCTCTGGCAATACTCTTATTAGTAATTATTCTATAGAGGACAATGAATAGCAATATAACTGTGAGACCTCAAGGAAGAGACAAGCAAGCTTCTTCTTGGCAACTCAAACTAACTCGGACAGTTTATTGTAGAAACAGCTACCATATATAGATGACAGCATATAGCAAAACATATTGTACACATATTTACACCAATGGGAATACATAACTGGGCTAGGAAAACAGAATACAAAGAAAAGGATTGGTTACAAAGTTAATCATACTAGTTCCCATAGCTGCATAAATAGACACACACTGATCTGTGTATAATACAGATACACACAATACAGAGATAACTATGTGCATTGCAAACAGCATCTCATAACATTCATTCTCTTAGCCTGACAAAACACCAAAAGGTGGGCCCATCCATCACTTGTACTATATCTACAGGAGAATTATGCCCACATCTAGTATTGCTACTTGGGAGAACTTAAGAACTGGTGGTTCCATTTCTTATAAATATCCCAAAAATACATTTGAATATTTTTTAATAATTTTTTGCTTTATATTTTTGTTATATCCATTTTTCATTTTTCTTATGCCAGATTTTAGATTCATTCTATAAGATTGCAAAGTAAGGCATAATAAGAAATCTCATTTTTTTTTACCCCTTTACTATTTCTGATGTGATCAACAAATAAATGAAAAATCTAAAATGATGTACATTATTCATATTAATTTGAGGTATCCACGAGTGAATCCAAATATAAACTTGCTCTTGTATTTGCACACTAAATATAAAAAAAAAAAATGGTATGTGGTTTTGCTTAGTAAAGGGTTTAAGTGTTAACATATAGAACTTCATGGAATCTGTTTTTTTTTTTGTTTTGTGTTTTAATAATAGTTAATATGTGCTTGCTTCGGTTTATCTTTCAAACATACTACTGTATCGGATGTCCTGTTGTGATTCTGGGATCTGTAGTTCATCTGTTAACCTTATACAGCAGGAAATCAACAATTGAATTACAGCTCCCAGAAACCTTCGCTGTGCCCATAAACCTAAGCAATAATGAGCACTAATGTTACGCGAGCGTGACTACGAAACAGAAACTGCATAGAATGGAGATTTGCAACAAAATTAAATACTTTGGAATTTGAGTTCATTTTAATTTTCACTATTTTGAAGTTCATGTTTTCACATGCATTTTAAATGCATTATCTCTATAATTCATTCATAAAGTAGGTCAACTCCATCCGGTAATAATTTCAAAAATGAATTGTTAAACTATGGAATATATGGGAAATAACCTGCAATGCTATCATCAACCTTGAGTGAATTGATCCATTTAACGCGCTGAAGTGATATTGTGCACATTATCATCTCGATAACATAAGCAAAGTCATGAATATATGATTGTCTTAATGCTGGGACTTGTCTTATTCTAACAATAAATTTCAACATTGCCTGTTTATTCCTAATCTATAATCAAGACAAGTCTAAAGAAATGGTGCATATTGCAATAATTCCGCAGTTCAAATGGAAATGTCAGTCAACGCCAATTATTTTGTATTCTCTTTGTAGAATTTTTTTTATTTGATTGACATCATCATAGATACACTAAATAACTACTTTGTTGAATTAATTATGAATTCATTACTCTCTGTATAAAACAATTTCCTCTAGGATCCTTCCTATTTAAATTTGGTTTAATGAATACATTTTATAAAGGTTTTAATATCTTGTACTTCAAACTGCTAATAATTGTTTATAAATAGAGAATTAGCTACATGTGAATACTTATGAATATTATGAATAATAACGCATGTGCACTGAATGGAAAATCAAAAAACTTTATGAACAGACACACTTACACGTATATAATGTCATGCATCCTACATATTTTTTTGTAGATAATATAGATAAGAGTTTGGCTCTTAGTTGAATATTTTTGTTAACTCCTAGTTAGGCATTAATCCAATGCAAAATGCTGAATACAGTTGAACTTTCTTTGTACAATGTGTTAGTAGTTCTATAAGGGATTTACTATCCACATATCCAGGAATGTTATTACATTTTAACATGGTGGGTGGGTGGGTGTATATATATATATATATATATATATATATATTTATTTTTTTTTAGCAGTTTTACAAAAATTGATTTTTTTTAACTGCCTCCTAGATCAACTTGGATTTAAAATTGTTTAAATTTAACATACTCAAGTTTTATATATATATATATATATATATATATATATATATGTGTGTTACGGTACCACCTTCCGAGCTCCATACACCGTCTTTAGTCACTTGTAATCCCGGTTCCCCCAATAACGAGACCAAGCTCCATTATGAGGGTAAAACATGAACTCAGGACTGGATCAGCCAGCCTGCCTTTTATTTGCATTTCACACACACAGGCCACACCCAAGGGGAGGCATAAAATAACCACTGGCATCGATGGTACATCCCACACATTCCCTCCCCTTGGTGTGACACATAATCCTATTATACATACAGTTTGAAATATACTTTTATACAACTTTCATAACTTCAAATCCATCCATCATATTCACATAAGAGGCACATATTCAGATTCAGCATACTTAAAACATAAACATTCTCAAAAATCACATCAATCCCTTCAGTGAATAAAAAGTTACGCGAAAGTCCGTTTATGACCGACCGCAGGTACCTTTTCTTGCCCAAAATAGTTCCCTGGATTCGGGCTGTGCGGTCGGTCACTTGCTGGCCTAAAAATGGCTAAGTCCCGTTCGAGGTGGGTCGGTACTTCGACTTTCGTTGAACTGTCGAAGTATCGTCGATAGTACGGGTCGGCGGGTTCGAAGTTAAAATGGCCGCCGCCACGTGGTCCTTTGTCCGATGTCGGCCACCTCGAGGACTTTGGTAGCTTTGGCGCTTCGGTAGTTTCCGCTGTACTTGAAATGTCATTTGTACAAAGTCACAACCCTTCGCATGATCTCTCAGGGACCATAAGTACTGGGCAAATCAGACGAACCCAATAGGTTTAGTCCAGACGGATGGGTCTGTCACATGGCTCCCTCCTTGTGGAACACTCCGGCAGACCCGGCTTGACCCTGTGGCGGGTCAACTTGGGGATGACCGGACTTAGGGAGAATAGGGACGTCTGTTTGCCGGGATAACCCATCCGCATTCCCATTCTGCTTACCGGGCCGGTAGCTGATAGTGAAATTGTAAGGCTGCAATGCCAAACTCCACCTCAGCAGTCTGCCATTGTCCCCAGAGACCCGGTTAAGCCAGACAAGGGGGTTGTGGTCTGTTACGAGGGAAAATTCTTGTCCGTATAGGTAAGGGCTCAGTTTCTTCAGTGCCCAGACCAGGGCTAAACACTCTTTCTCTACTGCCGCATAACTCACTTCTCGAGGTAGTAACTTTCTGCTGAGATATGCGACAGGGTGCTCTCCTCCATCCTCCCCGACCTGGCTCAGCACAGCCCCCAGTCCATACATGGAAGCGTCTGTGTGGACAAGAAAACGTTGGTTAGGGACTGGGGCAGCCAGGACAGGGGCATTCACAAGAGCCTGCTTCAGGGCCTGAAACGCGGCTTCACAAGCTGGAGACCACAGGACCTGCCTAGGTAAGTTCTTTTTAGTCAGGTCAGTCAGGGGCTTGGCAATCGTGCTGTAGTCGGGGACAAAACGTCGATAATACCCTGCTGTCCCTAGGAAGGCAAGCACTTGGGTCTTGGTGATAGGTGTGGGCCAGTTAGCTACCGCTTCCACCTTAGCAGGTTCGGGTCTCTGGCTCCCACAACCCACCCGGTGACCCAAGTACTGCACTTCTGCCATGCCTAAATGGCACTTGTCTGGTTTCAGAGTCAGGCCGGCGGCCCGAATCTTGTCCAGCACTACCCCTACGTGTACTAGGTGGTCTTCCCAAGACTCACTGTAGACCGCGATGTCGTCCAGGTAGGCACATGCAAATCCCTGGAAGCCATCGAGGAGCCTATCCACCATACGCTGGAAGGTAGCCGGAGCATTCTTCATCCCGAATGGCATAACCCTAAACTGGTATAGGCCAAACGGGGTGACGAATGCCGACTTGGGGATAGCATCCTCGGCCAGGGGGATCTGCCAGTACCCTTTACATAGGTCAATGGTGGTCAGATAGCGCCCCCTGGCAATGCGGTCTAGTAACTCGTCTATCCGGGGCATCGGGTAGGCGTCAGTGGTAGTCCGCTCGTTGAGCCGCCTGTAATCCACACAGAACCGGGTGGTCCCATCTTTCTTGGGTACTAGGACTACGGGCGATGCCCACGGACTATCTGAGTGCTCAATAACCCCCAGCCGGGTCATCTCCTGTATCTCCTTCCGCATTCCTTCTCGGACTGCTTCCGGGATACGGTATGGGGGTTGTCGTAGGGGGTTCTGTCCGGGTGTCTCGACCTTGTGTATAGCTAGGTTGGTGTACCCGGGTTCTTGGGAGAACGTCGCCTGCTTCTCCCACAGAAGCTGTCTGGCCTGGGTTTTCTCGGCCGGGCTTAGTCGGTCACCTAACTGTACGAGGCTAGTAAGGTCGGTCTGGGGATCCCTTTCTAACAGGTCAGGTAAAGGTAAGTTCTCTGGGTCGTCAGTAGCTGGGGCACAAACTGCTGCAACATCCTCGGGTCGTTCCTGATACTCCTTGAGCAGCTGGCTATAAGATAGGTAGTATCACATACCTGAGCTAACACCTTGTACGGGCCCTGCCAAGATGCTTGCATCTTGTTTGCCTTCACAGGTTTGAGCACTAGGACCTTCTGCCCAACCTGGAAGACCCGCTGTCGAGCGCCCCGATCGTACCATCGCTTCTGTCTCCCCTGGGCCGCCCGGAGATTTTCCCTTACCATCAGGGATAGTTTCTCCATGCGGTCCCGGAGTTCCAGAACATATGGCACTATGGGGGTCCCTTCTTGCTCCGTCTCCCCCTCCCAGTGTCCTCTAATGAGATCTAGGGGTCCACGAACCCTTCTCCCATAGAGTAACTCAAAGGGGGAGAACCCAGTCGATTCCTGGGGCACCTCTCTGTATGCAAATAGCAAATGAGGCAGGAATCGCTCCCAGTCTCTGCAAGTGTCAGTAAAGGTCCTCAGCATCTGTTTGAGGGTGCCATTAAATCGCTCGCAGAGACCGTTAGTCTGTGGGTGATATGGTGAACTAAGTAGCGGGTTGATGCCGCACACCTTCCACAGTTGCTGGGTGAGCACAGCGGTAAACTGGGTTCCCTGATCAGAGAGGATCTCCTGAGGGAACCCGACCCTAGTGAAGACTTTAACCAGGGCATCAGCAACCGTCTCTGCCTCTATATTAGACAGCGCTACTGCCTCTGGGTAAAGGGTGGCGTAGTCTACCACAGTAAGAATATATTTCTTACCGGATGGACTAGCCCTGGCCAGTGGACCCACAATGTCAACGGCTATGCGGGAAAAGGGCTCTCCAATGATAGGCATCGGCTGTAGCCTAGCTTTTGGATGATCTCCTCGCTTACCTACCCGTTGACAAGTGTCGCACGTGCTACAATACATCCGCACATCTCGGTTAAAATTGGGCCAGAAAAAGTTTTGGGTGATTCTATGGGCTGTGCGGTGGGAACCTAGATGACCTGCCAACGGCACGTCATGCCCAATCCGCAGAATCTCCTGCCGATACTTTGCAGGTACTACTAGTTGTCGTTTCTGCGGAGGGGCATTCGGTTTCGGGGAAGGTTTCGGGATCCTGTACAGCCTATCACCCACCCACTCGTAGTGTTCCCCACCTACTCCTTCTTCCCCAGCGTCGGCCCTGGCTCTGTACTTGGCTAACGTCGGGTCCTCCCTAGTTTCCTTCCCGTACATCTCTGGGGTATCCCAGCCTAACGGGGCCTGGTCTAAGGTACAAGTCGGGGTAGAGAGTCTTACCTGGGTCTCAGCAGCAGGTGGGCCGGCCTCAGCGGCACGGGTCTGGGCACGGGTCGTGACAGCGTCCACTGCAGCGGGGCCCATGGGAGCAAAGGCTGAAACAAGGGGAGCCAAGTCGTTGCCAAGGAGAACATCAGCGGGTAAATCCTTAATGACCCCCACATTCACGTGTCTAGCGCCCACTCCCCAATCCAAATGTACCCGGGCCACGGGTAGGCGAAATACTGCACCCCCGGCCACTCGTACTGCCACGGTATCCCCGGTATGTTGGGCTTCGGACACTAGGTGCTTTTGGAGCAAAGTCAGGGTTGCACCAGTGTCTCGTAGCCCACTGACTTCCCTTCCGTTGACCTTTACACTCTGTCGGTGGTGTTGTCGATTGTCCTGGTGGGCAGCCTGAACCGGGTCTGCCTCATGTAAGATGCCCCAGCATTCCTCTTCCTCTACACAGTGGGCTGCTGGAAGAGGTGTTCGGGGAGGGGCCCCCGTGGGTTTCCTCCAGGACTGGTTCCTGTTGGCACGGTTCATCGGGCACTCCTGTCGCCTGTGCCCTAGCTGATTGCACAGGTAGCACCGAAGGGGTTCAGAGTACTCTCGGGCGTTAAACCGGGGTGGACGTTGGTACTGGGCAGACGGAGGGGGTGCGGATGGTCTGTTCATGTGAGGCTGATAAGGGGCAGCGGCTGGTTGGTATTCCGCTCTGGCGGTGGCCTTGGTGATGGAATTGTCCAGTCTGCGAGCGTCGGTGTACTCATCGGCCAAGCGAGCCACCTCGTGTAGAGTGGAAGGCTTACAGTCTCTTACCCACTCTCTGACCCCTGTTGGCAATTTGTCAAAGCAATGTTCCAATAAAAACATCTGCAGCACCTCTTCTCCTGACCAGTGGGCGGCTGTGCGATGTACCTTGCAGGCCCATTCAACGTATGAGTCCCCAGTTGTTTTCGCAGTGTCTCGGAACCTCCTCCGGTATGCCTCGGGTGTAACGGCATACCGGGCAAGTAAAGCTTCCCTGACGGTCACATAATCCCCGATCTCCTCATCCGGAATGGCCCGAAAAGCGTCGTTGGCCCGGCCGGATAACTTGCCGGACAGTATAGCAACCCAGTCTTCCGGGGGTACCTTGTGCAGGGCACATTGCCGCTCAAAATCCGCAAGGTACCCGTCAATCTCTCCTTCTGTCTCACTGAAGGCTTTGAAGGCCGCAAATGGCACTTTCTGTTTGTCCCCCGGGTTTGCTGTGACTGGGGCTGCTGCAGCACCGTTTTGGCGTAGCAGGCTGGCCTCCACAGCGGCTTGAACCTGGGTGATGATCTCCGCGGAGGGGTTGGGGCCATAATGGGCCAGCCTAATTCTTACCGCCCGGTCAAATCTTGCCTCCTCGGGGGTTCTGTCGTCTGGGCTGGGTCCATTGGTTCCCTCTGCCGCTGGTACTCCATCCATTTCCAGCAATAAAGCAATAATGTCCCTCTTCTTGAGGTTACTGGCCTGTCCGCCCCTTTGTTCCAATAAGTCTTTTAGGGTGGCTCTTCTCAGGTTTTGGTATTGTAGTTCCATTTATTCCTGGTCGTAGTGGTCTCTTTGGGCGTTGAGGATCATCCCGTCGCTTGCCACCAGTTGTTACGGTACCACCTTCCGAGCTCCATACACCGTCTTTAGTCACTTGTAATCCCGGTTCCCCCAATAACGAGACCAAGCTCCATTATGAGGGTAAAACATGAACTCAGGACTGGATCAGCCAGCCTGCCTTTTATTTGCATTTCACACACACAGGCCACACCCAAGGGGAGGCATAAAATAACCACTGGCATCGATGGTACATCCCACACATTCCCTCCCCTTGGTGTGACACATAATCCTATTATACATACAGTTTGAAATATACTTTTATACAACTTTCATAACTTCAAATCCATCCATCATATTCACATAAGAGGCACATATTCAGATTCAGCATACTTAAAACATAAACATTCTCAAAAATCACATCAATCCCTTCAGTGAATAAAAAGTTACGCGAAAGTCCGTTTATGACCGACCGCAGGTACCTTTTCTTGCCCAAAATAGTTCCCTGGATTCGGGCTGTGCGGTCGGTCACTTTCTGGCCTAAAAATGGCTAAGTCCCATTCGAGGTGGGTCGGTACTTCGACTTTCGTTGAACTGTCGAAGTATCGTCGATAGTACGGGTCGGCGGGTTCGAAGTTAAAATGGCCGCCGCCACGTGGTCCTTTGTCCGATGTCGGCCACCTCGAGGACTTTGGTAGCTTTGGCGCTTCGGTAGTTTCCGCTGTACTTGAAATGTCATTTGTACAAAGTCACAACCCTTCGCATGATCTCTCAGGGACCATAAGTACTGGGCAAATCAGACGAACCCAATAGGTTTAGTCCAGACGGATGGGTCTGTCACAATATATATATATAATATAGGCCTCTGTTAAAATTTCCAAATGTAATATTTCAGAATAAACTTTTAAAATGCTTTTTTTAAATCCTATATGAAAAAAGATATCCCTATATCTGAAAATATCAAAATATTTTTCAAAATATTAACTATTTTTAAAGGTTTACCTAAATATGTGAAATAATATATTTTATCCAAAATATTAAACCAGAGCCATAATTGGATATTTTTATGGTTCTTATAATTTATTTTTTCTTTTATTGAGCCTAAGAAACGAATATATTATTGTGTCAACATCAATCAGGCACCTTTTAAACTTAGTCCTAGTCCTAGTGTCATCTTTTTTCATCCCCTCGACATTCAGTCTCTTTTCAGTTCTCTGTCTACCACTACCACCTCTACTAAAGTAACTAACTTCACTATTCGTAAGTATTATGCTGCAGTAATCCATTGTACAGCTCTGATGAATATATTAGTGCTTTATTTGTATTATTGATAATAGTAATAACAATATAACACTATGCAGAAACCCATATAAATAAAATACATATAAAAAAATACATATATATACAATTAACGTTCTCTTGCACTCTGACTAAAATCCCTCAAATGCTGGGTGTTTTCAGTCTGGATTTCTGTTATCCAAATTTCCAAAATGTGGCTGCACTCATGGTCCTTTCAGTTTCCAATCTTTATTCAATAATTAAAAATGATCATCAACGTTTCAGTCCTCCATTCGAGACTTTCATCAGGATCAACAATATACATACATTTAAAATCAAGAACATTTATAGGCAAAATAATTACTAAAGTGACTTTCCCCCAGGTGAAACTGAAAGGACCATGAGTACAGCCACATTTTTGGAAATATATATATATATATATATATATATATATATATATATCAAACTTTATTGAAATAGTTAAGTCAACATACAAAATGCAAAACCACAGATGTGATCATAAATGACTAAGCTAGTCATGGCTCTACATACATGCGTTAAAGGGACTCTATAGTCACCTGAACAACTTTAGCTTAATGAAGCAGTTTTGGTGTATAGAACATGCCTCTGCAGCCTCACTGCTCAATCCTCTGCCATTTAGGAGTTAAATCCCTTTGTTTATGAACCCTAGTCACACCTCCCTGCATGTGACTTGCACAGCCTTCCATAAACACTTCCTGTAAAGAGAGCCCTATTTAGGCTTTCTTCATTGCAAGTTCTGTTTAATTAAGATTTTCTTATCCCCTGCTAGACCCTGCAAGAGCCTCCTGCATGTGATTAAAGTTCAATTTAGAGATTGAGATATCATTATTTAAGGTAAATTACATCTGTTTGAAAGTGAAACCAGTTTTTTTTTTTCCATGCAGGCTCTGTCAATCATAGCCAGGGGAGGTGTGGCTAAGGCTGCATAAACAGAAACAAAGTGATTTAACTCCTAAATGACAGTGAATTGAGCAGTGAAATTGCAGGGGAATGATCTATACACTAAAACTGCTTTATTTAGCTAAAGTAATTTAGGTGACTATAGTGTTCTTTTAAATTCATAATCACGTAAACGTAATAAAACCCAGATAAAAAATGACTAACATACATTAATCTTAATGCTCACAAAATATCTCTAATGGGTTTATAGAAATATTTGAGAAGACATCAGTAAAACTAGATGACTTCTCAGATATCATAAGAACTTTAAACAAGGCAAACGCACTGTTTTCCAATCCTGTTGTACTTTTATTACCTACTTAAGAGTTTCCTATGGTTCAGCTCCTTACCATACCCCACAATCGTGTATATTGGAAGTGAAATTGTGTTTGCTAAATTTGCCCTTGCTTAGATGTCAGCCCAGCTGCAATGTCACCGGCAATATAAAACTGCCAGGGACGTCACGTGCAAAGCTGCTGTGGAGAGAGTTGCAGGGAAGTGGAGGATGCTGTGGCTAGCTGCAAGCACCAGCAAAAGATAGGAGACACCCATTGAAAGTGAGAAGAGTGAGAAGAACAGTGGTTCCTGCAGCAGCAGCAACCAGGACTCACGTAAGTGATTTTTTTTTTTTCAAGTGGTTGGTGGGCACAAAAGAGGAGTGTAAAGAGCTAGGAAGACAAAAAAGTACGGCCATTAATTAAAAATGTTGCTCTCATCAGAAAAGAGGACTTTGGACCACTGAGCAACAGACCAGGTCTGTTTTTCTTTAGCTCAGGTAAGACGCTTCTGACCTTGTTTGTTGTTCAGGAGCTGCTGGACCAGAGGAATATGACATCTGAAGCCCATGTCCAGCATTTGTCTGTGTGTGGTGGCTCTTGATGCACTGACTCTAGCCTCAGTCCATTCCTTGTGAAAGTCCCCAACACTTTTGAATTGCCTTTTCCTGACAATCCTCTCCAGGCTGCGGTCATCCCTGCTGCTTGTGCACGTTTTTCTTCCACATAACTTTCTATTAATGTGCTTTGGGGAACATCCAACTTCCTTCCTTTTGAGGATTTCCCTCCTTATGGAAGGTGTCAATTATGGCTTTCTGCACAACTGTCAGGTCAGCAGTCTTCCCCATGATTATGATTCCTACTGAACCAGACTGAGAGACCATTTAAAGGCTCAGAAACCCTTTGCAGGTGTTTATGGCTTACTTAGCTGATTAGAGTGGGACACTGTGAGCCTAGAATATTGCACCTTTTCACAATATTCTAATTTACTGAGATTGTGGATTTGGGGTTTTCAAGAGCTGTAAGCCATAATCATCACACTTATGACAAATCAAGGCTTGAACTATCTTGCTTTGCATGTAATACGTCTATTCTAATTTTTCGAGTATCACCTGTGTGTGTGTGTGTGTGTGTATATATATATATATATATATATATATATATATATATATATATATATATATATATATATGGTAAAGGGTAAACTAAACCCATGGGCCAGATGTGAAGTGTGTGTGTGGTTGGGCAGGTGGACAATAACTAGGAACTAATGGTGGAAATAAGAGTTTGAACAATTTGTGTTTGGGGTGAGCACAGAAACACAGCCTCCCCTAAAGTCACCTTCCACAATCACCTCCCACACAGTAACACCCCATCCACAGTTACCCATCCCTACACACAGTCACATATACACAAAGACACACACATCTCAGTCTTGCAAAATTAAAACACACAGATGTCAAGACCACAAGCAGACCGCCATTGTGTAGAACCCCATGCAACCAGCTCCCACACGCTCATCAACTCACAGACACAGTCATACACATACATAGAGATATACACACACACACACACACAGATATACATTCCAAACACACTCACAGTTAAAAAACAAACACGTAGATATACACTGCCAGACTCAAACTCTCAGACATGCACAAATCAATACTCAATGCAAGACTCAATTACTCAGTATGTGTCTTTGTACATCTTTGTGTTTGTATGTGCATGTATTTGTGTATATGTATGTGTGTCCAATGAGTCAACCTGACAGCAAAGTGGTGAGAAATGTTATTTTTGTACAGCACTGTTCTCATATCTGTAACTTCATTAATTGGTAAATAGGTTTTCTGTCCTACCAAAATTTTAGTTTTTGTTCCCATTAAATAATGTGCGATCTATGTTACTATCCAGGACAACAAAATACTTGGATTCTGGAGGTGTTTTTTTTTGCCCCGCAAACTGCTTGGTAGTGAAGGGGTTAATGTTCAAGTTTTACTATTATATAATATCTACATTTTACAAGAGCACTTCCTTCTTCCTTCTTCCTCTTCTTCATGTATCCAATCTTGAAGCCGTGACAACCAATGCTACTATACCCATTTCTGCAATGTATAACTTTCGTTGTTCAAACTTCTTTCATGCTGTTTTGTTGAATTTTTATCGTTTTGTTTTGGATACTTTGGAAACAATTTAAAATCATAGAAACACAGAATGTGATGGCAGATAGAACCGTTTGGCCCTTCTAGTTTGCCCAATTTTCTAAACATTTTCATTAGTCCCTGGCCTTATCTAATATCTAGGATAGTCTTATGCCTATCCCACGCATGCTTATTGTGTTAAAATCCACAATAATATATTTTTTGTCTGTGAACTGGGCTGCCTTTTTTGATATGTACCTTTGTCACTACATATATATATATTTTTCCTATGCACACTATATAATTATGTTATGAATATCCTAAAAGCAAACAAACAATAATTTATTGCTCTATTCCAGCACTGAGGCAATTAGCGAAAGTTTGTATAGAAAAGGTATTTACTGTATCTATAACGTATATCTTCAGTAGATATAAACTATTACTTTAGGTTCTATGGACTACATTTTGCATTTATCTTAAGTCACAATAATTAACACTGTGAAAAAATACTAGAATTTCAAACTCATTCATTGGATACATGAGAAGGTGGTTTTGCGCACGCAGTCGATGATTGATGAGATAATCTGTAACATAGACAGCTATCATAGGGCAATATGCATAAACCAATAACTGGTATAAAAAATGATTAGGAGCACTCACACTTTAGAGAGCCATATAAGTTGGCTCTCTATTGTAGTAGCATGTAGAATACTCTGTGGTTGGAATGGTCCCCCAGGAACAAGAATCAAATTGATGAGGTGTTCTATGAGTTATTTCCTTATGGTGTAAACAGAAATATAGCACAGTATAATTTTACTATGTCTTTCAAGTCTTATGGTAGTGTAGACTGACGTTTACTCCCAAAATATATCCCCAATACGACAGTACAATAAAGATTTTATATATATATATATATTTTTTTTTCAATTCTTTATTTAAGTGTCGACAGGCACACAGCATGACATTACATTTGGCCTACGCAGAAGCCTAGTCATCAGTTATTGCTCAAGAAGTGTTTACAGTAAGGAAGAATAGGTTAGTATTGCTGTCGTGGTTTTTCTTGTTTTTTCAATAAACAGGTAAATACAATGAAAGAACAGAATAAAAGAGATTTTATATTTTTAAAAACATTTTTGGGGAAAAATCAGGTTTTCTGTGTAGCAACATTTGTGGGATCTGCAAAGCCAATGAGCATTAAGAATACAAAACACGTTAGGACCTCTTTACGTGCACGTTGCATTGTGTTACATGCACAAGGGAAGCAGAGAATAAAATACTATGGGAATGCTTAGCAAGTCAACTGCAAACTTAATTATACTCCTTGTGAAAGCACTTGCCTGATTCAGATTTACATATGTGCTATGGCTCTAATGAACTACTTTAATGATCAACTCACTTGAACTGTAAAATAAGAGACTCATCTCACACTATTTCTTTGTACAAAACAGCAGGAGGCTGACCCAGTTTTAAGGTAAAAGCATACTTAGCACATTTAACACTTTCAAAGCTTAAGGGGGTATATAAAATCAGAGATAATGATTTAATTACTCTTTAGAGTGGATGTGATAATGAATTCTTCCATTGTGAAATCAGAATGTTTCTGTTCCGGGTTTTATACACTAAACATAGAATTGTAGTGAGCTGAAAATTAAATTGCAACATTCAGACCAAACAAACTGATTTAGAACTAATCCCCAATTCGACAAAATTCATGCATTGGCTATTTTTGTCTGAGTTTAGCTATTCAGGTTTCAATTCAATAAAAAGAGATCTTCATTATAAAAGGTTAGACATTTGCACTAGATACATTTAGAAAAAAATGCTTCTCGGATGGGATATGATAATATTATACAAATATATAAATGGCCAGTACATACAAATAGCTCTCTAGTGACCTGACTTAACTGTACACAAAGCAAAATATCATTCAGTGAGACTTAAATAAAGGAGGTAACACTCAAATCACAGGAGAGGATTATTTGCAGTAAGAACAAGAAACACGTGGAACTCTCGACTGAGAAAGGGTTTGTTTCCCAGATTCTATAAATGTGTTATTTTCTAGCAAAACAGGATATCTGGGATTATAATAGATAATATATGGGACAATACCAGTTTATAAATATTAGCTATGATTTGATTTTCACTTTGGAGTCTATAAGGAGTTTTTCCTTAGAATGTCACAATTGAAATTTCCTCAAATCTACCTTATTTTATATCAGCAGCAGAAGTCAAGATGTGTCAAAGATTGAGCTTGATATTTTTTTGAGCTTTTGTTTTTTTATTAACATACATTAGTATTGATATATACAACTACAGGCAGTGGTTCAACAATTATCACCCCCTCCTCCACTTCCCTACACACTGAGTAGGTTAAATAACAAAATAAATAAACAATAGTTATCCTTTGGTCCCCTGCTCTATTTAAAAGTCCTATCCCACAGGCTGGAATGAAGGATGAAGTGTCTTCTACACTAATATGGGAGATAAATGACTAAATGACTAACATAGCTTGTTCGCGTTCGCCACGGATGGCAAACATATGCGATGTTCGGTCCGCCCCCTATTCGTCATCATTGAGTAAACTTTGGCCCTGTACCTCACAGTCAGCAGACACATTCCAGCCAATCAGCAGCAGACCCTCCCTCCCAGACCCTCTAACCTCCTGGACAGCATCCATTTTAGATTCATTCTGAAGTTGCATTCTTAGTGAGAGGAGGGACAGTGTACTGCTGCTGATTTAATAGGGGAATTGATAGCTAGGCTAGTGTATTCAGTGTCCACTACAGTCCTGAAGGACTCATCTGATCTCTGCTGTAAGGACAGCACCTGAAAAAGCCCTTTTTAGGGCTAGAACATCAGTCTGCTATTTTTTTTCCTGTGTAATCTAATTGCAGTTGCCTGCCTGCCAGAGTGTGTGTCAGGCTCACAGCGTATACTGTGCCCACTTGCCCAGTGCCACCACTCATATCTGGTGTCACAATAACTTGCATTTAAAAAAAAAAAAAACTTTTTTGACTGTAATATAATAGCAATCAGTTTCCTTCACACGTGTGCGTTTCAGGGCCTGCCAGGGCACAGTGTCACACCAGTGCAACTCATATCTGGTGTAACAGTAGTGTACATAAAAAAAAACTAGAAATTTGACTGTGAAAAAATAGCAGTCAGTTTCCTTCACACGTGTGCGTTTCAGGGCCTGCCAGGGCACAGCGTCACACCAGTGCAACTCATATCTGGTGTAACAGTAGTGTACATTTAAAAAAAAATAAAACTTTTTTGACTGTGAAATAATAGCAGTCAGTTTCCTTCACACGTGTGCTTTTCAGAGCCTGCCAGGGCACAGTGTCACACCAGTGCAACTCATATCTGGTGTAACAGTAGTGTACATTTAAAAAAGCAACACTTTTTTGACTGTGAAATAATAGCAGTCAGTTCCTTCACGCGTGTGCGATTCAGGGCCTGCCAGGGCACAGTGTCACACCAGTGCAACTCATATCTGGTGTAACAGTAGTGTACATTTAAAAAAAAACTAGGAATTTGACTGTGAAATAATAGCAGTCAGTTTCCTTCACACGTGTGCGTTTCAGGGCCTGCCAGGGCACAGTGTCACACCAGTGCAACTCATATCTGGTGTAACAGTAGTGTACATTTAAAAAAAAAAAAACTAGAAATTTGACTGTGAAATAATAGCAGTCAGTTTCCTTCACACGTGTGCGTTTCAGGGCCTGCCAGGGCAAAGTGTCACACCAGTGCAACTCATATCTCGTGTAACAGTAGTGTACATTTAAAAAAAGCAACACTTTTTTGACTGTGAAATAATAGCAGTCAGTTCCTTCACGCGTGTGCGTTTCAGGGCCTGCCAGGGCACAGTGTCACACCAGTGCAACTCATATCTGGTGTAACAGTAGTGTACATTTAAAAAAAACTAGGAATTTGACTGTGAAATAATAGCAGTCAGTTTCCTTCACGTGTGTGCGTTTCAGGGCCTGCCAGGGCACAGTGTCACACCAGTGCAACTCATATCTGGTGTAACAGTAGTGTACATTTAAAAAAAATAATAAAATTTTGACTGTAATAGATTGATTAGCAGTTAGTTGTCTGCAAGCGTGTGTGTCAGGCCTACAGCGTCTACTCTGCTAACTTCTGCCAGTGCACAGTGCCACTCATATCTGGTCTCACAGTAGCTTGCACGCATAGTACCACTAATCGAAAAAAAAATGACAGGCAGAGGCAGGCCACCCCTCAGGGGCCGTCGTGGTCGTGGTGCTGTGATTCCCTTTGGCCCTAGAATAATGCCCAGTGTTCAGAGGTCACGTACCCTGAACTCGAAAAATTCTGAGGACATAGTTGACTGGCTAACACAGGACACCCAATCTTCTACAGCTTCCGCTTGGAACCTTGACGCACCATCCTCCTCCAGCTTAGCTTTGGGCACCTCTCAAGTTACCACTCGCTCGCCTGCCGCCACCACCAACACTAGCACCATAGCCACTTCACTTGATCTGTCAGAGGAGTTATTTACACATCAGTTGGTAGAAATGAGTGATGCGCAAGCATTATTGCCTGAGGATGTATATAACAGGGATATGTCTCAGTCAGGCAGCATTACATACATGGACGTACGGTGTGATGATGATGATGTTGCACCCGCTGCTGCTTCCTTTGCTGAGTTGTCAGATACAAGTGAAGCGGTTGATGATGACGATGCGTCCGTGGATGTCACGTGGGTGCCCGCGAGAAAAGAAGAAGAACAGGGGGAAAGTTCAGATGGGGAGACAGAGAGGAGGATGAGACGAGTTGGAAGCATCACAAGGGACCTAGTGGCACAGTCAGACAGCATGCATCGGCAACCGGGGTCAGCCAGACAGCTCGCCAATCAACGCATGCTGTTGCCACCACCAGAATGCCGTCATTGCAGAGCTCAGCAGTGTGGCATTTCTTTTGTGTGTCTGCCTCTGACAACAGCGATGCCATTTGCAACCTGTGCCAAAAGAAACTGAGTCGTGGGAAGTCCAACACCCAACTAGGTACAACTGCTTTGCGAGGGCACATGATCGCACTACGCCTATGGGATCAACACATGAGTACAAGCAGCACACAAACTCAAAGCTGCCATCCTCCTCCTGGTCCATCATCTTCAGCCACGTCAACCACTGCTGTCCTCCTTGCCCCCTCTCAACCATCCGCCACTCCGTCTCTCGCCTTGAGCAGTTCCTGCTCATCTGCCCACAGTCAGGTGTCTGTCAAGGACATGTTTGAGCGTAAGAAGCCAATGTCACAAAGTCACCCCCTTGCCCAGCATCTGACAGCTGGCTTGTCTGAACTCTTTTACCATACCAGCTGGTGGAGTCTGAGGCATTTCAAAAAATTGTAGCTATTGGGACACCGCAATGGAAGGTACCTGGCCGAAATTTCTTTGCACAAAAGGCAATCCCCAACCTGTACTCGATTGTGCAAAAGGAAGTAATGGCATGTCTGGCACACAGTGTTGGGGCAAGGGTCCATCTGACCACTGATACCTGGTCTGCAAAGCATGGTCAGGGCAGGTATATCACCTACACTGCGCATTGGGTAAACCTGCTGACGGCTGCCAAGCATGGAATGCGTGGCTCTGCAGAGGAGTTGGTGACACCGCCACGACTTGCAGGCAGGCCTGCTGCCACCTCCTCTACTCCTCCTACTCCATCCTCTTCCAAAACCTCCTCGGCTGAGTCCTCTTCTGCTGCTGCGTCCTGCTCCACATTAACGGCACCCCCCCAGCTCCCAGGTACTATTCCACATCCCGGATACGGCAGTGTCACGCCTTCTTGGGGTTGACTTGCCTGAAAGCAGAGAGTCACACCGGACCGGCACTCCTGTCCGCCCTGAACGCACAGGTGGATCAGTGGATGACTCCGCACCAACTGGAGATCGGCAAAGTGGTTTGTGACAACGGAAGAAATTTGTTGGCGGCATTGAATTTGGGCAAGTTGACACATGTGCCGTGCATGGCACATGTGTGTAATCTGATTGTACAACGCTTTGTGCATAAGTACCCAGGCTTACAGGACATCCTGAAGCAGGCCAGGAAGGTGTGTGGCCATTTCAGGCGTTCCTACACGGCTATGGTGCACTTTTCAGATATCCAGCGGCGAAACAACATGCCAGTGAGGTGCTTGATTTGCGACAGCCCGACACGTTGGAATTCAACACTCCTAATGTTCGACTGCCTGCTCCAACAAGAAAACGCTGTTAACAACTATTTGTATGACCGGGGTGCTAGGACAGCCTCTGCGGAGCTGGGAATTTTTTTGCCACGTTACTGGACGCTCATGCGCAATGCCTGTAGGCGCATGCGTCCTTTTGAGGAGGTGACAAACCTAGTCAGTCGCACCGAAGGCGCCATCAGCGACATCATACCATTTGTTTTCTTCTTGGCGCGTGCCCTGCGAAGAGTGCTGGATCAGGCCGTAGATGAGCGTGAAGAGGAAGAGTTGGGGTCACCATCACCACCAGAAAAAGCCTTATCAGCATCGCTTGCTGGACCTGCGGCAATGCTGGAAGAGGAGTCAGAGGAGGAATGTGGCTTTGAGGAGGAGGAGGAAGACCAACCACAACAGGGTGCTCGTTGTCACCTATCTGGTACCCGTGGTGTTGTACGTGGCTGGGGGCAAGAACATACCTTCAGTGAGATCACTGAGGACGAGGAACGGGACATGAGTAGCTCGGGATCCAACCTTGTGCAAATGGGGTTTTTCGTGCTGTCGTGCCTGTTGAGGGACCCTCGTATAAAAAGGCTGAAGGAGAACGACCTGTACTGGGTGTCCACGCTACTAGACACCCGGTATAAGCAGAAAGTGTCTGAAATGTTACCGAATTACGGCAAGTCGGAAAGGATGCAGCAGTTCCAAAATAAATTAAAAAGTATGTTTTACACAGCGTATAAGGGTGATGTCACAGCACAATGGGAATCTAACAGGGGATGAGGTGAAAGTAATCCTCCTCCTCCCATGACCACGCCGGCAAGGACAGGACGTTTTACAGACGTGTTGTTGATGGAGGACATGCAGAGCTTTTTACGTCCTACGCATCGCCACAGCCCTTCGGGGTGCACCATCAGAGAACGACTCGACCGACAGGTAGCAGACTACCTCGCCTTAACTGCAGATATCGACACTCTGAGGAGCGATGAACCCCTTGACTACTGGGTGTGCAGGCTTGACCTGTGGCCTGAACTATCCCAATTTGCAATAGAACTTCTAGCCTGCCCCGCTTCAAGTGTCCTGTCAGAAAGGACCTTCAGTGCAGCAGGAGGTATTGTCACTGAGAAGAAAAGTTGCCTAGGTCAAAAAAGTCTAGATTACCTCACCTTTATTAAGATGAATGAGGGATGGATCCCGAAGGGACTGACAGTGGGCGATACATTCGACTAAAAAAGGCCTGATGAGGGGGATGTAACAGGGATTAAACTGATAAGAATAGTACTACTTAACACACCACTCCTATCTGGTGGCACATTAAATTGCACGTGCAATGCCCCAAATTTGAAGTAGGAGGACCGACCAAGCATCTTTTTCCATCTCCCGGTTACTCAAATCGATGCCATATACACGTCCCCTAATAGGGGACGTAACAGGGATTAAACTGATAAGAACAGTACTACTTAACACACCTTATAATAACGCAGAGAGAGGCAATGCAGAGAGAGGAGTCTGAAGAAGAGGAGTCAGAGGAGGAAGGTGGCTTCGAGGAGGTGGAAGACCAAACACAGTAGGCATCCCAAGGGGCTTGTTATCACCTTTCGGGGACCCTTGGTGTTGTACGTGGCTGGGTGGAGGAAGAGACCTTCAATGACATCAGTGAGGACAAGTAACGGGACATGGCTAGCTTGGTATCCAACCTTGTGCAAATGGGGAGTTTGCGGTTGTGCAAATGGACTGTTTGCGGTTGTTTGCGGTGCGTTAAACGGGGAGTTTGGTCTGTCACTGTGAAACGGGCGTAACCCTTACACTACCTGTTCGATACAACATCATACCTGATGTTTTAAAGCACGTTATTCCAAACAATTTAGGAATGTTAGGTGATTTATGCCTTTTATGGATTAAAACCAGACTCTGCATCAACTATGTAATTTTCCATGGGAGTTTTGCCATGGATCCCCCTCCGGCATGCCGCAGTCCAGGTGTTAGTCCCCTTGAAACAACTTTTCCATCACTATTGTGGCCAGAAAGAGTCTCTGTGGGTTTTAAAATTCGCCTGCCTATTGAAGTCTATGGCGGTTCGCCCATTCGCGAACACTTGTGGAAATTCGCGTTCGCCGTTCGCGGATGGAAAATTTTATGTTCGTGACATCACTAGCACTGTGCACTGCGCTCTCCTCCTGCTGGTCACCGAGGCATTGCGCACCTGGGCCGGTTAATCTCTGTTACTCTAAAGGGAGTTTGAAACATGCAATCTGGGTTTTTTTTTGCGTTGATCTGATACATGTAAATATATGTGAAGAAGACACAGATAAACACTATATGGTTCTAGAACACTGTGGTTTAATTTAAACAGTAACAACAGTAATTTATTGACATGTTTTTTTATACTTTAACTCACAGGAATATACTTTACAACATCACATTCTTTTATTATGTAAAGGTTTAATTATATACCTGCACTGTGATTTTCTTTATATTGTTATTTGTAAATGTGTCCTTCATACGGAAAATAATTATAATTAAAATAAATACAAACACATTACAGTGTGCCTGTGTAAAATGAAAAAAAAAATACATAGCATGTTCTAATGTTTGTTTTGTGCTTGAGTAAAAATATTGCTTTTAAATATTGACTTACTGAAAAAATACATTGCTTGCATTTCTGGATAAAAATCTAAATAACCATCCATGTCATTTAGTTTCAGATGTTTTAACTTGTTTTCATTACAGAAATATTGCCTACGCAAGGGGCACAGTGCTTGTGTTATGTAACTATTAACCCCTTAAGGACCAAACTTCTGGAATAAAATGGAATCATTACATGTCACACATGTCATGTGTCCTTAAGGGGTTAATATAGTATTGCAGATCAATAGCAAAATTAGTTGCAGACACGTGGCAATGCAGGTCAAACCTACGCCACGTATAAAAGTAAACCTACTTACTAATACAATCCATGTATTGTCTTAGGACATGATATAAAAAGTATATATTGTATCCTTCTCCAAAGTGTCCTTCACATTAAGTGTCATGAATAACATTTAATCAATGTTTTGAAAATAATTTATAATATTAAATATTTACGTAGTCCTGTATGCGCTGCACTCTCATGTGCAAGATGCATATCATCGGTCTCGTCACTCATTAGCTTACAATTATTAGCCGGTGGGCTGTAATATTGTGTGATTCTTAACACGAATGTCAACAGAGTATATTAGCCTTGCTAACCCCTTGATACATTTAATGACTGTGTAAACAAACAAGTATTATAGAGAAATAAAAGAAAAAAGGGAACACTTTAATTAACTGAGATTTGCAAAACAAACACATAGATGAATGTCACAACGGACCGTAACCACATAAATGGTTTAATTGAGGAGGTAGCTGTGCATTGGTGCCATATAAGTGGAGCAATAACGTCGGTAGATAATAGGAGATTGGTGAAAAGCATTACCACGTTCAGTAAAAAGCATAAAATGCGTGTTGTGGTTGGTTACAATTGAGGTTGAGAATAATAAGCAGAGAGATTACTATATATAATGTATTTATGCAATATGCTTATGTGCTGTTATAATGTCCATGAGTTACTCAAGTAATGTCATTGGTCCTGGTTTAAAATAGATAATTTGTACATTAGATTTATTTTGTATTCCTTGTGGTGTTTGAAGAATGTGCTGAATAAACTTCCTGGGGTCCTTTCTGAATTCTATGGCTTAAACTGTATATAACTGTAGTCTAAACTATTACATTGTAATTGAGATTTATCGTTCTCAAGGTTTCATAATGCAAGGTTAAAGGCTTGGAATATGGACAATACAGCAGAAGCTGAGGAAGGTTGCACCCAGAAACTTGTAATAAAAGATATTCACAATGGGAGATAGATATAGAAGAACAGAAACTGATGTTAAAAAAAAGCTAAAGGTAACCAATTAAGTGTCCCAATAAATGTGCCAACTTGCAAGGAGAACAGCCAAATCTTGTAGGAAAGTCCATTATCTATGGAAGTGCCATATCAGAAAATGCTTGGGATCCATATCAATGTACAAAAATAACCAGAGGAAAACTAGTGTAGTATATCACGACAATATATCGTACTAATAATTTGAAGATCTTATGTAGTCTCACTCACATTTTCTAGAGCTAGCACCAGCTCTAATATGAATTGTGTACAGTGGTATAATCCACACTTATAGGATTTGTGCAATGATGTAGTCAACAGATATAACGATATGGGGACCAAAAAAAAATAGAAAACAGTAGTGCTCTTTATGTAAACGGGACCAAAAATAATAATTAAGAAATATTTACTCACAATTAATTAAACAGGCATACCGCTCAATAGATAAGACACGAATGGTAGAATTTCCACCTAAAATTCTTTAGTGAGGTTCTTACTGGAATGGTTAACAATTAGTGCCAAACTGCTAATCCAGCATGCTGCCTGATTGAAAGGCAGCATGCTGGCTTTATGTTCATATTAAATATCTTCTGAAGACTGAGAGCATTAGGGCAGGTTACTCTACCTCTGTCAGTCAATCCTTGCTCTCCAAGACTGTGAATTCACCATTATTAACTTGGCTGCAGTGATGCTAGGCTGTTGCTGGAAGGAAGATTCTTGTGTTGATAAGTCACTCCTAAATGGTTTGATACCCATAGACTGATTGCATCATAAATACAGCAATGAGCTGTATCGTCACAGTATTGCAGTACCTATCTGAGGTAACTGGAAAGTTTAACAAAACATTTAGGGTAAAGCTGGGGAAATGAAAGACATTAATAAACCAAGTAGAAATTAGACTTGTAGAATTTGTAGCAAAATAACAGTGATTATGACAAAAAATTAATTCTGAGTCAATGCATTAACTTATCCTGAAGCAACTGAAATACCCACTGGCTGGTTGCTTTGGGATTAGGGGTGAAGCATAATAATATAATACTTTAATAGTTAAAAACTTCCTGTGGGGTAACTATGACCCCAACATTGGTAAAAGGGAGATTTCATACCAAGCCTATGCCCCCACTCGCCATGAAATAAGTCATGTCATATCTGCTAAACAGCAAGCAGTCAGTGGTTGCTCACTTTAATAAATGCTAGTGACTCCACCCATACCTTCCCGATAGGGCTCTAAATAAAATGATGAAGCAGGGGAATCTAATGTCACCTCAGTTCCTACCTATGGGTGGTTGGGTAGGTGCTTTCATATTAATAATGGGGGTACCAAGCGTCCCCTCACTCAGACACATGGGCAGGGGACTCTTATATTGATTAATGGGAGACATAAAGTCCACAGTAGCCCATAACACATGAGGGATAGTTGGGAGCTCCAATATTAATACCAGGGGGAATCTAAATATAGAAAGGGGTTCACATACCATTGTTCACCCTAACTGTCCTTATGGCCACCCAGGGAGCTAGGGATCCAAAAGCACCTAGCCACGTACCTCTCAAATTATAAAAAAGTTACCTACCCACTCATACAAATAATAGTAATGGGGGGCAATAAGTCCAAATAAGTGTAAAGAAGCATGCTTACCTTTAGATGGCTTTTCTTTAGCCCCCAAAAAGAACAAATACAAATCCTGATAAAATAGAAAAGAGAAACCAGATAAAAAAAAAATAATAATAATTTAAAAAAAACAATAAAAATAACGGGGCCATTGAAGGGACATCTCATCCCTAGCGTGCAGCCCGAGGATAACTTATGCCTTACGATTATCCACACTCCACCGCTATGATACGGATTGAAAATACACGTCCAGCATACATATTTGGCGTCTAGGAACAAGTCTGACTACTAGAGTATTGAGGACAACGATCACCTGAACTTTTGATTGAAACTTTCAATGTGGTGAGATCCAACCATACTGATACTATATATATATAGTGAACTCTCAAAGGACTTAAAACATATATTTTTTCTTTTTTTCTTTTTTTACTTTTTTCTCATTTTCTTTTTTCACTTTTTTCACTTTTTCATTTTTTTTAATTCTTTTCTTTTTTTGTGTATATATCCTTTTTCTTTAAGAAAGATTACTCAGGAATGGATCCATCTGAACATTGGTCAATGTAGATTACTATACATAGCCTAGGATGTGGGGACATATATTGGTATCATAGATGAATTTAAGAAGGAGATCATAAGAATGCTATGGTGTACATATTTTGTAGATATATGAATTTAGACATTTAGTGTATAATCCATTAAATTTCACTTTTTTGCATATCGAATAGAGACTTACTCATTACTTTTCTTACATGTAATAATACATATGAGTGCGGTATTTAATTATTGTTTTTCATGCCTTTAATTACACTGGCTGCACTTTGTTTACCAGACATGCCCCCACTCATGGCAAGGCAACTAGGGGCACAGAGGAGAAAATACCTCCATTTTACTGATGTGGAGGTCATATTGACCTCCATAGTTAATTTATTTAATTTAATTTGGTAGCTGGCCTTCCAATACTTGATTTACCTATCTGGTTCATCCTATTTTTGGTTTTCTGAAAACATTCTCCCAAACCAAAGTGACACATCCCCAAATGTTGGCGGTACTAAACAAAATTTTCCATTTGGAAAATATTGTTCTTAATAGCTAAAATGTTTCCCCTGCATATGTGTAGTAAATATTTTTGTCTATTTCCCTTTAATCTACCTATATTTAACGGGTTTTACAATTTTAAGATATTAGTACACATATATTATTTTAAAGTAATTACATTTAACATAAATTTGTATTAATTCAATGTTATTTTTCTACTAATTTGTATACATTATATAATCATCAAATTAAAAAGAGATAGCTTAAAAATGCAAGAGTTGGAACAATTTATAAATCTAATCCGAATTTTTGGATAAATGGCAGTTCAGCAAAGTTAATTTATTTACCCTTTATCAACTATTCAACAGATGCTCTTAACCAATATCAAATTCATGCTCATATTATTTTAATGTACAAATGTATAAAATATTTATAAAGGGATGATGTAACTGGTCTTTTAATTATGTTTATGTCTTTTTGCTCTATTTAAAATATTTATTACACTATAAGGAGATATGTAAATTAAGTTAAGCTTCAGAAAAAAATTAAACTTTATAATTATATTATTTAAAATGTCAACATTAATTTCTTAAATTATTAGTGTCTAATTAAGTTACATTGTTGTAAATTAATTAGAACTGTCTCACATTTCATCTTTTATGTTAAAATGCCAAAAAGTCTCTCTAGGAAAAACTAAAATAGATTCATAATTATCTATCTTGTTTGTTGCTAATATTTTATAGTATTAGTATTGTTATTTAGTAGCATATTCTTGTCTTAACAGATTCACTATTCTTAACAGATTCCTTATTAACAAAAAATGTTAACGTAAATCCTAAAATTATGATTTACAAATGATACAAACAAAATTAAAATTTGAGGTGAGTATGAAAGCACAAATGATTGCCTTAATCTAAATAACATTGTTGTATATTTTGTTTTATATGAATAATTTGTGTCCAAAAGTAAGGTTGCCAATTCATTATATTTTACCAGCTGTTTATCATCACAAACGTATCTTTTATGAGTGATTAATTGATTTCCTTTAAGCATATGGATTTTATATACACTTAAACAACACTTTAGTGTAAATTTAAATTATTACTACATTGTGTTCTTGCATTTCTCCCAGCCGTTAGTGCCTCTGATTTTTTACCATTAACAGAATGATGGCACGTTTGTAAAGTCTGGTAATAAAGTTTACACTAGTCTATGAGTACGTCTCCTTTGTCTATGAGTGAGTTTATCCTAATCTATAAGTAAGCCTCCTTTGTATTTGAGTAAGTGTACCCTAGTGTATGAGTAATCTTCCTTTGTCTATGGGTAGGTTTACTTTATTTTATGAGCAAAGCTGCTTTGTCTATGAATATATTTACCCTTAGTTTATGAGTTCACTTCCTTTGTCTGTAAGTATATTTAACCTGGGCTATGACTAAGTCTCCTCTGTCTATGAGTAAGTTTATCCTAGTCTATAAGTAAGCCTCTGTCATGGTTTATTCTGGATATTGCTGAAGTCAACGTGGAAGAAGCAATTTCTCAAAACCAGCGTAATGTTTACTGCTATCTCTTTATTAGCAATTATCAGAAAAAAGGAAAATAACATGGGCCCATAACAGTAATAATACTACAAAAAAAGAAAAGAAAAGAGTACTTATCTGCTTTATTCCAATATTCCAATATTCTCAGGAGTAACTGTGAGAGAAATAATGAATAACTGCTGGTTCAGGGCTAATCCACTATATTAAGTTTTTTGATGTAGACCTGTGATGGGAGATTATGCATATAACAGATACAGCAGAGGGAATGCAGTACTGGATTAAAACTAAGGACTGTATACTAGAGTAGAACTTGAGATTGCAGGTAAGTAGTATTGCTTTAGGACTTATTATCTAAATTGAGCTTGATGAGGATCTCCATGGAAGGGTGATTGGTCACAATGAGCAACAAGAAGTGTGAGTTATACTTGGTTGACTGTTGTGGAATTGTGAGCTGAAAAATAGCAATTATGGTATTTAGCGTAATGGGTGAGCATGTAGAGGAAGTCCTTTAAACTGAGCCCAATAATCCATCTTCAGAGTGATCTGAAGGGTCCATTTGCCAGAAATCTGGCCATTAGTGCAGAGAGAGGAAGGGAGCAAGAAAGCAGAATGTCTTATTAGCCGAGGTCTTTGCCAAGAGTGCAGAGAAAGGGCAGTCATTGTTCAGGCTGAGTCAAGGGTCCATGTAGACAGTGTGAGACTGCAGTAGAGGACAGGGAGCAGAGAAAAAATGTCTCACCAGGAAGTCGAAGCTGCAGGAACACATGGTCATGAGCACTAGGTGCGTCTTGGGGCAGAATAAGCAACTAAGAGCTAATCCCATGTATTACACCAGACTCTGTAATTGAGCCCTGAGCAGTATACACATATTATTTAAATTAAGCCTTCTTAAAGACATGTCCCTCAATAGCTATTATATCCCTAATATACCTATCATATATAGAAAAGGATGCTAGATACATAGAATTAAGCCATACGTTCAAATGCCCACTACTCCTGGGTGGCAGCAATGAATTTAGCACACATCAGCCCTGATACATACAATAAAAAGTTACTTACGCACATTTAAATAACTGGAGGTTGTTTAGTATCACTCCAATGGCCAGTTAAGTGGCCAGTTAAACCTCTTAGGCAAGACCTAAACTAACAATTCACCTGTCTTAAGCTATAGGTAAAAATATCTAATGAGACAGAGAGGGATATTATTCTAAACCCCTACACACTTATCAATCCTCAATAGAGAACACATGGGGTAGGTCTCTGTCTAATTAGAGATTTCTGCCTTTAGCCAAAGACATCAAAGTGAATTGTTAGTGTAGGACTCACCTAAGAGGTTTTGCCTTGACGTGGCAGATGAAGTTGGGCTTAAATGGCCATGGGAGTGATTCTAAAAACCACCAGATATTAAAATGTGCATAGGGATTTGGGATAGTGTGCAAGTAACTTATTTTTGTTTTTTATTTTATGTACTAGAACTATGACAGCCTCTTTGTATTTGAGTTCAGTTTGCCCTAGTCTATGAGTAATCTTCTTTTGTCAATGAGTTGGGTTACCTAAGTTTATGAGTAAACCTCCTTTGTCTATGAGTATGTTTATTCTAGTGTATGAGTAAGTCTCTTTTGTCTATTAGTATGTCATCTTTGCCTGAGAGTTTATCCTAGTTTATAAGTAAGCCTAATTGTACTAAAGTAATTGTATCCTAGTTTATGAGCAATCTTCTTTTGTCTATAAGTATGTTTCCTTTGTCTGAGCTCATCTATCCTAAATAATCCTTTTTTTTTTAATTCTTTATTTTTGTAGCGCATAGAGGTAACATAAGCAGACAAGAGGTGCCCCAAAGGCAGTCCTCCAGTTTATCCCACGCGGAACATGCGGGGCACAGTAGTAACATGCACAATTTTACATTTAAGTTTCAGCATTGTAGTTTTGACTAAACATAAACACCTATACTGCATACATGCTTAGTAAGAGCTTGATTTAGGTTATTTTCCTACGATTAGTACAGGAATATATCTATAGGTGTACATTGTTAGTTAGGTATTTAGACTAGCGTAACCACACTTTAGCATTGGTAAATATAAGAAACCAAAGTTATGTAGGTCAGGCAAAATAGAAGAGGTAACGCTAAACCAAAGGCTGCATAGGTATTAAAGTGGGTTAGGGCTAGTTAGCTTAGTGAGTGTAATAAGGGATTCTACTGATACGTTGAACCAAATAGCTTAATTTATGAACATGCTGGGTCTAAATCATAAGCTTCGCATAAGATATCACCCTGGCTGGTCTAAAGGGCATGTACTGATACCGGCTCCAGGGGCTGACTGCAGGGCTGGCGTGACATCTCGCTGGTAGGGGCAGGTCGATCTGCTGTGTCCGAGTGACAGAGCATGAGTGTCCGCAAGAGCAGGGTTCCGAGCAGGGTTCAGCCATGCGTGCTTTCTGACTCTTCGTTGGCTTCGCTGTCGGTGCGCCTCGCTTGACTGCTGTGCTGAAAGTCGCTGGCGGGGGGAGCCGCTGTGCGGTGTGCCATGGGTACATTTTCTGGGTTTCCCGAAGTGAGCGCCTGTCAGGATGGCTGCTTGTGCGCTGTGTGATACAGTTGGCTGCTCGATGAGACTGTTGTGATGGCCGCCGTTGATCAGAAGGTGTGTGTGGGTTGCTCTCGTGGTCGGCCTTGCTGTGGGAGTTCCTCGATCTGCTGCGAGGTCGGCAGTCTCTGGTGGTGGAAGGCCGGGTGCAGTGTGGGCCGGTTCCGCTGCCCTTGTGGCTCGCGCGAGGTCTCCTCCGCTGCTCGCCTGTGGCGAGGTCCGCGTGATGGGCTGGTAAGTTGTCGCTTGTGGGGTTGCTGTGTTTCTACTCCTTGCGAGGGCGCACTCCCTTTCCCCAGCCCCTGCGCACATGGTAATCGCCATCTTGGTTGCCGTGTTCAGGCCTATGAGCATGATGCTGGTGCCGTCGAGCCCTGGCTGTGTAGCCTCTGGGTGAGGACCGGGATCACCCCCGCCGGTCCATAGGGGGGGGAACAGGGCCAGGACCACCCGGGTCTCAATCTCCGGCTTGGTACCTTCAGGCAGGATAGTGGGGCAGCGGCCGCCTGCCCCTCTCACCGCCGGCGTAGGCCCCAACTTGGTAGTCATGGGCCTCACCTCCTGGGGACTGTAGCTGCGAGAGCCAGCCTCTCCCAGGACCTGGTAACTTCGTGGATCTGAAGACCCTTGCTGCCGGGTAGTAGTTAGGTCGTTTGCCATAGTTTTTAAGCTTATTTGTGGGTATGGTGCAGGAGCTGAACTTGTGTGCGACCGTCCAGCTCGGCGGTCCGGCCCCGCCCCCTAACCCTTTTTTTTTTTTTTTTTTTTAACTTTTTTTGTTTTAATAAATAATTTTTTTCAGACATACAAAAAGTAAAAAAAAAACATATACATACCCTGTTTCCCTGAAAATAAGACATCCCCCGAAAATAATGTTCAAAGGAATTCTCCCGAACATTGACCTGCTTTCTAGCACATGCTTGCTACCGTTTTCTCCCAAAATAAGACATTCCCCTAAAATAAGCCCTAGTGCACCGATCTTATTTTTGGGGAAAGACGGTATATACAGTTTGAGTATTATGTTAAAGAGAAAAAAAACATATGTTTAGGCAATCAGTATTTTATATAAATGTTAAAAGTTTACATATACAATTTTATTTCTTTTTTTCCTCTTCCCCTTCCCTCTCCTTCCTCTTCTCTCCCATTCCCCCCCCCCATATATTCTCAAAAACCTATATGATGAGTACATTTATCCTAATCTATAAGTAAGCCTCCTCATATTTCTGTAAGTAATCTTTTTTTGTGTAAACTTCCTTGGTCTATGAATATTTTTGCCCCTAGTCAATTAACACATTCCCTTTTGACTTTGAGTACACAGACATTATTCTAATGTATGAGTAAGTCTCCTTTTTCTATGAGTATGTGTATTCTATTGTATGAGTACGTTTCCTTTGTCTATGAGTATGTGTATTCTATTGTATGAGTACGTTTCCTTTGTCTATGAGTACGTTTATCCTAATCTATAAATAAACCTCCTTGTATTTCAGTAAACATAACTTAGTCTATGAGTACTCTTCTTTTGTCTATGAATATTTTTACCCTTCGTCTATGAGTGCACTGTATATGAGTATTTTTTTTTTTTTTAATGAACAAATCTCTTATAGTTTGGTTTAGGCAATCAAAAATGTAATTTATAATTGAACTTCACATTTATTTTGTTACTTGTGAGCTGCATAATGAGTTTTATTTATCCCCCTTACTGCTGGCTTATTAAGAAAAGTATAGTATTAATTTGAAAAATATGATGCATAGTTAGCAAATAACGTTATGGTGAAACTCAAATTTGACTATAAATTGTTGTCCAGGGAATCTATGGAAAATTTCAATTGAGAAATTAACATAAAAAAATGAAAAACCCTTATCATAAAGTAGTTAATAAAGTAAATAAGAAAGGTCAAGATCCCTGGTCATGCATTTAAAACAAATGTACCAATATCTTGATGAGTGCAGGTTTTTCAATGAAAGCAGAATGTAGCATAACATATGTATTTAGCATAAAAGTGTATACAAGAAATGCAACTTTCTGACTAAAACCATTTATCTCTAACTAAGGTGTAGGTTCTCATACGTGCCAAATTCCTGATCATTCTCAGCTTATTGAATCCAATTCCTGATCATTCTCAGCTTATTGAATCCTATTCCTGTTTAATCTAAGGTTGACTTAGAACTTCAATTTAACACCACCTTAAGATTGTCACATATTAGTATGTACCTCCTGTTTTTATATCCTATTTTCGATGGCTCTACCAGGCCATATCTTTAGGGGATCTTAGTTTGCCCATTGGGAAAATACATTACATTTCGTGCAATCATGTGTTTTCGCCAATTGCTCCACCCACTTGCAATGGCAATGTGATGTCATTTTAGACACGACCTGATGAGCATGCTAAATCATGAGCGCTACATTAGCAACACCTACTGTTTCACTCTTCTATAGTCTACAAGCATCTGCTTAGATCGAGTGATGTCACCCGTACATTCCCTCCAGGTGGATCATGATTGGCGTTTCCACAATGGTTTAACCACGCCTATGCTCGACATGGCTGAAGCTGATTTGGCTATCATACGGTATGGTTTAAATTCAGGTGGTCACAAATAACCCTCATTAGTGGCCCTGACAAAGGTGTTGTTACATAGAAATACATGTCGGGGCATTTTCTTTTTGTTTTGTTCTTTTGTCATGATGGGGACCACTACTAATTGTTTATAGTTTAGGTTTTTGCATTGGTAGGTACATGCAGTCTAACCCTGCTTTACTGAGGTATAGCATGTCCTAAATTTGTAATTTCTCTAGGGTGGATTGACTTTTGGATTAACGGTAATTGGTTGGCAACCATGGTGCTTATGAGTGCCAAGGTTTACTGGAGTAAGCCTTCCTAGGGGCTTTACCTACCAGCAATAGAGCTTAGCAACTATATAGATAGGGAAATCTATGTATAAAATTAATTTATTATGATTTTTAAAGTATTGTAACACAGCCTTGTAGGCATATTTAGCCTTATGTTTTTGTGACTTTCTTACCCCAGAAATGAAAGTTATACTTGTGCATGTTAAACTATCCATTCAATAGTGTATTCATACTGGGTGCTTAGTTACCCATGATTTTTATCAACAATTAAAAGTAAAATTTTTCATAATTAACAAACTCCCTTTACCCCAGCACCACTCATTTTGTTTGGTCCAATATTTTGTTCTTTTGTAAAATGTTACTCTATTCTTCATATTGAATGTAACATATGCCAAAAAAGTGAGCGTTGTTTCTAACCACACAACAAAAGCAATAAATCAAAATACAGCAATAGAAATTATGGTGAAAATTAATATTGTATGTGCTACATGCCCATTGTTTTACTGCCCAATCCTTTAAAGAATTCTCCAAGTACCATAAGCACCACAATCCACTGTAGTGATTATGGTACAAGGGGTACCCTGACACCCTTCCAAAGTAAGTAGTCAAGCCATTTACAGCCAGTTTGGTAATTCATCTCAAACCCCTCCTTCCCGCCCCTCCCTTCATCCGCCACACACTGCCGGCTTTAACATACTGCAGGAGATTATAGGAGCTATGGATGTAGTAATGAGGACTCAGCTGATGCCAGGTCCTTAAAGGAACACTATAGGGTCAGGAACACAAGCATGTATTCCTGACCCTACAGTGTTTAATTTAAACCGCCATCTGGCCCCCTCTTGCCTCCCTAAAGATAGTAAAATCTTACTTGTATTCAAGCCTGCAGCTGCTGGCTCTGCCCCTGTCTGCCTCTGACCTGCCTGCTGTCTGCTGACATCATCAGAAGTAATGGTCTGAGCCAATCACAATGCTTCCCCATAGGATTGGCTGAGACTGTCAAGGAGGCAGATCAGGGGCAGAGCCTGCACAAGTCAAACATAGCCCTAGCCAATCAGCATCTCCTCATAGAGATGAATTGACTCAATGCATCTCTATGAGGAAAGTTCAGTGTCTGCATGCAGATAGTGGAGACGATGAATTGCAGTGCTTCTCACTGTGCAGCACTGCCCCAGGAAGCACCTCTAGGAGCCATCTGAGGAGTGGCCAGTGGCGGTATCACTAGGCTTTAATGTAAACACTGCATTTTCTCTAAAAAAAGAGTGTTTCCTGTAAAAAGCCTGAAGGGAATGATTCTACTCAACAATACTAATGCTATAAGCTCTAGTTGTTCTGGTGACTATAGTGTCCCTTTAAACAGTTTGAATTCTCACACTGAGAGGTCGCCAAGTCACTTCTGGCACCATTACCACTACAGAAGGCTGCAATGGTTCATTTTAGAGCGTGCTACTTGTATGCATTACAATTAGTTTTCCTTAGTATTATACTATGTAAATTCTTTTCTCTCTATTTTTTGCATACAAATTGCGCACTATTCCCATACTACATGTAAGTAAATTATCTTGTATATCACCTTAGCGCTCCACTTGTATATGTGCCTATGGAAAGATGTCTATCCAATATAAGGCGCATATAATTCCTTTTTTCACAATTAGTTTTCCTGTCTGTACAAACACATAGTAGAAGGGACAAGACCAGCGCTGCCAGGAGATAAAGGACTAATAATAATTCCCACTGTTTAATATTTTTCTGCCTGCTAGAGGCTCACACTGTAATTTGTTTTATGTTATACTGTTTAATAATGATAAATGATTAATGTGCACATCAAATAATGGAATAGATATATAGAGGGGAGTACTGTCACTAATAGAATATAACAAATGGATAATGTGCTTTAGTGGAGGTTATTTTAAACTTTTAATCTCAGAAATAAATTATATATTTTTTTAAATTGATAAACACATAAAAAAACCCTATTACATAAGAATTTGGTAAAACTAAATTAACCGTTTGGAAATATATATATATATATATTTGCACATACAACAACATATTTTAAATCTGCAAAATATTAAACTATATAAAAACATTATAGGCAGAATACAGAGATATATTCTGCATTGTTCTAATACATCACCAGGTGTTTGGTCTTCTATTCTTCTGAGTTTATTTCTACAAATTCTTTAATAAAATAACACATATTTATCCATCATGGACAGAAGAAAGGTTGAGCTGAGTTTCTCAGGTATTTGAACATGATCAGTAGTTAGACCAGTGACATTAGGACTTACCAGCTTTGATCAAAAAAGAAAGCAAGATTCAGTTTGTTGACCAGATGACCATCTCTTTAGAAATCCATATCATGTAACGTTGACATTTATAACTATAAATAATCGAATTTCGTAAAGAGAAAATTAATACATTTAAGATATAATAAAATTAAATTCAAAAGCTAATCATGAGAATTTTTACAGAAAATACACCTTATATCACAAAACTGCTATCATTTTAGATAGAAGTCTTGTGAATAAATTTTGTAAGGGAACATTTTTTCCCCCATTTTTTTATAATTAGAATCTTGAATTATCTAAATAAGTTATATGAGCCTGCAAAAAAAAAGGTTAAAAAAGCAAAAAAAATAAAATGTTGCAGACAATGATAAACATTCATCCGAGCATGACCAACTCTATTTTGTCAGACAGTGGTGTATGAGATAAATTGGTAAATGGAAGCTATATATGTATAACCTATGAAGCATGTACAATGTTGGCTAGTCCATGTCTTGTAATAAAAACAGTTCTAATTGAAACTGTGAAAATTATATTTCAAATGGTTATTATAGAGGTAGATAATCAAGACGTATTATAGTTAACTTCAGAAAATGTGTTTACCTTAACAATATCACTAAACCTTCTAAAACCCACAAATTTAACCAAAGCCGGTTCTCGTGTCAACAGGAAATCTGGTATCTACAATTTACTGCAAATCACACAACATACCACAAAAATGTCAATCTTTGTGAAGGTTGTTATAGCTTGCAATTTGTCAGTGACAGCTATGTCATCAGGTGTGACACCTGGAAAATGAAAATAAATACGGAAATATAACTAGTCTTGTTAGAAGTACTAAAAAATTACTCTTCTATATCAAATACACAGTCCAATCTTATCTGGTATATTTAGTGGGATATGTTCTGTAAAACTTTTCAAAGCTTATAAAAAGCTAAAATGTTATTTTCAAGATTGAATTTTCTGTTTGTTTGTTTATAAATGTCCTGAATAATTTTAACAAAGAGGAAGGCTGAGCAAAATAACAGTGCTCTGCAGAAAATGCCACAGATTCCAGCCCATTATACTATTTTTCTCTCAGTGAAACAAAATGCATTTTCTGCATTTTTCTCTTCAATTTCAAAAGTACGCTGTATAATATTAAAAACATCTTTGCCATGTACGTATGTTTGTTTGAACCATACAGAATGAGGTTAATATGGTCCTATGCTCGTAAAGAAAATTGAGAGTAGGAAAGTTTCTGACGTATTACTGGTCAATAAGTAGTTGGATATGTCAAAATAGTCCCAAGAGGGACAAAAAGCAAAAAGTTAAAATAACTGGGTTATTTACTAAAAGGTGAATGTTTGAGAATTCAAAGTTTTTCCAAAGAGAATTAAAAATTTTAGGAAAAAATGACCAAACTGAAACTATAATTTGGCTATAGTAGCCTAAAATTTGAAATGAATTCACTTTGAATCCTCTGCAATTCCCACTATAGTGAATAACTGTGTCAGTTACACCAAATGAACCAATGATGCAGTTTTGCTGTTTCAGGTGATGCTGGCCACTCATATATCCTCCCAATATTATACTCCGACCCATTAGTCCAGAAAGAAAGAGCAGATATGTTCTATGACAATATGATATTTTTATGTTACTGAACAGAAGAAGGCTGTTGTCCTATTTTAGAAGTCATAGACACATGATTCTCAAAACAGTCCTTAAAGCAGCAGTCACCCCCTGCGAATTCAGTATTTCATAAAAATCGATATGAAATACTCATATTGATTGTAATGGAATTTCAGTGAAATTAATTAGTAAAAAGATGAGACAAAGTAGGGACTAAATTGTCTAAAGTACTAAAGTATTTTCCACATTCTTGACACTGGACGGAGCGAATGCTGTAAAGAAGTGTCAATCTCCCAGCCATCACCAGTTACAGCTGCAGAGAATTGTCTCTCGCTATGGGAGAGACCACGGTCTCAGTGCTGTACTCTCATGCAAGCTGAAGTGCTGGGAGTAGAAGGGGACCGTCTGGAAGACGCTCGTGAGGGACAGGTTTAAGTGAACCTGATAAACTTTCTTGCATGTGTCCTCAGTCACCAGACCCACACTGTGCTTCTTTAAAGGGGACAAATCATAAACTTTAAACCCCACCTCGAGTACCTCGGTGCCATTCTTGCGTCATGGACCTAACCATTTGTGAAGAGTTTGACACTAACCAGGGTCACCCCAGATACCACATTGCTTACAGCCTCCTAAATACATCTAAAGCAGAAATTCAGATTACATTTTAGTAATGTCAATTTTCTGATTATTCATTGACTGAGAGCATCAGATCATGTTAATGAATTAATTTTATTTTTCATGCTATATTACAGATTCTACTGTTTCGTAGATGATTTACTACATCTTGCTACTCAGACTATAATCTGCATTGGGGAATATCATTCTATATTACTGTATATATCTGTAATCTCTTTAACTGTTGAACTTCATTTAACTCTAATATAACTTGCAAAGAGCTTTGGTGAGACCTTAGTGCTAGGCACACTTGCTAGCCTATTTAAATACAATATACACGTGCTGTACACTTACTAAACGTACTCTATCCCCCTTTAATGGAATATTACTTGTAAGAAGCTTATTATCCATGTTACATATATAGTGCATAGTACACAGGATTGATATGCAATTACAATGATTCATATAGCGTAAACAGATGTTGCAGCGCTGTACAATGAATAAACCAAGGCAAATAATTGTAGCAAAACATGTTTGACATATGAGAACAGTAGGCGATGAGGGCCCTGCCTAAACGTACAATCTAAAATAATGATGGACAAATACGCAGAGATAAGTGAGGGAACCAAATTATTTACAAATATCTGAGCATAGGTGCTTGGGAGGAGGGGGTACAATAGATGGGAGAAAGCAGGGGATGGTTATAAAGGATGAAGAGTTCCCTTCAGCTCATTAAAGTGGTCTGGGTGAAGTGCTCCTTTCAGCTTAACCCTGCAATGGTAATTATTGCAGTTATTGAAAAACTGCAATAATTACAATGAAGAGTTAACTCCACCTCTTGTGTTTACCTGACAACAACCAGAGTGACTTCCGGGTGGTTAGGCGACTTTTGGTCTGAGGACATCCAGCGTCATCTAAAACCCCATAGAAAAACATTGGGCAATGGTTTCCTATGGGGTTGTCCTTATGCGCGCATGGCGTTCACCAGGCATGTGCATTAGATCCCCCTGTCGGCTGACATCAACGGAGGAGGTGCGGAGGTAGAGCCTGACCCAGCACCACCAGACATCAACGCTGGAATCAGGTAAGTAATAGGAGGGTTTATTAACCCTTTCAGCACCGGGGTGGGGTGCGAGGGAGGGCAGCAATATTGTTTTCCTAGCACTGAAGGTTCCCTTTAAGGAAGGTAAGATATTGAATTGTAAAGTATCCCACCTCTCCTCGAATGCAACCTGTGAAGGACTAAGTACACCCGTTAGCAATAAGTAGAATATACCTACATTGTATACCTACTGCACTTACTGTACCTACCTCTACTGTATTGTAACCTGTAAAGTGCTAAGTACTCATTGGCACTATGTGAATAAAATATACATACACTGTTCAAGCACTGTATATGTACTGCAGACACTGTAAAAAACCCTTTATAGCAATGTAAATTGTAAAGTGCTAAAAACAAATGTTAGAAATGTATAAACCAAACACACAAAAAGTGATCAGTACTCCTGATGCCTAATAAATAAACTAGGGCATGTATACATAGTATAACTTTAACACTTACCACATTTCCCATCTAGTGTGATATATCCTGTAAAATATATATACAGTGGTAAGATAAAGTATATAAATCTTTGAGAATTAACTATATTCCTACAACAATGAGGTCATTATCTAATTCATAATATTAGAGATTTGGCTTATATAATGTTTATTTTTCATTTGCTTAATAATAATAAAAAAGGTGAGGAAGTGATACACTAAACTGTTTATTCTGTAATAAGAAAATAGTAAATTTATGAAAAAAAATCAGTCAAACTGAAATATTTTTCAATATAGTTTTTTTTCGAGCTAATTTATTAAAATGTATTAACCTTTTCTGATTTTTTCCCAAATCTACAAGTCATGTTTAGCCTATGTGTAGTCAAACAAGTGCACAATGTATTTATTGTTTTGGCAAATATTAAAAAGAAAAAAAAACATTATAATTCAATGTTATATTTCAATGAAGCATAAACACAACAAAAAATATAATGGCGTTTTTTTAATTACTTTAAGAAGTCAAAACAGACACACATTGCATATGGTAGAATTTCCCTTTTAGAATTCATTGCTCTAAGATAACAAAAAAAAACATTGCTATTAAAGTGAAGAGTCCTTATGATTTGCATAATAATATTATTTCTGGTTTGAATAAAAGGTGTGCAGAGGTCCAGTTGCTTACCTAAAAATGTCAAGCCACCTTCACGAGTTCTCTAGCAGCACCGCGTGTCAAGCAGTTTTTATAGGGAATCATCGCGCACATCAATTTAAGAAAATTATATGCAGTTAAACCATTTCATTTGATCTTTAAAAATGTCATTGTTATGCTGTGTGGAGAAAGCAAAACAAAATAAATTGTTTTGCTGGTTATATAAAATATTAACCAGATGCTTCATAATTTAATGCTTTGGTATTCTAAAGGCCATAGCAATTTTCTGCATCACATTTTATACTTGTGATGTTTTTATTTAGATATTTTTGGATGAGCGATGAATAATTATTACCCACTTTTAGAAATATAGTGTGACATTATCTGTGTGGATCGCATTAACATAGAAATAGTAGTAATTAGAGATCAGTTGCTGTATAATGGAAATGAATATTTACTAGTTAAAGGGACATACTATATACCAGAATCACTACAGCTAATGTAGTGAGTATGGTGAAGACTGTCACTGCAGCATTAGTACTGTAAACACTGTCTTTACTGAGAAACAACTGTGTTTACATTGCTGCCTAACACCACTTCTAGTAGTTGTCACTTGGGCATCCACCAGAGGGACTTCCTGGATATGTTCCTGCAAAGATTGCTGAACCGACGTTCTTGTCTACATGCTCTGCAAGGAGACGCCAAACGTTACTAATCTCCCTCTGCGTTCCTGTATAAATGATCTCAGCCAGCAGAGGAGGGGCGGCCTTGGCGAGACAGGGGAAATAAGATGTGAATTGCTTTATTTTTCTTACTGAAGGGTTGTCCAATAATCTAAATAGTTAGTATATCACTCTTGATTTAAGAATAAGTTTGTATTCCTGACACAAGAGAGTTCCATTAAGCGTAACTTTCATAGACTGTTCCTTTAATAGAAATATGTGTAAATTTGCAAACATTAAAAATACACTGTGCAATCTCACATTTATAAAAAAATGACTGAGGTTAAAATAGAGTAAAACAGAAACAGATATACATTATTAATGACGTGATATTACAATAAAAAATTATGGAAGTCTGTTTTTCATAAAAATTCAGCCTAATTGTGGTAAGTTATTGTCGACAGGAATAACAAATAAAATGCAATTTTAGTGGAAAAATACCCTGACAGCTCAGGTTAAATGTTTATGGGGGCAAAGATGTTAGGTTAAGTTTTGTTTTTATGAGATGTTAATAGCTGCCTTTCAAATAGAGATCAGTAATGTGTCAGGCAACGAACACGGCCATTTGGTTGCAAGGCTACTAGGTTTGACTGAATGGTTGAAATGAGATGTGATGATGAGCAATTCATTTAGTCAATAAAGTGACTGATGAAATATTGAAGTCTCTATGCACTGAGCAATATCATCAAATGAACATATTGAAAATTCTCATAGAAGATTACAGTTTTCATAAATTAGCTTTACCAAAGATAATCAAAATGTCTTGCTTGTTTATCAATCTATATGTGTCTGTCATCTATCTGTGAGATAGATAGATAGATAGATAGATAGATATGGGAAAATATCTTGTATTCCAGTTAAACATGAACTGTGGATATTGTGTTGAGGTGTTTCTTACATGGTTCTTACAGGCCTCTGAAATAAGAACCTCCTCATGAGCCTGCTGATCATTTTTTATAATCTGTATAATTTAAATTTCGGTTATGTTTTATTTTTCAGAACATTCACTTGCAAATTATAAAGTTTGTGTGGAACAAGACATTGCCATTATGGAAACAGTAGTCAATCGATGTTCATGGTGTTCTGTCTTTACCAGATGTGTGCCTCTACTATTTTGCTAATTGTTTGAACAGAGTCCTGGAATGGAATATCAACCATCCACACAAACAATGGATTGATCTGGTGGAAATACTGGCTGACCTTTATTCAGCCTCAATACCTTGTGTGTCCTCATCGAAAGTACCCAGAACTGCAAAGTTCAACTCTGCAGATTTTGAAGGATCTTAGGTTCAAGCAAAATGTATCCTCTTACCCCCTCCCCATAATCTATTATAACAGAGATGTGGAAAGGCTCAGACCACAGGTAGAACATCTGATTGTGGATAAGTCCTTTAAATCCCAGGAAAATCTGTAGCAATCAGGGTTCTCTGATCTCTCTAAAAACATTGAACATTCCCCAGTTCTTTTACTATCTAAATATCTCCATAACCAACTTAATCTTGTGCAGCAACTTAAAACCATTTAAAACATTTGATTTCTTGCCTCATGATCCTTATAATCAGGTCACTCATTCAAATGTAATGGAAAACTGCACATACTACTTCCTTTAGGAAATGCTGACCCACGTGGGGGCATTGTATATGGTGAAGGGGCTAAATATAATCCATGGACTAAACAGTGCAGATGCTCTATAGTGATGTTTATTGGTGCAAATAGGATACAACAAACAAAATTCAACATTTTTTCTTCTCTTTCCCACCACCTTTTCACTTCATCCCATCTTACTTCCTTGTCTCCTCTTAATGTCTCACTCTGCCATTGGCAGAGTTATTCCACTGCATTTTTATGTGTTTTCCACATATTTTAGGGACTGTGTGTACTTTGCACAATTACATTGCAAGCATGTGGTTTGACTACCACAGTAGGTTTGCATATTCCATGATGTTTTCACCCAATACTTTGTACCTTCCTGTTACCAATGTGGATCTACACTTTTATTTTTTATTTATTATTCTCCTCTTCCCCTTGTTGTGGGAATATATATTACGATAAATCCATAAAAGATAAAATAAATTATAGAAAAGCCAATAAAGGTTCTTATGAGATGATCCCACTTACATGGGACATCCTCCTGCGACTCTCTACAGGTCAGGTTTTAAATAAAGTAAAAAAAATAGTAACTTGTGACAGGGAGGATGGCACATTCAGGAGTTTGATGAGACTCCAAAGCTTGTAAAAGAAATGCAACACTTATCAAATGTATCATTCTATTTTATGTATCTTATCTATCTTATTTACGTATATTATCTTGTCTAACTTATCTTGTCCAAATGAATGCCTCCGAATGTTTCTGGAGAATTAGTGCTAGTGCGACTTTATTGATATTATCTAACAGAGGTGTATGACAACATTTTTTCCTTCAAAACTTTGTAAGAATAATTTTCAGTTATAAGACAAGCAGTCTCTTAAGGGAAAAGGGAAATGTCCAGGTCTAGGACACCATCATTTTTCTTTAGAGGCCATTTGAAATGAATAGGACCCTGGTGGCACAGAATAATTTACCAGCCAGTCACCGATAACTTCATCAGAATTCTTCCCTCCGGGATCATAAGATGTTAGACTGCTGAGTACAAGCCCTGATGCTACATTGTTAAGTGGATGAAAGTGGTAGAATTAGATGGAAGTATTTTCAAACATTATTTAGCCCTTGCTGCTTTGCAACAGGAATCCCCGTTGTGCTCAGTGTATTTACTTGCAGAGATAGAAGATACATATTTACAGAGTTACCTGCTCAATCAAGGAGCAGTGCAATTGTCTGCATCTAAATGTGAGTAAAAGCAGTCATCAACAATAGCTTTTAGGCATGTAAGGACTTGCAATAATAGCAAAAATCATGATGGATTTTAACCTCCTGCCTTTCATGGTAGGGAAGGTACTGAAAAAAAAATGATCTTGACGAATGTGCATATGTATTCCTATGAATATAATAATTCAAAAGAAAATTGAAAGTATTTAGTGAGAAGTAAGTGGACATCTGAAGGAGAATTTTTTCAGGCGTAGCTTTTGTTATTATAACTATAAACCTAATGTTATTCATTATTAGATTTTAAGAACAGGAAAGCTTCTCAAGCTATGCTATAAAACGATACATATTTACTTGTAACATTAAATATGCTTTGGGCAATGGTATTAAAGAACACATTTGAGTAATTATCGGGGAGAACTTTTAAATGGATTTTAACAAAGAACATTTTGTGACGAGTGTTTTGTTCACTGTTTCCTGGAGGAGAGCAGAAAGCTTTTGGGTACTTTATGCTACTGGTATGTTAGAATGTAATTGGCATTTATGATTTTAACAAGACTCACCGTTAACATTAATCTTGAGACAGAGAATCATATGAACATATTTCTGACAGAAACTGAAATTCACCCAAAATTATTTCCTAAAATAAAAGCCATGAAATTGAATTGTGGCTTTCTCTGTTAATTGACAGACAGGCGGACGAAAAGATGGGCAGTTGGATCTAATCAGCATTTTAAAAAATCACGTTGAAATTAAAGTAAAATAAATATTAAAAAAAAAAGGTTTTTAAACTCCTCTCTCCAACCATTAGTGGGAATAGGTGGATAAAGGAACCATTACCTTTTATACATAATGTTCTGTAGACACTAGAAGATTGCCCCAAGTCTTCAATATCCAGTATCATATAACAAAACATCAATAGAAATAAAGTGAAACAAACACTCATAGACGAGTACAGTTTCAATGCGGGTTTAATATGTTTTAGATTGCACACAGAAGAATTTAAGAAGTAGATGGTGTTTCTCCAAATATAAGGGTATTCCATCAGCATCCTTCTTGTCTTCCCTTTTAAAGGTTTGAGAATACATACATGCAGAAGAAAAAAGAGAGTGCACAGAAACATAGAATTATGCATATCACCATTGCTGGAACACACTTCAACCCCACGGTCCTAAATGTCCTATGAAGTCCACGAGGATGGTGTCCAGTAAAACAATAAATAGTAACTAAACATAAACCCTATGCACTTTGTCCATTGTGCATGGACTTCCTCAGAGCAAAGCCATCAACAAAAGCATTGCAATCTTTGATCAGGATTCAGAGTAGGCTTCACAGTAGTATTATGTAAAAGTGTAATAAAATAAGGTGCTTGATGTAGAATAATGATACAATGGTATATACTAACTCGTGCAGCTGAACCCTTTTTTCCAAAAATGAAATTTAGCTGTGGTCCTCCAGCACTCATTCATTCGTCTTTTCAGCTTGTTCGAATATTTTTTTTTTTTTTTGTCAATCTGATTTTTATTAAGGCATATAATATGGGGTACAAAAGAGAAGACGGAGGAAACGTTTAAGCGAGTTACATTATAGGGTTGGTACAACAATACGCAAAGTTAGAGTACATTTCCAGATTTTCAATGCCTCATTTTTTTTTTTATAGTGTAGTTAAACTCCATTTTAAAAAATACAAGCTAAGGATCGCAGGATCCGGGTTAGTATCTCGCTAGGTCATGCTAGTCATGCATCAGGTTACACGTGGGTGAGAAAAACATTAGTTACTTATACTAGGTACATGCTAACTTCAATATGCAAGCAGGTCTGGCCAGTTCAGTGTTAATGGTACTAGTCGGGTAGGTTAAGCAACAAACAGTGAGCTGCGAGCAGGTTGATTCTAAACATACATGTGCATATGAAGACACATCATATCTAGACGTAATTTCCCTTGCATGTAATGAAACAAACAATAGCCTTATAAACATAGGCCTAAAATTGCTATGCATTTAGGTAGTTGGTACCACAGTAGACAGGGCATATGGTGTGCCAATCGTGGGGTTCTGGATTCTAACAAGCTAGATAACTATTTGTGTATTCAGCAGTAGGAAAAACAATTGAGAATAGCATAACAGTATTCAAGTAAGCAGTGTGGTAGGCCAGGTTAAATCGTTATACGGTCTAGGGTGAACCGGCAAAGCACAGCTAGTTAATAGCTATAAAACTAACAGGTAACTTGGGGGTGAGATTATAAACATAAGTCCAGCAAAGAGAGGTCGTGTAGCTGGGTAGGTAATGTCCCAACAGTCCTTAGCCAAGTGTGGTGGTAGTGAGACTGTCTGCAGGGGGGGTTTGTAGGTTTTTCAGCCTATACCGCTGCTTGGTGGTGCAGCCACGCACGTCTGGAGATTGAGAGAAATGGCTACGGCAGCTTGTAGGATCCCTAGGGGTATGACTTGGTGCGGACTTGCGGCAGCCGACTGCCAGCCCCAGGCCTCTGTGAAGGCCCTCACCTGTGTTCCACTGACACGGTTGCTCAATGAGGCCGGGTCGTCCCTTCTGCGGGCGTCATGTGGGGCTCGGATGTTCTGCCGCCGCCTGCGGCGGGTGAGCCTCCGACGGTGTGGTTGGTGTCTAGGAGTCTGACTCCTTGTGGTCTTCAGCCTGGGAAGGCCTTGTGGGCGGCCTTCAGTACCGCGTCCCTGTCGTAGGTTGCGCTTTGGGCGTTGGGGTACCTCTTTGGGCCTGGTGGCAGTTCCGTCCCCCAGTTGAGGTGATTTTGTGTAACTTTTGTGCTTCATCTGTCCTCTCCACCGCTTATCATAGCGTTTTTCAAGAGCCGTCTGGCAGGGCGAGCTTGGTGCGTAGCGGGGAGGGTACCTTGTGTCAGGCGGCAGTTTCTCGGTCCTCGGTTTGCTCTCAAGCCTCTTCCAGAAGGCTGTGAATAGCCGATCAAGGCGGACCTCCAGCGGCTCCGTTAGGTCCCATGTGGCGAGGATCTGTGTGGAGTCCGCCATCTTGCCTGTTACTGTGCATAGTGTTCGTCGCTTTTGGGTTACCCCGTCCTCGCTTGGCTGCAGGTATTGGTTAGCTGGGACCGGGATAACCCCCACCGGTCCATAGGGGGGGGAACGCGGACCTGGGCTCTGTCTGGTTGCTGTCGCTGGCGGCGGAGGAGCGGCCGCCTCCTCCGCGCCAGCCATGCTTGTAGGCCTCGGGTTGCTTCGCCGGGTGTTCTGCGGTCGGTGCCTGGTATGTGGCACCGTCGTGTAGCCCTCGTCAGCAGCTCTCCGTTGCTGGCCCATATGTCGGGTTTTAGTGCAGTTTTGTGGCATTATAGTCGCCTAATTCGTCGTTTGGAGCGGGAGCAGCTTTGTCCTGCGTCCGCTCAGCTCTGTGTCCAGGCCACGCCCCAGCTTGTTCGAATATTATCCATGAAATCTATTTGGACAAACCAAAAAGGGCATGAAAATGGGTCACTTAGTGTATGGCAAAATATATACATGATATAAATATTACTACTTAGAGGATCCATAGGTGGGGATGGTACTAGTTGATACTCTCTTTCTCGGAGTATATTTACCTGCACATAAAATTGGGAATGTATACTGTTTACGAAATGTTACAAAGATTCCACCAATATGTATACAGTTTATTTTGGCATCTAAAAAACAGCAAGTAATACACATAATTATTGCTTTGTACTAAGCGTATGCGTAAGCTACTTATCCAAGGTTTCAAATAAACGTTATGCTATATTATTTAAATGAAAATCACTTGTTAGAGAAATAGTTTATCTTCATCTTTATAATTTTGACATTGCACCATAACAAAAAAAATATTATCACTGTATGTTGGCATAATGGCCACATAGAAATAAATTCAGTATCCTGACTATTCCACATTTGTAGAGCAGCCCTGATATTGGGGTCCTGTACCACCTTTGGTCTCTGGTATATAATTTATGTTATTACCGGAGGCCAAGTACGCAGAAAGCACAGCACTATAAGATAAACATGCGTTGTACAAAGTGCACTCGGGGCATTCAGCATTGAGAACAAACTTTAACAGTGCCTTATGCGTTTTGCATTGTCTGTCCTGAATGGGGATACCAAGAGCAGCACCCTGTTAGTAGTGGGTCTGAGTCAACCCGATTAATTTCTATACTTGGCTCAGTGTAGCTCTATAGAACAACTGGAGGTAAATTGGCGTTGTGTGTTTTTAGTGGGGAGGGGGGTCTAAGGGTTAACGTGCAATCCAGTGATGTATGAGGATAAAGTACTAAATATGTATTATATCCATTTAAAGGGATACTCCAAGCACAATAACCACTGTATTCCCTGGCTTTCTATGGAGGCTGAGACAAGCACCTGGGGGACCTAAGGTAACACATCAAGCTGTTAACAAAATGTTTGACTACTTTGACTACATTGGACGTTGGCCAGGTTACTCCTGATACCATAACCATGAATGTGCACTGTAGTAGTTACAGAGTCTTCCCTTAACCCAGCTCTGCCACTTTACAGGATTTGCTTTTAAAATAATCCTTTTTTGGTCCTCCTATTTTGCCTTGCTTTTTTTTTTTTACGTTCACCTACTGACTACTTTTTCTCCTGGGGATCATGATCTTTGGCAGATGTTGGCAATGGGCAGAGCTTAAAGTTCCATTTCAGCTGCTAAGCTAATTTACCTACAATCCAACAATCTAAAGAATCCCACAGAAGGCTAACTGTAGACATCTTGGACAAAAGAGAAAAAAAATGAAGGTACGCAGGCATTAAATTAAGGTACCAGAAAGAAAAGATAATAAATATAAATAATGGCAAGTGTCAAAGATCAGAGTATAATAATTAAGATACATGGGGCATATGAAAAGAAATTCTGAAAGAAAAAAAATGACAGAGCCGCTTTAATGATATAAAATTACATTATCGCACAGTCTTTCAGAACCCTTGAAATTGGATGCGTTTTAAATGTTGCAAATTCTGTTTGTCAAACATATTTAACTGCAATTTTTACTTACATCAGTTAAACCATGAGGCTAACTCTTCCTGGAAATTACAAACTGCGCAAAATCTAAATGGGTTATTCAAGCCAGGCTACATATTAAAATATTTGGATTAAGCATTACTGAAATGTAACAGTCAAACTTTGAATATAATGATGGAATAATATAAGCCAAATCTTTCACAAGAATTTTTGAATTATTATTTAAATTTGAAAAAATAATTAAACAAAGGAAATGGAAAAATAACAAAACAACTATTTGCCCAAAGCTACATTTGACTTCGCTTGTCAAAGAACTGCTGATTATAACTTAATTTACATTTTCTTTCATTGGATCCAAATTTATTTTTTCCTTTTTCGTATCAATGGGAAACTTTTTATGCAGCTGTAGGCTAGAGAAAAGGTTATAGCATTCCTTTAATCATCTCATGGCTTTTATTTCCAACCAATTAAATTCTTCTTTGATAAAAAAATGTTCATGTCTGAAATAATAAAGAAATTAAACTCTTGAAGGAAAGAATTTGAAAAATAAATGCCATTTTTAACATTTTAAAATGGAAAAGAATATTTACTGCCCAAATACAATAAAGATGTTTTACATACAAATTCAGTAAAATAAAAGAGCGTCATAAAAAAAAGTTCTGAAGAGCTCTTTCTCTCTTAAGTCTGAATAATTTAGATTTTTTTTCAGAAGGTTTGTTTTTTGTTTATTTTTTATATCAGCTATTTTTTGTTTTACTACAGTTGCATTGAGATATGAAATTATTTGTCACACATATATTTAATATTCTTTTTTGTAAGTATTTTAATGTGAGGAATAGGTTGGTTAATAACATTGGGATCAGTGGTTAGTTAGCTGGGTTGGTAACTTTGTTATCCAGCTAAGGGGGGTGATTTTAACCACTTAGAACCAAGGGATATTTCAACTTCTTGTTCTAATAGGGGGTGAGGGTATGAGTGTTGGTCTTTTCATTATGACCAGAGGAATTTTCCAACCTCTTATCTTATGACTATTAATGCTTAGTTAGTCTCATTTACATTCTACATTGTATGGGACTTTACAATTGAGTTTACTTGACATATGGTTTGTGCTAAAAAAAAACTTTTTAAAAAATTGTTTTGATTTAGACAGTGGTCTTATTTTTCTGGGATTATGGTAGGGATATACCAGATATTACAGGAACACTTTAAGCACCAAACCAATTTTAGCTTAATACAGTGGTAGTGGTGTGTAGATTATGTTACTGCAGTTTCATGGCTAAATTCTCTGCCATTTAGTTGTCAAATTACTTTATTTATGCATCCGTAGCGACACCTCCCCTTGCAGTGACTTCCACAGCGTCTCTACATATTTCCTGAAAAAAATCTAAATATTTTAGCTTTTCTTACTGCACAGTGTGTTTAATTTCTTATTCACCGCCCTGTTAATAGCCTACAAAAGCCCTCAACAGCCTCATGTGTGTGAATTAAGTTTAATTAATAGAACAGAAAATACAATAATTATAAGAAAATACACTGTCCTGTAAGATCTGATAGAAAATTAAACAAATTTTCCATGTTTGATGCGTAAGTTAGAGCAAGGGTGGATTTGGCTAGGGCTCCATAAAGAAAAACAAACACAATTTAACTCTTAAATGGCATAGAATTGAACAATGAATCTGCAGTGGCATGATCTACACCAGGGGTAGGCAACCTTCGGCACTCAGATGTTTTGGACTACATCTTTCATAATGCTCTTACAGCCACAATGCTGGCAAAGCATCAAGGGAGATGTAGTCCACAACATCTGGGGTGCCGAGGGTTGACTATCCCTGATCTAACCCACTAAAATGACCGCATTAAGCTAAAGCTGCTTTGGTGCTTAAAGCAATTTAAAACTCTCTCTCAACACCATAAAACATTACATGACTGGGTGTAATCCAAAGTAAATTAAAAGAGGAATATCAAATTTAAGGACAAAATAGTCAAACTGGACAATTCTCCAAATCAGCTTTGCTTCCAGTATGGGTAGTTTTAACCTTAAAATGGAAATCCACCGTGAATTCTCCACTATTTACACTTTAATAAATAAACTTGTCCATGGTTATGCAATTATAAGCTGTGCTTGTTTTATTCTAAACTTTAAGCCTAATAGATTCTTCTTCCTTGGTGACATCAGGCTATAAAACATGTCCCTACATTGTTAACAGGGCTTCAATGTCTTGTCCTACAGAATTTTTGAGAATATGCTAAATGGTTTGTATGTAGCAATCTTTTACTGCTATAAATTTCTTTAGCTCCATTACGTTTGGCATTGGCCACTTTGGATCCTCTTTGTACTTGCTGCATTATGAAGTTGGAAGGACTTCCCGATCTTTACAATATTTCTTTGGTGACACATTTGTTATCATTACTAATGGCAGTTTTCACCCTGTTCCATGATATATAATAAACATGTTTTATATCTTTCTCCTTATAAGTAAGATTTTTCATTAGCAGCTCATGGACTGTGCATATGTCTACACATATATAGCTAGAAAAATCTATGGTGGTTTTATGGGAAAAAAAATAGAGAACTAGCAGGGGTACTTGAAAAAAAGTATCTTATTATTTGGTAATCTAGCACATGGATCTATTTATGAAACTATAAACTGTATTAAACTGAAGTACAACATTTAATGAAACAGCAGAATTGGAAAAATAGGTTCACATAATCATTAAGTCCATTGGTCAGTGGAGCTCTGGCTCTGGCTATGAGGGGGACCCTTTTTGAGCTCCCTGAGCTCCCTCACCTTCTTGAGCAAGCATTGTGGCATGCACCAATATAAGTGCAGAGCATTTTAAGAGCTCCCTAGTGCTCTGAGTCATTAACTAAGTGACTGATCATGAGTGGGCCTGGAAATGCTTTTTGATGCAACCAGACCGCCCAGGAAAAGTCTCCACTACCTGACCATGGATAGATAAGCAGGAGAGGGGAAAACACACACGCACAGACACTACACACACACGCAACACTGAGCCACACACATGCAAATTCAGCCCTCCCCACATGCAGCTCTTATCTTCCTCAGTGCACACAATACACAGCCACTACACATACCACTCACAAAAAAGAGTCAAGGACATAAAAGTGGGCCCTGCCCAGGTCCCTGGGTAATCTTAATCCAGCTCTGGATTAATTATACTTTATAGAAAGAAAGAAGATAGAAAACATGACCATACATTTTCTTATCTTAACTTATTTCCTAGCTCAAACTAATTGGCCTAAATTTCCCTTATTTTTCCTTTTTCTAACCCTTGTGTCCTTTTCAAATATGTATATAAATTTTTAGCCTCTTTTGTACATGCGAAACAACATGCTTGCATCTAGATACACACATTTCCACATACACATAGACACACACATACATACACTCTCTTACAAGTCAAGTCCACTCTGTTTGTTTTGCTTTTTTTACTTAACAAACTAAACTTTCAAAGTAAAATACTGAACTTTATAGTAACCAGTTAAGAGAAATATCTTTCTACTCCTTATATGGATTACACATGTTATTTTTCTAAATTAACTTGGATATGATCAGCTTATATAAATCTCATGGTCTGTTGGGTCAAAAGTAATGAGCTCGATGAATCAATTTGTCTTTATTTTATTTTCAGTCTTGGGAAGAATTAATCATAATATAAAAGAAGCGGGTGTCAGTTTTCATCAGTCATTAGCAATGAACTTAGACAATATTTTTGTAAAAAATATATATTTAAAAAAATGCTAACACACAGAATGTATCATTCCACTTTATTTAGTGGAGCCGCTCAATCTGTAGTTTAAAACATATAACATTTCTTGGCAAGTTACGTTTTTGGAATATTCAAAATAGTTTGTTTTTTATAGTTTTACTTCTTAACAGATTTACAATTTTTTAATGTCTCTAGAGGTGTCTCTAAACTTGATTATTCAAACCTTTTCTAATATGAATATGATTGTTTTTATACAATTTGTTGGTGCAAGGTTCCTTACTTCAGCTGTTAGAATCTTCCATAGAAAATAGCAAATTAATTAAACATTGAAATGTTAAAGGATCACTATAGTTATAGTTATTTAGGTCCTCCCCTCTCCCCCACCCTCAGGGACCCCCCTCCCTTGGTGCTTACTTTAATACACTTACTGGCACTTACTTTAATTTACACTTACTTGGCACTTACTTTAATCCAGCACCTGGTTCCCTCAGCACTGGTGGCCTCTCCTCCCCGAGTCGGGGAAGCGCCTCTAGTGGCTGTCAGGAAGACAGCAACTAGAGGTTGGATTAACCCTGCAACCCTGAAACTGCTATGTTTACATCTGAAACCTGGAGACCCTGGCACCCAGACCACTTCATTGAGCTGAACTGGTCTGGGTGACTATAGTGTCCCTTTAACTTTAAAAGGCTGAGCATATTTATACAGTCTGGCATACCACCATCTTAGAAGTTTACCAGCCAGCATTTTGATTTGAGACAATGAAAAATTGACGTATAGTAGACACCAACCATTTAAACACTTGGAAAAGTAAACAGTTGAAATAGCAAATTTAATGGTACTGCTTTTAAAGTGATCTGTATCCAAAATTGGGAAGAAAGATCTGTTGGCTAAGGAGGAGCCCCATCACAGCCAGAGCAGGAGATCTGAGTTTAGTGAATAGATCTGCCATGATATTCAGTGTTGGGTCAAATAACCAGCTAGGGAAAAGAAATCTAAACATGACTATTTTCTAAGGGGAAACTGGTTGGAATTAAATCCCTTGCAGATGATTTGCACTGAGTAGAGTGGAGTCAGGCAAGAAATATAGTCAGCTTACTATTACTGTACTATAGAGCAATCTAATGAAGTAGACAATTATCTTTGATACAGAGAACTCATTTTCTCAGCTGTTAATCTTCGATAATATAACTGATACATGAGAATAAATGCAGGGAAATCTCTGCACAACACAAAAATGTAATTTAATGATTTTTTTAGTGTATTAAAAGACCCAGCAAAGGATAGAAATCTTAATTGGTCACCAAAGTGGTGGGTGGATAAAAATAATTAGATTAGTTTTAGTTGTCTGCAACGACTAGAAAATAATAAAACCAAGAAATAAAAAAAAAATAAAAAACATTTCACAGCTTGATAGCAGTGAAAAAATAAACTCTAACAGCACACACCAATTTATTTAACATCTTTAATTGTTTTATTTTTTTATAGTTCAATGCTGTTAAGGAGCACTTATTAAGAGTAAGAGAATATATAGAGTCTTTTCATGGTCAGCTATACTTGGCAATTTTTTTATATTCTTCAAGCTGTCTTTCCCAATCATATATTTGGCAGTATTATTGTGGTGTTTTTTTTGCCCCCTCACATTTTGGAGAGAAAAAAGTTCACACTAATAAAAACTTCCTTCCCCTCCTCCCCCTCCTCCACTCCTCCCCCTCATCACCCCATCCCCTTAGTGGCATACATATTTTGCTCTAAATCCTCTTTAATCTTACAGCAGGATCTTTTGGCCATTAAACCAGGTGAATTCAGCCTCTCTTCTTGTTGTAAGCTTCAGGATGCGGCATTAAGGGGAAGAGTGACAGATTTAAGCATTTAGATACAAGCATCGGGGGGTCAAGCTGTTGTTACATTCAATGTTAGCCGCTGGTGACTAGTCTATATTCCCAAAATCTTTCAAGTTACAAATCTAAGACAGCTTCTTGAAGGATGTCTTCTCATCTCCTTTTTCTTAATAAGGGCATTAACAAAGAGATGAAGCATCCTCCTTCTCTACTCTGGGTTATTGGATATATTCATCCATCTCCAGTGTCTACCTTTCCTGAAAATCACACCACCTTCATGCATCAGGGCATACTCCACTAGGGTGCTCTACTCTTTATGGGCTTCCGTGTTCACATGGGACAGATTTGCATGGCTGCCACATTTATCCACGATTATATTATGGAGGTTTCAGATACATTGAATGACAAATTTGAGCGTAGAGTTCTACAATCTGCTTTTTCATAAATGATCTTTACTAACATGTTGCTAGCATACTATTCAATGTTCGTAGAGTTTACGTCCATGCTTTGTTCTGTAGCTTGGGTATTACCCATAGTAATGTTGCCATGGGTAGGAAAATAGAAAATGTATACATACTTACCAAAATTAACATTTTATGGTCATAGGCCATTGCAGCATTGCACACCTTTTCCTATTCTTTTTTTGTGCTCAGAATTTACCAGACAGGGGACGATGGAAAGAAGGTTATCAAAGCTTGAGCTTTAAAGTAATAGGTGATTACAGTTAAAGGACCACTCTAGGCACCCAGACCACTTCAGCTCAATGAGGTGGTCTGGGTGCCAGGTCCTTCTAGGGTTAACCCATTTTTTCATAAACATAGCAGTTTCAGAGAAACTGCTATGTTTATGAATGGGTTAAGCCTTCCCCCTATGTCCTCTAGTGGCTGTCTCATTGACAGCCGCTAGAGGCGCTTGCGTGCTTCTCACTGTGATTTTCACAGTGAGAGCACGCCAGCGTCCATAGGAAAGCATTATGAATGCTTTCCTATGTGACCGGCTGAATGCGCGCGCAGCTCTTGCCGCGCGTGCGCATTCAGCCGACGGGGAGGAGAAGAGGCGGATCGGAGGAGGAGAGCAGGAGGAGAGCTCTCCGCCCAGCGCTGGAAAAAGGTAAGATTTAACCCCTTTCCAGAGCCGGGCGGGAGGGGGTCCCTGAGGGTGGGGGCACCCTCAGGGCACTCTAGTGCCAGGAAAACGAGTATGTTTTCCTGGCACTAGAATGGTCCTTTAATATGAATACATTGGCATTTAATAGCTTTTTCTTGAGCTAACATTACATATTCAAAGATCTAAAAGATTTTTAGAATAATATGTGTTGTTGACCAATATACGAGTGATTCTTTGTTTCTGCATTTTCATTTTTTTCAAATAAGTGATTTCTAAATGCAGATTCTAAGAAATGTAGCCCTAACCTTTAGAGGTCTGTGAAGTATATGGAGTTACATTTATGAAATTACATTCCTGCTCATGCAAGAATAAGTAGCAAAAAAACAATCTAACACCACAGCCTAAGATCGTTACCCAAAAGACGACCTTAACAATATGTAGAAAAAACCAAAGACAACTATTTGGGATACGGCTGAATAAATCTACAAAGGAACATGAAATAAAATATAGTGTAATACAGTTAACAACATAAATTGTGCGCCAAACATGAATGCACTCACTAGATATCGGTGAATGAATAGCTCATAAGGTGACTCCCCCGATGTTAGAATAAAACTGGCTTTCTGACTAGACCTTGCTGACCATCCACCAACCTTATACTGCGTACCCATGAACTATCCTTTCCCTACTCTCCTGTATATTCTACTCATGTTTTATTAATTGTTCTACAATCTGTGTCTACGATGTGCACGAAGACTATGCTACAAATATAACTGTTAACATAAACACCATTTAGACAAAATGTGATTTGATGTATACGTATCTAATGACACAATTCATGTTAAGCTTTATTTTATTTCTGTAATTTCATGCAATTTCAATCCGAAACACTTTCTAAATGTAACACGTCCTTATAAAAATGAAAAATCTACAAAATAAAGAATTAAAAAACAAAACAAAACTGGATTTCTGGATCTACTGATTTTTCACAGCCTTCATTAACTTTTTGTAACCACCAGCAACGTTGGCCTCATCTACCATGTTCTAGTGTAGCTTATTTTGCCTGTAGTTTGCCTTTTTGACTGTTTTCCATAATTAAAACCATTCATTTTGCTTCATTGCTATGTCTATGTAAAACTTGACTGTTCGCTATCTTTATTTTTAACAGCTTGCTATGTTTTACTTATGTCCCCATAACCTTAATTTCTCAGAGATCGTCACTTAAATAATGTTCCCCCAGATTGAACACAGAACGTTCATTATGTCTCACATTTCTGACATTTGTTTATGTTTGGCCATAAATTCTGTGGTTTAAGTATAGTTAGGTTTGTATTAGTCATACCCCTTTTCGAAGAAATTCAATTTATGATTTCCTGTTACACTCATCAAAGAATCTGGAGTTCTTTTTCAATATATCCATACACTATTTCATATGTACTTTACTTCTTTGTTTGGAAAATTATTTACAAATCAGTCTTAGCTCACCTTCATTAACAATCCTTCTTAGCAAATGTATTTATTATTTATTTATTACTGGTATTTATAAAGCGCCAACAGATTCCGCAGCGCTGTACAATTAATGGAGAACGTACAATATACACAGACAGATACAAGAGGTAGAGAGAGCCCTGCCCGTAAGCTGATAACTAGCCATTGGAGCTCTTTTATAAAAAGTGCTTAGCTAGATAGCCCGTGAGCTTACAATCTGAAGGATACAATATGGATTTGAGACAAGAGGTAGCAGGGGAAATTTGAAGGTGATGGCTAAGAGAGTTATCAGAGAGAAGCAGCTATTGGTAAAATATAAAGGGAATGGAGAATCTCAATCAGCTGGAGGAGCATGCTATGAGCATGCTATGAGCATGCTATGAACTTGGGTGGGCGGGAGGAAGACAGGGGGAGTGGGAAGTGGTACAGGATATTAAATGCAGAGCTCCACTGAGTGTGAGATGAGGCCTGAGGGTCGTTGGATTTGCTGCAGGATGCAAAATGCAGAGCTCTACTGCGTATGAGTGTGCGATGAGGCTTGAGGTTTGATGTCTAATGGGTAGTACATTCAAGCATGCAATGCATAAGACAACTAAACTTGTGCATGAGAAAATTAAACTTGTGCATGCATTGCGTGGATTTCTGTAATCTGGTAGACAACAGGATAAAATTGCTTCAGCCTCGCTATATTGATCTCATCCAGTCATTTAATTCACTCTAATTGCAAGACAAATAACATTTGGCTATTTGCTATTGCAATCCAGGGATACTCATTGTTATGGAAAGCCCATATACTGTAACTACACTGTTATATAACTATTATTTCACTACTGCTTATTGTTTCGACTCTGGAATAATGAAACTTTCTTTAAAACCCAACTCATTCCTAACTGAAGAGTTATTGCCCAGAATCTTAGAAAGAACATGTTTTGTCTGTTATTACATTGCTTACTGAACAAATATTTGTAAAAAGATAAAACTGTTACTTTCCAGATTCCATTTAAGATGATGTTCTAGAGATTCACGATAGCTACAAAGATGTGACAATATAAATTGGCATTGGTTCTTCATTGCATGATGGATAAGCATGTCTATGTGTTTAATAGACAGAGTTTCAAATTAAATAACTAAACTTTACCATGCCAAACGTCATATTAATTTAAAATATTAGGGGTGGAAGGGGGGGGGGGGGGGGATCAGGGCTTCTTTGCTGCTTTAGTGCTGGACATCATGTAAGATCTATGGAGCCAAATATTGCAGAAGTTGACTCATTAACAATTTGTTTTCTACTGAACACTGGAACTGGACAGGCTTAGCTCCAAGGAATTTTTGATCATCTGCATTTCTAGTTTGTTGCTTCATCATCTGAAGATGCCGATGCAACAGGTCTATTGCTGCTTGAGCAGTTTTAGCATCAAAGGGATGGCTGTGTTCAATAAAGTGAAGCAATGAGCACATGAAGCTTGTAGGCCAGTGTCATTGTTTTGCCTCGGTTGTTCTCTAATGCATCAAGAAGCTTATTATAAATATGCTTATTGCTACGGGAAAATATACTTGTCAAGAATGACCACAGTGTTCACCGTGCAAGAAGATGTTGGAAGAAGATAAACTGCTCTATGCTTAGCAGGAGAACACCTAGTGGATTATGCAGTATACAAATATATACTAGACGGAAAAGTGATTGACCCTAATCTGTGGAGGAGACATGGGAGGTTTATGGGAATATGGACTCTTGGAGACTTCCTGACTTGTAAACATTAATAACAATAATAATAATAATAATAATAATAATAATAATAATAATAAAATAACAGATCAAGGTTTTTCTTACCTTCAGTTCCCTGAACCTAAGAGAAGTTACTAAGAATAGGATGTTACTAACCCTTTGATTGTGCAATTGTATTATTCTTGTGTGATTTTGTTATTCTTGCAGAATAAATGAGTGGAATTGCTTAACCTGATACAGCCATTTTATATGCTAGGAAACCATATTTAAGATGTTACCACTTTAAAAACATTGACAAGAATTAGTTTTCAGGTTAAATTAATAAACATGTTACATCATGCTGAGTCATATTTTAACTGACCTTGCCCGCTACGTACCCTGATGTAAGCTCATGTAAACTTGTTTTTCTCCATTTATCTTGAACCCATCTACCACAGCATTCAACTACAGTGCCTCATAATATTAAGGTCTTAGTTAATTTGTCAACAAACTATAGGAATAAACTGTAAATTAAGTGAAATTTAATAAACACCATTTACATATATATGTCTAAAGATGGAGCATAAATTGACAAATTGTCAGATTGCACCAGTAACTGTTTGTTGGTTCGATTATTTTTCCCAACTGGTTGAACCAACAAGGCTCTGTCCATGAATTGTTCATTCTCTAGGTAGAGAGATGGTTGGCCAACTATAAGAGGACCATGGATAGGAAAGGTCCATGACAGTAATTCTTCCATACTAAATATGTACCATTACACCATATCATGATTACCACCAAATTCTGGATTAAATGTAAAAAAATTTAAAACACACCCGCTGGTACCACATACACACACATCCACAAATATATTCACTGATCTAATAATTATTGCCTAGCTTGCTATGTAATGATAACATAAAACAAAAAATGGAATGATATTTATAAAGCAAAAAAATGCTTACAGTACAGAGTTTTTGTATAGGTTATTGACCTTTATGTGAATTTACGAGCTGCACGCAGAAGAGGACGAGTGATTCTAAGATGCGTTAAGAATACAGATTAAGTGTTGCGTATCTATGTAAATGAATAAGAGGAAACAACAAATACAATTTGATTTGATTTTCTTATTGAGCTACTTAAAATGGCTGCATGTGCCATACAGTACTCGTTGTCACTTTCGATGTCTAATTAATGACAATAACAGCTGGTAATAACAGTTAGTATCTACATTGTCATTGAGCTTCCCACACTGAAAATGTGAGAAATCAACTTAGCATGTCTAGAAAAATCATTTAAATTGTACTAGCACATTTAATTCTTTTGTAGATATTTTCTTTTAGCAGAAGAACAGAAGGGTGTGCTACCATACACTGGGTTCTCAATTCCAATCAGGATTAACCCTTTATAGTACAGCAGAAATGGGAGCTACTGGAAAACAACATGACATTAACTTTTAATATTTTATACTCAAATGGCATTAGTCATGTTGTATTGTTTAATAATTACATGTGATGTCCATGATATTTTCATTTTATTTAAATATTATTTTAAGGCAATTGTAATACATGGTATATTTAATAATAATAATAATAATAATAATAATAATAATAGTTTTTAGGTTAATTTAACAAGCAATATAACTGTAACTTAAATCTAAAACGTATAAATCTAAAAAGTAACTTATACATCTAAAATGAAGTCCACACAGATAGTCAGTAAGGTACAGGTTCATACTCTGCACATGATAGCTTCCAATATTGTACATATTTATATGTATACATTTAAATAGCACTTTACAAAAAAGTAAGAATTGGTTATAGGTGTTATTTTTTTATTTGTTTCTTTATTTATAAAATCTTTGCATAAAAGATACATTTATTGATACCATGAGACAAGAATGGAAGTGCCTAAGAGTGACATAAAAAAGAATAAATGAATGCGTATGAACATATACGAAAAACTGTCAAAGCAGATATATCCATACAATAAGTAGTGCAGGTCACCGATGGGAAAGGAATAATGAGAGATAAAATAACTTCAACTTGGGATCAGTGTTTTCAATATAACAATGTGTAAGTATCCAAGAGAGAGTTAGGTATGACTCCTTGGAGCATGGATGGTAAGCCCACAGGAATTTATTACCGTGAGACACTCATAGGAATTCCTGTAGACACAGTGAAACGTAATAAAACACGGGCACACAAGGAGTAGAGAACCCTGTCTGTGGACTTTAGCCTAACATTAACATGACATTTATACAATGTGCTATGTTAGACCTGTCCATGGCTTAAACATTTAAAGGAAAAATAGGCACAAATGGTGTAAGGAGGTGGTACAATTAATATTTAGAAATAATAAAACTGAAAAAAGAAATTGTAAACCATAAACACATCTCAGATAACATAACTAAAAATAAATATAAAAAGAAAAAAAATAATAACGAAAACAATCAACTTTACAAAGAAGAGCTTTGACAAGCAGATGGTTGAGTAGATTCAAACAATCCAGCACTTAATGCTATTTTATTTTAATATAATTTTTTCGTCTATTGTTAACTCCCCTTTGAATTCACCCTGAATCCTCACTTTAGTAAATAAATCTGATAGTGGACACAAAAAACGAGATGCCATTCTACATAGTAAGAACATTTCCAACAATGTGAGTCTTAGTAACATCTCATTGTTACGTAGTCTTCAATTCTACCCAACTAGTATGAAAACAGTTCATTTGGCCTCGCTGCCATAAAACTTCCTTTTTAAGAACAACAAATAAATGTGTTTGACAGATTTTGCTAAATAGCATTGGCTCATGAATCGCAACCAGGTGTGATGGTCGGATGGAATTAAAATTGAGCTCTTTTGCCATGCATACCAACAGAGCGTTTGGCAATAAGCAAGGTGTGTTTGCAGAATCAATATCACAGTAAAATATGACTGTTTTTTTGTTTTTTTTGTGTACAGATTTTCCACTTGTGCTGGGAACTTTTATATAAAACCTCTTTACTAATGCAGAACCATTGTTATTGTAGTTGGTTAATTAAATGCCAAAATGTTTTACTGGTTAATCCAACTGGAATCCCATTGGAACCCGTGGTTTGAACAAGGGGGTCAGTAAACTTAGATCAAAATATTTAAAGGAGCTGAAATACGTCTGCATGAAGGAATAGCCTTAAGCTATAGTTTGAGATCCTTTAATGTGTTATCAACTCTAATTAAAAAGTATAGATGAAAACTAGGCATTGTTATCATTGAAGGGGAATACCTAACATTGGTACTACTAAATAAAATGCAATGTAATAAAGCAGGGATTATATCCAAACAATCAATGAATGATGGTACTCACTTTATATACAGATTGGTTGCTGCTTCTAAGTGCTGCTTCTAAGTGCTGCTTCAAAGTGTGTGCTTGGAGATAGTCTGGATAGTAAAGGAGGAGACTATATTGAAAAGAAGAAAAACTACCACAACAAGAGGACGTAGTCTTAAATTAGAATGGCTAAGGTTTAAAAATAATATCCGGAATTATAGCCTTCCAGCTGAAGTGGTAGAGGTTAACACAGTGAAGGAGTTTAACCCCTTAAGGACCAAACTTCTGGAATAAAAGGGAATCATGACATGTCACACATGTCATGTGTCCTTAAGGGGTTAAGCATGCGTGGGATAGGCATAAGGCTATCTTAACTATAAGATAATGCCAGGGACTAATGGAAGTATTTAGAAAATTGGGCAGACTAGATGGGCCGAATGGTTCTTATCTGCCGTCACATTCTATTTTACTATGTTTCTTTAAGATATGTGGATCTTATTGCATCTAGCATTGCTCCTTACTAATACCAATCCAGACAAAATGAAAACATAGGCAACCAATACACTTAAAATTAATTCCACAAACTTTCTAATCTTCATGTTTTTCTTTAGAGGTTTTTTGTAGGTGTATTTAACAACAATTATAATAACAAAATGTTATTGTTAAATCCATTAGATATATGACAAGTTATACTCTTTATCAAAAAATAACACTTTCTTTTTTCCTTTCATTTTAGACATTTTCTAAAGTGCAAAGTGTCAGAATCCAAAGTGAATTTAACCCCTTAAGGACCAAACTTCTGGAATAAAAGGGAATCATGACATGTCACACATGTCATGTGTCCTTAAGTGGTTAAAGGGGAGCATTGACTAAACACCAAATTGTAGTCAATTGAAGTCTGATTTCCAGATCCAGGAGAAAAAAAAATAGCTGATATAAAAATCTTGTACTCATCTATAATCACAACTTTGCTCTTTTAGCCTAAATTGTGCTTGTTTCTCTACTATTTCCTGTTTGGTCTATAAACGCCCAACGTGAATTTAAAAAATGTGGTTACAATAGCCAAAGCTGAAGCTATAGTTGACTAAAACTTGAAATTCCATTTGGTGCAGTACTGTACCTTTGTCAGTTATGATTAAGACAACCTTGTGAAGATCATGTACTGTACGTTGATGTCATGTATATTTCCTGTATATACACTTCCTGATGCAAATATGTTACATTTTCTGACACCAAGCCAAAACTAAGCGTGATACAATGTTAATGCTTTACAATAAAACCTTGAATTTTAAAAAAATAAAAATAAATTCAACTTTGGCTTACATTAAATTATTTCTTGTTGACAATTTAACTAAAATTGTCTCTTTTTGTAGACTGGAAAAATGTTGGGATAACATCTATTTCTGGCAAGGTAATCCTCATTGTCTACACAGTTGGAACCATCACTATGTGCAAATCACACTGTTGAAAACATTACTGTATTTGCAAAAAAAAAAAATTCTTTGAGACTGGCGAAGCCCTCCGAGGGTTCAGAAGGGAATGGTAAAGAAGAAAGAAGAGAGTACCCAACACAATGTGACACCTACCATTACTGCTACCTAATATTCAGCTCTTTACACTTCTCAGGTCACAAGAGGAATTTACTAAAGAGAGAATTCAATGTGATTTCAAAGTGAATTTCAAATTTAAAGGTACATTAGTTGTACTGAATGCATGGGTGACTTAGAGAATTTTTCCAATTTGGCTTGTTTGACCTTGAATTTGAAATTCATTTTAGTTTTGAATTCAGGACTTCACCACTGCACTTTTTACATGGTGTTAGAAATAGCACCAGAGTCAGCACCTTATTGATTAGTAGAGTGTCAGAATATTTAATTAAATCAGTTATGTAAACGAAATTCCATTTTTTTTTTAAATATATTTTGCTATATTAATATTATAATTGTGGAGATTTTTAGAAGAAAATATTTTTGGGAGCACTGTCAGCCAGACTAGAATACTGAACGGGAAATCAGGACCTCTGGAAACAGTTGAACGAAAACAATCAAAAATAGTAGGATCACTTTTGACCTGGCAAAAATTATAACTATAATAATAGTTTTCTAGAATTCTTTGCTTTCACATTAACGGGCATAATTATATCTAGAGCCCATCTGGGACTGCCTAATATATTTTGTGGTAATAATTTGATCATGAAACTGACCTTTTAATATATTGTTCTTTCACTGTCAGCAAGTATCATTTATAGAAAAAGCAATTTAAGTAATGAAGATGAACACCTGGAAAAAAAAAGTTCTCAAAGGACATAAGAGGAAAGTGTAATCTATTATAGATTTTTAGCATTCTTTAACTGCCAGCAAAAATAAAGGAGCAGACAGTCTGAATAAAGGCGAGGCAGTATGGAGACTCAAAAATGCACCCTTTTACTGCGACCACAAAAAAAACCTATGCAAAATATTGTTATTTACAAAATGCTGAATTGTAGTGAATTGAAAACTGAATTGCAAAATGTAGCCAAAAAATATAAACCAAGCCGTGACTACTGCTATAACGAATATAATTTGTACATCAATATTTATAGGCTACATTTTGAAATTTAGCTTTCGATTTCTTAAAATCCATTATTTAGTAGATAAACCCCAGTGTATCTACCTGGGATGCCCAGCAAGATCTGTAGCCATTTGAGTATTCTCACATCCTACATACTGCGATAATTTGTTTTCTTCAGAAAATATTTGCGTTTGCAGCATCACTTAATAAAAAAAAATATCCAAACTCTTCACAGTCAAGGAGTTCATGCATTATTTTATATTTTTTCCTTTGGCATGCTGTGCACACAGCATTATCAGATAGTTAAAAGAATATTTTTGTCTCTCCTTCGCAGTGGGAAGCTGGGAGCTTTTCTGAAATAACCCACTCTGATTGGCTGCTGACACCACATGTTCTCTACAACCTTGTGGTTTTACATGTAACTGTCAGTTTGGGTTTGAAAATTCTCATTCTATTCCACGACGATCATCTCCACACTGAAACCTACCTGTTTTGCATGTGCCAATTACAGCTGAATTTACTATTGTCTGGATAAATATGAATACATTTAGAGGTTATTGTTTTAATATAATGTATAGAAAGAAAATTCTCCTGTCAGTGCTATTAGAAAGATGTAAGCCTCATTAATGCTGCAGTGGGGATATGCTTTACAGACATTTAAAATAAAAACCTGCTGTATGAAAACAAGCTCTGGATTCAGGCAGCTAATGGATGACAGCTAAAACCTTCCATAGGTTCCATCATTATCACTTCTGTGTTCAAAAACAGAAAGCATTGATAATTACGATAAAAGAAGAAATATGCAAAAAATTCATCAGACTTCTAGCAAAAGCACCCGTGTTTCTGCTAAATCATAAACCACTAGACTTGTCCACGGCAAACAAATTTGGTTTCGCCAAACTATTATTCCCAAAAATAGAACATTATTTGGCACACCTGAATTTTGGTCATATGGCGGTTCAACTCTGCAAAATTTTAAAATAGAAAACACAATTCAGAAACGTATCAGATGAACCATGAGAGGCGTAAAAATAGGACGACAGTGTACTGCAAATTATATACTATATCATTTAATATTATGTATATACTGTATTTTGTAGTATGCTGATAGGAGCATTTGCTCGGGTTTACAGATCAATTAAGAAAATTTGAGCACCAGAGGGAAAAACATCAAGCATCTCTTTTTTTTGGCATGAATTCAAAATCACAAATTAAATTGACCATGTTTAGCCATTCTTATTTATGAGTCTATTGCATTTAGGCTCAGAACTTAGGAATCGGGCCGATCACCCATTTGGCCAAGATCTATTTTGGAGTTGCAATCGAAACGAACTTCCATGTATATAAACCACTGTTTTGCTGGAATTTCTCCCCTGTTTGTATATTATCGAGCTTTTCTTACAAAGGAATCCAATATCCAAAAAATATTTTACAAATATTTGGTGATTGCTGCTGATTTCTAAGATCTCTCTTATCATAAGTGCTACACTTTTTACCAAACACGTTTAGCGCTATCCACTACTTTGGGTTAACTCAGGATGTGATGCTGTTTTAATCCTATTCACATATTGTTTACAAATAGAAAGTATGGCATTATAGTTAGCTTTAACCTCCTCCTCAGATTTTGAATACATTGTAGATAATAGCAAAATAATTCTAATCAAAGCTGTACAGCCTGCATTTATCTAGGTTCATAGATTAATAAAAGTTAGGAACAGGTAGCTTTATTCATTGATTTTATCAATAAAATTAATAAAATATTTATAGCTTTAAGTAGACAACTTATGGCTGCATTAATACTCCCACAAGCCTCTGCTGTGTACTTCCAGCGATAACATATATGCAAGCAATATATAGAGTATGCTATGATGTGACATTAAGCTATATTATTGCAGCAAGAAAGGAGACACTACATCTTTAATAAAAGTTAAACTCTGTACTGTTAAAAAAAAAAGAAAGAAAAAAAAAGAAAAGGAAGTCTGTACTTCCTGAAGCTAAATTTAGAAACTTGATGTTGATGGGAACAGTGAGGAACTGCACTGTAGAGCCAACTTTGGGGTTAAACCATTCATGAACACCAAAAAGGAAGTGCCAAAGAACTTTTGGCACCATGTAAACTTTATTTCAATTAAGTTGCTATGGTTCCCAGATTCTTCTCTAACCTACACTTGTTTTCAAACATGCATGGGTATTTGGAGCGTCTCTTCAATCTCAGAGGAACATAAAAAAAAAATTAGCTGGTTAACCCAAATGGAAAAGATCCTGCAAACAAAACTTCCATGGGATGTAGTTTGGAAATAATAATACATTTTCTTTATTTGTTGTTATTCATGCCACAGGAAGACAAGGATAGAGCATAGCACTGATGGAAATAGAGAGCCCCTCTAAATGCATTCCATGCCTCTCATTGCATTTACTTATAGAACAGAAATTCCATATGTATTGCTCACAATAAGTTGGAAACTCTTTAATATCACTTTCCTAGAGTAGACTAAATTTCACAATAATGGATTGCTAATTCCGAATGATTGCTTTCAGCTAGAAATGTCTTTCAAGCAGTTTGTAAAACAGAGAAAAGAGAAGAAAAGAGCACATATTAAAGTCAGTGCACTGACCTGGCTCTGACCAGTAAAATAAAATGAAAATTTACAAAAAATAATAATGACAAAAGCAAAACATCAAACATAAGATGATCCTTTACTGGTGCCTTCAAACAAGTAATGTTTTGGTCACAAACGATGCCAGGTTTATGAAAAACTTTGTTAGGTGAAACTTTTCCTCTTTAAAGGACAACTAAAGGCACTTCATGGTCTGGGTGCAGTGGTTTTTACGTTTAACTATTTTATAGAGACTGTAATGTTTCCAATGCAGTGTTAAACACATCTCCAGTGGCTATCTTTCTGACAGTAACTGCTTGTAACTGACTGTGTGTGTGTGTGTGTGTGTGTATCTCTCTGCCTGTAACTGTGTATGACTGCCTGTGACTGTATGTGTGACTGTCTGCATGTGACTGTCTGTTTGTAACTGTGTGTGAGGGGGTGCAGAGATTTTGTAGAAGGAGGCAGGGGTTTTGTATTGGGACAGGGGTCTTGTATAAGGGGGCTGAGCACGGGATTTGTGGAAGGGGAGTGCAGGGGTTTGTAGAAGGAGGTAGGAAAGGGGCAGTCCAGGGTTTTGTAGAAGGGGGCTAATAGGGGTTTTACAAAGTTTACAAATTTGCATGTGATTTTTTTAAGTGTTTGGAGGTGGGGGGGGGAGAAGATGGAAGCCAAACACAGGATCCACCCCGGGGGCTACATGCACCTGATAATAACATAAATATAATATTATTACTTTCATTGAATTGACTACGTATTTTGAAATTACTGAAGCAACATTTTAATTCGTGTCTGAGATTTGGGAAATAAAGTTTCACACAAACAAACATTTCCAAATGATATTAATAAAAATATCACTTAAAACAAGAATTTATTAGAAATTACAGAAGCAGTGATACACATTTATCATTCATTTATTTTAAAAATTATTAATGCATTAAAAAAAAAAAGATACAGCATATTACTAACAATTTAATGTGTTAACACACTTTCTAGAGATTACAGTTGTAAATTGTATAATTTACAATTATAATTTTAGAGACCTAACAAAAAAAGTAGATAATAATAGCTACTTCGATAATAGCATGAATTGTAATGATCCCAATGTCCTCTAACCAGCACCTGACAGTGTACCTTGCCTGACACTGTACCTCCTCACTGCCCAATTACCTTTCACTAGAAGCACTTGCCTTTTTCAAGCAGAGAGTGATAAAACGTTCAATCAGTAGGAAGGATGAGGCAAATCTTACAAACGAGAAGCACATAAAATGGGTTTTGAATTGCTGATTAAGTGACTAAAAGTGACCAGAAGATTTATCTTTCTCCCATGTAAATGATTAAGCTAGGACCCACCAAAAGTGGGAATTAAGCCTGAAATATAAATATACGTGACTGAATCTGCATACATTTCAAAATTAGAACTTACATAATGTTCAGAGTTATGATTCAGAGGTAGTCATTATATGGTACTCATTTAGATTAGAAACCATATTATGTTTTTTCATGACACATCAGGTATAAAATACATTGTGTGCATAGCTCACCTATATGTAAAACACATTGCATGTTAAACTATTTATATTTTATTTGTTTTAATATAATCCATATGTTTTAATTTTAAAAAATTAAATAGAAGCTTTTCTTGATAAGTTGAAAGCATTATACATTTCAATATTTTTGTTTGTAAAAAAATTATGGTTTCTGAGATTTTCTTCCTCCTGTGATCACCTTTAATATTTACATTCACAAACAGATTAATACCAGTTTGAGCGCAGGACTTTTTTTTTTTGTATTTGTATTCTGTATTTTGGATTGGGGAAAGAGCGCAGGTAACTTTTTTTCCTTGGTTTTTACTGTATGAATTGGGGCTGATGGTTGTTGCTGCCCCCCAAGAGTAGTGGGAGTTTGAAGGCAGAACTTGCATTTTTTTAATTTTTTTTAGATTAATACCAATGGTTTCTTTCCATCGGTGTTGCACTCTGAACATTACAATACACATTTTTGGTTATTATTCTAATAAAAAAACCTAGGCAGTATTCGATCAAGGACACAAATCTGTAACTTGAGTTTAATTCGAAGATTAGTTTTTCAGGCTATGTCTTAAAATGGTGGCCTACTGATTGACTTGCAGCATCTGCTGTAGGCTTCAAATTAATTGGCAGCACACTTGTCCAATCCTGAAAAGATTAGTATGTTTTAAAAAAGATCATATTGCAGGGGGTAGAACACAATAGAACTAACTTACTGTTAGTGAATGTTTTTTTACCTAAAGCACGTGGATGTAACAGGGTGTCCAGAATATTGCTTTGTCCCTTTTGTAAAACATCTCATATTTTTTTTATATTTTAGGAATTATTTAAAAAAAAATTCCATCAATACTACAGTAAATGTACAGTGTGTCATTTAAAGTATTTTACAAGGAAAACAGGAATTATTGTATTAGTGGTTGAATTTTTTTTTCCTTTGTTTACAAAAATGATTTGTTGTTTTATACAAGGACATATATCGATAACATTAAACAATAACTTTCAAAGGCTTTCAGATTTCTATAACTTAGATTACTTATACTGTAGTAAATAAATATTACAATATTTAAATATGTAACAAAATGTAAACAATTTTGAAAAATAAAATGTAATGTTGGAATTTAACAAATTTAAATATCAATACATACCAACAATAAATATGTAGCACTAATAAACAATCACTATAACATATCAACAGTTCTAGGATCACAAGATACTGGAATGTACTCCAGGTATGATTGATCAGGCTCAGGAAAGGCATTCCTAATCCACTGTACTGCATATGAGGTTATTGGCGATCGTTATCTCAGTCCTAGTTATCCTTGGACCCAAATGGTAAAAGCTCGATATGCCATTTTTCTGTAATCACTGGAAGAAATATTGAACATTTTATGGCTTAGAGAATTCAATAGTTTTGAATAAACCTTTTTTAAAACATGTACAAACCAAAATAATTCAACCTTTTAAGAAATACATTGTGAACTAATATCTGTTTAATAAAATATATATATATATTTTATTGAACAGATATCTACTTGTATTATTGTGTGTTTGTGCATATTCACGTGAGTTCTGTGAGGATCAATGGCTAAAATGTAGTGGTCAATAATGGTATGGAAAATGTCTCATTTTCCGTATGGAAAATGTCTCATTTTCCATTATACTTTGATCATACTCAGTGTGCATACTGAAATTTTTTTTTAAAAAATCCACAAGTATCACAACCAGGGCCAGCGCTTCCTATAGGCCAACTAGGGTGCTGCTTAAGGGGGTCGCCGGCCCTGACTTTATGTTCAAGTTTGCTCCGTGGCCTCCCCTCTATTATTTAGAGTATGCCACCGGCCATGTTACCGGGCGCTACCATTACCATGTTATTATTGCTGCTCACTAGCGGCCAGTGGAACACCGGTCCGGCGGCGTCCACGTCAGCCCTCAGAGCCAGGCTCCTTCCCAGGCATCCAATGCTAAAGCAGCGAGAGGGCGCTTCAATTGATGCCTCTCGCCCCTTCTCCTGTACGTGGGAGCAAGTGGGCGGGAGGACAGCATAGGCGGGGCTGAGACAGGAAGTGAAGGCCAACAGGCGCAGGCAACATAGGAACAGCAATGGAGGTAAGATGTGTATTAGATAATGTGTTAGTCTGCTTCAGTCAGTATGTTTGTGTATGTCAGTCTGTATGGGTCAGTGTGTGTCCTCATGGGTAGGTGTATGTCTGCATGGGTCAGTGTGTGTCTGTATGGGTCAGTGTGTGTCTGTATGAGTTATTCTTTTTCTGTATGTCAGTATGTTTGTGTATGTCAGTCTGTATGGGTCAGTGTGTCCTTATGGGTCAGTGTGTGTCTGTATGGGTCATTGTGTGTGTTTGCATGAGTTAGTGTTTGTCTGTATGGGTTATTGTGTGTCAGTATGGGTCAGTGTGTGTCTGTATTTGTAAGTGTGTGCTTGTATGGGTCAGTGTATGTGTCTGTATTGGTCAGTGTGTATGTCTGCATGGGTCAGTGTGTGTGTCTGCATGGGTCAGTGTATGCAATTGCATGGATCAGTGTGTGGGTCAGTGTTTGTGTCTGCATGGTTCATTGTGTGTGTGTTTGCATGGTTCATTGTTTGTGTCTATATGTGTGTCTCTGCATGGATCAGTGTGTATATGGGTCAGTGCATGTGCGTTAGTTTGCATTGACCAGTGTGTGTTTATACTTGAGTCAGTGTGTGTGTTAGTCTGCATGACTGGGGGCGGCAAAATATTTTTTGCCTAGGGCGGCAAAAATGCTTGCACGACCCTGATCACAACTTTTATGTTACTTTCTTCTTTAAACAAACATATCACAAGCACATCTTTCTTTCATTTCCTCCAATCATTGATAGCGGTTAGGTCCAACTGCCCGTCTATATCTGAAAAGAGCTTCAATATGTTATATGTTGCTCAATATGTTATATGTTGCGGGTATGCCATTCCACATATACATTCCTCTTCATTGTTAATTGTTAAGACACTCACCGCCTGGAGAGTGAAGCCGCCGTTTAGTCGATAATCCCCTTTCTCCAGAAATGCAATTCCAGTATAACCGATCATAAAACTCCCGAACGGAGCATACGAATGCGGTAACTCCCGATCAGCAATCCATCCGAAATCCTTCCACAGCTAGAAATAAACGAAAACGCTGTCCCAATAGTCAATCCCTCCACAAACGAGACAAAGCTCCGTCTTGAAGGTCAAGCAGTAATGTGATTAATGGGGGCTACCTGCCCAGTATTTATGCAGGTCTCCACCAGGTAGACACTCCCCTAGGGGACCTGGTGGAAGACTGTAAAATATATTAAACAGTAGCCAATCACAGTGGCTATAACACAAGCCCTTCCCATTTTACCCATAATACATCTGTTCCTATCCTGGAGATAATTAGGGAGAAACCTAATTAACTCCGAGGATAGGAACCATCGCCATTTTAAAACCAAACACAAAAAATGCAATAAAATACATAAAATCAGAAGTACCGAATATATAGTGTTCGTGCAACGTATCCCCAGATAGCCTGAATCTGAGGGCATATTCCTACCGAATAGCGCTCAGGTCCGATGTACACAGTCCAATCGCCATGGAGTCAAAGTCTCTCATAAGTCCTTCGGTATACGAATGACTCCATGGGACGGCTATCTGGGTAAGTTCATACGAATGAAAGAAACTCCCGAACGGACCAGTGTTCGTATGCCTCCAAGGGAATAGAAGGGGAGACGGCCGTCTCCAGCGGTGTTCGGTAGATAAAGAGTCCGTTTTTAGATCCATGGGTTTTGCTCCGAACACCGCTGATTCGCCTTGTGTCCAAAATGGCCGCCGCCTCGTGTTCGGCATACGAACGACGACCACCCATACGAATGGAATGGAGAGGTGTTTGCGGTTAACCACAACGTTCTAATTTGTGGTCAAGGTGTTAATGGGCCGCACACTCCTCTCCTGGGTGGCCGATGTTCGGTAGTTTCAATCGGTACTTTAGAAAACGTACGAACAACAGCATACGGACAGGAAATCCACGAATCCAATGCAAACAGACGAACCAGCAATACAGGTCTATGCAGCAGGGTTCGTCACATTAATTTTATTGATGACATTCCTAATTTCTAAACAACAAATACATTCCTCCTCTGAAGGCATGGTGGCACAGTTTCCACACAACATTAATAGTTATTTTCCAATACAACTGAAGGATGCAGAAGCCAGTTCTGTACTGGCTGATGTTTCCACTCTAAAGTTCAAAGTAGATTGGTACATTCCTCAGTCTAGAATGGGAACCTAATATATATATATAAAAAAAAATAAGAGTCTATACCTAAATTTAGGATTGAAGCTCTCAAACAGTTTTTTGTAAATATTGCTTTCCAATGAATTGCATTAAACAAAGAAAACTCACAAAATAGAATTATAGGAAATACAAATTCTACAGATGTGCACGTCTGTCTCAATCTCATGTGGAAATGCATGTGTAATTGTGTTTCAAGACATTTTGCTCAGGGTGTCAAAGATACACAGATAAGTAAAAATATATTATAAAAATGATGTGTGTGTGTGTGTGATACTATATGCCTGGTTTTGTGCTTGAGTAGTGTATTTGGAGTGATTATTGTTCATATAAAAGATATTTATATCTTATCTACTGATTAAAATCATTACTGTAATTTGTTGTATAGTCCAGCTGAAATAAAGGAAGCTGGCTCAAATGAAAGGGGGAAATTATGTTTAAGATGAGAGGGGGCTGACAAAAAGAATGAAATAAAGAATAAAAAAAAGATACCTCTACAGCTTTATTTTTGACTATTTAGGCATTTGAGCATCCAACAACTTTCAGATAGCTATTGGGGGTAGGGTAAGGATTAGCAATTTCTTGGCCATAATGTTCCTTTAAGGGATTAAACTGTTCTCTTGACGTAGTATTGATGAAATTCAGGAAAAATGAGCGGTTTCCAAGGATGTTTATACATTCCTTCAATGTTTTAGTGGTATTTCTTTGAAATCTGTGTATGAAATCTAGGCAATATTTCAAGAGTCAGCTAAAGGAAAGTAATGCATATTAATAACGGCTCTGAGAAGAGACTGAAAAGCTGCTGTCAGTCATTAATAACCAAACTATTAGAATGTTTGAGAGAAAATATTTACACCACCTGCTATAAACATGCTTTGTGTTTCAAATCCATGAGATCTAGTTGTCAGGTAATGCCTGCATCATATATCTAATGTGTGTGGTAGGTTATAGAGCTCTCATCATACAGAAATAAACATATATATTGGCTATTTTATATTAATATGAACTGTCATTTATAAATGTATTGACCCCTTACACACGGTCAATGTATAGTGTGTGTTGCAACCACTAACAGCCTTAATGAGGCCAATACACACTCTACAAACACATTGGACACATTGGATGTTTAACAGCTATATAGAAATGTATACCTCATGGTGTTGAATGAGACATATAAAAGCATTTAGTAAATTTACAGTATTTAAATTTCTTGTGATCTACCATGTCTTGAATGATGGTGGATAATGGTGGTTAAGCCTCCCCATACTGACTTCACAGAAGCCCTCTGAACTCCCACAGTGGATTCACTAAAGTCTAATTGGCCCAGTAACAAATGAGGCAAAACCAGCTGGCTGCATATGGGGCCATTTGGACTGCAAAATCCAGACAGTATATAACAATCTGCCTAAATTAGTTCTGGATTTCAGACAAGACTCGAGTTAAAGCATCCGATTTGATGCAAATTGAGACTTGCCCTGGAAAGATTTGAAGAGAAATGACACTTGCCTGTCAGAGTGCTCTGATTGGTTGGCTTACGAGCCAACCAATCAGAGCACTCTGCCTGATATTGCATAGCATAGGACATTTGCTCACACTAAGCAATATCCGTTAGAGCTCTCTGAGTGGTTGTCTCTTACAAGCTAACCAATCAAAACCTTTTCCAATTAGAAGCCTCGTTATGCACTAAGCACTCATGGTGCAAGGATGGATTTATTTTTGTTGCATTGGGTTATAATTCTTACAAATATAAACTATCAAGAAGAGATAGTGTCCTCCTGCCAGAAACTAGTTTGTCAGCAAATGACATTGTTCAAATCCGTCCCCATTTTTTTTTTTACTTTTTCCATATAATTCAGGATGTAATTGGTTGCTCCTTCAGGGTTGACTTTTTCAGGTCTGCTGCAAATTAGCTATTTTTTTCCATATTAAACTATTGAAATAGTGCATTACTGGCTGATTTCAGCAGTTATCTTAAATGACCTCAATTGTTTTCAGAAAATATTTCCTCACATTATTTTTTTTATTGTTTAAAGGATTACTATAGGGTCAGGAACCAAAACATGTATTCCTGACCCTATAGTGTTAAAACCACCATCTAGTCCCCTTGGGCCCCTTATGCCTCCCTTAAAATAGCACAATCTTACTTTTATTCAAGCCTAAAGCTGTAGCACGGCATGCTGTTTGACATCATCAGAAGTGGTGGCCTGAGCCAATCACAGTGCATCCTCATAGGTTTGGCTAAGACTGACAAGGAGGCAGATCAGGGGCAGAGCCAGCATGATCCAAACACAGCCCTGGCCAATCAGCATCTACTCATAGAGATGAATTGAATCAATGAATCTCTATGAGGAAAGGTCAGTGTCTGCATGCAGAGGGAGGAGATACTGAATGTTTGGATGTATTTTAGGCAGCCATGACGCAGGAAGGCTCTTTAGCAGCCATCTGAGGAGTGGCCAGTGAAGTTATCACTAGGCTGTAATGTAAACACTGCATTTTCTCTGAAAATACAGTGTTTACTGCAAAAAGCCTGAAGGTAATGATTCTACTCACCAATACAAATTCAATAAGCTGTAGTTGTTCTGGTGACTATAGTGTCCCTTTAAGTAATATTATTTTATTTCTTTTGCTTTTTAAATATGGTTCTGTTATATTTTCAAAATGTATAAACAATATTAACATATATCATAACTAAAATATGCATTAACACAGTAATTATGCGAATATGTATTTTTTTCTTAATAGAGTAAGAGACAACACTGATTTGGAAATGGTTAATTATGAAATTGAAGCTTTACTCCATCAAATTATGCATTTTAGTCTTTTTACCTGATTATTGCACTGTGCAGGATGTGTGACCATCTGCCAAACTTCTTTCCACATCTGTTAAAAGTGACGTTGTCTACTCGACCATGAACTGTTTGGATGGTCTACTTGACCTCATTGCCTATCTTTTGATTGACAATTATTTTTCATCATACTTTTATCAACAACACGTTATTGACAATTGTTTTTTTTTATCTACAACTAAATATGATAATCCTTTATTTTTTAAGCTATAAATGTGCGCAGTCCTAAATGACTTCCAGAACATTCTATTAACACAAGATTTAATATTTAAGTTCTTCAACTTTTGTATAAATAGATTTGTGTTGGTGGCACTATAAGTTATGCTTGAGAGACACCTTACACTTCTCTTCATGCTCCATTAGACTGGACATGCTGACATGATGTTCACTTGTTCCTCTTACCTAATCTATACCTGACTCTTTCTCTCCCTTATTTTTCTTACAACTGTCCAAATTGTATAATTTCCTTTAATTAGCTTTGTTTTTGTTCTGGCCTATAATTATGTACAACTTTATTATTCCCAGAAAAAAAATCCCAGTAATTTGAAAATGAATACATTTTGTTACCTTTCATTGATTAAGTATTTTATTATACTTACAGTGATTCAATTTAATGCTGACAAGTTGTTTTTTTTAACAAAATGTTTTTAAACATGTGAAAATCAAACAGAAGTTAAGCTTCACTAGTGGCTGGAAAAATTCTGTTTTATAATGCATTATGTACACTTATTATTAATGTCAAGGTTTCTGTTTTTTAGTTGTTTTAATATGGATATTTATTAGGGCAGAACATAAAGACCCTTGGCCATCATAAGATAATGTCGGATTGGTAAAGTTAAAAATAATTAATTTTTGCCTAGAATTACCCATATGCAGTATGGTTGCAGACTAAAACATTTACTATCTGATTGATTTTAACTTAAACATAAACGTAGATGAAAGAACTTTAGTGCATGGGTCAGTTTTAACCCCATTAAATTTAAGAAGATGTCTGCTAAAGGAATTTAAAAGACCATCATAGTCACCCAGACCACTTTGTAACCGCTGCTGGTTTCCCATTTTAACACTATAATGTCTTAAAGCATAGAATTTAGCAGGGCTAACCATACTGATATGTTAGCCATAATATTATATAGTTAGTAAGAGTTCCTCTGTTTAAAATATAAATAATTGAGAATACAATATAAAATAGGGTTTGTCTTGAAAGCAATAACGTTTTGTCGTTTTAAATATTTTATTAAATAAAATCCATTACAATAATATATGCTTGCAATATCAGTAAATAGAATACCATACCCTCCTGAACATGTCAACCTCTCAGTCATGATAAAATGGAGCAGTGTCTGTCTCCAAAATCTCTCCTCTGTGTCCTAATATTAATAAGTACACATATTTATACCTTAGATTTTCAATTAGGTAATTTTAGGACCTACCTTAAGTTGGCAAAGATATGAGGCCATAACTTGATCATTTCACATAGGAACATCTTATCTGTTTAGACTAAAACATAAGGGTACACATGACGTGGGAAATTCCCTGACTTGGGGAATTACACTAACCTAGGACAAGATGGCTTCCTAAAGTCTGAACATCATATTCACCAAATATGGGTAAGAGGGAATTTATTAAAGAAACATTGCATGAAAAACAATATTTTCAATTTCTAACTACTTGTCAGTTTGCAAAATCTCTTAAAAACAAAGTACACAATTTAAGAAATACAACTTTTCATTCTAAAACTTGTTATATTTGCATATGCCCATAACAACTTAAGATCAAGTGGTCAGGATGCAGTGTAAAACATTCCACTGAAGGGACCAGAACAACTTAAAATCCCTGCAAACACAATCATGTATTATCATGATGCAACATTTTGGAAAACCAGAACATATTGCAAATAATACTGGCTTGCTCACAAGAGTTAACGACTAATCAGGAACCTCAGAAATACATTAGCAAATCATGTATTTCTGTTTTGGTGGAGAAACAGGAGAATGTAATGTAGGACCTTTAAAAATGTAATAGTGTAATTGTTTCTCTGTTCCTTTATCATTTGCATTAATGCATGAGTGACTGGCTGCAGGCATTGTAATTGTCTAGTATTTATCGGGTTAAATGTAATCAGATGGATCATTAACATGTGTGAATTGGTGTTGCACTTTATTAGTGTGCTTCATTAGCTAATGCAGCCCCCGAGAGAATTGTGAAAGAGTAAAATATTACACAGTGAGGGTCAGCACTTGCTATATTAACCAAGTTATAGATCTATCAAAGCCAAGTAAAATTCTTATTTCAAATAAAAATGCTGGATTGTCTCATTGTAAGCCCATAAAAATGAGTATTCTTCCAAATTCTTCAAATTATCCTGGGTCTAGAATGTCTTAAACTAGGATTTGCTTCTATGAGATAATTCAACTCCATTATATTACTTGGAAAATCAGCCCTGTCTGTTATATATGTGCTGTGACTCATTCAGGTATAACTCATTAGGTATCTATACATTTTAAGGTGCATCTCCACCAACATATGTTGTGGTGTCACTTACCTGATCCTGATTTCCTCACTGCCAGCGGATGCAAGGGTAATGCGTTCTACAAAGCCATGCAGAAAGTGCAGGGCCGGTGCAAGCATTTTTGCCACCCTAGGCAAGAAATATTTTGCCGCCCCCATTCATGCAGACTCACACACACGCTGACTCAAGTATAAACACACACTGATCCATGCAAACTAATGCACACACACTGATCAATGCAGAGACACAAAATTAACCATGCTGATACAAACACTGACCCAAACACTGACTCATGCAAGCACAAACACTGACCCATCCAAACACACTCTTACCCATCCAGCATTGGATGCTTGAGAGGGGGCCTGGCTCTGAGGGCTGACATGGATGCTGCTAGACTGGTGTTCTACTGGGCGCTAGTGAGCAGCAATGTAAGTGCTTCCTAGTGCCCGGTAACATGGCCGGTGGCACACTTGAAATAATATAAGGGGCAGCCGAGGAGCAAACTTGAACATAAAGTCAGGGTCTGCACCCCCCCTTAAGCAGCGCCCTAGGTTGGCCTACAGGAAGCGCCAGCTCTGAGACACTGAGTGCGTTGTTTCCTGTGTCTCACCAGTCCTTCACAACAGCAATCAGTTTTCCAGCCCACATGTGAGGTGGTGTACCTGCGCTCTATATACTCCATATATATAAGACTTCCCTTAGTAGCTGACAAACATACAGGCACTAAAGATGCTTCCTGCTGTTTCACGGAGTATGACTTCATGAAACAATGTTGGATGTCCTCACTCTGTGTATGAGAATGTCCACCATCTTCAAATCCCCCGTAGGAAAGCATTGATTCAGTGCTTTCCTATTGGGAAGGCCTAATGCTTGTGCTTCTCTCAGCATGCGTGCATTAGGCTCCCTATCAATGCTGACATCAGAGAAGGTGAAGATGGAACTAGTGCTAAAGGACCTCAGTGCTTAAATAGGGTAAGTGAGAAAGTTTTTTTTTAACCTTTTAACTGTAGAGGGAGGGTGGTTACAAGGGGAGTGGACAATGAGACACTATAGTATAGCATTTTTTTGAATGGTGCAAAATAAAATCACTTTCTAATCTGTGTGTGTGTTCATGTGTGTGCATGCATTTATCATGTGATTATAAAAGCTAATTCTTACTACAGCTATATTTTCTTACCTTATCTAACCACCTAATCCAAAATGTCACAACATGCAAATGTAATGTATTTTAATGAATACAATAATTTTTTTTTAGAAAACATCTTAACAATTTTATAATTAACCATTGACTGTACATGCATTTTCTACTTGTTTTATAAAGGACTGCTATACTAAGCTGATTATAACATTACACTAGCTTAGATTGTGTTTTAGATAATCACTTAATAATTATACTTCAACAATTGAGTTGGAAACTAATACCAAGTCAGCCAAGATGGGGTTTTTGTATAACTCTATTGTTGGTCCAGTTTTTGCCAACTCTCTGGAGTTAACCATTTAGTGAATAGTTCATTGTGACTATTTGCAAACTTGTTAGTGATCCTGCACAGTTTGGCAGCTCTATACTCAGGAAGGTGCCTTTTCTGATTGGATAGCTCAGTATAGAATTCATGCATATTTCCTTCAACATTCGCTGTATCCCTTCGTAATAGAAGCTGACAGAATGTAAATGAGTTTCTAAAGGAACCAGCACAAGTGGCAATTTTTCTCATTTAATCTTTAGATGAGCTGTCTGTCTCACAGCTGCTGGGCTTCATTAGAATTCTGAAACTAATTCACCTATCAACACATGATTATTGGGTCGTGTGAGTTTTTTTTGGGAAACATGAAGAGAAAATCACTCCAAAATACAGGTTGGTCGATAGTAAAACTGGCAGACTTCAGAACAATCTGTTCTAACAGGGGAACAAACCCAAATCTCATTTCTGTCTTTAAGGAAGAGATTATACCAAACAGACAAATTGCAGTTAAAAATAAAATGGACTCAATATTCAAATTATATTGGCACTATGATCATGCATTACAGATATTACTTATCAGACTTGTACTTACACATTTGGCATTTTCTTAATTTTCAGTTGTATCTAAAAATTATAAAGTATGAGAATAGAGTGTGTTGTTTAATTTCAGTTGAAACGTGCATGATTTCAGAAAATAAAAATGATTTAAAAGTTAATATGTAAAGTATCCATTAGGTGAGTAAACTATTTGTGCATTTACGTGGTTTAGTATTCTAGTAGTCTAGTAGATTAGTAGTCTGGTATCTCAACAATGAAATAAAGCATAATTGGCTTAATAACAGAGATATGTTTAACCACTTAAAACATCACCATTAGAGGCAGTCTTAGTCCTCCAAGGTAATCATTGCAGTTTCTCAAAAATCTTGCTGGACTTAATCGTACAGGGACATTTCAGCCAGATCACTTCAATTAGCTGAACTGGTCTAAATGACTATAGTGTCCCTTTAACATCTCATTGAAAATAAACAATTATTTTCAGGCAGGCTGCGTGAGCCAACAGAGGTGTGGCTAGGGCTGCATAAACAGAAACAAAAGTAATTTAACCCCTTAATGACACAACTTCTGGAATAAAAGGGAATCATGACGGAATATATCCGTCGTCTGTCCTTAAGGGGTTAAAGGGACACTATAGGCACCCAGGCCTCTTCAGCTCATTGAAGTGGTCTGGGTGTACTGTACCATGTGTCTTATCCCTGAGCAGGTAATTATTGCAGTTTTTAAGAAACTGCAATAATTACCTGCTATGGTTAACTCCACCTCTAGTGGCTGTCTACCAGACTACAGCCACTAACGGGACTTCTGGGCTGTTAGGTGACGTTTGGTGTCATGCTATGCATGAGGATGTCCAGCGTCACCCAAAACCCCATAGGAAAGCATTGAATAATGTCTTCCTATGGAGAAGTTCTAATGCGAGCGCGCCCATTGATGTGCATGCGCATTAGCTATACCCTGCCATGATATCGGCGCTGGACCCATGTAAGTGACAGAAGGTTTTTTTTAATGCCTTTTGCACTATGGGGGGGGGGGGCAGAGAGTGGGGAGAGATTGATGAAGGGGGAAGCTATAGTGCCAGGAAAATTAGTTTGCTTTCCTGGCACTATAGTTTCCCTTTAACACTTAAATATAAGAATTGAGCAATAAGACTGCATTGGGCATTATCTGTACACCAAATCTGCATTATTTAGCTAAAGTTGTTTTGGTGCCCTTTAAAAAAAGCCTTGTAAATATTAGAAATCACTGTGTTAAATACAAAAATATCATGTCAATGAGGTAGAAATGTGATTCCTCTCAAGCTAAATAAACTAATTTCTCATGAACTGTAACAAATAAATTATATTTCGGTTAGTTTTATTTTATTAATCGAAAAGGCTTTGATTTTTCATTTGTAGTTTAAAGTGCCTAATAAAAGCACCTTACTAAAAGAGAATTTAAAGGCTTCATTTGCAGAAATAAACGAGAGTTCACCAAAAGGATAACTGAAGATTCTCAGTATATCTGTTACCATGTCATCATGAGTTTATATCAGTTCTTATTATTTTTTATATGTCTATAAGTAAACATGTATAAATTATTCTGCAAAAATGAGATCAAATTTTTTTCATATAAAATGAAAAATAATTGGGTAGATCAAACTCACTATTAAGGCCGAAAGGTCTACGAGTATGTAGCTTAAAAAACAATTTGACCTTACAATAGACCAATTTGGAACTACAATCCCCACCCCTGTATGGTTTTACAATCCTGCCAATACCTTGTACAGAGAGCTTAAATAAATCTTACTTTGTTTTGTTCAATGGTATTAATGTGTTCCCATATTCTATTCTTTAGTGATCTCACAGATTGAGTTGAGATATGGTTAATCTGACTTGTGTTTTTCATTTAAAGACTTTATGTCTGTAAGCTAGTTTGTGTCGGATGTTTTTGGTTATATACTTATTGTGGTTCATGGTTTTGGATGTATTAGTTTTCACAATTCAAAAGGTTTCACAATAACTACTGTGTTAAACTGTCAGGAGCGAGAAGATGACTGCCGACTATATTCTTCAAAGAGCATCAAGATGGTAACCTGTCATGTGTCCTGGTGTTACCTAGTTACACTAACAATAGATATCATCTAGTTACACTAACAATAGAGTTAATGGAAGCCCACATGTATTTGCAAACATTCAAAATCAACCCTTTTATTTTGTACAGCTATAAATATAGATTATTAGCTGCACAAGGTATTTCATCAGCATTATATCCCAACATGTAAAGACCAAATGACAATCACTCAGAGTGCAGCGAAAGATAATGTTTAATAAAAAGATGTTAAAGAAAATATAACATATATTAAAAACATGTTCTAGCTAAACACTTGTAATACTAACTAGTCAATTATCCTTTGCGCTACTAATCGTATATTTCCCACGATTGCAGTTAAAGCATAACAAAGGCTATCCAAGCAATTTATTCTAAACACAAGTATAAAAGCTATAACAAAATTATACAGTTTTATACTTAATGTCCCAGGATCTAAGATTAAATGGAGATCAAGTTCTCTGCTGCTCTGGATACATGAAACGTCATGTCCCATGAAAAAAATATGGACCTAGAGCGCATACTTGCAGCCTTAGAAAACAATAGTAAAGCTGCCTGTGCCCCTGTACTGCTACATCGCTTCTATCTCCAACGAACTCCAAAAAGCAACTGTCAAACATCCACAAAACAGCCTCACAATAACCATAGTAACATGTCCCTCCTTCCATACTATTCCCTACCCATCAACCTGCCTCTGGAACTCTGAACTGGTTAAACTGGTTTGTTAATTAACCTTTTTCAGTGCTTAAGACTGAATGCATTTATGCAGGGAATATCTGTTAAATGGTGAACTAATAACTGTGTGAGCTATGTTCGTAAAAGCACAAACATTTTGTTAAAATGTTAGTCATTTTTCATGTTCATTACAATACTGATCATGGGTATCACAGTAATTTATATACTTTTTGCCTGCTTTAACTTTTTATATATAATGATTTTTCTATATGCAAACAAAATGTATTTTACATGACAGAATATAGTGCTTTTCTGATGATGATGATGATGATGATGATGATGATGATGTTGTAGGGTGGTCAAATCATAGGATATTAGACATAAAGATGTTGTAGAGTATTAACAGAGAGACTTCTTGGTAATAGAGCAAGTTTGTTTAGATTGTAACTGCTCTCACATGATTACATGGTTACATAGAAAGCTAGGCTGAAAGAAAGACTCAAGTCCATCAAGTTCAAGCTTAAAAACATATTTTCATGCTGCTGACCTTAAAGAAAGAAGAAAAATAAAATGTCAAGGGATGGATAATTATTCCACAAAAAGGGGGGGAAATCCTTCTTGACTCCATAGTAGTCATCAGATACCTCATTGGATCAAATTGGTAACTGGTGTGAACAAACTGTTTACAAACATGCTAATTATATATTTGAATAGTCTGTTTTTGTTAAATATATCTGCAAAATGTGATAATGCCTTTTTGAGAAGAGAATTCCACATCTTTATGGTTTTTATTGTAACAAACTATTTACTATGCTGTAAGTGAAAAAAAAAATTCTTCCAATCCTAAAAGGTGACCTCTTGTTTGTTGTATATTCCTGCAAATGAACAGGTTTGCTACTAACAGTTTGAACTGACCCTGTATATATATATATATAAAATGAAAAATAAAAAAATACCTTGCACTCAGACTTCACAATAGCCAAACCGGGTGCAACACCAGGGCTTAGATATCCAAAATAGAAAAAATGGTAGGTGGCACTCACGGATTCCGTTTAAAATATAACTTTTATTCCAGTAGGTTAAGACAGATCGACGTTTCAGTCCATCATGTGGACTTTCATCAGGATCCGTGAGTGCCACCTACCATGTTTTCTATTTTATATATATATATATATATATATATATATATATATATATATATATATACACACACATACACACATACACATATATATATATAGATATAGATATTATATACCCTCTTAGATCCCCAAAGATTAAACATGGAAAAACATATTTACATTTAAAATCATACTGAATCATCCTAATCAAAATCCTTTCAATCCACACCTGAATTAATTACTTTACCTTTATTTTCCAGATTAATTAGTTCATTTTGGTATGGATTAAAATAATTTTGATTTTGATGATTTGCCCCACCTTAAAGATGGCACTGGCTCAATATCTATCTGTACAGATTAAAGCCAGCTACACTTCCTCCACAGCCATGTAAAAAAAACATAGTTAGTAGACTCATATCATCTTATTAACTTACTTAACCAAGATTTAAAATGTATTTCTAAATGATTGCACATAGACTCCAAAAATTTTGGCAAACATTCCACATCTATGATTCATCATAGGAAGACAATCTATAAAAGGTGTTGAGGCTGCTGTTCAGCAGCAGTGGTGACAATGACTTCTTCATCTCCTTGTGGCTCTTTGCACCTGAGTCTGGATGTCCACAGGGATTTTGATTATGTTTCCTGGTTCCACATGTTTCACATTTTTAAACACTGATTTTTTTTTTATTCCATTCTTTAAATGTATCAAAAACGTGTAGAGTTCACCCTTAACTAAATTAACGAATAAGGGTCTTGACTCATCTCCGTACATATGCAAAGAGGAGTACATCCGGGATGTCTATTACTCCCTATTTTTAACATATCTTTAAATCCTTTCATTCAGATATTTATTTCTTATATATCCCCCTGTACCAGTCAAAAAGGTATCACAGCATTTGCAGATGACATCCTACTCTACATAACTGACCCTCACATAAATCTTTTTAGTCCTATTGTAGGCTACCATGTTAATTAGCCCAAATCATCTGGCTTGGGTCTTGGCCCATCCTTGTGTTTTTGCTATAATCCAGTGATCAGACTCACACATAAAATACTTGAGTCCTAATCCCCAGACAGGTTAATGTATCAATTTAACATTTCTCAAATGCAACTTATCACTAAACAGTTGAGGCACTGGGAACAATTCTCCCTTAAAATCAATAATATTACGCACATTAGTATATCAAATACACATTCTTCCATTACTTCTTTAAAATTGCCACGTATCATGACAGGTGGACCCTGAAACAGTTGCAGCAATTCAGATTTAATTTAAGTCTTAACATCCCTCAATTATTTAAAAATAGCCTAGTGGCAAGATACCACCATGCCTGGATTAGAGAAAGTGACACATTTCTAATTGCTCCATGCTGTGCCGAATTAAATATCTCCAGCCTAATTCATATACCCTTCTTGCTATTGCCAGAGAATGTTAGACATTTTTCCATTTTTTCTACCATTTAAGCTTGTAAATCTACTTGAATCCAACTTAATCCAATTTAACCTTCAATAGCAATATTATTTTTATCTCGTAATTTTCCAAAACCCATATTTTCACAATAGCCTACCCTACTCTAACTCATAAATCCTAGTACAATGTTTCTTTATCCTTCATTGGTCATTGTTTAGATGATCATAACTCACAGGTTACCTTCAGTCCAAATCCCCCTTATGCTTATGTACAAACTGAGAATTTCAGTTTGGTTTTACCTTAATTGAATCCAACTTAACCTTCAATTGCAAATTAACTGAGTGATAAAGCTGACAAAGTGATATTTACAAACCCTTCATGGGAGACTTCCACTTCTAATTATTTGATTGATCCAAATCGTCTTTGTTTCAATTTCTATATTGTGTATTGTGAACCGAGCAATTCATATTTTGTTTGTTGTTAACTCCGACACCCATAAAATATAGTTAAATCTTTTCAAATATTTTAATTGAAATTCTTTAACCCCTTAAGGACACATGACGTGTGTGACACGTCATGATTCCCTTTTATTCCAGAAGTTTGGTCCTTAAGGGGTTAAACAACAACAAACATAACACAAGGCTCAATAATAAAAGAATTATATTATTAAATCTGATGGAAAGTATATAATTGTGAAAAATATTGGGGTTATTCAATAGACTCTGAATCTGCTTTGAAAAATGTATGGATGTAATTCAAATAATGGATTTTTTTACATTTATCAAAAACTGGGTTTACCAAAACATGTCGGAGTGGCATGACTTTGTAGTTTTATTGGCAGAAAACTGCATTACTTGTATGCTAGTTGTATAAAATTCAGTTCATAAATATTTTGAACACATTTACAAAGAACAAATGATCTCTGGTGTAATGACCTCCCCATTCCCCTATATAATAGTGTAAGGGCCAATATTCTTAACTGCCCTTCTGCTCGCCCCCTCTTTTATTCCGTAGGATGAGATATAAATTATAAATAAGAGGAATACAGCACAACAGTTATACCTGTGGGTGACCTGTTCAACATCCCCTTAACCCGTATGCTCATAAACTAGTGAGATGTCAACAAATATTAGACCTATTGAAACTTTAATGCAATGGTTCATGTGCTGGGTGAAGAGTAAATAAATAATTAATGAGTTTAAGAATGTTCATTATCTAAATAAAATGTAAGCTGTACCATAGACTGATCAGCCACACCTAGTGTAAACCCCCTTCATTCTGCCAAGAAAGCTCTGATGCATTGAAGCATACACTCCACAAGGTCCACAAGACCTCTGAATGCGTCCTGTGGTATCTGGTACCAAGAATATTAGCACACTGTGTGTTCTGATACCTTTCTATCGTGGCCAGCACTAGGGTTTTCAGCAATTTTAGCTACAGTTGCTCTTATGTGTGATCGGACCAGATGGGCTTCCCTTCGCACCCCAAGTGCATCTATGAGCCTTGGGCGCCCATAACCCTGTTGCCGGTTCACCGGTTGTCCTTCCTTGCACCACTTTTGGTAGGTACTAACCACTGCATACCAGGAACACCCCACAAGACTTGCCATTTTGTAGATGCTCTGAACCAGTCATCCAGTCATAGATATTTGGCCCTTGTCAAGGTCACTCAGATCTTTTCACTTTCCTATTTGTCTTGCGTCCAACACATGAAATTAAAGAACTGGCTGTTCACTTGCTGCTAATTATATCTCACCCCTTGACATGTTTCACTGTAATGATACAGTCAATGTTATTTAATTCACCTGGTTTTAATGTTGTGGCTGATCAATGTAGATTAATGATACAGATTGAGCAGCCAGTGCTGGATGAGATATGGGTTAAAGTAATAGAATATTTTATCGAATTTATTTAAACAAAAATATTGAGTAAACATAGAAAATGAGGAAATTATGACCAAAATGTGTAATTGAAACAATACAGTATAACGACAATTCTTGTGTAAGTAATTGAAAAACAAATGCAAAAATCAAAGGACATCCATCATGAAATCAAGAAGTGTTGTTTTTTTTCTCTCCAATGCTATAAAATCTCCTCTTTTGATTCCTCATCAGTATCTGCCTCCTCTTCACATAATGACCAATAATATAGGAGTGCCAAGAACACTAAAAAGATTAAGGATGTAGAGAGCAAAGCCAAAAGAGCTTTGTAATAAAATATAACATATCTCAATATTTAAATGAAAAAATCAATAGAGTCCAAGGAGATAAAAGTGAAAAGAGATAACTCTCTGCTTCTCAACAGAAACAATCAGAAAGGTTAAAAAAATCAAAGATAAATATAACAAATATCACTTCTGTCCTCTCATTTTATTTAGAGTTTAATCTTTATGACACAATAGGCGATGGAAAAAGCAAAAATATTTTTTTTTATATAATCACATTTTGAACTAATTGTATTACCTATTTATTTAGTATCCAGATTAACATTTCCCATAATTTGGTTGAAATAGATTTAATCCATTTCACTAGGAAAAAGAAAGGGGTGAGTCCCTGTACTGTATTAAGTTATTTATTACTTACATTTATATAGTGGCAACAGATTCCGTAGCACTTTACAATATTATGAGAGGGGGGATTTAACTATTAATAGGCCAATTACAAGAAAACTTACAGGAACGATAGGTTAAAGAGGACCCCGCCCAAACAAGCTTACAGTCTATAGAAGGTGGGGTATAAAACACATTAGGACTTGAACAAGCAATCAAGTAAGGTGGGATTGAAGCAGAGCTGGAGGAGAGAGTAAAGTGCTGCCATTTAGGGGGGAGCAAGAGACAGGTATGTAAGGTAGAGGTTACTCTGGTAGGCCCTAAGCTTTCCTAAATAGATGGGTTTTAAGGCACTTCTTAAACGATTGAAGACTAAGGATGAGTCTGATGGCAGTAGGCAGGCTATTCCATAGAAAGGGAGCCACCTGCGAGAAGTCCTGCAAGCGTGAGTTGGCCATACGGGTTGCGAGCAGCGGACAGGAGAAAGTCACTGGCAAAGTGGAGAGACCGAGAAGGAGCATATCTATGAATCAGTGAAGAGTTGTAGGAGGAGTTAAAATTGTTCAGTGCTTTATAAGTATGGGTTAGTACTTTGAATTGACTCCTCTAGGATACAGGAAGCCAATGTAAGGACTGACAGAGGGGTGAGGTGTAAGAGTACTGACTAGAGAGGAAAATAAGTGTGGTGGCAGCATTCATTACAGACTGTAATGGGGCAATACGGTTTTTGGGAACACCAATTAGGAGAGGGTACAGTAATCCATGCAGGAAATTACTAGAGCATTGAAAAGCTTCTTAGTAGCATCTTGTGTAAGAAAGGGGCCGAAGCGAGCTATGTTTTTAAGATGGAATCTACAGGATTTGGCAACATACTGGATGTGAGGCTCAAAGGTGAGGTCAGAATCAATTATGATGCCAAGACAGTGAACTTGCAAGGATGGGCAAGCAGTGACACCTTGCATGACGGCAGGGGAGAGGCCCGGGGAGGAGAGATGTATCTGGGTGTCATCAGTGTACAGGTGGTAGTGGAATCCAAATGATGTAATGAGTTTGCCAAGAGAGGCAGTATAAAGAGAAAATAGAAGAGGACCAAGGACAGAGCCTTGGGGGACTCCAACCGAGACAGGATGAAAAGGAGACACTGAATGAGCATTGGGAGAGATAAGAGGAAACCCATGAGAGGACAGAGTCACAGAGATCAAGTGATTGAAGAATTTGAAGAAGGAGAGCATGATCAACGGTGTCAAAGGCCGCACAGAGGTCAAGAAGAATTAATATGGAGTAGTGGCCTTTGGATTTAGCTGCAATTAAGGTCATTAGTAACTTTGATAAGAGCAGTCTCAGTAGAGTGGAGAGGGGGCGGAAGCCAGATTGAAGAACAATAACAACTGTTAGAAAAGACAGAATGTCCTCACAGGACAATCTACTCCCAGCAATATCTACCATTTGTCCCAGCTACACCAACAGACTCTGAGATACTGAAGGCAGTTTTTAAGGCACTAAAGTACCATCATTCTGCCCCTTCCTTATTTTCTCTGTGCTATTTCTTTTTCCAACTTTTACTTTTGCCATTGCAATTTTCTGTATATGTAGTTTTTATTATATTCAGTATATGCAGTCTATCAGTATTTACAGTATGCGTGATTGTTAATTTTTGGGGACGTAGAATCTATTGGGCAAACTTTTCAATTTTAAAACAACACGTTTATTTCTCCCTGCCCGATCATTTGGTCTTACCCCTCCACCCTCCGTTGCCCCAGTATTATATACCTTTACCTAAATGTTTTTTCCACATTCTATTCTATCTCGAAGCCTCACATCACAATCCGCTACAAGCAGTATCTGTCATTTTTTTCACTAAGCGCTGCCCACCCATGCTGATTTCTGCTTCCTTTATAACATGTCTTTCCAGATGTTTGGCATCATCCCCCACTGTCTCCTCAATCAAATCCCATCTTACTGTAAGGCTACTTGTCCATTAACTTAAAAATCTGCCCCTGTTTCAACAGATGTTCATTCTGTGCTACCAGAATTCACACCTGCGCATGAGATTTGAGCCTATCTATTTTAGGCTCTGCATTCCACCTTTTTCTGTATTTCCCATTATTCACAGAATATTCCACTATATTCTTTATGTTTGTTTTATTTGAGCATTGCACCTGAATACCTCCCATATTTATAAGGGATAAGTGTAACATATATTTTTGGTACAGATTCTAGCGTTCCACAGTTTCTCAGCTGTGATCACCTTGCCATTCAGTTTTTTTTTTAAATATCTCCGTTGCCAACATATATCTTGATATTGGTATACCAATTAGTATTTTGTAATTTTACTTTCTAGTGAATATTACTCTCTGCTCATCTGACAGTGACCTAAATTATATCATGTTGGACTTCTATAGCATCTATTCTAAGATTAGTCTCTATGGTAAATTCAGGAATACAAATCTTTCCCTAAGCAACATTCCCTTTCATCTCTGAAAACAACTTGTATAATTACACTTTTCGATAACAAATGTGCTAATCTTACAATTTAACATCCATATATTTATTTTTAATGTTTTGATTAGTCATTAATTATCTTGTATTATTTAATGAGATATCATGTTCATGTACACCTGGTAACTGAAATTTACAGTATCGAAACTAGAACACATTTGTTTTTGCCTGATGGCTAATTAATTTTCCATGTAGTATAGTTACATAGTTATAGTAATACAGCTTGATCCATCCTAATTATCCATTATTAGTATATAAAAAAACAAAACAAATGACAAAACACTTTTCTTATCAAGCTTTTATGTAAGTCAACCAATAAAGAATAAAGAATTGACAAGAATGGAACAAGATTCAAAACATTAAAAATGAAACTGACTGGAAACATTTCATCGAGTTAAATGGTTTGTCACATTTTCTAAATATTGTCTCTAGAATTATCCTCTGACAAATTACAGTATATCTAAGTATTTTGAAGGATATAACTCAGCCAATTACTAACACTTCCAGCTAAGATACCATGACTTAAAAAAAAAAAAAACCTTACTATGTGCAGGTCCTGGGTTAGACAATTCTGTTGGACTTTACACCTTCACACATCTAAAAACCATTCTAACATACTTACATAATCAAACAGGCACACATAAAAAAGTACTCACACACCTATTGTACATATATTATCACGTAGAGACAGACAACAGCATATCTGTATATATACATTAGCAGATGTAGACCAACAAGTAAGTACACATGGACACACACTAGACCAGAAAAAAATAAATATTTTTTTCAGCCAACATGGTCTCGGCACCTTGTTTTTTGAGATGGAAAAGCTTGCTCTACCTACGTTATCTATTTCTTGAAGACAACCTGCACACTTTCAATTTTAGAATAAAAAGGAACTTAATATCATTTGAGGATACAAATGGTGATATTTATTGACGCCATCACCCAACTACTAACTCACCACTGAAATCCACAGTCATTGACCAAGCTGGTCAGGTCAATGTCATTGCTCTATTCATTTCCTATTGACTGCAGAAGGCAGCTATGGAACTGACAACCTTTAGTGATGAGCCATTTTTTACAAAACCAACTGGCATTGTGCAAGTCAGTTCAGCTTGACCGTATGTGGTTTTGCTGCTACCTCCTTATCTTTCTCTATTTACTTGAAAATGAATACATTTATTAAACACGTTAAACACGTTTTTGTTGAAAATATAATCATACTGTTCTTTGATAAAATTGAATTTTATGAAGTTTTATATTAAGTATTTTATGTTTTTAGTTTTTTTTTTGACAGTTTTGTCCTCTTAGAATTACTGAATTCCCAGTGTTGTCCTCATGCTGGCATGCTTGGTTGTGTGCTTAGTACATTTAATTAAACGCCTCATTGCATTCATCAATCAGCTTTTGTCACCCACAAGCAGTATAATTTGAGATTGAAAAATAAGGAACTATGGCCTTTTATATGTAAACTATTTAATTAACTTCTAAACATAAGGTAAAAAGATTGACTGTTTGTACAGAAACTTAAAGCAAATAGGTGTATAAAATTAAATATAAATGACTAATAGGAAATAGTAAAAAAAAAAAAAAAAGAACATAATCAATCATGTTACAGAAATATAATAAAAAACAAGAATAACAAAAAGTAATTATTTTGTGTAACATACACATTATTCAGGAATTACGTTTTGTAACATTAATCACTTGTATTTATGTAATATTGACTTTAAGTGAATTAATTCAAAGTTCTTGAGATGTGTACCTTCTTGATAAATAAATATTAGTACCGTATTTTAAAAGGAAAGTTTGAAGGAAATACTTTGGTTAATTCATTTATTGTACACGTTTTATGATTCTCAGTTTCAACAGTAATGCTTGATCAGTGTACCGAATATTTAAAGGAGAATTAGTAAGTAGATACAAGTTCCCACAGATTTATATTTGATTAGAAAATAAAAAATAAATACAGTATCTTGTGTTTTATTTACCCTGTGTAGTGCCAGACTATCCAATAAGAGGTATATGTATGCATGAACCTTGACGTTAAAAAGTGCATGCACACAATGTCTTCTATCTTCTTAAATTATGCTTCCATCATCTGTTCTACTACAAAAAATACAAACCTTCTTTCACAATATTTTTTTGCTGCAACTTGAGAGATCTATTGCAAGAAGATAGAAGCCACTCAACATCTACTCATTAACATAGATACAAGTCTCTATTCCAAAATCGACTCCAATTCAGTAAGACACAAGCCTTGTTTCCATCAGAAGCTCAGTTTGGGTAGGAAATTAACCTCCTGTTATTGTCATTAATTGAAGTAGAAAAGAAACATCCTTTAACTCTCACCTCAGTTGAATTAGGAAAGAATCGTACTTCGACCATTAGATAAATAGAATTACAAATTAACCACTCTTCAACCATCAAGAGGGAGGTAGGAAGCAAGGAAGGAAGGGAGGACTCAAGACCCATCAGGAGGTAGGGAGGTAGGAATCATGAAATGAAGGAAGTAAGGACCCAAGTAAGGAGGAAGGAATGAAAGCAGGCTTATTGTACAAGCAATCGCTTTAGCAATATGCGTCAGTCTGCATGGAGAAAAACTGCTTTCCACCTCTAAGTATTTAGCAGTAAAAATAAAGAAATCTTAGAAATACAATTCCACTTTTAATAATATTTCTATACATCAGTAAGAATTTATAGTTAATACATTTATCATTAAACTGATATTTTCATAAATTATATTTAGAAGTCTTGTTCTAATGTTGTTTGGTGAAAACCTTTCCCGGTATCTTTTCATGTTTCCCGCAGATACTATTAGCACTCTGCACAAGGTATTCGTAAAAAATATTGCTTTTGTTCAAGCATTATTGTCTGTGCTCATAATGCGTTTCATGTGAAATAGAACATCTGTCAATTGCTTTTTTTTTTCCTTCCTAGTAGAATTCTTTTCATCTCTCTGCAAACTCCATTGCTGCTGCACTTTTTAACAACCTTTTTAACTTTTATTCTGTTCTGTGATCTTTCACCACAAATGCATCTTTCTCTTCATCCATCATTATTATTATAGTTGTGTTTGTCTTTTTTTTTTTTACTTTGTGAACTTGGGAGTTCAATTGCTGTGGTCCTTTTAGAATATGTATATATCAAGCAAGAGTACATACTTAGTGTGTACAGTACATTACCATGAAGAACAGATTGCTTATGTTCAAAGGGAAAGCTATACATTGTAGCAAGTTGGATGTGCCCCATCATTTTTGAAAGACCGTAATTTCTATGATATCAAAATATTAAATAATTTTAAAAGTTTTTCTTAAAATATTAAACCACCCAATAAATGTGTGTATAATCCAAACTGTGGTGTTTGATTTTCCAATGGTGTACACAACGACCACCATTTTTCAATGAGTATTGAACCAGCATTATTTGTCTACTTCATGCTCAAAGTTATACGAAACCAGTAATGTTGTTACTTAAACATAAATTGCATTCTGTTTGGTTTTATTATCATATGCTCTCATGTTGATTCTTCATCTTGTTTTTCTTTTCTTATCATTGCATCTGGACATTGCAATAGGAAACGTCTTTTTTGAATTTGTATTAAACAGATGTGACTTGCTGGCAGAGAAAAGGCCCTAGTTTGGGTCAATGGTTGTATTAATTCCCACAATAACTATACAGCTACTAGGATACATACTCGTAAATTTATTGTGCAAAGAAAAAAATATATATAGATTTGTTGAAACATCATAATAGAATTAATGAAATTTTCCTGGCTTATTTGAACAGATTTCCCAAATTAAGGAGCTTAGGTTTTTAAACATCACATTTTAATGATCGAATTAGAAGGCTCATTTTTCAAAAGATCTCAGAAAAAGGTCTTCACTCCAATGCCTCGGTGTCAGCCACCTTGCACATCAATCTTTTAGTCTGTCATTTTTAATTCAAAGAGAACAAACTATAAAATAAAATTTTATCATAACAGCACTTGTGATTTTATCCATTTCATTAGCTCCTGGAAATGATTGCAAGGGTTTATAGCTTAGGTATAATTGCACAGAAGTGCCATCAACAGGAAGCAATCTTTTAAACCGTTTCCATGCATCAAAGGAATCATGCAACATTCACACAAAACGTCATATTCAACCACATAATGTATATATTGAAAAAAAATTATCGTCACGTCTTTAATTTGTTTATGTACTAAGAGGTTCCACCATACTATTTATATACAAAAGGATTTATAGGACATAACGTAGCATGCCCCCCCACCGCAAATCTATCCTGTGCATATGTATGTTTGTATGTCTGTGTATGTTTGAGTGTTGAAAGGAGCAATGTGGAAGCACTGATGAGGAAATATGCGAATATCATGTCTATGGGTCAATAGATATGGGGCAATACATGGGGACAATGCAAAGGTAATATATATGAAGCAATGTCATATTATGGGACATTTGGTAATATGTGGTCTATGGGTTCTGCCTAATTATTGGGGGATAATAGCACAGGGGTGAAGATAATAGCACGTGAGAACATACAAACATTCAAGTGGAATTTTCAGGAAAATTTATTCTCAGAAATGCCTGTGCTGTTATGCCTACCATCTGTATTTCTAATTCTAAGCTAATATTTAAGATCCTATATGAAATATTGTGATGTAAGAAATACCATAAATATAAAAAAAATATATATCTCCAATGTTTCTATAAATATTCCCAATATTCCTGTTCAGTCCACTGGTGATACAACAGGTTTTCATGAATAGTATATTGTCTATGGTAATATTTTCTTATGTTAACTACTTGTTGTCAATTATCCCCATTCTATGACTGTAAAGCAGTGCAGAATTTGTTGCCGCTATATATCTAATATTAATTATTATAGTGTAAATAAAATTACACTTTAATACATAGCACATACAAAACAATTATCAGTGTCCTTTTTTAAATGATTTGTCACAGTTTCAGAAAAAAAAGTTTTCTAAACCCCCAAAAAAACTATTTGTATGTACATAATTCTGATCTATACAGAATTCATTTGGTTTATATTTGTTTCCAATGAATTAGTTATGATTTCAAATCCATTGCATATTTAAATGAAAATAAAAGCATTTAAAGGGACACCAATACAAATAAGTAGCAATAAGTGGGAAATGCAGTTTGTTTTGCTATGTTTTACACAGTATAATAATAGCTGAGAAAAGAACATTGAAATATAATAATCAATAAACACATTTCACACATGGTCTGTATGAATTTCAAGAATAGCAATCCCAGAGAGTGATTAGAAATAGTTTAAGCAATATTGGTATGATTTAACCCGTTAAGGACTGAGCAAGTTGTACAAGTTGTGATCAAAACAAAATGTAAACAAAACCTCAAATTTGCGCTATATGTCTGTCTAACCGTAATTCACCTCTTTCATATTAAATGCACCCACACTTATATATAATTTTGTTCAGGGGAAACATGACTTCCATGTAACATCAAATATTTATACAGTAAACATAATTTAACATGAAAAAAATTTAAAAACAAATTAAAAAAGGAAGATTTTTTAAAATTTCTTTAGTACTGCATGGCATTTTAACTGTAATGTCATAATACTGTTAGCTACTACTGCAATAAAATGCCCATATTTGTATTTAGTGAAGTCTTACAAGTAAAATAGAACCCCCCCGCCCCACTCCTCTCCTCCCCCCATGTACAGGTTTTATAGTGTTTTGGAAAGTTACAGGGTCAAATTTAGCACATTACATTTTTTAGTTTATACACATTGAAATTTGCCAGACTGGTTATGTTGCCTTTGAGACCGTATGGTAGCCCAGGAATGAAACTTAACGTATTATATATGGGGTATGTCCAGTCTTTTTTTTAGAAGCCACTTAGTCACAAACACTTGCCAAAGTTAGCATTCGAATTTGTATGTGTGTGAAAAATGCAAAAAAACTGATTTGAACGATAATTTTGACCAGTGTTTGTGACTAAGTGGATACTAAAAAAGACTGGACATACCCCATTCTAATAACTTGGGTTGTCTACTTTTACAAATGGTATGTAACCATGGGGGTAATTCACATTCCTGGCTACCATACGGTCTCAAAGGCAACATAACCAATCTGGCTAATTTTAATGTGAAAAAATGGAAATGCAAGTCTTATATTACACTCTGTAACTTTTGAAAACACCATAAGACCTGTTCATGGTGGGTAGTGTTATACTCAAGAGACTTCACTGAACACAAATATTAGTGTTTCCAAACATTACAACTTATCACAACAATTATATCGTCACTGAAAGTGCCGGTTGTGTGTGAAAAATGCAAAAAAACTGCACTTTCACAGACAATATCATTGTTGTGATATGTTTTACGGTTTTGAAACACTAATATTTGTGTTCAGCGAAGTCTCCCGAGTAAAACAGTACCCCCCTATGTACAGGTTTTATGGTGTCTTGCGAACTATATTCTCTGGACTTTCTGCCTGCATTGTCAGGCAAGTCCCTCAAATTGTAATTAATGAAATGACTTAATAATGTAAAAATATTATATAAATATATATGTAGAATATAGCAGCTCCCCATTTATGCATGTTCATGTGAGTGCAGCCCCCTGGTTTCATATATATATATATATATATTTGGGAGTCTAGCCAACTCCATGGTTTTGCACCCCTCCATGTCACAGATGCATCATCACAGGGCCCTATTTAGCCTTGTACTGCAGAGAGCCCCAGACAGATTTTTTTCCCCAAGTAAGTGGGTTAATCTCATAAGAGCAGACATTAGGCTGTTAGCGTAGGACCTGCCAAAGATGGGGTACATTGACGTTGTGGCAGGCTTATGCAATGTATGATCATATAATGTAACTAAACCCCATTATTTTTGCCTAGATTAGATTTTTTTTTTTTTAAACTAATAAAATCTGTCAACATTGAAGTTGCTGTTTAGTGGACAAGTGAGTGCACTGGATCTTGTGCATTGTATAATATAATAATTATATATATATATATATTAATATTAAAATACACTTAGAATAATAGTTTATGTGTGTGTATGTGTGTATGTGAATATAAAATATATATGATCTACGTACTTTAATTTACTTTATTAAACTTTTTTTTACTTTTACTTACTTTTAAAACTTTTTACAGGCAGCAGGCGGACAGCCTGAGAGGTCGGCTGGGACCCGGTAAGTCCCCTGGATGGCGGGGACGTTCTATGCCATCCTTCGGCATTTGGGACCACCCAAAAAGGACGGGATAGAATGCCTACCATCCTTAATGGGTTAAACACTTACGCCAACTCCAGTATATGTGAGGAAGACTTGGATCCAATGATGAATAGGAGTGGAAAATGTTAAAAAATGGGATGAAAAGAGAGTGAGGAAAGTTCATGTGAAATGTAAAGAGTGGTCGTGACAGAGGTATCTGATTATCACACATTTAGGGGAGTTATCTCTAAGAAGTGCAATCAAGGCTTCTACAAATGTAATATCGTACATTCTATCCATCCTATGTACAGCATGGGGAAGCATCCTGAGGGCTTCTGTAAGTAATTGTGCTACATTGAACATCTACTTGTCTGGATATTCTGTGGAATACAGTTGGCATATGGTTAAACATGAGTAAGTACATTTAAGTTTGTTTCCAGGTATTGCTGACTAATACGATTCCAGTGTGGAAGAAAGATTATATTATCACAGGAAGTCTTGATCAGCTTATGTTTTTACATCCATTTATATGGCAGGGTGATAGTTCTGGACTGAGGGGGATAATGAGTGTATCCACCTACCCACCTGGAAAACACAGAGTAAAAGCTCACCATAATACAGATTATGTGAGAATGAGTGACTTAAGGGTTGGTAACAATGAAGCTTCAAATAAAAAAAACAGTTTTCCAACAATGCAAACTACAATTTATAATATTTAACAGTAAACTGTCAATAGCTGCAGTTGTAAGCTGTATAGTTACAGTTGTAATTTAGCATGTGGTGAATATGTGAATATGTGATGAATATGACGTCTATCCTCTGTTCGTACTCCTACCTCTGATGGTCACCTTCAAGACTTCTTCAGGAAAGCATATCAATTAAACTGCTAATAGCTTTCACTCTCTGAACCCTGACTCCTCTCCTGCAACTGTCATCCAAAAAGAAAAACACTCACTCAAGCCCTCAGTGAATACTATTCTAGCAACCATAATTTTCTACCCCTACCCTTTGTGTCACTATACCCCACTACTTCTAGCATTTAAGCTCAACCCCATTGTTTCTGTGCATCTATCTTGTCTGGTTTCAACTACTAGTCTGTCAGTCCACCCATTGTAGAGTGCTGTGGAATCTTTTGGTGCTTTATAAATAATAATAATAATAATAATAATATTAATACTCTGACATGTTATCCCCAGTGTTTTTCAGTTTATAAACCTTTGCTAGGGAGATACATGTTGTACTAGAACGGACAGTAGCCTCTTGATATTTACGAACAAGGCTAGCTATTAGATTACCCTTGCATTAAATTATGTTCTTTTTGTCTCCTGTTATCTCGAAACATCCTTCATGTAGTTTGACAGCTAATCTGGTAGCTATAGAGTTTCTTTTTTACCTTTTTTTCTGTTTTAATAAAATCTATGCTATATATTCTTAACAATAAAATAAGCGTAGACTGGCATAAATTGATATATTCAGTGCTTTAAAGATAGGTCTTCCTCGTTGACACTGGACTCTTTTTTGACTCCTGGTGGAGAGATTGTCATGGCCGTTACCAGTAATTCCTGTCTCTTCCGGGTTGACGGACTGTAGCCACACCCCCTCTCTGACGCGGTCTCATCACGCTACATAGTGCGACCACGCCAGACACCAGACGCTGGATTAATGAACAGCGTACTGCGGAATTTAACCGGCTGCCACCTTTCTCTGCAACTTACCTGTGTACCGAACCGGACTGATACTCGACTAACCTCCTTCTCCTTCCCTCGACCACGGCTAGTACCTGGACTCCTCTCGACCTATCTCCCACGGAACCTCCCCGGAGGGGACTCTGGGATCAACGTCAACCTCTGGAAGCTAAGTTATCGTTTATACGAACTTTTCCTCAGACTCTTAAACAATCATTCTTCGGTCTGCTCTCAAGTTCTCCTATCTTTAGTGCTGTAAACCCGTTCATTAACCATTAAGGCTCCAGCTGATTTTGGATCCTACTATAAAGCTAAAACAAATCACTGCTGGTTATATCTTCATTATAATTCCTTCATTTACTTTCATTTCTGCAATTCAAATTGTACAAGTGGCAATAAGAACCGCTCATCAATATTGGAGCAATTAAAGATACAGCACCTATGTTTTCTTCAATCAATAATTAAAGACACAGTACCAGTAAATTCTATATTGAACTGTCATTTCTTATATTATCCTCTTTAATTCTGGATCCTCAATTATTTACATTGAAATCTGCAGTTGAGCTCCATCTCAATCTATGTGAACGTGACAGAGATTGGCTATATACAATTCTCATCCCCATTCTAAAGATGATGTAATCTGAGAATTGATAAGATTTATTTTTTAAACATTATATATTGATAACACTAGTAACATAGTTGAATAGTTAAATAGGCTGAAAAGAGACATGTGTCTATCAAGTTAGCCTAGTTGACTTTAGGCTCGATATGTTGGTTTTAATAGATATTTATTTTTCTTAAATATATGCTCTTTACAGATATTTTTGGGCACTTGGTTTATTTATGTATGGTTTTAATAAATATTCTAATGACAGTTAAAGTAAAATAAATAAATTTTCACTTAGAAACTCACAATCTTTTCCTGTTCATTTAGTCTTTTAGGGTTCACCCCAATTACATCAATTTTATTTATGGAATCTATTGTAATGCATTATCTATATAAAACATTAAGGAAGAATGTGTCAGCTCCTCCAACCTGAAGTGTTCCTTTAAACACTTAAAATGTTGTAAAAAGACTGAGGTTTATGCTCACAATTATTGTTATGTAGCAGAGAAATGATTCGAGCGAGCAGCACACCAGTAGTAAAAAAAAACACTAGTTCCCTATTTATTAATCTAAAAAACTACTGAAGCTTGAAACAATAGCAACATGTCCATCATCTTGTTGTCACATGCAATCTTTAACTTTAAACATTTCACTATCGATTATTGTAAAAATAAAAACGCATTTAACTTTTTGACCTATGGTTTGCTCTTAATAAGAACAACAAAACATTGGAGAACTGACTTTGGAAAATATACTTCAGCTATTTGTAGGGACATTCACTTTTAATTTATAAGAAAAAGATGCTGAAATTTAAAGAACTGAACATTATAAACAACTATTAATTATAGTTAATTAACAAAGTCACAAAATAAACAAGGTATTGTTTTATCAAACTTATTCTTGTCCTATAAGTTCAATTGGCAGGTAGGTAACCTCTTATCTATCGGTCTATCCATCTGTCCGTCTATCCATCTGCTTGTCTGTCTGTCTATCTATCGATATATCTATCTATCTATCTATCTATCTATCTATCTATCTGTCTGTCTATCTGTCTGTCTATCCATCAATCTATCAATCCATCAATAGAGTAAGCCTTGACTTTATCTACTTGAATTATGTGGTTTTGTTTGTTTTCTTGCTAAATCTGGAATTACATATTTTTAAAATTTGAAATCTTAGGTAACAATAGCTGATTTTGTGACTTTTTTCCTATGGTAAAAATGCAATCTTAAAATGTGCAATTCCTTTGAAAATGTTCTACCTCAATAAACAAAATAAAATAATACTACATACAAACCCAGAAAAGAAAAGTGTAATACATTAAATGAACACTATAGTGCCTTCACTATTTGTTTTTGTCACTAAAATAGCAGGGTTCAGTGTTTTAACTTGCTGGGCCCCTATTTTGAATAAAAATAAACAATCAAAAAAATGCTTTATCATCTGAAAATGTCTTCTGAGCAGGCCATTCCACCTTCAAATGCTTTTAGTAGAGATGCATTGCAGACTTAGTGGACATGCACGGCAATTGCCACAATGTACCAGAAAAATGATTTTCAGCGAGAAGCCGTGAATCAAATGCATCTCATAGAGAATCATCTAGAGACTTTCAGACCACTTCATCGAGATTAATAAATAGCACATGTAAGCAAAAATTCTACTTACCTACCAAGCGATTTTCTTCTTAAAATCTTTTGGAATATGTGAATATATTAATCAAAACTTGGATAAAACTGTAAGGACATCGTTAAAACAAATATTAGAAATGATAATGGTAAATACATTGATCAAGATCAGAACACATTAGTGCATTGCAGTTTGCAGAGTATTGGGCTGTGGAGCCGCAGACCTGTCAGAGTACCCATGATGACCCCTGCACACCACCGAAAACACCTTCAATGGCGATGTCAGAACTAGACCACGGAGCAATAAAAGAAGGTTATCTGGTCCGATGAATCATGTTTTGTTTTAGATCATATGGATGGCCAGGTGCGTTGCTTATTTGGGGAAGAGATAGCAGCAGGATGCACAATGGAAAGAAGGCAGGTGTCATGCTCTGGGCAATGTACTGCTGAGAAGCCTTCTTATTCAGGTGGATGTTACTTTGACATGTACCACCTTCCTAGAGATTGTTGCAAACCACATACACCCTTTTGTGGCAATAGTGTACCCTGATGGCAGTGGCTTCCTTCAGCAGGATAATGCACTATGTCACACTCAAAAATTGTTCTGGAATGGTTTGATGAACATGACAAAGAGTTCAAGGTGTTGCTTTGGCCACCAAATTCTCCAGATTTCATTAAAATTGACCATCTGTGGAATTTGCTGGAACAACAAATCTCATACATGGAGGCCAGATCTCACAACTTGCAGGACTTAAAATATCTGGTGCTAATGTCTTGGTGCCAGATACAATAGAACACATTCAAAAGTCTATGTGCCTTGATGCATGAGAGCTTTTTTGGAAGCATGTGGTGGACCTAGACAATATCAGGCAAGTGGTTTTTATGTTATGGCTGATCATTGTATGAATAATGATTATCAAAAAGTATGTTTTTCTTTCTTCCCAATCTTTTTTGACCCTTTTACCTTATTATTTTCTATAATTGAAATGTAATAATGTATAATTAAATTGTATATAATTGAAATTATAAAATAAAGAATGGGTGGCCCTTCCATTGTACATCGATATTAAGTTTTACTGTACTGCCTGCTGTTGCCAATCCTATCTTTCACAATAAAAGTAGGGCATAAAATAAATCTCAATGTGAGTATCTAATGAATGGTTTGATTGGATTTTAAATAATAACTTATGGTTCAAAAATATTGTTTACTTGCAGTTAATTTGAATAAAAGGGGGGGGGCACACACTGTAGATTATTCTTAATTAAATTGTTAAAATAGTTTATTATTATTATTAATTATAATGAGGATGATGATGTAAGTAATTGTATCATTTTTTTAAAAAAGAAAGATTTAGAAAATCAGGTAAATGATCAATATAAATTATGAAGTCAAATAGTTATCCAACATTAATATTCTAATATGTAATAAAACACTATAGACTGTGTTTATCAAGGCAAAACTTGTGCTATTCGGTGACAAAGTAACAAATGGTTTACTTGGTGATTGCTCATTACTTAGCACATGTTTTTGGCTTATTAAATATGGCTTGACATATCCACTGTCTCTTTTCTCTGCATTTGGCCATATGGGCTTTGAAATATGAGCATATCAGAAATATACATATTGTTACAATGTGTTTGTGATATTATACTTTATTTGCCATGTATTGTTGCAGTTATTGTCATGTTAAATTAGGTTATTTTATGATGATTGCACACCTTTTGTTGTTTTCTATACTGATATATTATTAATGCTATTTGTTAAAATGATTTGCATTTCAGAACAGGATAATTAAATGCGCTTAATATAAGTAGTACAGATATGTCAATTTTAATAATAAAACGATGGCTCCAAAATCCTTCTAATAACAGTAAATCTGGTTAATGAAGTGTTTGTTTAGAGACAATTAGATAGTTGCAATAAATAGAATGAATTACTCTTTTCTGCAGACAACACATAATAGGCTTCAGTAGAAATCACACAGACACTTACAAAACACACAAAAGTACATATTCTGTTAGTGAAATGTTTATTGTATATATGCAAACAATGAAACATGCTAAAAAATGAATTGTCAAATTTCATGGCTGTATTATATAGCTTTATCTTCTCTACCGGTGGGTGATATGGTATATGCCCCATGTTCCGTCTCATGCCTGCTGACCTGACTATAATCCATCAACTAATACCTTCTGCAGTCAGTATTATTCCTCAGCTAACACCTGCTGCAGTGACTGCCACCAACAGCTAATGCCTGCTGAGATGAGTTTCAACCCCCTTCCTACATTGAAGAAAGTCCTTTTTAAAATGATGATGGACCGCCTCAGGATTGCCTTCAGACAATCTTGGCTTCCCGCAGTCAGCTGTTCCTCGTTCATGCCAATATTTCACCTCTGTCTGATTTGACGCACTTTGTGGAATGCACGTGCGTTGCACTCGTGTGTACCGATGCACATGTGCATCCTAAGGCGGCTTCATGGAACGCATATGCGTTTCACCTTTCGATGTTGGTCTTTCCAGCATTCAAGTTCACATGTAATGGAACGCAGATGCATTTCAAACAATCTTTTTCTCCTGAACCACTGATGAAGAGTCCACAATATAGTGAACTATGTCACATATACAAAAAGAAAAGATGTGCAATTAATAAACACATATGTACACTGAACAAAATTATAAACGCAACACTTTTGTTTTTGCCCCCATTTTTCATGAGCTGAACTCAAAGATCTAAGACTTTTTCTATGTACACAAAAGGCCTATTTCTCTCAAATATTGCTTAAAAATCTGTCTAAATCTGTGTTAGTGAGCACTTCTCCTTTGCCGAGATAATCCATCCACCTCACAGGTGTGGCATATCAAGATGCTGATTAGACAGCATGATTATTGCACAGGTGTGCCTTAGGCTGGCCACAATAAAAGGCCACTCTAAAATGTCCAGTTTTATCACACAGCACAATGCTACTGATGTCATAAGTTTTGAGGGAGCATGCAATTGGCATGCTGATTGCAGGAATGTCCACCAGAGCTGTTGCCCGTGAATGAAATGTTAATTTCTCTACCATAAGCTGTCTCCAAAGGCATTTCAGAGAATTTGGCAGTACATCCAACCAACCTCACAACCTCAGACCATGTGTAACCACACCAGCCCAGGACCTCCACATCCAGCATCTTCACCTCCAAGATTATCTGAGACCAGCCACCCAGACAGCTGCATGCCACAATTGGCTTGCATAACCAAAGAATTTCTGCACAAACTGTCAGAAATCGTATCAGGGAAGCTCATCTGCATGCTCGTTGTCCTCATCGGGGTCTCAACCTGACTGCAGTTCGTCGTCATAACCAAGTTGAGTGGGCAAATGGTGACATTTGATGGTGTCTGGCACTTTGGAGAAGTGTTCTATTCATGGATGAATCCTGGTTTTCACTTTACAGGGCAGATGGCAGACAGCGTGTATGGCGTCGTGTAGGTGAGCGGTTTGCTGATGTCAACGTTGTGGATTGAGTGGCCCATGGTGGCAGTGGGATTATGGTAAGAGTAGGCATATGATATATACAATGAACACAGGTGCATTTTATTGGTGACATTTTGAATGCACAGAGATACCATGATGAGATCCTGAGGCCCATTGTTGTGCCATTCATCCACAACCATCACCTCATGTTGCAGCATGATAATGCACGGCCCCTATGTTGCAAGGATCTGTACACAATTCCTAGAAGCTGCAAACATCCCAGTTCTTGCATGGTCAGCATACTCACCGGACATGTCACCCATTGAGCATGTTTGGTATGCTCTGGATCGGCGTATACAACAGCATATTCCAGGTCCTGCCAATATCCAGCAACTTCGCACAAACATTGAAGAAGAGTGGACCAACATTCCACAGGTCACAATCAACAGCCTGATCAACTCTATGCGAAGGAGATGTGTTGCACTACATGAGGCAAATGGTGGTCACACCAGATACTGACCCCGGACACTACCAATAAAAAAAAAACCTGCACATTGGCCTTTTTCATAGTGGCCTTTTAACTGCAGAGTGGCCTTTTATTGTGGCTAGCACACCTGTGCAATAATAATGCTGTCTAATCAGCATCTTGATATGCCACACCTGTGAGGTGGATGGATTATCTCAGCAAAGGAAAAGTGCTCACTAACACAGATTTGGACAGATTTGTGAACAATATTTGAGAGAAATATGCCTTTTGTGTACACAGAAAAAGTCTTAGATCTTCGAGTTCAGCTCATGAAAAATGGGGGCAAAAACAAAAGTGTTGCGTTTATAATTTTGTTCAGTGTAATAAATGAAACATAATAACAGTTAATGCCAAATATGGGTATAGAAGTATATAGAAAATATATCTGAAATATATAAAAGATATATAGGAAATATATCCCAAATACATAAAAAATACAACTGGAATATAAAAATATACATATTTTAGTGCCAAAGGAAATCAATTAGATACTCCAGGTGATATGAACTGCATAAAAAATAAACTATCAAATTGTTATAAAAAATTTAAACCAAATTCCAAAATGCAAAAAGGGGAGAACAAGTGCGTATAGGTTTTTTATTATTATTATTATTATTATTATTATTATTATTATTATTATTATTATTATTATTGCCATTTATATAGCACCAACAGATTATGTAGCGCTTTTCAATAATATGAGAGGGGGAATTTAACTATAAATAGGACAATTACAAGAAAACTTACAGGAACGATAGGTTGAAGAGAATCCTGCTCAAACAAGCTTACAGTCTATAAGAGGTGGGGTATAAAACACATTAGGACAGGAAATAGCAATAAAATAAGGTGGGAGTGAAGCAGAGCTGGAGGAGAGAGTAGAGTGCTGCCCTTTAGGAGAGAGCAAGAGACAGGTATGTGAGGTAGAGGTTACTCTGGGAGGCCATAAGCTTTCCTAAAGTGATGGGTTTTAAGGCACTTCTTAAATGATTGAAGACTAGGGGAGAGTCTGATGGCAGTAGACAGTCTATTCCATTGGAAGGGAGCCACCCACGAGAAGTCCTGCAAGCGTGAGTTGGTCATACGGGTTCGAGCAGTGGATAGGAGAAGGTCACAGGCAGAGTGGAGAGACCAAGAAGGGGGGGGGGATATATCTCTTACATCTGTGAAGAGATATAAGAGGGGATAGAATTGTTCAGTGTTTTATTGGTATGGGTTAGCACTTTGAATTGACTCCTATAGTAAACAGGAAGCCAATATAAGGACTGACAGAGAGGAAAATCAGTCTGGCAGCAGCATTCATTACAAACTGTAGCAGGGCAATACTTTTGGGAAGACCAATTAGGAGAGGGTTACAATAATCCATGCAGGAAATTACTAGAGCATGGACAAGCTCCTTGGTAGCATCTTGCATAAGAAATAGGTGGATGTGGGATATGTTTTTAAGATGGAATCTACAGGATCTGGCAACATACTGGATGTGAAGCTCAAAGGTAAGGCCAGAATCAAGTATGACGCCAAGACAGTACGCTTGCAATGATGGACTTATGTGGATACCACTAACTTGAGGGGAAAGCAAAAGAGTAGGGTCAGTATTAAGAGGAGGAAAGACAAGGAGCTCAGTTTTAGAGAGATTGGGTTTCAAAAAGCGGGAGGACATCCAGTCAGATTTAGAAGAAAGGCAAGCAGTGACATGTTGCAGGATGGCAGGGGAGTGGTCCGGGGAGGAGAGATATATCTGGGTGTCCACAGCATACAGGTGGTAGTGGAATCCAAATGAGGTAATAAGTTTGCCAAGAAAGGCAGTATAAAGAAAAAATAGAAGGAGACCAAGGACAGAGCCTCGGGGGACTACAACTGAGACAGGACGAGGGGAGGAGGTATCCTTAGAAAAGGAGACACTGAATGAGCGTTGGGAGAGATAATAGAAAAACCACGAAAGGACAGAGTCACAAAATCGAGGGATTGAAGAGTTTGAAGAAGGAGAGCATGATCAACGGTGTCAAAGGCAGCAGAGAGGTCAAGAAGAATTAGTATGGAGTAGTGGCCTTTGGATTTGGGCAGTGTTCCAAAGATGATACCTTAGGCTTTTCAGCAGTACGTTGTTGCTTGTGAGTACTGGGTCTTGCTAATCAATGCTGTTATTAGGGGCCAAGTCTGCAATACAAGGTCTAGGGTTAGAAAAAAAACACACCATTATGGGTTGGAGACGTGGAGATATTGAGGTAATCAGAGATAAAAAAAACTGAGGATATTTGGGATAAAAAGATATGAAGGATCAGATAGGTGAAAGTCATAAAGAGTGAACATACATTTACAAGACTATCAGTGAAAGAAGTAACACTAGCTAAACAAACAATTCACAAAAAAGTAATAAAGAATGAACATAAAATAACAAGGCTATAAATGCACCAACTTAAAAACAAAAACAAAACAGAGGATCAGGATGGGAGATATCATTGTTATGAATTAAGTTGTGAGAATATAGGGAGGGAGGTGGAACAGAACACAATTTTAAATTGAGAAATAAAGGGAAACAATAAGTAGTACATATCATTCTTGAATAGATCTTCCAGAGATGAAACCTCTGTTAGGCTTTTCTGCAGGGCTTGGTTGCTTGTGAGTACTGGGTGTTGCTAATCAATGCTGTGATTAGGGGCCCCATCTCTGCTTAGGCTTTTCTGCAGTGCTTGGTTGCTTATGAGTACTGAGTGTTGCTAGTCAATGCTGTTATTAGGGGCCCAGTCTCTGCTTAGGCTTTTCTGCAGTGCTTGTTTGCTTATGAGTACTGAGTGTTGCTAGTCAATGCTGTTATTAGGGGCTTAGTCTCTGCTTAGGCTTTTCTGCAGTGCTTGGTTGCTTGTGAGTGTTGCTAATAAAAAACATATAAGATCGAAATCCACATTTAAGCCCGATTACAGTGCACAGGAATTGAATAAGATGTAATGCTTTTCCTAATATTATTTTAAAGTTCTTAAAGTCTGACTTTGGCCTACCTCCTCGTCTTTCCCACATATTGCACCCCCCACTTACAAGTGAGGTGGTGCACAACATGTGTGGAGGAACAGGTGACATGGCCCCTAATCTTAAAAAAGTTCTTTGGAATAACAGTGTGACTCTCGGTAAAAACTTGCATGCTTTGCAGTGTCTGCAAATATATAGAAGCCTTCTCTGTTTTGTGGGGTAGATGGAACTCCATGATTTTTATTTTGAAAAGTGCTAGGTGCTAGATGGTTCATTAGATTCTTACCCTTCCTAAATATTACATTGGGGTTGGGTGGTAGTACTGGACCCAAGATGTCATCCTCCTGTAATATTGGGCAGTATTATTTAATGATACGTTTAATTTGGAAGGCTCTAGAGTCGTACCCCGTGTTGAAAGAGAATTCAAATATCTTGTTGTGCTCTATCCACAATTTTTTTTTTATCTTTATTCAACAAGGGTTCTCCTCTTTCTATTCTGCCAATTTCCTCCACCTCTGTTCTTAATACCTTGGCTGAAATGCCTGTTCTAAAAATATGCATTTATTAGTACAATTTCGTCTTAGTCTGATAAACTGACTTCTAGGTACACTTGACAGCCATATAGGGTGGTGACCACTAGTCACGTCAATAAAACTATTCGTGTCAGTTAGTTTAAAATAGGTCATAGTTTTAATGTTAAGGTTTTCTGTGTAAATTGTCAAATCCAAAAAGTTGATCCTATGTTTATTAATTTCAAAGGTAAAAATCAGAGAGAATGAATTGTCATTGATAAAATCAATAAAAATTCCAACATTTTCTTCCGCTCCCTTCCAGATAACTAATATATCATCAATATAGCGCCGCCAGAGCACCAAGTCCACCCCATATGGATCATTGTTCCAAACGGATGTTATTACAACATGGAACAATCTTTTCCAAGAGATAACTAAAGACACAGTTCATATTTTCATTTTACAATTCGCTTCATACCTAACCTATTTCACCCCTTGGCCCAAATCATGGCTAGCGCCTCACAAGGCTTCACAGGTAGGGCCTCACCTGTCACTCCCATACTATTTGAAGCTCATATGTGTGGCCTCAACTCCCCTTGGCTCAATACCTAGATAGAACCTCTCAAGCCACTTGGCACCTAGCAGGGCCTCACTTGTTAATCTTTTCACCACTTGGCATTAGTCAGCGAGCTAGTACAAATAGCAAAATTCACACCTACCACTAGCCTTCAGCATATTACTAGCACAGCATGAGCCAAACAAAGAGAATTGAAGGACAAACTTGATCTGCCTATCATTTTCCTTGGGAAATCCTAAATCTGCAATAATTTCAATGCTGGTTCATGTGGTTTTAGTTCTTTATAAACGTTTGTTATTTATGTTTCACGGCACACACCAAGACTATATGCCCTAATAAAATGTACCGTAAGCAGTGTTTAACATCTGTTAAAATGTATGTTTTGTCATCAACTACTATCTAGCCATCCATCCACACACTTAAAAGAGTTCGTAATCTCAGGGTTTCCTAATGGTTTTCACACAGGTTTAGGTGCATTACCCACCGGCATTTTGGAATGTAATAATTTACAGTCAGCATTGAGTTATCTGGCTGCAGTCAACTCCCTAATAAAAACAGAAATAAAACAAGATTTCTTTATAGGCCCATTTACAGTCCCCCCCAGTCTCAGTATGGCGTACTAACCCTACAGGAATTTGTATGGGTAAAACGTCCAGTAAGAAATTATTAATAATTGGCATATCAGCCCCCACTCTACAGCTATGCCTATCCTAAATTCATTAATCTCGTCTGAAAAACTCTCGCTACAGTACACTACAATAGACAATGCCATCCAAACTATCATTTCAGCAGCACCACGGTGAAGTTAAGCAAAACAGAAATTGTACACACTTTCAAACTCCTCCATACTCACCCATCCCTATGACATCTGCCTGGGATCAAGTTGGAAAGCCACTATTATTTCTTTACCAGGATTACTTTCAGATATAAGAGCAGCCCTAGGCTTTTTGATATGTTCACTGAGATACTAAGCTGATTACTACTTAATTCATGCAGATGTCCAACAGTCATTCACTGTTTGGATGATTTTCTTACAGTAGAAAACTATTCTAAGCCCCAAAGCAGTTTAAAACATGCTATTCAATTATTTAATTACTGTGGCGTCCCTATCTCAAATGATAAAACCGAAGGTCCTGGCAGTAAAGTAATGTCTCACAACCTTGATAACATCAATATTGCTATACAATAAGGTTCCTGCAATCATAAGGAACTTTTTCAACACTGCTAGTGTGCTTTAACTTTGCCGTAAGCATAATCCCTGAAGGCTGTTCCTTTATTTCCAGACCACACTGTTTACTATCAAATCTCCCCAGCTAGGATAGTTTAGTCATCATAGAAAATGAATACCTCATACACCAAGAGATTCCCTATAATCAGTGATATATTCTGCTATATTATCTGACTTACTTGACCATTCTCCTTTTGAGTCTCACACCAGCCAAGCTGTCTATGTCAGCCTGTTTTACTAGTATCGGGGGAGGGGGTGCAAGACAAGGCAGGCACGCTGTCCATGTGGTGTCTGCCTGAATATTACAGGGGAGAACTGGGGTTGTCGGTTGATTTGTTATGTACATTTAAATTCATTGTTTTTAATTACATCTTGTATCCTCACTGTTTCAATGCACCTGTACTATGATATCCTTGGAATTTTTTATTGCTCTCAAATCTGTAAGTAGGACTTATACTTAGAAGTTCAAAACACACAAGGATGTGGAATAGGTGGCGCTTATGTAAACGTGTATAATTACCAAAGAAAAGAAAATGTTACTTGCGCTTTTTCCTTAATCCCTATGTATATTTAGACAAATGGAGGTCATTTAGTTGCTCCAATGGCCATTGGAGGGATGCCCGCCTGCCAACGTCAAGGCAGACCCCCCCTAAGCGGGTCCTAACACTGACCCTTCAGCCTGCTTCCTTGAGCTTCTGGCAAAGATATCTCTAATGAGACAGAAAGGGGTATTTTTTATATACACCCCTTTACTTATTAACCCTTAATAGGGAACACATGGGATGGGTAGCAGCATTGTAACCAGGCTGTGTGATACAAAGTAAGGGCATCCCTCCAATGGCCATTGGAGCAACTAAATGACCTCCATTTGTCTAAATATACATAGGGATTAAGGAAAAAGCGCAAGTAACATTTTCTTTTCTTTGGTTTTTACTACATATTGGGGCTGATGTGTGTTGTAGTCCTTGCTGCTTTAGCGCAGGACTTCTCTTTTTGTATTTGTATTTACTTTGTATCACACAGCCTGGTTACAATGCTGCTACCCATCCCATGTGTTCCCTATTAAGGGTTAATAAGTAAAGGGGTGTATATAAAAAATACCCCTTTCTGTCTCATTAGAGATATCTTTGCCAGAAGCTCAAGGAAGCAGGCTGAAGGGTCAGTGTTAGGACCCGCTTAGGGGGGGTCTGCCTTGACGTTGGCAGGCGGGCATCCCTCCAATGGCCATTGGAGCAACTAAATGACCTCCATTTGTCTAAATATACATAGGGATTAAGGAAAAAGCGCAAGTAACATTTTCTTTTCTTTGGTTTTTACTACATATTGGGGCTGATGTGTGTTGTAGTCCTTGCTGCTTTAGCGCAGGACTTCTCTTTTTGTATTTGTATTTACTTTGTATCACACAGCCTGGTTACAATGCTGCTACCCATCCCATGTGTTCCCTATTAAGGGTTAATAAGTAAAGGGGTGTATATAAAAAATACCCCTTTCTGTCTCATTAGAGATATCTTTGCCAGAAGCTCAAGGAAGCAGGCTGAAGGGTCAGTGTTAGGACCCGCTTAGGGGGGGTCTGCCTTGACGTTGGCAGGCGGGCATCCCTCCAATGGCCATTGGAGCAACTAAATGACCTCCATTTGTCTAAATATACATAGGGATTAAGGAAAAAGCGCAAGTAACATTTTCTTTTCTTTGGTTTTTACTACATATTGGGGCTGATGTGTGTTGTAGTCCTTGCTGCTTTAGCGCAGGACTTCTCTTTTTGTAAACGTGTATAATTATATAAAGTAGCTGCTAAAAACACTCCGTGGGTACTCCTATAAACCCACCACACATAAAATATCACCAAAATCAACAATGAAAACCTAAGTTTTCTTGAGTGTAGCGCTGGGTGTAATTGGAAATATAAAAGTGAATAGTGCTCTAATTGCACTTACCCTCTTTATCACACTTGTATATATGAAAAAAAGAGAAAATATACAAATAATTGTGCAGTATATTAGAGTGAATCAAATTATATAGTGAACTCTGGAGATAGAATCAAATCCACTCACATTTTTTAGAGCCTTTTACAGATATAAGGCTCTAAACTTCCTGGTGTCTGTGTCTTTTTTGGGTAGACCACACGACCCCCCTCTCACGATATACGTATGTGTATTTTCCTCCACGTTAGATAGAAAAAAGACACAGGTAATCCAATCTGAGCGTAGTATTTCAAATACTATAAATATCAATGTAAATAAAATATAGTATTGCTCACCTTCTTTAGAGCCTTTGATAACCGGCTCTAAGTATATTGGCCTAGTGTCAATTTGTGGGGTGACACTACCCCTTTCTGGAATCACTTCAACAGGATGCAGCAAGGTTGGTTGAGTATAAAAATGTATATTTATTATAAAATAGAATTTTTAAAATTATGTATACAATTTTACTAGAAAACAATAAAATTTAAAATACCATATGGATAATACAAATATAATTATTGCCAAAACGCGTTTCGCCGTCACACGGCTTCCTCAGTCGGCTCCTGATCTTCTTCTGAAAAATTCCGCTTTTTATATCTTTAAATTGGCCGCCAAAAGTCTCTTAATCCCCAGTCCGGTGTGTTTTCAGTGTCGCGGGTCGATGCCGTTGCGTCACTTCCTGTCTTTCGTACTACGTTTCCCACGATGCTGTGTGGGTCCCGGCGTCATTTCCGGTGTGCGTCAGCGGTGTTGTGGGAAATCGAGTCCATAGCGATATCGTTGAATAGTTTGTTTTTAGTCCGTGAACACATTTTAAACATATAGTTTATATGTTGAGGCAGGGGTAGAGGGAGACAAGTATAATATCATTATTAAAAGCATTTTTAACTTTAAAGAATATAAAATTAATACAAGTGGAAAAAAATGTTAAAGTGATAGATAATAATGAAATAAAAAATATAATAAAAACAGAGACTTATCTAGATTTGCTATATAGGTTTCTTAGTCTGATGCCATATTTCTATCCCTAAAGTTTTGACTGTGAGATGTTCTTATATTTAAGATAAATAGGTTGGGCTTCCTTACATTATTAACAGCATATGTTACAGGGGTCTCTCTTATGTACATATATTAAATTTCTTGTCTGTATTATGAGCATTGTGGAATTGCAGATTGTTATAACTCTAAAATTTCAGTCTAAAAGTTTCTGAGTCTTTTCAATATATATTGTAATCATAAAATATTCTTAATTTATATTTAGTAAGAGATAGGAATGAAAATGGATACTAGCAATGAAGTTTTTAGAAATATAGTCTCTTCAAAAAGTGTTTAACTTAGAGTTACTAGTTCAGTTTACTTTGGAGAAATTCTATTGGGTTATTGTGCAAATTGCTATAGGCATAAAATTTTTTTGGTTATAATTTTTAGAATAGATCTCATCATTAAAAAATGATTAAAATGATAAAAAGTTAACAAGTTAAAGGAAATGACATAGTTCGAAATCCGCATTTAAACCAAGAGGGGCTAAGGTGTTTAGATTAAAAATCCACTTTGTCTCTATTTTTCCTATCTTCTTTATTTCATCCTCCCCTCTCCAGTTTAGAGTGACTCTCTGAATAGCTGAAAAATTTAAAAATTGAGGATCATTATTGTGTACTTCTTTAAAATGATTTGAAACACTATGTTTTTCATACCCTTTCTTTATATTTCGTATATGTTCGTTTATTCTTACGTATAAAGGACGCTTTGTTCTGCCCACATATAGAAGATTACAGGAACATTGTAGTAGGTATATAACTCTCTTTGAAAAACATGTAGTCATTTCTCGTATTTTATATTTATTTTCTTTCTTTGAATCTAAAAATTCTGTAACATGTCTTTTCACACTCTTTGTATTTTTACAGGCTGAACATAACCCACAGCCGAAAAAAACGAAAAAAAAGAAAGTTTTTTTCGGCTGTGGGTTACGTTCAGCCTGTAAAAATACAAAGAGTGTGAAAAGACATGTTACAGAATTTTTAGATTCAAAGAAAGAAAATAAATATAAAATACGAGAAATGACTACATGTTTTTCAAAGAGAGTTATATACCTACTACAATGTTCCTGTAATCTTCTATATGTGGGCAGAACAAAGCGTCCTTTATACGTAAGAATAAACGAACATATACGAAATATAAAGAAAGGGTATGAAAAACATAGTGTTTCAAATCATTTTAAAGAAGTACACAACAATGATCCTCAATTTTTAAATTTTTCAGCTATTCAGAGAGTCACTCTAAACTGGAGAGGGGAGGATGAAATAAAGAAGCTAGGAAAAATAGAGACAAAGTGGATTTTTAATCTAAACACCTTAGCCCCTCTTGGTTTAAATGCGGATTTCGAACTATGTCATTTCCTTTAACTTGTTAACTTTTTATCATTTTAATCATTTTTTAATGATGAGATCTATTCTAAAAATTATAACCAAAAATTTTTTATGCCTATAGCAATTTGCACAATAACCCAATAGAATTTCTCCAAAGTAAACTGAACTAGTAACTCTAAGTTAAACACTTTTTGAAGAGACTATATTTCTAAAAACTTCATTGCTAGTATCCATTTTCATTCCTATCTCTTACTAAATATAAATTAAGAATATTTTATGATTACAATATATATTGAAAAGACTCAGAAACTTTTAGACTGAAATTTTAGAGTTATAACAATCTGCAATTCCATAATGCTCATAATACAGACAAGAAATTTAATATATGTACATAAGAGAGACCCCTGTAACATATGCTGTTAATAATGTAAGGAAGCCCAACCTATTTATCTTAAATATAAGAACATCTCACAGTCAAAACTTTAGGGATAGAAATATGGCATCAGACTAAGAAACCTATATAGCAAATCTAGATAAGTCTCTGTTTTTATTATATTTTTTATTTCATTATTATCTATCACTTTAAAATTTTTTCCACTTGTATTAATTTTATATTCTTTAAAGTTAAAAATGCTTTTAATAATGATATTATACTTGTCTCCCTCTACCCCTGCCTCAACATATAAACTATATGTTTAAAATGTGTTCACGGACTAAAAACAAACTATTCAACGATATCGCTATGGACTCGATTTCCCACAACACCGCTGCCGCACACCGGAAATGACGCCGGGACCCACACAGCATCATGGGAAACATAGTACGAAAGACAGGAAGTGACGCGACGGCATCGACCCGCGACACTGAAAACACACCGGACTGGGGATTAAGAGACTTTTGGCGGCCAATTTAAAGATATAAAAAGCGGAATTTTTCAGAAGAAGATCAGGAGCCGACTGAGGAAGCCGTGTGACGGCGAAACGCGTTTTGGCAATAATTATTTTTGTATTATCCATATGGTATTTTAAATTTTATTGTTTTCTAGTAAAATTGTATACATAATTTTAAAAATTCTATTTTATAATAAATATACATTTTTATACTCAACCAACCTTGCTGCATCCTGTTGAAGTGATTCCAAAAAGGGGTAGTGTCACCCCACAAATTGACACTAGGCCAATATACTTAGAGCCGGTTATCAAAGGCTCTAAAGAAGGTGAGCAATACTATATTTTATTTACATTGATATTTATAGTATTTGAAATACTACGCTCAGATTGGATTACCTGTGTCTTTTTTCTATCTAACGTGGAGGAAAATACACATACGTATATCGTGAGAGGGGGGTCGTGTGGTCTACCCAAAAAAGACACAGACACCAGGAAGTTTAGAGCCTTATATCTGTAAAAGGCTCTAAAAAATGTGAGTGGATTTGATTCTATCTCCAGAGTTCACTATATAATTTGATTCACTCTAATATACTGCACAATTATTTGTATATTTTCTCTTTTTTTCATAAATACAAGTGTGATAAAGAGGGTAAGTGCAATTAGAGCACTATTCACTTTTATATTTCCAATTACACCCAGCGCTACACTCAAGAAAACTTAGGTTTTCATTGTTGATTTTGAGGACTTATACTTACCTTATGGTATTCCATTCACACGTTGTGCACAATATATCTGTTCTGTGTTTGCCATATATATGATGAAACATATACCTCTACAATACCCTAGAGTAGAATAGTGGAGCCACACTGAGCTCAAATACATTACATAGTTACATAGTAACATAGTTATATAGCTGAAAAGAGACTGGCGTCCTTCTTGACCCCAGATTGGCAATCAGATATCTACTTGGATCAAGAAGTTATTACCCTACTAATTAAAAATGATATCACTGAATATTATATTTTTGCAAATATTTATCCAATCGCTGTTGAAACATCTGTACAGACTCTGATAAAACCACCTCTTCAGGCAGATAATTCCACACCCTTATTGTTCATACTGTAATAAAAAAATCTTTCTTTGCCTTAAACTTAAGCTTCTTTTTACAAGTCCATATATGAGACCTTATGTCCTATGTATAGTGCTGTTTATGAATAGATTTCCATTTATGTTTATGTGCATTATAGTTATGTTATTATTACCACCTACTATTATTAACATACACACGAGGAATTGTGTGTGTGTTAGTACTTCATATCCTCTTGAGATTACAAATTATTAAAAGAGAAGATCCCTCATATCCTGAAGAGAGGATTGTACCGCTCATGTCTATTTATCAGGGCTGATACACAACTGTGAAAAGTTTCAGAGTATTTACTATCTTAAGATCACCTAAAAGTATTACACTGTTGGATTATGTTTTCTTTTCCATATCCTCCCTGACATCTCAAGGCACAACCCCTATTCTCCTATATATGTCCATATACAATTAAATAAAAAGAGTGTTTTCGTTTCTGGTGTGCTTAGCAGTTTTGTTTCGTATTGTAAATCAACCATTCATAAATTATCATGTATGCCTTTATTCTCATAATGAAAAAAGGTTTTCATTCAATGTATTATATCATCCTTGACTTGGGAGTCATGTTACTTTTAGTGTCTCTTTCATAATATTACAGTTATTTATACAATCTAGGCATGTAATTATTTCATTATTTTTTCCCCCTACCATGGACTCCTTTAAATTTTTCTAATTATTTTCTTTTAATTGGAAAACAAAACTGGGCTCATTAGGTTACGTTGTAGTTTTTATTAATGATCTGTAAAGAGAAAAATAATTGTTTGTTTAATATATGTATGTGTGCTCATGAGAAGGCTCCCTATAGCACAAATTTATAGTACCACGAAGAAAGCTCTATATATTTTATTTATCAAATTATATGTTATTAAAAACATTTTTGAAGACACCCCATTGCCCAAATACAAAAACAAAACATTGCTTAGCAGATATAGCTCACATGATGTGACATTTCTGTATAAAGCTCTCTTAACACCTTCACTGACACACTGAACTAAAGATATTACATAGCATTAAATATCAATTTTGTGATTGGATAGTTTTAATTTATTAATTTATTCTTCAAATAAATGTTGGAGGGATAAAAAGTTGCAAAATGATTATTTGATATTCTTTATCATGCAATATTGCAGACACATCTTGAAATACAAGTTTGGATACAATCTTTGTCATATAGAGATTTGATCACTGCAATTAAATACATATAAGCACAGGAGCATTCCTATAAATAGACATTAGTGTACGGAATCTGTTGGCGCTATATACATGGCAATAATAATAACAATTAATAATAATAATAATAATAGTAATAACATATCAATTATTGAGCAGGTCAAACATCCCATTTATAGGTATTTGTAAATAAACGGTGTTACTGATAATGTAGTGTCTCTAAAATGCCCCCAGAATATAATAATACTGTTGGGATATGGGTATAATGCCCACACAGTAAATACAGTTACAACAAGCAACTGTACTATAAAGATTACTGTAGTGTTTTCATTGCGCTCAGAGCTCTCTCCTCACTATCCCTATGATGTGCTTCTATAAGAGAGCTATGACATTTCATCTAAAAATGCTGTTATGTTATTAAGAAGAAGAGGATCTACAATGTACATCTACTAAGGTAAAAGCCTGAATAAGAATGATTGCCATTTCTCCTGAAGTTCCAAGCAAAAGAGATTGATAAACAGCAAACACAATAATTACTGTAGGTTATTGCTAAATGCATTTTTATTCAAAGGAACACGATGTCTGGATCATTTATTTCTCCATTGCGTTCACAGAAATGTGTTTTATTTACTAAATTTAAGTTTCTTTTCTTAGCCTTTTATGAAAGAGCACAGTTTTTAGATGTATACATATAACAGATTTACAGGAATGGAAAACATTTTACTATTTTGACACTGTGTTTCACAAAGCAAACTTTTTTTCTGCACATCTCTACATTTAACGTTCAGAGGGAATATTTATGGCATGACATTTAAAATTCAACATGTTACAATTTCAAGTTCATTTAGTATTCTCACATCCCAGTGACAGGCATTTCTTGTGCCACATTTTTCAACCAAGTACCTTAATAACGTTCAAGCAATATTAAAGTGAGTAGCATAAAACGAGCATTAACTCCTCTAAAGTACATATTTTTTCATTTCATTCTGGTATTACAGTTTATTATAAAAAGTAATCCAAAAAACGTTGCTCTAAAAATAGTTCTATTAATTAAAAATGTTTCTGTAAAACAATCAGTGGAAAATATTGGATATCAAATATGATTTCAAAATATTTTAATGGCACAAAATGAATTAGTTGTTTATTAGAATAATACATTTTAAAAACAATTCCAATTTTATTTTGATATATTGAATTTAAAAGCATTTCTGATAGACTTAGAACATTGTTCGCTAAGTACCTTACTTAAAGATGATACAGCCCAATTGGAAAGATTTGAACTGAAGATAATTCACATTAGCTTCTTTATTTTATCAAATAGCAATCAACGTATTATTTAATTTGCACAGTTTTGTGAAAATCAACTGTGAAATTTGCTTATACTGAGATACCTCCGACACCATCCAATGCTTATTGATATTTGTTTGGTGGCCTTGATTAAGCTGTCTGATAACTAGCTATTAATTGTGCAACTTGAAGATTTGGAGGCCATTTTATCTCACCTGACCTTGTCTCTATCATTGGAAACACAACAAAGAACATGTATGAGTTCAAACTATTGGCATTTCCTTCCTGTGTTCGCAACAATGAGGAAAGCAGCTGTGGAAAACATATTAGATATTGATTTTCCTCACTCTCTTGAATAGTCTTTAATTAGTTTTAGACTACAGACAATATCAGCGGATGGTAACAACCAGTCTCAAAATGATCTCTCTTCCAGGTGTGTGTAGTCTATATTTAATCTGAAGGATTGCATGCAGATTTACATTGTTGCGTATTTAATTACAATTATTGTGTTTCATAATGAACCAGGCTTTGCTCTAATCTTTTCAATCATTTGTTTCTTATTTTTTTGTTTCAAGTAAGCATATTGACATACTGAAAAAAATGAAAGTGTTTAATCAATGTAATAAAAAAAACATCTATTCAAGAACAAGTGATACATAGTTATACGTGGATGGGGATTGTGCTTCATAAACCCTGAATAATGCAACACATGGACTCTTTATCCTTATATTTTACTTTAAACACACATCATAAACAAGACACACATATAATTCACAGGTTTTACAAAAGAAGTAGATCAACAACAAGAAATGCATTTTAAGGACCTTGAATGTATTTACAGAGTTTATGTAATTTATACTGGGAGTATTAAAATAAAAATATACATTTATTCATATGCATTTGTGATAGGCAGTATTGCTCAGAGAGAGGGTAAATGTTCTTGATAACATAGTATGCTCCATCGACCACCAGATTTTTAATTTCATACATTAATATAAAACTAGATGTTTATTCTCATAAATCATGTTTGACAGGAGAGATTCCAGGTACATACTAAAGCCAAAAGAAAAAAGTAGGAATTGATCAACATTTAATGAGAATATAGTTATTTTCCCTTGGTTTTCCCATCTATCTATCTATCTATCTATCTATCTATCTATCTATCTATCTATCTATCTATCTATCTATCTACCTATCTATCTGTCTGTCTGTCTGTCTACCTGTCTATCTGTCTGTCTCTTTAATTCAGCTGTAAATATATAAGTATGTAAAGTTGCACATATGCAATTATGGAGGTTTTGTATGTATGTATGTTCACTTATCAACCACAACATTAAAATTGAATATTTATTATATTGTCACAATGGTACCTGTCATGGGGTGGGATACATTAGTCAGTCAGCTCTTGAATTTCATGTGTTGGAAGAAGAATAGTGGGCAAGCAAAATGTTCTGAGTGACTTTGACAATGGGCAAATAGTGATGTATAGACGACTGGGTCAGAGCATCTCCAAAACAGCAGGTCTTGTGGGGTGTTCCCAGTATGCAATGTATACTAGCTACTAAAAGTAATGCAAGGAAGGATAACTAGTGAACCAGCATCAGGGCCATGGTCACCCAAGGTTCACTGATACACGTGGGGATTGAATGCTAGCCCATGGTTTGATCACACAGAAGAGTTATTCTAGCTCAAATTGCTGAAAATGTAATGCTGCCTATGACAGAAAAAGTGTCCCTACACACAATGCATTGCAGTTTGTATTGTATGAGGCCATGTAGCCGCAGACTGGTTAGAGTGCCCATAATCTCCATGTCCACTACTGAAAGCCCCATTATTGGGGACATGAGTGTTACAACTAGATCATGGAGCAATGGAAGAAGGTTGTCTGGTCTGGTCTGATAAATCAAATTTTCTTTTAAATTAGGTGGATGGTTGGGTGCATGTGTATCATTTACCTGGGGAAAACATGGCAGCAAGATGCACTATGGGAAAAAGGCAGGCCATCGGAGGCAGTGTTATGCTCTGGGCAATGTTCTGCTGGGAAACTTTTAGGTCCTGGCATTCTACTGTGTTACTTTGACACTTACCACCTACCTAGTGATTGTTGAAGATCACGCACGTCCCTTCATAGCAATGGTGTTCCATGATGCCAGTGGCCTCTTTCAGCAGGGTAATGCACCCTGCCTCACTGCAAAAATTGTTCAAGGATAACTTGAGGAACGTTACAAAGAGTTTCCTTGTCCTCCAAATTCACCAGATCAAAATCTTTTTACTGTACCTGCTGATATTGATGTGGAATTATTAAAAATTATTATTGTACTTGTATTGAATTATTGTACTAACTCCATTTTAACTTTATACTGTGACTTCCTCCTCCATTTTGTCCTCCTAACCTGACTTCTTCAATCCTCCATTTTGTCCTCATGACTTAACTTGTTCATTTTAAAACTACCTTACGTGACTGAACTTCTCAACCCAATTAGTATAGTAGACAAAGACTGTGTTTCCTGCAAGGACAAGCACCAGGAGGTGCTGGCTACTCCTTAAACCTTGCTGGCTACTCCTTAGAACTTGTAAGATAATGTAGTTTGAAGGCCACAAGAACACAGTAGTAATGAAATGTTCTATTCATAAGAGACCTTGCACCTGGACATGAAGCCTGATATCATTGACCGTGTAAAATGACGCTCAAGACCCCCTTATCCCCACCCATGTCCAGAATAATCCCACCTCTGATGGGTGGGCACGGGACTAACCTCTTAATTTTTTGAACCAATAGGTAAGACACTAACCCCGACACTTAACAATTAATCCAATTGATGATGTTTATTTGCTGATATTCTAATAATCAATGATGACGCAAAATGCCTCTTAAAAGGGCCTGCGCGCCCGCTTTTACTTCACTTGCCAATAAACTTTCTCGAAGTTATTTTAACCTGAACCTTGTGTGTCAGACTTAATTACTTCAGCGTATATACGCAATTTAATTTTATTGATTTGGACAGGAACAGATAGACATTTGAACATTTTGGTTTACTTTCAAAAAGTACCATAACAATCTTGGCGCCCAACGTGGGGCATCGGGCTATGTCCGGCCGGTGAGCCGTCCTAAGGAAGACAAGGGTGGACGGAGGAATCCGGGGGGAAGGAAAGGAGATTGATCACCTCCAGGTACACGGTAGAGACTTCTGCAGAGCCACCGGTATGTTCCGGCCCCTTTGATTGACCCGTCCACGTGTCTGTGACTGCTTCCCGGGAGGACATCAAAGACAGGTAATATCTTGCCCGGTGCCTCGTTACTCACTTGTTTACCTGCATTTTAGTCTATCTGTTGCCTGGGTGTGTCTGAATTGTTTGCCTGTTTCCCCATTTTGGGATAAGGGGGGGGCGGACCTGAGGGGACTTGCCTGGGTCTTCAGTATATCTGTCTATCTGTTTGTATTTTACCCCTTTTGGGATAAAGGGGGGTTGACCTGTGGATGTGTTCCTGGGGGTCTTCTGTTGCCTGTTTACTTCTTTTAGGAGCCTCGTGGCTGTGGCTGTATGGAAAAAGAAGTTTGTGGAACTGTGGGATCTGTGTAGAATCATAGTTTCCTGTGATCCAATTTTGTGTCACCTTGATAGCCTAGCTAGCTTCACTGTGCGCTTTCGGACCATCCAGCTCTAGTTGAGTTGGGGACGTCCTGACCCGGACCATCCAGCTCTAGTTGAGTTGGGGACGTCCTGACCCGGACCATCCAGCTCTAGTTGAGTTGGGGACGTCCTGACCCGGACCCTTCGGCTCTAGTTGAGTTGAAGGTCCACTGATTATTTAATTGTGGTAGGAGACTTAGCCTTGTGGCAGGGGACTCAGTTTCCTGGGGGGATTCAGGCAGGCATTGCTTGTTTTCCGCATCACGTGGTAGTGAGACTTATAAAGTGGGTTTTATAGGGGCACTACGGGAGTGAGGGTGGCGCGGCCACTTTAAGTGGACTGCTGTAACGAGGGAGGCTAGAAAGGATTTCGGACCGGTGTTAGCTGTTATCCTTGGCCGCTGGTAGTGAGACTTGAGGAAGTCATTCTCCGAGCGGGGACACTACGAAGTTGAGGGAGGTGACTTTGGAGTAAGCACATGTAAAAGGAAAGGGATTATTGTTGATTTCATTCGAACTGTAATGCATGCATTGTATTTCAACTGTATTGTTGTCCTGTTTGTTTAATAGGAGTCTTATGAACTCCTGTGTCTGTCTCTAAGGATTTTCCTTGCCTTTCATCTTTTCTGTACTTCCTATATTATTATACTATCCACTCCCATTCCTCTTAAAAGAGAAGTGATTGGTCACACACTTCTCACCTCGCTCCAATCCGTGTCTACCACCCCAGGTAGGCGGATTCAGTGACTAGTCTACGTTTTGGGAAGACGCATCTGAGAAAGTCCCACGGTTCTCAGGTGGCAGTCGAGCATTGTAGACGTTCTTGTTCAGTTTTCTCTCTCTCTCTCTATATCTAGGACGTTGGTATAGGGGTAGGGGGATTATGGGGCAGGATTTAGGTAAGCCCAGTAAGGGCTGGTTAGCATGTGATTTGGTAGAAAACAGAGAGGGTGAGGAGATGGTTAAAGGTGTTGTAAAGATTGCAAAAGTATGTAAAATTACTGTACCAACGGGTGGAAGATTGCAACCAGAAAGTTGGCGTAAGTTACTAGCAGAAATGAAAGGCAAGCTTACAGATAATGGTTTATTAAAGACTGCTGAAGCATGGTACAGAGTAGCGAAGGCTATTCAGCTAGAAGGTTGGGTTGAGGAAGAAATAAATCACAAAGGTGTGAAATTGTTTGTGTATCATAATAATTGTGTTACTGGGGTTTACCCTCAGCCAGCGCCCCAAAATGGCGCCCAGGGGATATCTATCCCCAAGGTTCAATCAGCCATAAGTGATAGTCAGCTGACTATGTTCCCCACTCCCAATCCTCCCGATACCCTTCCCATCACCTCCCCTGTCTGCCCGGTCCTGAATTCTGACGGATCTTTCTTTTCCCCTTCCCCGTCTCTAACATTCCCATCATCCTCATCCATCCCTACGCTACCTACTGTACCTTCCCCTAACATTTCATCTGCCATTCCTTCCCTACGCTCCCTCTCCGTTCATGATCCCCTCCCCTCCTCATCCGCCCAGCTAACCACCTCTTCCACCCTCGCCCCGGCTCCTCCCTCTACACCCACCCCTACCAATCCCTCTCCGTTCCCTCCCATCTCCACCCCAGTCCAATACCCCACCTCCTTCCCCTCCCCAGCCTGGCCCTACCCCTTCCCGTATCCCATGGCCCTGCCCTATCCCGGATATCCACTACCCCTTCCCCAAGCCACTCCCCAGGTTCCGGTCATGCCCAGTCCGGCACAGTCTGCTCCGGATGTGCCCACATCCAACATGGCCGCCACGTCTTCCCTTAACCCTAATACAGTACCTTTTCCGGCCACCAATATGGCGGCCCCCAGTACAGCCCTGATGCCGGTAATTCCCGGTGACTACCTATCCCCCGGTTATGACTCGCTAGCCACCCCCGCATTTGGGACCCCCGCTCATCCTCCGGTCCTGTCACCTTACCCGGGCCCTGCACGAAAGAAAGCTCAGATCATAGAATTAGATGAGAGAGATGAGGATAGTTCATCCCAGGACTCGTCGGAGGCTGCAGGAGCCGCTGCAGGAGCCTCAACTCATCGTTCCATCGATGATCCCTTTGGACACAAGGGCCGGGGTGAACGGACCCCTCCTAAATATGTTGCCTTTAACCCCACTCAAGCTAGCGCATTAATGAAATCGCTCCCTGACCCAGAAAAACAGCCTATGCCTTTTTACCGAGGGATAGTTCAAATTCAAAAGACTTATTCCGCCGCATGGCGTGATTTGCTGAGCATTTGTGCTATTAAAGCAGGGGATGCCTACTGGCCGAGCATGGCCCGTCACCTCAGTACAGATCTGCTTTCCAGTGATGTTGATTACCCCTCCGGGGTAACCTTTTGCACCCAATTAAGAGAATCGGCTAAAGACAAACTTGCAGATCAGGCTGCTGGCCTTACTGATGTTATTCAAGATAAAGGAGAATCAGTGGAAAGGTTCCATGCAAGACTGTATCAAATGTTTACAGATTTAGGATTTGATCTTACTGACAAAATTCATTCACAAATGCTGTCAGGTGCTGTAACGGAACCGCTGGCACCCCGACCGGGTACCCTCCGCTGACGGATGCTCCTAGTGCTTCCTGAGGACTCCAAGCACTCTGGCAGACACCACAATCACCGAATCCGAGAAACCTTTAAATTCTCCCAAGCGTATGAATGCTGTAGACCATTGAATAGGAACCATACGAATAGGCTTGTACTCCTAGCAGTCAACTGGAACAGCATACAATAAATCCTTCCCCCAATAATGAGACGACACATCACTTTGAGGGTAAAACAGGAACTCTGGACTGGCTCATCCAGCCTGGCTTTTATTACACTTGTACACTTACAGGCCACACCCAGGGGGAGGCATAAAATCACCAATCACACATCTGGTGTAACCCACACATTCCCTCCCCTCAGATAAACAGTTAAACCAATTATTACATACAATAAAAATACAGTTTTCACATACACACTGTAACTTTAAAACCATGAGCCATTTCAATAAAAGTTGCATATTCAGACTCAGCATACATCAAACATAAACACTTCCAAAAATCAGCCAAATCCCTCCAGTGGATCAAAAGTTAGCTGGAGGTCCTTTATGACCGACCACAAGCACAATTTCCTGCCCAAAACAGTTCCATAGATTTGGGCTGTGCGGTCGGTCAATTTCATGCGAAAAAATGACTAAGTCCCATTTCGAACGGGACTTAGTCTCTGGAGCTGCAAGTTCCGTATGGAAGAAGGTAAGGGTCAGCGGTGTTCGGCAGAATGTGTAGCCGATTTTAGTTCCACAGAATCTTTAACATACACCGCTGACCGCATTCGAATGACCAAAATGGCCGCCGCCACGTGTTCGGATGCCGAATGGCGGCCACCCAGCGCTCGGCAATTAACCTGCAGTAACCTCACAGCCTGGGAGGTAAATTACCTGCACACTTTAACTTCTGGGTGGTCCGCCTGTGCGGTACTTGGTTCAGTAAGCCCTATTTACTGAACCAAGTGGGGGAAAGCCAGGAACAAGTTATTTTACAGGTCTGGGGACATAGTCTTAAAGGGACATTGTTCACCAAAGTTACAAGATGTCCCCAGCCGGTTCTTAAAGGGCCACACACACTCAAATAAAAGTCCATACGTTTTCAGGGGCCATAGTCTTAAAGGGTATTGTTACCCAAAGTCTCAATATGTCCCCAGACAGTTCTTAAAGGGCCAGCAGCAGTACAATAAAATACCATTCACTGTGCTTAAAGGGCCAGTAGCAGCAATATACAGTACAATATGCCCAAATATAAATCTTTAAGTGTACCAATTTTCCAGGGGCCATAGTCAGCAGGTAAGAGGCAGGCAGCCAGGCCCCTCCAATGTCCAGTGGCGAGGTGGGTTCCGCCACATTTCTCCCCTTTCCCATTTAGACTATCCAGACTCCAGACCTCCAGTCGGTCTGGGGCTCTGATAGTCGGCTGGCTGTCCTTACAGGGGGTAGTTGTCCAGATGGCCCCCTGCCACTCGTGTCCAGTTGTAAGTCCAAGGCTTGGGGAAAAAGTAACCAGGGTGTCCTCTCCCCTGGTTGAACACAGCTGTTGTTGGGGAAAAACGACTGTCTCCCCTTGGGATATTTTGTCTGGCTGTTGTGGACTAGGACCGACTGTCCCTATCCCCAGTGGTGTAGGTGCAGAGACTACGGTCCCATCTGCACGGTTGTGGGGTTTACTGTCTCCCCTTGGTGTGCTAAGCTACCGCTGGGGAGAGGGGATGACAAACTCCTCTCCCTGAACCGTAGACTGCCGCTGGGGAGCAAGGACGGCTCCTTCAGCTCCCTGTAACTTGGGCACAGAGACCACGGTCCCATCTGTGCTGTTGTGGGGCTTACTGTCTCCCCTTGGTGAGCTGTGCTGCCGCTGGGGAGAGGGAATAACAACCTCCTCTCCCTGAACCGTAGACTGCCGCTGGGGAGCAAGGACATCTCCTTCAGCTCCCTGTAGCTTGGGCACAGAGACCACGGTCCCATCTGTGCTGGTGTGGGGCTTACTGTCTCCCCTTGGTGTGTTAGGCTGCCGCTGGGGAGGGAGGACGCTGCTCTCCTCTCCCTGCACTTTACTGATCCGCCGCTGGGGAGAGGTGGTAGCAAGCTCCTCTCCCCTACATACTTCTATACTCTGTGGAGGGAGACCGACTGTCTCTACTCCCAATACAGTGTCCTGCTGCTGGGGAAAGGAGACTGGGCTCTCTCTTCCCTGCTGGACACTCTGCTGCCGGGGAATGGAGACTGGGCTCCCAATTCCCAACAAATCACACTGCCACTGGGGAGGGAGGATGGCCCCTTCAGCTCCCTGTAACTTGGGCACAGAGACCACTGTCCCATCTGTGCTGGTGTGGGGCTTACAGTCTCCCCCTGGTACATTAAGCTGCCGCTGGGGAGAGGTGGTAACCAGCTCCTCTCCCATTAGAACACTCTGCCCATTGATGATCCGCCGCTGGGGAGAGGTGGTAACAATCTCCTCTCCCATTAGAACACTCTGCCCATTGATGATCTGCCGCTGGGGAGAGGAGGTAACAATCTCCTCTCCCATGCCTACTTTCAGTCTTTGTGGAGGGAGACCGACTGTCTCTCCTCCCAATTCAGTGTCCTGCTGCTGGGGAACGGAGACTGGGCTCTCTATTCCCAAAAAATCACGCTGCTGCTGGGGGGTAGGACCAACTACCTCTGCCCCCTGTAACTCAGCCTGCCGCTGGGGAGGGAGGACGCTGCTCTCCTCTCCCTGCACTTCACACTGCCGCTGGGGATCTGGGCCGACTGCCCAGCATCCCTGTAGGGCCGGTAGAGAGACTGCAGTCCCATCTCCACCTGCCATCTGTGGGTCTTCCCAGGACCAACCCGTGAGGCCCCTCAACATTTGTGAGTAAGGGCCACCTGCTTCCCCACCTGGCAACTCTGGCTGCTGCTGGGGATCTGGGCCGGTTGCCCAGCATCCCGGTGGAGAGACCTTGGTCCCATCTCTACCTGCCTGTTGTGGTTCCTCACAGGACCAGTCTATGAGGACCCCCACTTCGGGTTCCTCCCGCCGCCTCAGGGAAAGACGGCTAACCTCCTTGGATGCAGCCTCTACTCGGCTGCTGTAACGCTCCTGCTGCTGAGCATACTTCCTCTCTTTCGCCAACCGGAATTCTCGGTCCAGCCTTGTGTTTCGCTCAGCCATGACCTGGTTCCAGATCACCCGGCGTGTCTCCATGGGTATATCATCCCCATACTCGGCCACTCGCTGCCTCACCTCGGCCAGCCAATCATCTCCAGAGCCAGAACCTTCCATACGTGTCTGCTCCCAGGGGCGCTGCACGACTGCTAGCATTGCCCTCAATTTGTAAATCCAAACAGTGTCTCTGAGCTGCTTTACCTCACACTAGGACGCCATCCCACCGCTGCCACCAATGTAACGGAACCGCTGGCACCCCGACCGGGTACCCTCCGCTGACGGATGCTCCTAGTGCTTCCTGAGGACTCCAAGCACTCTGGCAGACACCACAATCACCGAATCCGAGAAACCTTTAAATTCTCCCAAGCGTATGAATGCTGTAGACCATTGAATAGGAACCATACGAATAGGCTTGTACTCCTAGCAGTCAACTGGAACAGCATACAATAAATCCTTCCCCCAATAATGAGACGACACATCACTTTGAGGGTAAAACAGGAACTCTGGACTGGCTCATCCAGCCTGGCTTTTATTACACTTGTACACTTACAGGCCACACCCAGGGGGAGGCATAAAATCACCAATCACACATCTGGTGCAACCCACACATTCCCTCCCCTCAGATAAACAGTTAAACCAATTATTACATACAATAAAAATACAGTTTTCACATACACACTGTAATTTTAAAACCATACATCCAATTTCAATAAAAGTTGCATATTCAGACTCAGCATACATCAAACATAAACACTTCCAAAAATCAGCCAAATCCCTCTAGTGGATCAAAAGTTAGCTGGAAGTCCTTTATGACCGACCGCAAGCACAATTTCCTGCCCAAAACAGTTCCATAGATTTGGGCTGTGCGGTCGGTCAATTTCATGCGAAAAAATGACTAAGTCCCATTTCGAACGGGACTTAGTCTCTGGAGCTGCAAGTTCTGTATGGAAGAAGGTAAGGGTCAGCGGTGTTCGGCAGAATGTGTAGCCGATTTTAGTTCCACAGAATCTTTAACATACACCGCTGACCGCATTCGAATGACCAAAATGGCCGCCGCCACGTGTTCGGATGCCGAATGGCGGCCACCCAGCGCTCGGCAATTAACCTGCAGTAACCTCACAGCCTGGGAGGTAAATTGCCTGCACACTTTAACTTCTGGGTGGTCCGCCTGTGCGGTACTTGGTTCAGTAAGCCCTATTTACTGAACCAAGTGGGGGAAAGCCAGGAACAAGTTATTTTACAGGTCTGGGGACATAGTCTTAAAGGGACATTGTTCACCAAAGTTACAAGATGTCCCCAGCCGGTTCTTAAAGGGCCACACACACTCAAATAAAAGTCCATACGTTTTCAGGGGCCATAGTCTTAAAGGGTATTGTTACCCAAAGTCTCAATATGTCCCCAGACAGTTCTTAAAGGGCCAGCAGCAGTACAATAAAATACCATTCACTGTGCTTAAAGGGCCAGTAGCAGCAATATACAGTACAATATGCCCAAATATAAATCTTTAAGTGTACCAATTTTCCAGGGGCCATAGTCAGCAGGTAAGAGGCAGGCAGCCAGGCCCCTCCAATGTCCAGTGGCGAGGTGGGTTCCGCCACAGGTGCGTTTGTCCAAGGTGTTAAAGACTCTATACGTAAGGGAATCATTGCTGCACGCCCCGAATATAAGGTTGTTCCCCTGGATACCCTGCTTTTAGTTGCTAGAGGTTTGGAATCTGTTCAGACCCCAAGGAGACCCAATCCAGCTCCCCTCATGGTGGCCCGCGCTACCCCCATCACCTCTGGCACCAAGGGAGTCAAGTTAGAGGATGTAATTTGTTTTAATTGTGGGGCTCAGGGACACTACAGAAGTGACTGTCCGGAACCTAAAAGGGAACCAGGGGCACCCAAAAAGTTCTCCAAGCCTGCCCCAGGCCCCAAGACCGAGAAAAAGGTTCCAATTGTTGAAGAACCAGATGATTAGGAAGCTGGCAAGCCTGTGTCTGTAACCCCTGTAATGGCAGTGTCTACAGGGGATAAAGGGGGGCCACTTGCCACAGTGACTTTGCCCATTGAAGGCCACCCTACCACATTCCTTGTTGACACAGGTGCAGCCCGTAGTGTTCTGCGAGAACAAGACCTGCCAGACCCATCTTTTCTGTCAAATATTGATGTCTCTTGTGTTGGAGTGGATGGCCAGCCGAGACATAGCCCTCTAACAACTCCACTACGAGTTGGTTCTAGCCTGCTCGCTCGCTTTGTAGTATCCTCCACATGCCCAATTAACCTGTTAGGTGCTGATGTTCTCTCACGCCTGCAAGCATCCATCACCTTTACCCCGGATGGGCAGGTAGAAATGTTTACACCTCTATCTGTATCAGACACTTCAGCCCTGTGCTCCTTGCCTCTGATGCTGCATTTAGAAAAGCCCCGTGAGGAAGCAGCAGAATTAAGGTCTAATTTCCCAGAGGAATTAAAAACACAGGTGCCCGCCAAGTTATGGTCCTCAGGCCCAGAGGACATAGGTCACCTAAATGTTCCCCCTGTGGTGGTAAAGCTCATTCCAGGAGCTAAGCTACCAAGAAAACCACAATATCCCTTAAAACCAGCACAGTCTGCTGCCATTTCTATCCACATCAAGGCACTCTTAGAGAAGGGTGCCCTGGTAAAATGTAAATCTGAATGCAACACCCCATTATTTCCTGTGAAAAAGAAAACTCCAAAGGGTGAGCCAGAGAAGTACAGGATGGTCCAGGATCTCCGTGCTGTTAATGAAGCTACCGTCCTGGATACCCCTCTTGTACCAAATCCCCATACTCTGCTCTCTGGAGTCCCACCATCTGCAAAATTCTTCACAGTCATTGACCTGGCCAATGCCTTTTTCAGTGTCCCCCTGGACCCTTCCTGTCAATACCTGTTTGCTTTCACTCATGAGATGCAACAGTATACCTGGACTGTCATGCCCCAAGGGGCACAAAATTCTCCAAGTCAATTTGCAAAGGCCATGAGTACCATCCTTGATCCATGGCAGGCTGAGCACCCAGAAGTTGTTCTGCTCCAGTATGTGGATGATTTGTTACTCTGTGGAGATGATATACCCACTACTGAAAATTGCTCAATTAGTCTCCTTTGCTATTTGGCAGAACAAGGATGCAAAGCTTCGCTCATCAAGCTACAATTCTGCCAACCTTCAGTAATTTTCCTCGGACATTGCCTATCTCAAGGTACCAGACATCTTACTCGGGACCGGGTGAGAGCTGTGCTGAACATTCCGCCTCCAAGGACTTCAAAGTCTCTTCATGCCTTCCTAGGCCTCATTTCCTACTGCAGAGCATGGATCCCAGAAGCCTCTCTGCTTATGCAACCCCTCTATGATGCTCTTAAGTCTGACCCATTCTGTCTGACCAATGAAGCTCTGGACAATTTCAATGCTCTCAAACGTGCCATTGCTTCTGCTCCTGCCTTGGGCCTACCTGACTACTCCAAACCTTTCAAATTATATGTCTCTGAAAGACAAGGCCATGCAACAGGAGTTCTCACCCAAACTAATGACTTAAGAGGCCGCCAGAGGCCTATTGGATATTTCTCATGTCAACTGGACATTGTGGCCAGAGGGACTCCTTCCTGTCTCAGGGCTGTTTTTGCTGCAAGAGAACTCATAGAAAGAACCTCAGACCTGGTCCTTGGCCACCCTCTGGTTGTTTTGGCCCCTCATGACATTTCTGCTATTATCAACCAAGTCCAGCTCAAGCACGTGTCTCCAGCCAGACACCTGCGCCTACAGTGTCATCTTCTTTTGCCTGACAACATTTCCATCCAAAGATGTCAAGTGCTTAATCCGTCCACTCTTCTTCCACTCCCTGAGGGGGGTATCTATTATGGATTTATCACAGATGAAACCTACATCTACCTGCTCTGTGGATGTATCAAGAAAGTCATGCATCCACATTTGTCATTTTATGAAGATGAGACACCTCTTTGTGAAGGCCCGGATTACGCCTTCTGCACCATGTGGTACAAGCCGAACATTACTCCTGAACCTTGCTATGAAGATGAGCTTTACCACTGGACCAATGTAAAGCTCACTGCACAAGACTTCTATTGTGACTCTGAAGGCAATAGCATGGTCTTGGTCCAGCTACCTCAACAACTTAACTACCTTTACCGTCATTGGGATACCGCTATCCCACATATTCCTGTTACCAAGTTGAAGACAAGGTCATGGAATGATCTCGGGCCCATGGCAAAACTATGGGCCACCATGAATGAAGAACAGCTACAGGAAAATGGTATTGTCAAATACCCAACAACTGACCTTCTAGAAGCATGGCCACGCCATTTCCTGGAAAAGGAATTTCAAGATCTGGTCATAAAGAATGATTATGACCCAGAAACACCTCATGACTGTTTTGAACAGATGAAAATGGAAACAGTGCACTTACCAACTGTGCATGAGAATCCATTACCAGATCCGGATTTTACCCTGTTTGTGGACGGTTCAAGATATGCTGATGAAGAAGGAAGATACCATACAGGATATGCCGTAACCACAACAGATGAAGTTATCAAATCATCATCCTTACCGTCAGCAATGTCTGCGCAAGAAGCTGAATTACAGGCTCTGACCTCAGCATGCAAAATTTCCGAAGGAAAACGTGCAAACGTCTATACAGATTCAAGATATGCTCTGGGTGTGGCACACGACTTCGGCCTAATTTGGAAAACAAGAGGATTCCTTACCACCGCCGGTACACCAGTCAAGCACAGCACTGCAATCAAGGAGCTAATGGATGCCCTCCTACTCCCCAAAGAGGTGGCCGTTTTAAAAGTCAAGGCCCATGGGAAATTGGATACAGATGAAGCAAAGGGCAACCATTTGGCTGATCAGGCTGCTAAGCTAGCGGCCAGGGATCTGCAGGAAGTGGACGAAGAAGTGTCCGGACAAGAAGAAGAAGAAGTTCCTATTTTTGCTCTGCAAACTCTTCCTACTGATTTACGAATTTTGCGAGAACAGCAAGCTGCAGTCACTCCTGAGGAAATCCAGAAATGGAAAAAGAAAGGAGCTGTCCAAAAGGACGGAATATATTACAACAACTCCAAATTTTGTCTTCCCAGAAATTTATACCCAGCAGTGGTCCAATGGGCACATGGGCCTGCACACCTGTCAAAAGAACTGATGGCCGCCCTCATACAGAAGTATTATGAAGCACCTGGAATTACAACATTGATCAGCAACTTCTGTAAAGCCTGTGTCATTTGTGCAAAATGCAATCCAGGAAGACCAGTCAAGGTGCCTGCAAAACACCTGGCAAAGCCCATGTACCCCTTCCAGCGAATTCAAATTGACCACATCCAAATGCCCAAGAGTGGGCCCCATGAATATGCACTAGTCATAGTGGACATGTTCTCAGGATGGCCAGAGGCATACCCAGTGGCCAATATCACTGCAAAAACAACCGCAAGACGCCTACTTACCGAGAGAGTATGTAGGTTCGGACTTCCAGAAGTCATTGAAAGTGACCAAGGCCCAGCCTTTACAGCAACAGTGACTAAAGAAATTTGGACTGCTCTAGGGGTGACTCTAGCCTTCCACACCCCTTACCACCCACAAAGTAGTGGTAAAGTGGAGCGCATGAATGGCACTCTAAAAACCAGAATGTTAAAAATGTCACAAGAAACAAAGATGCCCTGGCCAGAAAGCCTGCCAATAGCTTTATTTAGCGTTAGGCACACACCTAGAGGGAAGCATTCACTGTCCCCATATGAAGTTCTATTTGGGACAGCACCCAGACTAGGTTGTTATTATCCGCAACAGTTGCAGCTCCAATCAGATGTTTTAGTAGATTATGTAACTGAACTTGCAAGTGCCTTAAACAAAATACATGCCCAAGTTTTCTCTTCAATTCCAGATCCCGAATTGGATACAGGTTCCCATAACCTGCTTCCCGGAGATTGGGTCCTGGTCAAGAAGTTTGTGCGGAAAAATACCCTGGAACCAAGATTTGACGGTCCATTCCAAGTTCTTCTGATTACCGCAACCTCCGTCAAACTGTCCGGTAGGCCAAATTGGATCCACGCTTCCCACTGCAAGAAATCTCCTGCCCCAGAGGAAGCGAATACCGCACAAACATGTATCTCTGGTACACCTTCTCCCTAATTAGCCTTATAAAGGCCCAGCAAGTAGCCATTACCAAAGATATTAGTGGGTACACCTTCTGGTATAATTCATCGTGCACCCAGGTGGCTACTTATACCTTTGATTACTGTGATATTGTAGAATGCCCATTTCCCACACCACAAATCCAGAGCATCTATAGAGATATCCCTCATTCGAAAGACCCATATGTTTGTGTAGTTGACAAGCAATGGGGGCACAATTGTGACCATTGGGGGGCGGCGGGATGGAATGCCGGGCCTGCCTGGGGTTACAAACCAAAAAGTGCCGTAGCTAAAGTAGATGATCATGGTAGATCTCTTCTCCAGAGAATGACTTTGAGAAAGCCTGGGGGGAGTACACCAATGAAATTAATCCTTAACATTGAGCATCCAAGCCCAACAGATGCAGACCAGTATGTGATGGGAATGTATTGGAAAAAGGGTTCCTACCAAAAATTAGGGCATTTCTACCTCAAAGATATGTGCAACTCTTCTGAGTGGCAAGGGGCCACCCATATGGTCCCTAACCCATTAAAACCTCATATCCAGACCTTTCAAGACATGATGGCCATTGCTAACCCCACCTTTGAAGATACCATGGCCGCTGAAACAGGTTTTAATGATGTAAATCTATGGTTAGAATGGATGAAATATAATGCTAATAAGCATAATAGAACTGCATGTTATGTGTGTGGCGGTGCCCGGCCTCACCTGGGTACCGTGCCTTTAATCCTACCAGTAGATATAGAAGAATGTGTTTTAAGCCTTTTTGCCTATCACTATAATTTTAACAGGTCCATATGTATTGCATGGACAAAAGAGTATCCTCTCCTAACCCAGGATGTCAAACCCCCAGATGGTATTACTGTGTATAAAGGTAACTACACTTGTTATGCTAATTACGATGGAATAGGTAAATTCTTGGGTAACTTCTCTAAGGGGTATTGTGCTACCTACAGAAATGTCTCTATGGACTTGTTGCAGTTTCACACCAGGTCATTAGGGGATATTTACTGGTTGTGTGGGAATTTACAGCTAAGATCCAGAATGGACAAGCAGTGGTGGGGGGAGTGTACTCTAGCTAAAGCTATTATGCCTATACATATCATCTCTGACACACACCTCGTCACCCATGGGTCCAAACACACTAAGGTTAGACGTGACGCCCCAGTGAAAGGAAGTTTTGATCCTCATGTGTATATTGATGCCATTGGAGTGCCTAGGGGGGTGCCCAATGAGTTTAAAGCAAGGGATGAAGTTGCTGCAGGATTTGAATCAATTTTTACCATAGTTACCGCAAACAAGAATTTAAATTGGATAAATTACATTTATTATAACCAACAGCGTTTTGTTAATTACACTAGAGACGCCCTCCAGGGGTTGGCCGAACAGTTGCAGGCCACATCCCAAATGGCCTTCCAGAATAGAATGGCCCTAGATATGATCTTAGCCGAAAAAGGAGGGGTTTGTAAAATTTTGCCCGACACCATGACATGTTGTACCTACATCCCAGAAAACACAGGCCCTAATGGTAAAGTCACATTAGCCATAGAAAAATTAAATGACCTGTCCGAAGAGTTAAAAAGGAATTCTGGGATAAAAGATCCCTGGGAAAGATGGTTTGGTTGGATGACAGGATGGCAAAAGGCTTTAATGCAGATTGGTATGGCTATACTAATTTTCCTTTTTATTTTTGCTCTTCTCTTTTGTTGTATCCTCCCATGTGTGAGAAAATCCCTCATGAAGACTGTTGACCAAGCGGCACCCACTTTTACCCATCTCGAAGTTGATGACCAAGAATCCCAAGACATCAACTCACCCTGTCTGCCGCTGCAAACAATCCCTTTTGTTGATAAAGTGCAGGAATTGTAGGAAGGGACTAGCTTAGGGATAGCATCTGTCAGTGAATGGTAAAGGCCCCGTGTGGAGAAGTGGTGGGTTAGCTGCCGTGGGACACCCATGGGTGTGAAGTGTTCGAGAGCCATACTGACGGATGAGTTAGCCTATTAGGGTCAGCTCTAGGGACAGACTTGCACTTTGCATTAACACCTAGCTAGCGGCCACGCGGTTTCTGTGCCTTTGGGTTAACACGTCTTCTGATATTAACATAATAAAGTTTTATCTCTTAGAATCTAACATTTCATAGGGGGGACTGATGTGGAATTATTAAAAATTATTATTGTACTTGTATTGAATTATTGTACTAACTCCATTTTAACTTTATACTGTGACTTCCTCCTCCATTTTGTCCTCCTAACCTGACTTCTTCAATCCTCCATTTTGTCCTCATGACTTAACTTGTTCATTTTAAAACTACCTTACGTGACTGAACTTCTCAACCCAATTAGTATAGTAGACAAAGACTGTGTTTCCTGCAAGGACAAGCACCAGGAGGTGCTGGCTACTCCTTAAACATTGCTGGCTACTCCTTAGAACTTGTAAGATAATGTAGTTTGAAGGCCACAAGAACACAGTAGTAATGAAATGTTCTATTCATAAGAGACCTTGCACCTGGACATGAAGCCTGATATCATTGACCGTGTAAAATGACGCTCAAGACCCCCTTATCCCCACCCGTGTCCAGAATAATCCCACCTCTGATGGGTGGGCACGGGACTAACCTCTTAATTTTTTGAACCAATAGGTAAGACACTAACCCCGACACTTAACAATTAATCCAATTGATGATGTTTATTTGCTGATATTCTAATAATCAATGATGACGCAAAATGCCTCTTAAAAGGGCCTGCGCGCCCGCTTTTACTTCACTTGCCAATAAACTTTCTCGAAGTTATTTTAACCTGAACCTAGTGTGTCAGACTTAATTACTTCAGCGTATATACGCAATTTAATTTTATTGATTTGGACAGGAACAGATAGACATTTGAACATTTTGGTTTACTTTCAAAAAGTACCATAACAATCTCACAGGGGAAGGGTGATTGGCCGAACACTTTGATAAACCTCCTACATAAATTCTATTTCTCCTTCTCAGTTTTGCTTTGGATTGAATTGTGTGTAACACAATATGTCACAAGCTTAACATACAGTTAAAAGCAAATGGAACATCTCATTAAAAAATGTTTAACACAATTTATGGGTGGTTTTCCATGTTTTCCAGATAAATTACACCATTAAATAAATGGTCAGTTTCTCCCCTCCACGTCTGTTTGTCTCCAATGGTTTATTCAGAAAACATCAGGCTGGGCACTATTAATACCTTCTCGTTCACCAAAAAAAAAAGATACCTAATTGAAGCCTTGGAATTAAAAACATGGGGAAGCTGAACTGGCTTAAACATTGGAATGAAGACTTTGGGGTTAAGCTGATCATTATTGATTTAACCCAATATGGTAAGGTGGCACGTGGGACCTCATCACAACATAACACCTAAATTCAAATGAAGTTCTTATGATGCCCGGAGTGTTCCTTTAATAAATTTAATACAGATCACAATATGCCCGATATTTAAAACTCAATAGAATAACTGTCACTTTTCTGGAAATTAAATAAAAATCATTGAAAATCATTTATAATGTAATAATAATAATGGTTAATAAAAATTTTTTAGGTGATGTTGCATTTGCTTTTGCATGTATATTAATATTATGTTACTAACCAGCTACAATTCAGTCATAAGTGCAAGTTAAAAGGCAAAAATTAAAGTTTTTGGGGAGATTTACCAAAGTGTTCTATTCTAAAATGTAGTCTAAAGTATTACAACTGGCGTATCGCCATAGAATCCAGTAAAACTAGCAGGTACACTCCATTGACGACTCCATTTATTTTATATTTTTGCATATAGCAGAACACTTTGATAAATCTCTCCAATTGTTTATGTTTCTTGTCTTCCACTAGTTAAGCCCAATGGTAGGAATCGGTAAGATTAATAATAATGATAGCTAAAGAGCCAAGATGGTGGTGATCATAAAAACAGAGGGAGTATTTCTACATTTAAAAATATATATTCCGAGGTAAACTATACTATTTGTATCATACTTTCTGTATCCTATTCCTAAAGAAATATTTATGTGCTGTCTCTTCACAGGAAGATCAAGTACATTTAAACTGTGTAACCAGGCAACTAAAATACATTTAAATCACAAGCAAACAGTTTCAATCGAGATGCTGGTAACAAACTACGTGATGTGGGAGGTCAGTGTGTAAAACAAACTGTTTTCAAATTTGTATGTAATGTATATTTTTATCTATCTTAATATATTATCAGCATTGCTATAGAAACTGCTTACTTATGCCTGAAAATTTATTTTAGTTGCTGGGTTACCTGATCCACCGCTGAATCTGCAAGACATAAATATTTCTATAGGGACTGAAATACTGAGAGAGTGATTCAAACTGGCTATTTTACCTCAGAATATTTAACTACAGTTTCTGTTTCCCAATCCTTTCAGCTGAGGTTTGTGGGATTTGACTACTGTTGTGCTCCACATTTTTCTGTATTGCTTTATTCTTTGCCTCAACAAGCACAACCAATTGTTTGTTAATATTACCCCTCCCATGACTTCCCTGTAGTGTTTTATCAAAAGTTCTATTTGTAGGTGTAGATACATATCTGCTGATGGGATATGAACACATACATGTACATCTATGTCTGCAGGTGGATGGTGTATGGCATCTTTTTTGTGTTTGTGTGTGTGTATATATATATATATATATATATATATATATACACACACAATGATAGTTAATACAATGTTAAACAAAAATCTGCACACCAGTCAAGCCATAAGACTTGCTTTTCCCACAAAAATCCCAAAACTGCAGCGATGTTGCAACCGCAAAGGATTCTGGGTGGGCATATGCAAATTAGTTTAACAAAGAATCACATTTTTGCCTCATTCCATTTTAAACATGGATTCCTTTTAATCTGTGTTTGCAGTATACAACTGCTTGGAACACAATTTAGGAAAAGATGCAAAACCAGTGAACCACTCATGGACAGCTGTTTCGTTCTTAATGCAACTCATCAGCATGAGGTTGGTTACTGGTTTGCTTATTGAGGCTTGGTAGTGCTTGGGAAGCAAAATCCAAATAGGTTATGGTGGGGAAAAATTAGCTATCCACAGACTTCAGGTGGAAGGGGTTTTCAATCACAATTTTTCCCCACCATAACCTATTTGGATTTTGCTTCCCAAGCACTACCAAGCCTCAATAAGCAAACCAGTAACCAACCTCATGCTGATGAGTTGCATTAACAACGAACATATAAATGTTGCTGTTATGAGCCTAGTGTGTATATGCTCTTGGACTTTAGAATGTGTATGTCTATACACTGATCAGCCACAACATTAACCCCTTAAGGACACATGACGTGTGTGACACGTCATGATTCCCTTTTATTCCAGAAGTTTGGTCCTTAAGGGGTTAAAACTTCTGACAGGTGAATTTAATAACATTGATTATATTGTTACAATAGCACCTGTCAAGTAGAGTGATATATATCAGGTAGTAACAGTTTCATGTGTTGGAAGCAGAACAAATGGGCAAGCAAAAAGATCTGAGTGACTTTGACAAGGGCATATAATGGCTAGGCAACTGGGCCAGAGCATCTACAAAAAAAACAAAAGTCTTGTTGGGTGTTCCCGGTATGCAGTGGTTAGTACTTACAAAAAGTGTTGCAAGGAAGGATAACTGGCATCAAGGTCATGGACACCTAAGTCTCATTGATGAATGGGGAGCAAAGGCTAGTCTGGTCTGAACACACAGAGGAGTTGCTGTAAAACTTCAATTGCTGAAAAACTGCTGGCCAAAATAGAAAGGTGTCAGAACACATAGTGCATCGCAATTTGTGGCATGTGGAACTGCGTAGCCACAGACTGATCAGAGTGCCTCTAGTAACCCTTGTTCACCACCAAAAGTGACTTTAATGGGCCAGTGAGCATCAGAAACGGACTATGGAGCAACTGAAGAAGGTTGCCTAGTCTGAAGAATCACATTTTCTTTTAAATCTGGTGGATGGCTGTGCATTGTTTACCAGGGAGGAGATGCAGAAGATAGGCAGGCAGATGTAGTTTTATTCTCTGGGCAATGTTCTGCTGGGAAACCTTGGATCCCGGCATATATGTAGATGTTATTTTGACACATACCACTTACCCAGAGATTGTTGCAGATCACATAAACCACTTCATGGCAATAGTTTTCCCTGATGGTAGTGGCCTCTTTTAGCAGGATAGTGAACCCTGCCACGCTGCAAAGACTGTGTTTGTTTGAGGAACATGATTAAGAATTCAGGGTGTTGCTTTGGCATCCAAATTCCCCAGATCTCTATGTAATTGAGCATCTGTGGGATGTGCTGGAACACCAAATTCAATAGATGGAGGCCTCACCTTGCAGCCTGCAGGACTTAAAAGTTGCTACCAATGTCTTGGTACCATATACCACAGGACACATTCAGAGGTCTTGTGGATTCCATACATTAATGTATCATAGCTGTTGGCAGTATGAATGGGACCTACACAATATTAGGTAGGTGTATATGCATATGCATTTGTATAGGCATGCATGGTTTTAGGAGTTTTGTGTCTTTATGAGGTTGAGAGTTTAGTGTGGATGTATTTGTATGTGAATGTTGAAAGCACAGTGTGCGTATGCACTATATGTAGTGCATTTATGATGGTGGTAGCTAAGTGTGTCTGGGAGCTGGTTATTTATGTGTGTATGCAGGAGGGAGCTGAGAGTATACGTATGTATACTGATGGGTGCTGACTGTGTGCATGCTAGTGGATGCTGTATTTCTCTCCATATGTGTTTATATATGCTGCTACACTGTTGTGTAAAAAGTGTATATACTCGTGGCTGCTAAATGTATATCAGCTGCATCTGGCAGCGTATAAATGCTAAATGTTGTTAAACATTGTGAAATGTCTATGAGTCTCCTAATACATAGCCAAAAAAACAAGGTGCCAAATATTCACACAAGGGTTGCCAAAATATAGATTTGCCTAGTGTGACAAAAATCCTTGTGCTGGTGAATTTCTTCCATATAATCTTAATGATTCTGATGCCAAGCCTCATATTACCTGCCAGTTTCCATTTTAATCCAGTCCTTTTGTTTTCCTACACATTTCTATTCCATGTACTAAATGAGATTATTTCACTCACTAGCGTGTCAGTAACACGTACGTGGCATGTTTACAGCAAACAAACAAAAGTGGTATCCCCTTATGAATCGGTGAGTCATTGTTGCAGTAAAATCACGAGCAGGTACTAGAATTAGTGAAGTGTTCGCTATTGGACCCTTGAAGCATTACAGCACAGTAATTTGACATTTTAACATATGCTGATGAAAGAGAGAAAATTTAAACAGCAATCTGTTTTCTGAAGTTATTGACACATAACGTCTGTTCCATTTAGCTTGTCTTCCCTTCCATCCTGAAGAAATGTATTACTTTACTTTATTTGCTAATTTTATTATTTTGATGCTGGAATAGAAAATGTCTGTTTTTAACGTCCAACTGCTCGACAGATATTTGCCTAATTTAAAGAAAACAATTTTGTTTTGTGTAGAAGAATCTTGTGATGGAAATATGGTAATTCCCTTGCTAAATATTTTGTTGGTATTCTGAATTCTCTTTTTTTAAAAAAAAAAACCTTAAGCTTCAAGAAACAGTACAAGTGGTACTCTGTAAGTTCACATACAGTTAGAGATGACAAAACGAATCTATCTATCTATCTATCTATCTATCTATCTATTTATCTATCTACCTGTCTGTCTGTCTCTCAATCTAACACAGTAAAGGAGTTTAAGCATGCGTGGGATAGGCATAAGGCTATCCTAACTATAAGATAAGGCCAGGGACTAATGAAAGTATTTAGAAAACTGGGAAGACTAGATGGGCCGAATGGTTCTTATCTGCCCTCACATTCTATGTTTCTATGTTTCTAATCTGTAAACAAAAATAGATATATATATAGACCCTACCACGAGTTTCTCTGAGAAATTTGATTTGGTCCAACATGGTAGCTTTCAGTTCAGAAACTACTAAATAGAAAACACAGACAATTAAGAGAGTGGTGGATGCATTGTATGAACCAGGACATATATTTCACCAGCCAGTACTGCAATTGCCAATTAGTAGAGGAAACGTGTGGGACTAGTGGTCATTTGAAGTAGCCTGTACAATTAAACTGTGCATTAACAGTAGTAAGGTCAATTTTGACAGTCATTGAGCTGCAAGTTTGATATTTTTATTTTCGAGTTTGTGGCTCAATTTAGTTTGTCTTTAGAAGGCTCATTTCAGTGGAGAGGTGTTTCACGGTAGGTACTTTAATATCATTGTTTCAAGATAAATATATACATATATATATATATATTTATATATATATATATATATATGTATATATATATATATATATATACATATACATTAAACTCCAATGTTTTAGGCACAAAAATGCATTATACATATACACAATAAGGTAACTATATGGCATATACGTGATTCTTCAATAAGTATATTATACAAACCTGGAAAAAGAAAAAAAAGGGCTTTCTGAGCCTGGGAGACAAAGAGACTAGGTTCCTTCTCCCTTACTTTACTGTAATTCATGACAAGCCAAGTAGCTTTTATATTTTGGTATTTGAATACAATTCACCAAATATGCTCAATGCTTTGTTCAGTTGGACACTTGTTCTTAATTATATGACATTGGATAAATATGGGAGCCTCTTGAGTATAAATTAAAGTGTCAGCAGATGTTCAGCATTTAAAAAAATATATATATATTATTACATTTATTTAGTAAACTATCTATTGTCAAGGTTTGATCTGTGTTTGAAAGATATTTGTTCATCCCTTCTGTTTTTTTTTTCTTGTATGTATGTGTAAGGTTTGGAAAGTCAATAAAAATGTGCATATGGACTTAATTACCAAACAATGGCAGTAAATTAGCCCACTCCACCTGAACCTCTGTATGAGTTCATTTCACTTAACAGCAAAAGGAAAAATACAGAGACAAGTCACATATTCTGAATTGGTGTACCTTCTGGTTTTATTTGCACATTAATTGACAACAAGTAACTGTAAAATTTTAAGTTGTTACCATAAAAAATACAAAAAAATGATAATCAACTGTGATCAGATTATAATGTTAGCATCTTCATTTATTCTAGCATGAGGAATTAGATGAGCTGGAATGAGAAGGTCTGGTGGGAAGTTGGTGAGACGGGGTGAGAAAAGCGACTGAATATGAAGAGGGAAGAAGGGTTGTTCAAGACTTCAGGGTTTACTCAGGAGAACTGAAATACAAGGTATCAAATCTTAAAATTTCTTCTGCTTGGCTATTCTTCACACATGGCTTTGTTTAGCAAAATGTTGTAACTGGCTAGTCAATTCTCCAGAATTGATGGTTTAGTCAGTAAAATCCATAGTGAAGTGTTGAAGCAGATGGATGAGTGTTTGGGATGAGGACATTTCTCCTAGTGACAGGATGCAAATAAGTATCATTTTTGGGATTAGGAAAGACAGATGGAGACAAAACAAGGACTATGAAAGCAAAGAAACAAAGTAGGTGGTTATAGGAGCATTGTTATACTTGAAATCAAGTAGATGTAGTAACTAGGAATTAATATAGAGGGTTATGTTTACAAAAGTAAGGATATTGAAAATAGAGCATTGATAATTCAAAGATCATTTGTTTGTTTTCTGTAGGGAGGTTTGATGAGCAGATTGAGGCCGTGCCAAAGAATATACGAGCAGCTGGATTTGAAATTGTTGAGTAGGATAAAGGAGAACTAAGGGAATACAAGAAATACATTGCCATAACAAATATGGATGGGTAGGGGGGTTTGTTTTCAAGAAAGTAATTAGTGTTGGATTATGCCAGTACATAGAAATGGCAGATGGCATCGATGGAGGGTATGAGTTTATCCTACATTCCTACATGAATATCCAAATACCTGTAAAACCAGAAATCTTGCAATAATCTCATTATTACAATGATATAGTAGACTAATAGATGTACCACATGGATCTATTGCATAATGCTAGCAATTAGATTAATTTAGAATACGTATTTTATGAGTATGGGTAGTTTCTCGTTTTAAACTAATTTATGGAAAGACAATTTTGAAAGACAGTTATTTTGACTTTTCGGGTTTTGGAATTGACCCATTCTTGCTTTGAATACATTACACAGATAATGCATGGATCCCTGCTTTTCTGCCAGCATGGCTGCACATAAACTAAACAGCCAAACTGACAGACATATTTAATACTTACCTAGGTCGCGGCAAACCGCTGCCCGATCTCCCTCTGTTCCGATCCCTAGCAAGTACGACGTTCTAAGGAACTCAGGCCGCTGCAGTTCAGTTTTTTATAATAAACTTACTTTTGCCCACATCAAAGATTGCGCCAACGTCCGTGCAACGTCACGTCATAGACGTGCACGTATGTTTTAGGGTCAGAGGCCAGACACAGCAAATTGAAGCCTAAACAGGGTTATTTAAACCCAAATTACCTTTTTGTCAGTGCCCTGTCGTGGTTTCTACTTGCTGGTTTTCCGAGAGTGTGTTCCTGATCGTGTTTTTTCTGGTATTTCTTTTGACTTCTTTCTTTGGCTTTGTTTCGACTTCCCTGATTTCTGGTATCCTTGACTTCTGGCTTTCCTCATCGTTGTGTCTCGTTCTATGTCCATGACCTCTGCAAGTATTTTGACTATTCTCTAGTACGTTACGTCCGGCTATTCTAAAGTCCAGTTAGACGTTATCTTTAGTCCTAGGTGTGATACTATTCTGCCTGCTGGATCAACTATAATCCTAATATGAATAATATAAAATGGACAATATAATAATAACAAAGTATTTAACCAGGAAAGGTACATTCAGATTACTCTGGTTTTCAAGTTAATTCTGGGGATGTTACCTTAGTCCAACATCCAGGGGTTGTTACTATATATGTACAAAAACAATAAGCTAAAAAATATGTTTTCACATACAACAATCACAAAGATTCAATGCAGACCTTTACTGTGTGTGAGGCAGTTTCTACATCAAGTCAACCCAGTGATTTCATAGAGAAGCATTGTACTGAAGGTCTTAAAGAGAAAATGCCACAGGTGTCTGCCTATCCACATGTGTCACCAATATTAGGGTACTGTGAAGTAGTAATGGGCTTAACACAATATAGCCATATGGTGGAACTGAATCTCCATATTTGTTTGCTGAGATAGGCGATTTTACATAGCCTTATAGAATTTAGAAATTTATTTTACGAGTGCGCAATTCCTTAATCTGTATTATGTGTACATTTTGGTCACTAAGGTTGCACCATTCCTGTGAGATGCATATTCCGGGTGTACCCCTAATTCCCTTTTGTTTTTACAGGTGTCTATTGTTTTTACAGGTATCTAAAGCATAAAAAAGAGGATTTTGTCCAAATTATGTTTTTTTTTAAATAAAACAGTAATGTTTTACCTCCCTTAAAGAACTTTTATCAGGCTTGAAACATCACTATTTAATTTTGTTATCACAGTTTGAGCTCTGGCCACCATGGATCATGAGGCTTCGTATGGGTTTGTGTCAGCCCATTCATGAGTGTCATTTCTCTTTGGTGATTTACTTGTGTCTGTCTGTCTGTCTGACAGACACCAAAGGAGAGTTCTTGGACGAATTAACACATTTATGAGATATGGCAATATTTGAGTAAAGAGATAGCATCTAAAAAAAACATCAATACTGATTTTGGTGCTGAACAACTCCCTTAAAGTGTGTCTTGTATTTGTTATACTTAACAACAGATATTTTAGTGTGTTTTACTTGGTTTATAGAATTCTTTACTTTATTTTTTTAAGTTAGTCTATTTTTATTTGATACAAAATAAATATTACCATTAAACAAGGGAAATTAGCTTGTGTGCCTCATACTACATGATCAATGGGACAAATTAGGAGGTTTTTTATTCTATTGAAGAATAATAACAGCATTTCACTAATGGGGTGACACATGAATTCATTCCATGTGCTGCAAGTCGAGATACTTGCAAACACAAAAGTACTTTTAAAAATAATTATGTGTTACTTGTCAGTGGGTTTGAGCTGCAAAACAATGATGAAAAATAGTCAAGTGCTGGTACACCATGTTCTCAAGTAGATATTTAAATTTAAAGGAAGCTTTAGATATTTTAAATATATTACTTACTTTTTTTTTTTTAAACAAAATACTGTTTTGATGATAGATGGATTAGTTAGATTTATATTAATTCCCTCTGTGTAAGTTTAGTTATACACTTTCTGTAAAAACTGTGACTCCCTACACATATAAAACAATGCATAACATATAAGTACTATAAATATTTACACATGTATGCTAAATAATATTATAATTTAAAACAAGCAGTACCTACGTGTGACAAGAAATGTAGTTTTGTGCAAGGATCCAAGATCTTAATTATCATTAGACTTGCCTATTTAGATGGAAATATGAACACAATGAACAAAAGGAAAGTTGACTGAATGTTTGGCTACTCCTTCTGAAACAAAAGGGCACAAATCACCATAACTACGTAAAAAAAAAAAAAATGCATGGTAAGTTAACTTTAACCATAGCCGTGCATTTGATTGCAACGAGGAAGCTCTGAGTTTCCTCTCAAAAAATAAGTAGTTGGTGAAGGCAAATAGCTGTGAGCTGTAGGATTGGCAGCACATTCAGCATTTGCAATGGAAAACTGGGATTGACCCTTGAATGCTTTCCTTTTTAAAGAAGGGACTAGTCAGGGCCAGTGCAAGGATTTTTGCCGCCCTAAGCAAACAAAATTTTGCCGCCCCCCCAAAAGCTCTGCCCACCATGTGACATCACAATGCCCCACCCATATGATCTGCAATGTGAGCCAACGCCAGTGCTGCACACAGTGTCTTTTTTCTGAAAAGGTAGTGTGTCTACATTAAAAAGCCTGAAAAAATAAAACAGAACCACTACATTAAGCTGGGCCCCCAAGGCCTGACTGTGAGTATGCCTACAAGGCCCACTCATACGTCCACCTACATGGCCCACCTATGAGTTCGCTCACAGAGAGTGGAGTGTATGTGTGTAGGGGATGTGTTTTGTGTTATTATAGAGGATGTAATGTGTGTGTGTTCTTATTGAATGTAGTGTATAGGGATACCAGTTTATGTAAGGGATGTAGTGTGTGTATAGGGGATGCATTGAGTGTTTGTGTGTAATGAATCCATTGTGTGTTTCTGGGTATGTGTAAGGGATTCATTGAGTGGTTTTGTGTTTGTATGTGTAAGGGAAGCAATGTGTTTATGTGTATGTAATGTAGTGTGTATCTGTAAGGGGTGCATTGAGTGTGTGTAAGAGATGCTTTGTGTTTCTGTGTGTGTAAGAGAAGCAGTGTATGTTTGTGTGTGTAAGGGATGCAGTGTGTGTGTAAGGTATGCATTGTGAGCTTCTGTGTATTTTTGAAAGGGGTGCATTTTGTGTGTAATGGATGCATTGTGTGTTTCTGTGTGTGTAAGGGAAGCATGATGTGTTTATGTGTGAGTGTAGGATGCAATGTATGTTTTGGTGTGTCTGTGTGTGAATAGGGATACATTGTATGTTGATGTTCATGTGTGTGTGTGTGCTTAGGGATGCATTGTGTGTTTCTGTATATATATAAGGATGCATTGTGTATGTGTGAGAAGATTTTTGGGATAGGATAGGGGCTGAGAGGGGAACAGCTCTTTATTTTTATTATTTTATTTATTTTGTTAATATAATTTTTTTGTATATTTTTTGGTGTCTTACACCCCCCTTGAGTGTACTTCTTACCCCTTATAATACTTCCTAGGGGTATTCAGCATGTTTCACCCCTGAGGAAGTCTATTTATAGACAAAACGCATAGGGTGAAAGAACACTGTTTTTCCTGTGTTTTACTGATTGCCTTCACAACAGATTTCTGGGTTCTGGAATTTGCATACAGAATTTCTCCTGAGAGTAAATAAACTGTGATGGGCTTTTACTTTTTAATTATCGTGTGAGTGCAAAAAAAAAGTGTTCTTTATGGTGTTATACCGTGTTGCACTATGTGTTTTGTTTCTTCTCTCCTAACAAGCACAGACGTTGGGAAGTAGAGAAGAAAGAAGTTCTACCGATATTTTCATATTCTGCCTGCTTTAAATTTATGCTTGTGAGTGCCTTTTTATACTAGCTATTATCTGGTGTTTTTTGGTCTGGACCATTTGTGGTCCTTTCTGATTTTATTTTGTAGGTTGTTTATTTCTCTGTGTATATGTATATTCAGAAGATCCGAGGAATCTTCTAAACATATACTATTTTATTGGGTAACTTATTTTCATAATTATCCCTTTTTAACCACTGGTGTTTTATATTGCATAAGGGTTTTTTATGATTTTGCTCACTCTCATTATATGACGTAATCTGTATTTTTTACATTATTTAATTCAATAAAAATGACGCTCTGGAAAAAAACATAATAAATATTCCCAATACAATGTTCATTAAAGAAACACTATTTTATCCCAAAGTATATTTACAGCTTCCCATATACATTATACCACATGAATTGTGTTAGTTTAAAAACTCAACTCTAATTTGCCATAATGAATATAGTTACTGGGATTTGGGTAACTCCCTTACTATTCTGTTAACCATCTCATTCCCATATAGTAGGAATCTGAAAAGAATGAGATGCATCTTTAACTGAGGGGTCTGATTGTCTCATAGTACAGTAATGGTCTGGTACAGGTCCTTAAAAAATACAATAATATTTAAATAAAATTTTGCTATAATGTACTATATGTTTGATGGACTTTTGTATTAAAGGGACACTATAGTCACCAGAACAACTACAGCTTATTGTATTTGTTCTGGTGAGTAGAATCATTCCTTCCAGGTTTTTTTGCTGTAAACACTGTATTTTCAGAGAAAACTTTGTGTTTTTATTAAAGCCACTCCTCAGATGGCTGCTAGAGGTGCTTCCCGGGGCAGTGCTGCACAGTGTGACTACCATTCAGTGTCTCCACCCTGTTCTTGATTTTTTTAGTACTTTCTTATATATGTTGCAAGGAAGTGTGTATATACTAATGTTTTGAAGTTTTGTTTGATGCATTTTATTGTAACAATAGTGCACAGTGTTTTTTACTTTACCGTCTTTTCACCTTAAAGGAATATTACACTTTTATATGAGTGTGGGAATACTCATGAACGATATTTAAAGTAACCTTAATTTTCTTTTATATTTAAATTTTAATATTTAAATTAGTATATTTTATACTTTAGCTATTTGCATTTTTTTTCAGGACTCTTGATACTGATTGACATTCAACACAAGCTCCCCATCCCACATCCTATATAATGGCACAACGTTAGCCATAATGATTACTTTATCTCTCAGTCTGCAGCATGTGCCATGAGGGAGTACAGGGATCAACCATGGTTATCACTCATTTCAACAGGAGTACTAGGAACTTTTATTGATTTCTGTTTATTTTATGTATTACAAAATTTTTCTCATTTGCATATTTCACTTACTGGTTATATAGCACGGCTGGATTCTTTGGAGATTTTTATATTATATTGGTAATAATAATTATCACCGTTTTTAGCCACTTGCATATAATAACTGGATATTTTACATGTTCTCGCACACAAAGTGAATCATTCAATTTGCGCCATATATATGAAAGTTATCAAAAGATTCCTGGTTAATATAAAATAGTGATGAAATTATCTGACACAATTGTAGCCAAAAACATTCTCTCTCTTCTTCTTGATGTTATTCAATCCTTCTTTACCTAAAACAGATACACAATTAATAATTGGCAAAATTATTTTAAATCCAAGTGATTAGCAAATTGTTATTCATCATCAAATTTCAATGTATCTGTAACTGACTTATAGTTATATTTTTCAAGTGAATATATTTGTTCATCCCTCAAAAATGTTTGACAAAATATTAAAATGTTATTCCAATAGTGGAAGATTCTCCTTTGGACCTTATTTTATATGGATCGAGTCAAAAGAAACCATCAAAGATTAGGAATATAATATTTAAAAGAAATCAGGAAATAAAAACAATACTTAGATGGGGGGAGATTTTTTCCCCTTCAGTCTTGGTGAAAATCTTTGGAGCTATTTCAGAAATCAGTACATTGTGTAAATATTCAAGAGTGCTATTCAATAGATGGTACTTCCTATTAAACTATCCAAATTTAAGTCATCTGCTTCCAATTTATGTTGGAGATGGGGAAAGGAACAAGGAACTAGGGATGTGCATGGGCAAAAAATTTGGTTCCGCACTTCCGAAATTCGAGACTTCGGCAATTTGGGACTTCAGCAATTCGGCACTTCAGTTCGGCACTTACCCCTAACCCTAACTCTACCCTAACCCTAGCCCTAACCCTAACACTTCCCCTACCCCTAACCCTACCCTAACCTTACCTCTAACCCTACCCTTATCCCTAACCCTACCCCTACACCTAGGTTAGGGGAAGGGGTGGGGTTAGGGTTAGGGGTAGGGTTAGAGGTAAGGTTAGGTACCTGGACTGCCACCACAACCACTTACACATCTACAGGGCTCCCAGTGCCAGGAATTAGTTTATTGCTCTATATTCCTGTCACCATTCACATAATTTTCCCTTCCTCTCTTGTTTTGCCACAGAAATCCAAAGCAATTCGGCACTTATGAAATTCGGCACTTCGGCAATTGGGTTTGGTTCGGCACTTCAGAAATTTGTCACTTTGGCAATTTGGTAATTAGGCAATTCATCACTTTGGCAATTGGGTATGGCTCGGAACTTCAGGAATTCAGCACTTCGGAAATTCAGAAATTTGCCAATTCAGACCTTCAGAAGCATCCAAATTTCCGAATTGCCAAAATGAATGTCTACACATGTCTACAAGGAACTTTAAAAGATTTTTGGTGGGATTGCTCTCTTTTGATAAATATTAAGCAAAGTGTTTCTTGGATGTTTAAAGATTTAAACTTACACATCCCTATTTTATTTAAAGTTTTCAATTCCATCTTAATTTTCCCAATCTATCCAGGTCGACTCTATGTCTGTTAATCCACGTCCTAATGGCCTCGAAATTATGTAATCTCCAGATATTGGAAAAAAAAGAAATCCCACATTTTGCTGAAAATAAAATTCAAATAAACTACCAAGGAACAATGGAAACATTGATTTTCTATAAAAATGGAAGTCTTAATAAATACTACCATATCTGGTCAAGATGCATATATAAAAATGTTCGACAAAATAACCAAATGTTAAAGACCGATTCTAGCTTTGATCTTCTGATGAGAAATAAGTAAAATGTGTGAAATATGATCCCTGACAACCACAAATGAAATGCCCTACAAGACAGCCTCAATAATAATAACATTGTCTGCTTATAAAGTGATGTATAAACTGGCATGTCATTGATTAGGTTTTAATGATTGCAGAATGAATGCTGTCAGGAGACAATATAAATCAAATCTGGTGTATGGTTATTTACATTTTTTCTAAATCTAAAAAAATATCTAATCAATGACCACAAATAAATATGATTGTTTTCTGTACATAATCCATTTTTGTCTTCTGTTGATGACATTAGTCACTTCCAGCATATTAGGAAGAATTAATCTAGATGAGTTTCTACAAAGCCTTGCATGGTTATTCATCCTCTTGGACCTTTCCACATTTTTTAATGTTACCTGTAATCAAAAAAGATTTTGTTCAAATTTTTGCCATCTGATTTTTTTATTTACCTCTTGTGAGAGAATGAAAACATTTTGCCACCTTTAATTAGCCATATTGTTTAACTCTAACAGGTAAAACAGAGGTACTTGTAGTGAGATAACACAGCTTGATGACAACAATGTTATAGGGGCAGACTGGTCTAGACTATGGAGACACAGTATTGCAAATTATTTATTTATAAAATATTTTACCAGGAAATATACATTGAGATTTCTCTCGTTTTCAAGTATGACCTGGGTCCACAAATCATTGCATTTTTACAATTAGGGTACAATAAAATGCAAAAACAATATTAATCCACAATATATACAACATTTAACATAGAACAGGTAGGAAATATATAATCAACCATGACAGGTTCATTCTGTTTTGAGGTATGTAGAGAGGGATCTCTTAAAGGACTTTAGGCTTAGGGGAGATTTTAAATTGTGCGGGAGGTTGTTCCACAATTGCGGCGCTCTGTAGGAGAAGGAGGATCGGGCTGCTTTCTTTTCGTATTGAGGTAGACTAAGTAAAGTGTTGGTACTGGATCGGAGGTTATAGGAAGTGGGAACAGCCAGGGAAAGCATTGTGTTCAGGTAGGGTGGGAGTTTCCCAGAAAAGTTCTTAAACACAAGGCTGGAAAGATGAAGGGTGCGTCTGGATTCCAGCGACAGCCAGTTTAGTTCTTTCAGCATGTCACAATGGTGGGTCCTGTAATTACATTGTAGCACAAATCGGCAGAACGAGTTATACAATGTGTTGAGTTTATTAATGCATGTACTACATCCCCATAATCAATGATTGGCATCAGCATTTGCTGTACAATCTTTTCCTTTACTGTAGGGCTTAGGCAGGATTTGTTTCTGTACAGGGCACCTAGTTTTGTATAAAGTTTAGATGCAAGCTTTTCTATGTGCAGGCCAAATGATAGATTGGGGTCTAACATCATACCCAAGTATTTGAAAGAGTGGACTGCGGTCAGTGTGCCATTTTAATTTGTTTTGATGGATAGGTGGGAATTGTGTAATTTGTGTAATTTAGGTACTGTTCCAAAGAACATTGTGACAGTTTTGTCAGTGTTCAGGAAGAGTTTGTTTTTTGCGATCCACTTTTCTACCTCTGTAAACTGGTCTTGGAGCACAGCCTCAAGCTGCGGTAGATTGGAATTGCTTGCATAGATTACCGTGTCCTCTGCGTACATGTGTACATTAGAGGATTTGCAGACATTAGGCAGATCATTTATAAATAATGTAAATAGTAGGGGGCCGAGAATGGAACCTTGGGGAACACCACACGTGACTGGGAGAGGGAGGGAGTCGCTGTCAGAAATGGACACATATTGCGAGCGATCCGATACATACGATCGAAACCAGTTTAGCGAATGATCACCAATACCTGAGTTTTTGAGTTTGTGCAGTAGAATGTCGTTGTCTACTGTGTCAAAGGCCTTAGCCTTTGGAAAACAAGGAAAATAGCTCCAGTTAGGCCAATTTGGATGTCATTGCAAACTTTTGATGTGAAGAGTGATTCCCCTTCAAAAATCAGATATCAGCAACAACCCAGACCATGTTTTTCATTTAAAATATAGCCATACTCAAACGATCAATCATTCTTGATGACTTGTGTTTAGATTCTGAAGAGCCTTGTGCTGCTAACTAACAATGTGACACCTGTCCTCCACTCTCTACATTGGATGCCAGTAAAATGCTGCATAAAAGTCAATGCTGACCTTATATTCTAAAAACATTGCACTGAAACACAGCTACATTGTCTAAAGATCTCTTAGTGCCCAGAGTCATAACTTCAGCAAGTTAAATTAAATTAAACATAGTTCGCCAAAATTGAGTAAGCATGCTTTTTGCCATGCTGCTTTATGTCTGTACCCAGCGGGCTCAAAGATGGTACTTCTCTGGACATATTTAAACAAAGATTTAAGACTTACCTGTTCATTGAAGCAATTAAAGTCCAATATCTCTAACCTCAAACTTCCTCATACAGATGTAAAGCACTTTGAGCCTATTTAGGAGAAAACCACTCTAGCTCCTGTAGCTGCTGTTATTTATGCTATAATTATAATCACTATTCCAGAAAAATAATAATATTATAAATCCTCTTTTAATGCCTAGGGTGAGCATGATCAACTCTATTGACATGTGGAGCCTGCATCTTTACTAGCATGGGCAATTGAGACATCTTTAGGTTCTTCAAGTAATGGTCCCTGCACTCATTGATTTTATTTCTCAATTAACTCACTGCACTGTTAAAAATCATTATATTAGCATATCAAAATTTTCATTAATCATACATACCCTCTGAGTTTAGGCTAAAACTGTGCAACACTTAACTTAGATTGGGTCAGATTAGCGCATGAAGAAATATCTTATTTTGCATTTTAGTTATCACTATCTAAACTGAATTAATTGAATCACTGTTTAGAGGTCATGGTATTAAAACAATATAAATGCACGTACCTTTAATGTTGGGGCTATTACTTTATAAGAACATGGCTTCATCCACAGGAAAATACTTCATGCTATTCAGTTCAGCATAGTCTAGAAACGTATTCAGTCCAGATATATACAGCCCAACTGAGGTTCATGGAGTTTAAAAGTGCTTTCTCATTCTTCTTCCTCAGTCACCATCCTCTTTCAAGTTTTCTAACTTACCCCGAATAGCCAAATGTATCAAATGACTTTTGTGAGCTCAAACTAGTACTTTGCAAAGGTTTCTGTACTTGTAATCTTCAGAAAGTTAAGCTGCTTAAATGTTTATTTTTTTTCTAATCTGTAAGTAAAGTAATTCCAGCATGTGTATGTTTCAAGGGCCAATCATAATGCAGTATATGTTTCTCTCTCCATATTTTTTTTTCTATGTTGGTCTCTTTGTATCTTTGCATAATTCAGCAGCATCTGAGTTACATCCCTCTTGCTCTATTTTTATTAAGATGTACGTATACCGCGAGTTGGCTTTATTATTATTATTATGATATTTATAGAGGGCCGTCAAATTCCGCAGTGCTTTACAATGGGTGGACGAACAGACATGTAGTTGTAACCAGACAAGTTGGACACACAGGAACAGAGGGGTTGAAGGCCCTGCTCAATGAGCTTACATGCTAGAGGGAGTGGGGTAAAATGACACAAAAAGGTAAGGATAGTATTAGACTAGTGACAGTTGCAGAAGAGGAATCAGTTGGGAGCTATTAACAGTTTAATTGATACGCTTTTATGAAGAAGTGGGTTTTTAACGATTTTTTGAAGGAGTGGAGACTGGGTGAGCATCTAACGGAGGAGGGAAGCGAGTTCCACAGGAACGGTGCAGCCCTCGAGAAATCTTCAAGGCGAGCATCAGAGGTGGAAGTACGGACAGAAGATAGACATAAGTCTTCAGCAGATCGTAAGGGCCTAGACGGGACATACTTGTGTATAAGGGAGGATAGATAGGTGGGAGCAGCATTATGTAGAGATTTGAAAGCAAGAACCAGAATTTTAAATTGAACTCTATATTTTATAGGAAGCCAATGTAGGGACTGACAGAAGGGTGAGGCATGGGAGGTGCTGGGCGGACAGGAAGATGAGCCTCGTTGCCGCATTCATTATGGACTGTAATGGCGCAAGTTGGGAGCACGTAAGACCACTGAGAAGCGAATTACAGTAGTCAAGGCGAGAAAGGACAGTGGAATGGACCAACACCTTAGTCGCATCTGGCATTAAGTAGGGGCGGATGTGCGCAATGTTTTTAAGATGGAAATGACAGGATTTGGTGATAGATTGAACATGAGGCTTGAAGGAGAGGTCGGAGTCAAAGAGAACACCTAGGCAGGTGGAGTTGATGGTAGCACCATTGACTTGGAGGGAGGCAGACACAGGAGTAACAACACTTGAGGGAGGAAAGACCAGAATTTCAGTTTTGGTCAAGTTTAGTTTAAGGAAGTGGGCAGCCATCCAGTTAGAAACAGCAGAGAGGCAGTCAGAGACACTAGTCAAGAGGGACGGGGAGATATCAGGAGAGGACAGGTAGATTTGCGTGTCATCTGCACAGAAATGATATTGGAAGCCAAAGGAGCTAATGAGTTTACCAAGGGAGGCAGTATAGATGGAGAACAGTAGGGGACCAAGGACTGAACCTTGGGGGACACCAACAGAGAGGAGTTGGGGAGAAGAAGCAGAGCCAGAGAAAGTAACACTGAAAGAGCGCTGGGAGAGGTAGGAGGAGCACGAGGAGAGAGCAATATCTTGTAGTCCGATATTGCTGAGGATGAGAAGAAGCTGTTGATGATCAACAGTGTCAAAAGCCGCAGACAGGTCAAGGAGAATTAGGATAGAGTAGTGACCACGAGATTTTGCAGTGAGTAGATAATTGGATACTTTGGTCAGTGTTGTTTCCACTGAGTGCTTAGCGCGGAAACCATACTGAAGTGGGTCTAGCAGAGAGTCTAGCTTTATATTTGTTTCAAAAAACAAATTTATTTAGGTTACTGAAGTTATTTCGTAATATAAATTTCAAAGGCACCAATCGTAGGTGACAGTGATCATCAGTAGTATTTTATTGACTTGCTTTTTTATGGGTCTGCATTTGTTGATTTCTTAAATACTACTGGGGATAACTTCTTTATATGAATGATTTAACCTGCTGTGGTCATATTTATTGATGTGGATGAAATCCCCTCTGTTTATGAATTGTGGAAATAATATCTAATCCAGTACTACATTGTTTCATGTCAAATGTTCCAACAAGGAAACTTGTTTTTCTTTTTCTTACTCCATAATCAATTAGTTATATTGCATCCTTTTAACATTCACATAGAATATGTTTCCCGCTTGATTCAATACTGCTAGAAAACCTTCCAAAATATATATCTGCAAAAAAATTCTATAGACTTTAATGATGACTTCTGTAGATAAATCATTTAGAAAGTTTTTTTTTAATCATTTGGAAAGCTTAAATTGAGGCCTTAATGTCTAATGCAACACAACATGTTCAGCATTAATATTTCCTTCCCTTTCCTCCAGATCAGAGTGTTCTTTCAGCTGGAAAAGAAGTTCTCTCTAGTGGTCTGTCGGACAATCAGTTTGACAGGCAAGTAGACATTCTTGGAGCCCCATTAGACATTGCACTCACACAGACATATTGCTGTTTATGCTCAAAAGATAAAACTTATCACATATGCACGAGAGCTTGCTAATGTTAAGAGAGGCATGTGAACGTACACTTGCCTGTCATGCTGACATTCTAACAGACCACTAAGGGAGTAGCTCCAACAGCTGACAATGCTCTCACCAACATGAACATTCTCATATTGCAAGATATGAGCGTTATAGTATTTTACTGTGTTAAACAGTATATATTGGTGATACACTTTAAGAATAAAGAAAGAGAGGACTAGAATAAATGTAAAATTTTTATGGAGCCATTGCATATACACTGATCAGCCACAACAAAGAAACACTGACAGGTGGAGTGAATAATGTTTATTATATCATTGGAACCTGTCATTAGACAGCAAGTGAACAGTCAATTTTTGAATTTCATTTGTTGGAAGCAGGAAAAATGGCCAAGCGAAAAGATCTGAGTGACTTTGACAAGGGACAAATAGTGATGACTTGACGACTGGGTCAAAGAATATCAAAAATTACAAGTTTCGTGAAGTTTTCCCAGAATGCAGTGGGAAAATTCATTAAATGCCTTTTTTTCATATATATTTTATATATTGTACATATATATGTAAGAGCCTCACTTCAACTGACATCCTTCTATATTGATTGGTTCAATTAATCTTGGTTTTTATTTGTATTTTTGCATGTATTTTACATTCGTAAGGGCTTACATATATTGAATTCTGGACTATGTCCAAAAGAAAGATGGTGTCCTAATAATCAAAGATGGCTACTGGAAGTGAAGTGAAGACTGGAAAGCTGACACTTTATAAGGAAACTAATTGGTGTCTGTAATAGTGTGCTCAAGACTTTGATTACACAGCCAAATCCAAACAAGTCATGTCACGGCTAATAAGGAAGTGGGTATATAGAGTACTAACATGACACTAGACCAGCAGTGATGTAACATGACTACGATCATGTGATCGCATCTCCCAAACCCAGGAATTGCATCCATCTGTTTCACATTGTAGTCTAATGGGGACCCTCGTTATACTTCAGTGGAAACATCAGAGACAGCTGAAGAAGGCTGTTAGACAAAACCCACTATCCTTATTTTGTTTAGCTGACCTGTGATGAGATTTTTAAAGTGTGCTTTTCTCTACTATACCTGTCCTGGCCCCGCACAGTTTGTATATGTTTTTGTTGTTAGTTATGCCTATTTATATATGTCCAATAAATATACCTTTTTTTTGGAATACTGGATTTGTGCCATTTGTACAGAGACTGTCCATGCCTCTGGACCATGTGAGTTGATTTGATTATTAATAATCGTGTTATTATTTATTGTATATACTACACTGAGAGTTCTATGTCTCTTTTATTTTCCATGACATATATAATGTTGCTGTACTTCCATTAGGCAAAATTTGTGTTTTCATGCATTTTTTTCACTACCGGGTAAAATTTGCCAATCAATAACATTGTGCGCACTTTACCATTTATATATGATATTTATTATGTATGGGGGCACCTGAAGAGAAACCCTTAAATTACGGTGTAACAAACCAACAGCTTAGATGCAAGGTTTTATTTTGGTTCAGAATGCGGACACTTGCCTCTGACCTTAAGAGGTTAAATATATAATATACCAATATAGATTTTTTGTATTACTTCTCTTCCTTTGTTTCACTCTATTAGTCACTTCTCATTTGATCTGTAAATAAGATCAACATGTAGTAGCTGTCCCCTAAACATTCATCATATTTTTCCATCAATCATTTCCTTTTGCACCACAGATCGAACCCCGAATCACAAAACAAACTAAAGTGTCCATTTATTTCTTCTGTCACTTGTTTTGTGATTTGCCCACACTGCATTTCGTAGCTTTGGATTTAGGATGATTTGCTCAAAATTCTGACGAATATCAATTCATTTAAATCTGAGTATGAAGGTCTACTGTGTTATATCTTATCTTATGTTATGTTAAAATTTTATTCCTGCAACCATTTTGAAAAGATTGAGCTAACAATTTGAGAAATAGAATAGTGCGGTTTAATATATTTTTTTTGCATCTAATTTAAATGCATCTAAAAAGCTGTCTATGTAGAAAATAATATTTTAGAAATAGTTGTATATATTCTTATTAAAGGGGTTCTATAGTGGCAGGAAAACAGACCTTTTTCTTGCACTATAGGCTCCTGCAGCGCCCCCTTCCCTCATGCCCCCCCTCTCACAGTGCTGAAGGGATTAAAACCCCTTCAGTCACTTACATGAATCCAGCGCCGGTGTCCCACGGTGCTGGGTCAGGCTCTGCTCACGCTCCTCCTCCGCCAACGTCAGCCATTATTCAATGCTTTCCTGTGGGAATAATCTGATGCTGGAGGTCCTCATGCAGAGTGTGAGGACATCTAGCGTCAGATAATGGACCAAAGGTCCGTTTGGATTTTTCGGAAGTCGTTCTATTGGCTGTCTGGTAGACAGCCACTAGAGGAGGAGTTAATTCTAAGAGGTAATTATTGTAGTTTCTCAAATACTGCAATAATTACCACTGTAGGGTTAAAGGACATGGGACATTGCAACCAGACCACTTCAATGATCTGAAGTGGTCTGTGTGCCTACAGTGTCCCTTTAATTGTATGCATATAAATTCCTGCATCTTAGTGAACTTTAAGTAAAAAAATGTTTTATGAGTTATAATATATAATTCTTTATGTTAAGAGAAACATATATTTAGATGAGGATGGGCATTCATAAGTAAAAAGTGATAAGACCTTTAGTTTTCATAAAATACAGATGTTTCTTTTAGTAATCAATTCCCATTATTAATATTAGTTGCATTCAGAATAGTACAAGGGAACTCATGTGATGATGGTGTTTATTATCCTTTAGTTGCCAGGTAGAAAATAGTCTTTATCTGTAGTCGTCCTTTAATGTACAAAATTCTGTAAGTTTTGCTTAGCAATATACATTTGTTATTTGTTTTATTTATTTTTTTATCTCCTGTAAATTAAGTTGGTTGGCCCGGAAATGAATGTATATCAATAATTGTAGGATATTAGAGTAGTTATTGTATCCACCAATGAGATATTAATAATAATTAATAATCATCTTTTTTAATTTTGATGTTTGCCATAAATACGTCTAAGCTGATAAAAGCTGCATATTAATGAAATGATAATTTTAATAAGCTTATTTTTTATTCCAATAAAACTCAAAATACATTTTAATGAAATGTCACATCTCATTATGTTTTGTATTAGGTTTATTTATCCTCTTTATTTAAATAAATATGTGTTTGTGAGCTGTGAAAAACAAAATGCGGAATTCTTTCAGTAGTATAAGCTCCATCCTTTTCTGACATGTGGAGGTGGACAAACGGAAAATAGATTTCTATTTATCCTCCACGAATGACTGTTCCCTGACTGTGCCTGGTCTAAACTGAATGATGAAATCCTTTAAATCCTTTATTGACATTTAACTAAAAATGCAACATTGACAGAAATTTTTTTAACACAAGTCACAAGTAACTGTCAATGATTTGTTTATTTGGTGTAGTTTCCAGAAAAGCCACTACTCTCATTCAGTTTCACCTCTAAAACCTGTAATTTATGTGGATTCAGCTCATATTAAAACATGTTCCTACCTACTCTTCTATTTTTTAAGTCACCGAGGCCACTTCATTAAGATGAATCCCTTTAAATATATGTATTTATATTTGTTCATAAAGTTTCACGCACACTCTGTTATACTCCTGGAATAGTTACAAGCCTATAGGAACACATTTCTCTGCCAGAAGCCAGAGGTACTTCATTTAATGCCTGAAAGTGTGCTGCAAATTGTTACCTTCTCCTTACAAGCAGTAAAGGAAGTTTCAAATAGTTATATAATTCCTACAGTCAGGCATGGAGTGAAGTGAATAGGCTCTTTCATCTTTCATAGCATAATATTAGCATTCTATAGATTGATGGACATTGTTATAGCACTTTTTAAGTACCCTTATTTTATAAATATGTGATTTAAAAGTATTTACTACATGTGCTAAAATGCAAACATTCGTTTTACATTCTGTCTTACTAGCTGCACTGTTAGCAACGTTTACAGGTACCTATAAGCAGGATATTTGACTATTTATATTTATCTATTTGTATGTGAGAAACATTGTATTTTTGCTTTTACACTAACATTTTAGACCCTGTGTAAAAATATTACAAGATATAGCACACTGTTTCCAATTTAAAGTTATTCATTCCCCAAACATTTCTGTAAAGAATGAATTAAAAATATAAAAATAAAAATGTAAACAATTTAAATGTTTTATTTTGTCTGAAGAGGAATTTGCACACAAAATGTCAGTTTTATTATATGTTTATGTGCTAGCTATGTTTGTTATATTTCCAATAAATGTTATGCTAATATTATTTCAGGCAAAAAAGTGTTTGGTAATGAACTAGGTCAATCAAATACATAACATACATACTATGCAAATATACATACATTCCCACAAATTAAATTTTCACGCATTCACACATGCATTTCAACCCATAACAAACTTCAACATGCAAAACTATAGATATATACCATCAAGTACATTAACAAAAATATGCATACATTCAGATGGCAACCTGCAGAAAAAATGGAAAACAACCAAAACACATTAATACTCAGGTTATTAGCTTGCAATCTACCTGGGTTATGAAATTAATGCAGACACCCCAGCAGCTTTGTAAAAATTTAAGTTATGTAAATATTGGTAAATGCAAAGTGTTCATCTGTAGATTTCAAAAATAGCTTGCATCTATAGGATTCTAAAGCACAAAAGCTCATTGAATATTTTTTAACTTGAAATCTCGTCATGCTTATTTGTCTTTCTTATTCCACTAATGGAAACAGAGTTGCTAAGTTACATTTTTAAATGCTGATAACCAAGGAAATTCACCGAAAAACCTGCACACTGTGCTGTTTCACTGCTGCTCTTCAGAAGTAATATTTGTAAAATTGTTTGAACAATTAAAAGTAAAATCATATCTTTAAATGATTGTCCCCATTTTTGCATGTCATTATCTCTTTGGAGAATTGTTAACTTCCTGCTAGACAGGAGATGTAGCTAGTTTGAAGATGCAAGCATCCATGGAATCGAAGATGTTTCATGAAATCATTTTATCATCAAAATCTGCCAAAGCAAGTAGTAATGTCTAATGTTTTAGTAAAGTTTTGATGCCATTGTGTTTTGATTTGGGTGTACAGAACAGCAGTTATTAATGGCAGATGCCTCAAAATGCTTACAGATTTCAATGTTTTTTATCATTGTCTTATTGATTGTAATTTTCCTGCAGAGGACGTTAACCCCCTAAGGACCAAACTTCATGTCATGGGTCCTTAAGGGGTTAAGGTGTTACTCTAAGCCCCATAACCACTTTGCACATAACCCATCCTTGCCGTCTTTTATAACCCTTTGCATGCCAGTGACATGACCAGCAAATTGTGTGACAAATATTTGAAGCTGAAAGGTTTGAAAATGATTTCAGCATGTTTAATGTGTAAGACCACCTCTCTGACTTGTCAATCAGCCAGCTAGAATACTCGCTTCCTCATTGGCACTGTATGTTTTTTGCAACTTTTACAGCTGGTGTCAGCACACATAGCACCTAGAGCATGCCAATTCCCATGGCTTGATGAGATGTACACACCTTGTCAATGTGCCTGCTGTCTAATTCTCAAAAATGTCTCCTTGATAAAGAAAAAAATATATATAAAAACACAACAAAACAAAACAGCATAACACAAAACTTTAGTGAATTATATCCCATCAAATTCAATGCAAAAAAATAGCTTGCCCTTTTAGGACTATAATGCCTATAATATATTGTGAGATTCCTATTAAGACTGGTTTACATAAGCATCTGGTATAATGGGATAGTGAGACAACCACTTGCTAAATAGCTTATGTGGAATATAGCTCCATGTCATCCAGTGGTTGGCTGATCCTAAGAATAATGTTAGACTAGAATAGCTTTATATAGCAAGTCTCTTTTTTTAAAGGACACATACAATGAATAGATGAAAATAGCATTTGAACTAATACAACTATTGAGTGTGATTTTTATTTATTTATTTATTTTTAAATACAAATCCCTAAATCTCAATAAAACTCCCTATCTCTATTAGAAGTTTTGGACTGCAGATGTGCACTCAATGCGTCTCTTTGAGAAACGTTTGATTTGATGTTGACCAAGCACTAACAAGGAAGTACGTGCAGAGCAAAAGTGGGCGGTCATCAATAGCTGTAGAGGCCAATTCTGCAACTAATAAAGGGTAAGTTCTAAGTTAGGAACGTTTTATGCACGTTTTAGTAAATGCATGTTTTTTTTACACCAATTAATTATGTGCAATAAAATATATAATTTTTTTTGGCATTGAGATTCCCTTTTGGGAGGTCTCAGATTTTTATAAGGGGTAGACCACCACAACAGAAAAATATAGTCATGTATTAAGGTGCTAAATAGAATGTTACAAAGAAAGTGGGGGAAGGGAAAAAGAGGCAATTGCACAAGAACAAGAAAAACAATAATAATTGAAAAATGTTGGAAAGGATATAAAGAGTTGACAATTAGCAGATACAAATCTCTGAAACGCTGACACTCACACAATGGGGGAATATGCGGGAATGTACAGTAAAGGGCTGGAAAGTCTTGAGGATGGAATAAAATAAAATTTGTTACTTTAATGGCATCCTCGAGGCAACAGGGATTCTTTTTCTTATATTTTTTTTCAGTAAGATGGATTTCACTAATGTTGTATTTTTTTTATTTCAAACAAATGTTTATGTTTTATTTAATGATGAAATAACCTAAGAAGATTTTTTTTTATTTTATTCCATGTTTACACTGCCCTCTGTTATCTGCGAGAAATGCTACATGTGCAGTGTGACATCTAGAGAGATAGAATTATCTAACATTATTTTCTAACATTATTTTAATGTTTTAGTCATTAACACAATTGGAAGACCAATAAGAATATTTTTATTTTTAAAAATTTACATTATTTTACATATGTATGCAATGACTTAACATTATTTAGTGTTTATTTACATGCACTCTACACTGCAATGAGATCACTGATGTTATGAGTTGGTGACATCACCAATGGGATTCTTCCATTCCACGTAGATAACAGTATTTTGTTAATGTATGCACACTGTAGACTCAATTGTTTCTCCATCAGTATCATAATTTTATCTTTAATTGCTTCCAAAAATAGCAAAATTTAGCTCTCCTATCAGTTTACACACAGTGAACAGTCAGGTTTAGATTGAATGCCATTCAAAGTGCATGATGAGATTTAGAATTTCAGGAGAACATGCTGCAGAACCAGGTGGGGACATCTGAAGAGTTGATAGCCTCCATCTCATTGACACTGTACCCAGTGGTATCTCCATTGTATTAATAAGTAACACGATTACATTTTCTCAGCTAAACTGTCAAAATATATTCTGCTTTATAACTACATAACAACCTTGATTTTAGAACTGTCAAGCCCACAGCCTTCTCTGTATAACTTCCCATAACTGCACCCTGGCTTTGTTTGTTTGTGACACTTTGGGTAATATTGCATGTTACTGGATGTATTTAAGAAGTATTTTCTTGTCCCACAACACAGGGGATAGGGATGGCACTGATACCTCTGTTTAGATGGTCAAGGAGAACGATGAGCCTTCTATGAACTCCTTCTCCCATGGGCCAAGAAATGGGGATGCTTCCTGTTTATTATATTGAATTCACATATTGGAAACACTATTGCAAATTTATTACAAGGACATCATAAGCACCAAAACAACTTTAGATTAATGCAGGAGTTTTGGTCCCAGGGCAGCATAATTATCTGCATTTAGATGTTATGCATTGTTTTTAAAGCATAAATCATACCTCCCTTGTATGTGAACTACACAGTCTCCCTTCACATTTCCTGTAAAGAGAGATATAATGTTTCAACTTGCTTTATTGTGCAGTCTGTATAGTTTAGAAAATCGTATCTCTTGCTCTGTCAGTAGCCTACTGTGTGATTAGTAGACATGTGCATTTGTTATCAGATGAATAGGATTTTGTCTGAATATTTTGACTTTTTCATATTTGTTTACTATTACATAAACGAAAGTCCTACATTTGAATGATATACAAAATGAAAGGGCAAATGCCGAATGCATTACCTTTTCGTTTCAGTTTTTTCGTTTAATAGACTCCGTGCTGCGGGAGAATAACCCCCACAGCACTGAGGAGAAACAAAAAAAACCTCAATCTCCTTGCACAGGAGACTTAAAGCAGCACTGTCATGCCAAACTTTCCTTTCCCCAATCGCTTCCTCTTCTCTCAGGATCCGTTTTTCATTTCTTCCTGTCTGCTCCTGTCTGCTCTTTAAAACATAAGACAAAGTAGGGACTATTTTGTCTTATGTATTTTTCCTACGCTTGAACAGCTTTGACCCAGGGGAGGAGCAAAGTCCACTACATTTTCTGTGGTCAAAGCAATTTTCCCACAATACTCACCTTCCTCCTGCTGCTTCATTCGGCGTTTGAACGCCAGCGAACCTACTGAATTGCATCTTAACAGAATGAGAACAGTTTGTCCATTTGTGTTAGGACGCAATTCAGGAGTTTTTGTTCGGATTGGAATTTCATTCAAATTAATGAAACTCCGATCCTATTTGAGCCGCAAGTAGATAGTTCCCTAAATCCCATGGTATTAGGGAGCTATCTACTAAAAGGCTGAAAGACCTAAATTGGTCTTTCCACCAAATGTACTAATACTAAGTAAAGATTACTTCATATTAGTAATTAAGGGATATTAAAATCTCCTTCTGAGACCTACTGCATCCCCCCTGGTCCCCACTAATGAGTGCTTGGGGGCCCAAAATGACATTAGGGGGGACCTACTGCCTCCCACCGGCCCCCACCCTTTAGCAGGCAGTTGGGGCTTTTGTGACAATAGGAGTGGGACCTATTGTCCCCCCTATCCCCACCTATGCCCAGTGGGTGGGGGCCTAAATAACAATGGGGGGACCTATTGTTCCCTCCAGCCCCCACCCATGGGTGGCAGGTGGGGGCTAAATGTAAAAGTAACCACCCACCCAGACCCCAAGGTGACTAGGGGTCCCCAAGCCCCTAGTCACCTCCTCAAATAAAATTAATTCCTTCCTAAAAAGCTAAATACCTGTAAATAAAAAAAAATCATACTTACCATTAGATGTCTTCTTTTTTCTAAAACCTTCTTTTTTCAGCCCCAAAAAAGGCCAAATAAAAATCCATAACATCCGTCGAACTTAAAAAATAAATTAAAAAAACCCAAGTGGGAAAAAAAAAATGGCGAAAAAAAAAATCCTGACGCTAAAGAAATAATCAAATTTCACCCAGCGAATTACCAATACTAAGTGATCTTTACTTAGTATTAGTAAATTTGGCTGAAAGACTATGTCAATTAGGGAGCTATGTACTCGCGGCACGAATAGGATCAGATTTTCATTTATTTATTTACCAGTGAGATTTCAGGATCATGATTTAATATACACTATAACCCCTTCATTAACCTAAAGTTGTTTTGGTGCTTAGAGCATCCCTTGAGGCAAAAAGTGGAACACCCTTTTTTTTATCACATTTGGCTTTTAGTAAATTATGCAAGAATGGTCCATCTTTAAATTCTTGAGTGTATGGAATTTAACTATTTTACCCCAAAAATGTTTCGCGCATTTTTGCTGAATTTCTTTTTTACTGAAATATTTATCATTTAATGAAAACACGACTTTTGCCAATGCGTTCTCTAAAATGCTTCTCTGTGAAAACTGTAAATTCTCTGAAAATAACACAAAAAAAAATTAAAACTCTCCTATAATTTGCATTAACCTTCAAGGAACACTATAGTCACCTAAATTACTTTAGCTAAATAAAGCCGTTTTAGTGTATAGATCATTCCCCTGCAATTTCACTGCTAAATTCACTGTCATTTAGGAGTTAAATCACTTTGTTTCTGTTTATGCAGCCCTAGCCACACCTCCCCTGGCTATGATTGACAGAGCCTGCATGAAAAAAAAACTGGTTTCACTTTCAAACAGATGTAATTTACCTTAAATAATTGTATCTCAATCTCTAAATTGGACTTTAATCACATACAGGAGGCTCTTGCAGGGTCTAGCAAGTTATTAACATAGCTGGGGATAAGAAAATCTTAATTAAACAGAACTTGCAATAAAGAAAGCCTAAATAGGGCTCTCTTTACAGGAAGTGTTTATGGAAGGCTGTGCAAGTCACGTGCAGGGAGGTGTGACTAGGGTTCATAAACAAAGGGATTTAACTCCTAAATGGCAGAGAATTTAGCAGTGAGGCTGCAGGGGCATGTTCTATACACCAAAACTGCTTCATTAAGCTAAAGTTGTTCAGGTGACTATAGTGTCCCTTTCATTATATGTTGGTTTGTTTTGTTTTACATTTGTATTAAAAAATTCCTGAATGGTCTCTAAATCCAGTTTGATCCAGGCACAGTCAAGACAGACACAGAGCAAACAAGGAGGAAAAATAGTAACATTGCTTCATTTCTGCCTTTGTCTGTACGTTTTCTCTATCCCGACTGCCAGGTGCAAAAGACAGAGCTTGGCACTGATTGACACAGAGCTACAATCATTTTTTTATACTTTGCAAATACACGTCTTAAATATAGGGGTTAAGCAAACATAATATTCAAAATCCTGAGAAGTGACAGTTTCCCATTAGACATGGAATTTTCGTGAAACCTGTAGCGATATAGAATTTTTTTGCATATTATATTCATTTTGAAATCATCAATGAATTTGTAAGCACTATAAGCATTTCTCAATGTAAGTTTGTATTTAACTACGTACATTATTCTTTTTTAATGGATTTGAATAAAATCATACCTATAATTGGGCATTGATATCAATCTCATTTTAAACACAAAATATGGAACAAATGTGAATATCTGTATTGAAACATACAAAAGAGAAGTTTTTATTAAAAATAAGAATATGTATGATATATTTTTGAATAATGCATGTATTTTCCTTTAATTGTGTCCATTCATTTAAAAAAGCACATAAGTTAAACTGTCTATTGTCTATATCTTCACTCCATCCATCTTCTCATTAAATGAGTTGGCAATTGTACACATTTTATTCATGAGACCTAAAAACTACCTTTATTAGGCAGAAGTGGTCATATTTATTAAAATATTCAGTTCATAAAAGTTGGATCATTTGTTTTCTTATCTTGCGATTTTATGATCTTCATGTCACTTCTACAAACACTATGTTGTGAACATAACTCAGTGTAAAAGAATGTATTAGGGCCTTTCATTTACAAAAACAAACATTTTTGCAAATGTCATTCAGGAGGGTTGAACGCAGGACAGTATTCAAAATAATGTTTGACTATTGCACAAATTGCTATATGCAGAGATGTTTGGAATTAAAGAAAAGTTTCTTTTCAATAAAAAAAAAGAATCCCCTGAACTTAATGTATTTAAATATAAATTTCATTAGTGTAGTTGTTTTATTGAACAAAAGGCTTGATAAAAATGACTTGTCTTTATTTTTATAATTTAGCTATACCAACACAACAGAGAATACTTTTAAAGCAATAAAAAACTGAACACCTTTTACTGCTCTGAGTGCATAAAATAGAACTATTCCACTCCATATTATGTCAATTAACCCCTTCATCCCTGAGTTTAGAGTGTTCTATTACTAAAAGTTTGAATTACCATCCACCAATCTATGCGCCTAAAAAGAATTAAAAAAAAGTAAAAAAACAAGAAGACTGCAAAGATTAAAATTTAAAAAAAAAAAAAAGTAAAAAAAAGTGGATGGCATATGATGTAACAATCATTTCAAAATGCTGAAGTTAATTTTAATGAAAATATTAACACTACTATAAGAAAATAAAAATATGTATGTTCTAAATCTTGGAGGTGAAGGGGTTAAAACAATGCACCAAAAACATTGTTAGCATTAGATGATTTTCATACCCATATGTATTTAACACCATTTTTGCATGTTATTTTATCTAATGAAAGTGATCATTTCAAATGGAGTCTGTCAAAAACACTTGCGCTAAATGTTGCACCAGTATTTGTCGTACGCAAAGGAACAAAAAAGAAATTATGAAAAAATATATTTAATGTCATGATAACTTAAACAATTGTAACAGCAGCCCTAAAAGATATATTACTTGAAACCTACAATTCATTCAAAGCTATTCAATAGTCTTGTTTAAAAATGTGTAACTGTCTAATATTGTTTGCTTCCTCAGATAGGGCTTCAAATAAATTGTCCTCTGTGTTGTAAATTTGTGGTTCGATGTCATGTCTAGATTAGTAATTAAGGTCTAAGAACATGCTAAATAATTAAAAAGGGTTAAAAGTAATTGTTGATGACAGTATTAGGTAGTTTAAAAAAAAAAAAAAAGGAATAAAAAATATCTGCCCGGAAGACAGTACACCAATTTGTACCTTACTGGTAATGTTTGAAAAGTACAATAATGGTTTATGTTTCATATCATATGCCTTAAATTTCACATAACCAGCTTTAATTTAACTGCCCACTTCATGAAACTGAAGAATATAAAAAATAGATTTCTAAAGATGAGGTAAATTTCATACAAAGTACAGGTGATATCTATTTAGGTACGGGTAGTCCTGTTATTATCATAATAATAAAGATGCACTCTCTATCAACAGAACATTCCAACTGAGATCGACAAGCCTCGAAAGAAAACAAAATGTATCTTGTACTCTTTAGAAACATTATGGAGCTCTTACGTAAATTATGGGACCAGGTGTACCTGTCATATATATCCCCATATATTGTATAATATGTGCATTCATAAGGAGAGCTAAAAGGAACACAAAATGAAAAAGCTATATGGAAACGATTTACACTAGTTTTACCAGTACTCAAAGACAAAAAAAAAAAGAAAAAAAAGAAACTGCCTTCCAACAGCGCAATGGTTGAATGCATTTATATTATATAAACATTATTCTTTGTTTCTACACAGCTCTCTCTGATCATGCTTTACATCCAAAATGTCTCAATGGAAGAAAGCAAACTACACCGGTGTATTCAGAGGCAACTGAAGTAATAAACACAATAGAACTCTGACATTTGAATTGCAGAGTTACCACGTTAATTGTTAAATAGGATTTTCTACAAATATACAACATATAAAAACTGTTAAATATATAATTTTTAGGCTTTTCAAAATACATTTAATGATCTCTTTCAAACAAGTGTTACTTTTTTTTTTTCTTTAATTTGTTTTCTGGTGCTAAATGGTGTATTGAATGAGGTCACAGATGACCAAACATGCTCTTTTGCAAATATCGGTTTATCCAGTTTCAACTATCAAAATGGAATTGTAGAAGAGGCCTATTTTACTGGTTAAAACAGAAAATGGATTTTAGTATGGGAATGTCATTCTAAGTACAGAGGAGTAAAGATATCATTAAGACAGTGTCTGTGTTGTGTTCTATGCTCTTTTTTCTTTTTCTTCTTCTTAACATAGGCCGCTCTTTTTTTTCCATACTCTGTTAGGTTCCATAAATGTATTTTTGAAGAACTATTTCCTGTGTCCACATTGCTGCAGTTGTCCATAAAGATGTCCATTGGAGAGTAAACCTCTAGCTTTGTAAATCCCATAAACATGTTTGTTTGTTTTTTCTTAAGTCATAAGTAAGCATTCATGTTAAGCCTTTTGTATTTAACCCCAACGGTTTCTGATAATAGGTCTGCGTCCATGATAACATAATTTTGCTCTTTGGTCTATTTCATTTATATTCCAACATATAAGAAAATAAAAGCAATTCAGACAGTCCAGGGCACAAGAATTGAGTCGTGTTTGCACCTTAGTCCTCGTGTAGACAAAACAGTCTTCTCTCTAAGGCTGATTGGGGAGAATACTCTTCAGATTGATAGAATATTGAAATTCAGACAAGTCGGTAACATCAAGTCTCTCACTGGCGTATAAAGTACTGTAGATGAAATGTTAACCATGTAACTGTATTGCTAATGCTCAAGCATATCTCATAACAACATACAATATTCCTATCTCCAATGATCCTTTACATGGAAGGACAGAGTTTAGCTCATAAGGTTGAGAAACAATGCTGTCTTTTATGAGATATGGAGAAACAGATGGAGTAAGTGACACATAGGATGATGATCCACAGCAGTGAAATTGTCTAAAGTATGTAGTTCTCACAAGTTTGAACTGCTTCTGCGGGGCTCCGTTGTTGCATTTGTCAGGAGACCTGTAAATCAATAAAAACACACACTGTAAGTCAATATTTTACTTTCAAGACTCTATTGTTCTCTGTTAAACGTAACCTTTCATAAGTGTGTCTAGATCTCAAAGGAAACTATAATGAACTAAACAATACCCAATCTAAGTGAAGAAAACGTGCAAAGAAAATGGGAAAAAAACATGCAGATAAGGTACAGCCACATTGTGAGTTACTTAATTGCTTTTAAATGATTTTATCTGCTATTCATATGTAAATATATATATATATATGTTTATCATTTTAAAAATGATGTTTTAATGAATAGTCCCAGGAGTGCTGACTATCTTTTGGACTGTTCTGTACAATCTGCTGGTTGCTAGCACCCGTCATTTGGAATTGTTGACTCCCATGTGTGCAAACCTTTTGGGGAACATATATATATATACACACATATATATATATATATATATATATATATTTTTTTTTTTTCCCCTAAAATATAATCCTAAACCAGCATTATGTTAGTTTAATATACATAATTCAGTTATATAATTGACTATTTAACTTATAAATTTGCTAATAAACGCACTTGTATTGCTGCTTAATCCCATAAACACTGGTGTAGACAGAATCGTTGTTTATTTATCCTCTGCTGTAATTAAGTGGCCAGTGACAAATGGTATTCATGCAATGTCCAATGCGTAAAACAAGTGCAATATAAGTTGGTTTTATTATTAATTTTATTATTATTAATGTATGTTATGACATCAACTTTAAATGACATTCACACACCATTGCTTTACTGATGCAAGACTAAAGCACATAGATTTAATTAACACAATTAGCAACTACTATTTCCTTATAATTAAACATCAAATAGTTTTACTGCATCTCAATCATCTAAAATGATTTACTGACAGTGAGTGTCTCAATTAACTAATTTCTTCAATAGATCTGAATAAATGATACAAATAATGTACTATTGCACTAAGCTTAGGGTTTTTATTCCCAAATTTTCTCTGAGATAGTAGATACGTATAGGCCATTTGCAAAGATAGTGGTATAGAAAGAACAATGTGACATATTGTTATCACCATAATATAAGCAATCATCTGCTTGACAACCAGTTATCCTTCTTTTATTCTTTCCTTACCAATGTGCCTCGCAGCCACGAGGAGGAGTATGTAATAATGTGTCTTGGAATAAAAGGATGCATGTGCAGATACATTTACACCACCCCACTTAAATGCAATTCTATCTTTTAAGGAAATAACTTTTCGTGTTTCAGTTTGACTGAGCTTAACCTTAAAATAATAATAAAATATATAATCCAAATCTATATATTGTCTTAAGAAAAAATGAGACTTTCCATGGATGGGTGGACTGGTGAATGGATAGATGGAGAGAGGGACTTAAGGAAGGATCGATGGACAGACAGACAGACAGACAGACAGATAGATAGATAGATAGATAGATAGATAGATAGATATCAGAAAAAAAAGTGAATTGTGGATTGTAGACCGTGTATGAGTGACCCAACAAGCAGCCGTAAAATAAATTGTGAAAAGTGAAATACAGATGTGAATAAACATATAGTGCCAGTAAGAGACAAAATAAATAAGAAGGACACTGAGTGACAGGATTCATGACTACAAGAAAATGCTATTCAGAAACCAGACTGACAGTGACATTGAAATAGATTACATTTGTAGGAACAGGAAATGGAATGCACACAGCTATTGTACACACGCTTTCAAGATCATAGAGACCACTTCTAAAGATTATTTATGGCTGTGAACTGTGAAAATAATCTATTTAAAAACCACATGGTACAAATCTAATAGTTAATATAATAAAGCTAGCACATAATCTAATTTTCTCTTATAAAATACTATGGTTGTAATACTGTGAGAGAGCCCTTGACGAACAAGGAATATAAACAAAAAAAACATAACTATAATAATTATAATAATAACAATAATATTTTTTATTAATATTATTATTATTACGATTTTTTGTATTATACATATTGTTTAGAAGTTATACATTATTGTTATTTTACCTTCTTTCATGGCAATTTATTTGCTTTGACATCATATTTTCTGTGCTATTAATATAAACATTAACAATAAGTGTCCATTGTATTATATTTCTACCAATGATATTAACATTTTAAAAAAATGTATTTAAAGGGCAGTGTAATGGTCATGTTTCCAGTTGCGTCTGTCACTGTCCTATCGGAAGTAGTCAAACTGTTTTTATCCATTGTGTGCTCAATCAATAAATTTTGTCTGAACCTGATGAGTCCAGGAGACCCAGGTAAGAGCCAAACTGTTTGAAAATGCTTTGACTACTTATCATGGGATGGTACGATGGCACCTAGGTCATTGCAGCAGTTTCTTTTGTATAAACCTACATTAAATAATAGTAGAAAATGAATTTTGTCTCTGCCCTAGAGTCCACCCTATTTAGCATATAAGTGTGCCTTACGTCCCAGACATTTAAACACCTGCGAAGACACACGTAGAGACAAAGAGTTAAAGAGACTAGCAGATAGCTATATAGAGAGCAATAGATAGATAGAGTGACAGACATATAGGTGAATGGACAGACAGATAGAGAAAGGATGCACATTAGATAGATAGATAGATAGATAGATAGATAGATAGATAGATAGATAGACTGTAAGCTCGTTTGAGCAGGGCCCTCTTCAACCTTTCTTTCCTGTGAGTTTTCTTGTAATAGTCCTGTTTATAGTTAAATACCCCCTTTCATAATATTGTATAGCGCTATGGAATCTGTTGGCACTATATAAATGGCAATAATAATAGATAGAAAGATAGATTGATAGATAGATAGCGAGATATATATGGATGGATGGATGGATAGATAGATAGACTGTAAGCTCGTTTGAGCAGGGTCCTCTTCAACCTATCTTTCCTGTAAGCTTTCTTGTAATTGTCCTGTTTATAGTTAAATACCCCCTCTCATAATATTGTAAAGTGCTATGGGCACTATATAAATGGCAATAATAATACTAATACTAATAATAATGATAGATATATAGATAGATAGCTAGATAGATATATAGATAGATAGATAGCGATATATATATGGATGGATAGGTAGATAGAAAGAGAGAGAGAGAGAGAGAGACGCTAGATGATACAATTTGTGTGATACATGTTCTAAAACAGATTTAAAAGAAGGAAAATGCTAAGCAGTGCTTTTGAAGCAAGCAATGTGTAAATAAGCTCCCTCTACTGTTAAATAAAACGATTCCAGGAAATCTCCCAAATACTTCATGAAGGAATCTCTGGTTTAGAAAACTGCTCAAAATAAAAGTTTGATAATAATGTGAGCTAATTACTAAAGTAGTTACAAAGCAGGTGGACTAATCTCAGAAGGACATCAAAGCTTAATAGTCAGCAGCTTTAAAGGAAATCCTTCTTATAGCCTGAAGACAAGACTCATTTCCTTGATTTACAAACTTTAAGATAGATTAAAGATAGCAGCAACAGTTTGACCACAAGGCTGTCCTAGATATAGTAAATTAGACACTGAAACCTTAAACAAGCTGAATATATTGAACTACTGTTACCATGTCTATAGATTTCTTACAGGGAGGAGCAGTACATTTATTTACCCCCATCTTGCCCCCAATGCATGTATGGTCAACAGTCTAAATGGAAAGATATTGAAATAAATAAATGTTTCATGATATATGTTATAGTTTATCGTCTCACCACCTTAGTAAAAGATATTTATATTATCAACGTTTGCAGTTTGACACAACTTTATGTATTGACAATAATGCTGAGTGGCTGAGCTGTGTGTGTGCACTCATAATAAAGTATTTTGTTTTAGAACTGCGGCAAGGCTAAGCAGATAGGCTTATGCTGCTGCGTTCTGCATATCAGTGTCTTTGTTTCTATTTTTAAAAAAAATTAGTAGACAAAAAATAGCGCATCATATGCATTAAAGTTGGTTCAGGAAGTACCGTATTTACTCGAATCTAGCGCACACTTTTTTGGGGAAAATAATTTTGGGAAGATTTTGGGAAATTTTTTTTGAAAAATAAAGTTTCCAAAATTTTCATACGCATTAGATTTGATGGTGTATTACATTCGGGGCAAAATTCAAAATTTTCCAGCAAATTCACAAAGGCAAATTAAAACTGGTTAATTAAAACTAGTGAATTCAAACAGATGATTGAAACAGACTAATTGAAACAAATTGAAACAGATGAGTTAAAACAAACAAAATTGAAAGAAACAAATTCAAACCGACGAATTCAAACAGTCAAATTTCATCTTGGAAAGAGAGGTTAAGAAAGAATAACCATAACACTAAAATTGAAATTCCATCAATGTTACTATGATATATGGCAATAAACATTTTCATTGTAGCACAATGTTGTATAGTAGTATCTTTTTGTATAAATTAGTAAACACGGTAATTTTAAGTCAATGAAAGGTTGAATTGATCCTGCAGGCATTACATGTGCAAGTTTGGGGCTGGGACATTACTTCTTAAACCTATAGAGATTCTTCACAGGCAGATAAAAGAAATAGAAGAACAAACTCGGATGGGCTAATTGAAAGCATTTAATCGTACACACCCCTCTTCATTACATTACAGCTTGTGTTCCTATGCTATCAAGTGAAATATATAAACGAGCAGGCTAGCCAGTTTACAGATACTGCTCCTGACGACGGCTTGCTGACACGCCGAAACGCGAGTCAAGCTTTTTGTTGTTTTTATCACTTTTTCACCTGGTAGCACTAATACGCACTAGTTTAGTTAAAGATTTATTTATTTTCTCTTCTTAGGTAGGGAGACTGGTTCAGGTAGACATTAGTGGCTAGTCCGAGGTAAAATAGGGACTAACTCTACCAGTTCCGAGGTAATATAGGGACTAACTCTTTTGAGTTATTGAGTTTTGTGATCTTTGGGGGATTGCCCCCTCCTCATTTTCCCATTCTCACATTACTTTTACCTCTTGGAATACCTGTTTTATGTATTCATGCTGGGGTAGTACCTGGCAAAGGCCTGGATTATTCTAACTATTTAGTTAGTTTTTCTGCTTTTGGGATTAGTTCATATATACCTCGTCAACCCCAGCAGTAAACGTTTTTGGTCTCTCCCTACCTATTACGTTACCCGTATTTTCTATTTTCCCTAGAATCCTTAAAGGTAGGGCTTCCTTCCCTTATTACTGTCACTCTCCCATTTAGGACTTTTTTAGTCCATTACAGTTTTTTCTAAGTATTGAGGGTTATTCCCCAGCTGGGAGAGGGACATTGGGCACCCTTGGCGTATATCCACCAGTCCCCTGTATCTTTCTGGGGCTTTTAGATCAGCTCTTTTCTTATTATTTATATTATCTGCTCTTTAATTGGTGCTATTACTCACAATAAGAATGTTTAAATTGTATGAAGTAAAAGAAAAATACAGAGTAATTTAGTTTGTTTTTGTAGTGTGTTCTCTTGTTCATACATTTAGCAAGATTCTTAACCACATCTTTTGTAAAACTTTTAGCAAACTTTTAATAATAGTGTGGCAATATGTGTAATAAAAAATCTGCCGTGGTTACTCTCAGATAAAGGGGCCTGTATTTTACAGACGCTACATTTTTAAACTGGGAAAGTAGCGTCCTTAATTGTCTAATGCAAACAGAATTCTTAGAATATTTATGTTATAATGGTGAGGAGATGTCAGTTTTAACTGTCGACAATAAAACATTGATGCCACTATTTTAATTAGTGAATAGAGTTATATAGACAGATTTAGAGGCTGACATTTGATTGACAAGTGGTTCTTCAACAATATATATGTCTCAAAGTAAATATTTCTCAGTGTAAATTAAAATTAATTGTCTGTTATATTCCCTGAACACCACTGAATGTTAATGGAATAATCAGGTGCCTATATAGCTTAATAGGAGATGGAATACTTTTCCTTGTATGTTACTATAGTTTACTTTTGGTTTTATATACAGAAAAAGGCATATTTATAAACTTAAAGTAAAGCTGTCAGCTTAAAATTCCATCTAAACATCTTGCTGGCAGTTTTGCTATCAAGTGTATACATCGGGAGAAACATCTATTCAAAAATAGCTTTTTTCTCCCATCCTGTCCTCCTCTGAATGCCAAGAAATTGAGAGACAGGAGGAGCAGAAAAAAACTGCTATAGGGGGTTCATCTGCTCTCCACCCAGAGCAACTACAGATATTTCTATGGTAACTCCCTAGCTGGCACAGCTAGTGATGGCTAGGGATTATAGGATATCACTCCATTAAGACGCCAGTACGGTGGCAACAAAGCCAGCATGATGGAGTCATGGAGGAGTTTTGCAGTGCTTGGAGTAGTATCCCCAAGCAGGGCAAAGAATATAGGAGGAGTATGGGCAGATCAGAGGTAGGTGCTACACCCACCTCTTTAACCCCTTAAGGACCAAACGTCTGGAATAAAAGGGAATCATGAAATGTCACACATGTCATGTGTCCTTAAGGGGTTAATGAGATTGTGGCGGGGGAGCGATAAGCCATGACCAAAAAAATGAAAATGCATAAGCAGCTGTTTTTGCTTTGGTTATTTTTACAATGAGAGCCTAGAACAAATAAGAGCATTAATTTATTGCTAACTAGCAAATATTGTCTGCCTTCCGAGATTATTTGTTACAGGACAGTATACCTAGACTGGGTATACTAGTACTGCATCTACAAACAGGCAAAGTACTGAATCTTGGTCAGTATAATGAAAGTGTAATCAAAGCCTCTGTAGATTCACGATAAAGGCATTTACTCTTAACCCCTTCAGTATTAAATTAGTAAGAAAGCATTATCTGGCTTCAAAGAGTACAGACCGTGGCTGTAATTTGAAATTGAAGGTCAAATGATGACATTCTAAGGCAATTCTTATCTTCTGAGCACATGTTTGACCAACATTAAAACCTCCCCAGTTCTTCATGTATATTACGTAAAAAATATTTAAAAGCAAGCTGCATTATTTATTGAAAACACAAACTTATCCAAATAGACAAAAACATCCCTCTGCTGCACTATTTGCTTTTGCTCCATATAATACTGCCAATGCTTGCAATAAGAGTGTCCTCTTACCCCAGAGTAAAAGGCTAGCTCACCGAAATTAAATTGAAGAAAAAAAATTCCATTGCTGCTTGCTTTTTAGTCATGTGAAATAGTTAAAATACAGACAAATTGCAGTCTATATAGGCTCCTAATTTGCTAAATCTTAAAATTCTGTGTTTCCTGTTTCACTAACACTTCCTCAGTTTAAGGTATATTTACAATACTGTTACATAATACACAATGGTGTCGCCATTACATATTCACACAGCTCATCAACCTGTCTAATTTGATGCTTTCATACTGCCCTCTCCAGGTCCCTTATAGTAGGTCTAAGGCTGGTTATTTTTCAGTGCACCCATACAGCAGCATCATACATACTGACAATAGCAAGAAATCACTTATTATATAAACCTCCTATCCACTCACTCACGCACCCTGTTGTGATTTCTTGTACTCCCTACAATGCACTGTATTGCCTTGACCATATTTTGTTCTGGGGGTGACTCTTTTTATCCTGCCTTTCAGAATCCATGATCGTGGCCTGTTCCTGCCACTTTAAGCACCCATAATACAAACTATCCATTTTCTTTGCTGTTGAGTAATTTCTTATATTTAAGGCTCAACTTGTTGGTTATCCTAGTTTACCTTGAAAAGTACAAGAAGTACCAAAACCGCACAAAAAGTAAGTGTAGACAAAATGCAGAGATTGGTGGGCATTTTTGAAGATGGAGGGGGCATTAAATATTTAAAGATCAAAACGTAATAAGCAACAACAAAAAGACAAAAAAATAAAAATTCAGAATATTACAAAGGAGCATATACATGTTTACACGTGCATTAATTACAGGAAATCACCAAATGTCTTTGTGCCAGTGACGCATACTTGTACTTTTGAATATTTACTTTATAAGTTGAGAGATTTGTGTGATTCTATGAATTTAAACTCTATCTATTTATTCCCCTCATGCATACATTCAATGTATACTATGCTAGTAAATAGAATTATAATTATTAAACAGAAAATATGTATATATGGATGTAAATACACATACCATCCAACATTTGAAATGGACAAAGAGGGACACTTCCATTTTAGGGGTGTAAGTGGAGCTTTTCTAAGACAATTTAGGTAACTTACTAATAACAATTTATGAACGAAAGGGTAATTTAGAACAAGAACAATGTATCTTATTTACACAGACTGATTTCTAACCACATTTATTGTAGTTTAAAGACTCATTACTGGGAGTATTATTGCTGTGACACACCAACATTATGAGCTTCTAAAACAGTAGGCCAGCAATGTCGAAAGACAAAGAGAGAGGGGTTTTGTCCATAAATATGAAATGCCCCTCCAAAATAGGGACACTTGGAAGGTATGTGTATACATGGAGATGTATAAGTGTGTGTGTGTGTGCGCGCATGCATATGTGTATTTTGTTGTTTTGTTATGTTTTTTTTTTTTTTTTTTATTATATCTTTATTGAAAAAGTTTTTCATTGTTATTTAACATAGACAACGAGTATGCTGAAACTAATACAGATCAACAAGTGTACACAAGTATCAAACAAATATATAAGTGATAGATGGTACATAATCAAACACAGTAATCGCATATTCAATTATAAACCAGCATAGCAGCATAGCAGCATACTAACATAGATTGACCACGACAGAAAAAAAAAAAAAAAAAAAAAATTTCCTTAGAGCATCCTAACAAACCACTGCCTTTCCATGAACTGAGGTTATTGGCTTCTGTTTTAATTTTATCCCTTCTTTCTCTATCTATACAGATATCCACTATAGCCATAGTAGAACTATCCAAATAATATACTATATTTGTCTAACCATTCACAATACCATCTTTATTTCTTAGAGGTAAAAGTCGCATTATTGATCAACTCATATTCCATTGATAATTGGAATCTAATTTGGTCTATCAATAGTCTTTTTTCAAACGACTTAGATACTTTCCAGTGTCTTGCGATAATGATTTTAACCGCAACCAAAGAATGAATGGCAAAACAGAAATCTCTTTGTGAATCGAAAGACAAATTCAGATGTAAAATAGCCGAAGCAGCATTCTCCGGAATTCTGTTTGTAGTCATTAATGAGAAAATATTAAACGCCCAAGACCAGATAGACTTAACAGCTGGACATGTCCACCAGATATGTATGTAAGTACCTAAATGGCTACCACATCTCCAACAAGTTGGATCAGAAGAATGAAACATTTTAGCTAGTCTAGCAGGTGTATAATACCATCTATAGAGAACTTTGAAGTGGCATTCCGACAGGTTCAGACAATGGATATATTTATTCACCCAACTCAAAGAGGAGTTCCAGTCGTCTAAAGAAATTTGCAGTTCTAAATCTTGTTCCCACTTCTTAATCAAACTATATGGGGACTCTTTAAGAACTTCCAGCATTGATAAGGCGACAGACATGCTCTTTTTAATGGGTTGAGACTTAAATATAACTTCCAACTTTTTCGCATAGATAGAAGACGATTTGAGCACATTTTTATGGATATAGTTTTTTATCCGCAGATAAGTAAAAATTTCCCTGCGTGGAATGTGGAAAATATCAATTATGCTCTGAAATGGCAAAATATTATCTCCTTGCATAATTTGTGAAAACTTTATTCTATCAGCGTTAGCCCAATTCTTTAAAGAAAGATCTTCTATAAGAATTTGCAGTATGTCAATTGTGCATGATTTGGGTATCATATTTCCTAGGGCTAGTTTTTTCTTAATTAATAACCACTCTTCTAGGATTTGGAATAGTATCGTTGAGTTCTTAAACAAATTCATTAGAGAGTTCTTTGTAACTATCCACATCGAGTGTTGCAGTCTATCTGTTTGGACCATTTCAGATTCAATAGTATACCATGATTCTAAGACCTGCTCAGGGTCCTGAAGGAGGTAGATATGTCTAATAATATTAGCATGATAACTGTAGGTAATACTAGGAAAGTTTAAACCTCCGTTAGACAGTTTTCTAGTTAATATCTTTTGAGCAATTCTAGGTTTTTTATTATTCCAGATAAAATTATTGAAACTGGATTGAATCATAGCCAACCAGGGCCCAGGGACTTTGAGTGGAATCATAGAGAATAAGTATAGCCATTTAGGCAATATATACGCATTAATAATATTTATTTTGCCTTGCCAGGAAGTTTCTAAATTTTTCCATCTTTTTAGTTTGAGATTCATATTTCTCATAAAGAACATTATATTCCTCTCCATTATAGCTGTCACTTTGGCAGTTATATATAGTCCTAGATAATTTAATTCCAAGTCTGTCCATACGAATTTATAGGCGTGGGCTAAAGTGTTTACCAGGTCATTGTTCATATTCACATACATTACTGTGGATTTGGTTATATTTAGCTTAAAGTTCGAAATTGTAGAATATTTATTAATTTCGATCATTAGAAATTTTAGAGAAGACTCTGGGGATGTAAGAGTGAGTAACGCATCGTCCGCGTATAATGATATTTTAGCGTCCATCGAATTCGTATGGACACCTTGGATCAAAGGATTATTCCTAATATTGATTGCCAAAGGCTCAATAGACAAGATATACAGCAGGGGGGAAAGAGGACATCCTTGTCGTGTGCCGTTTTTAAGTGCAAACCACCCTGCTGTGATATTTGGTCCTACCGTTCTCGCTGTAGGGGAGGAATACAGAGCCATAATGGCGTCGTGTATCCATCCAGTGAACCCAAACGCAATAAGAAGTTCGCTAAGATAACCCCACCCGACCCTGTCGAATGCTTTTTCGGCATCTAATGACAGGGCCAGGAAGGGAATCCGATATCTGTTAGCCCAGTCTAGAGTGTCAATTATTCTTCTAGTGTTGTTTGATGCTTGCCTACCCGGGACAAACCCTATCTGATCTGGATGAATCAATGTCGCAATAATAGTCTTAATTCTGTCAGCAATTATGGCCGCATAGATCTTCATATCCACATTAATCAAAGCTATAGGTCTATAATTACTAGGGTTGTTACTAATTTTATCAGGTTTCAATATCGGAATAATATTAGCCTGTAGTAATTCAGTTGGAAAAAGTTTGTTTAGAGCTATTTGATTAAACATGTCTGTTAAAGGATTGATTAATAAGGACTGCATCTGTTTATAATATAGATTCGTAAAACCGTCAGGGCCCGGGGTTTTATTAATAGGGAGTCTATTTATTTGGAATTTAACTTCATCAGCCGAAATAATCCTATTTAGAATTAATAGATCATGCGCTGAAACTTTTGGGATCTGAGTGTCCGCTAAATAGTTTTGAATATCCATTAGATTAGGGGACATTTTGAGGTTATATAGATCTTCATAAAATTGATTGAATCTCTCCCCTATTGCAGCGGGTGTAGAATAGACCTTTTGGCCATCTATCAGTTGTTCTACTCGATTTTTTGCGTGGTAATTTTGTAGTCTTTTTGACAAATTTTTATTAGCTCTGTTACCTGTACAATAGTTTTTTAATCTTAATTTGTAAATATTTAATTTAATTTTTTCTTCCACTTTTAAATTAATTTGTTTTTGTACATCATTTATTTTAGTTTTCATTTCTGCAGATGGATTTTGTTTATTTAACTTAGACAAGTTATAGAACTCGATATACAGATCAGATAGGGTCTTACCCTTCATAGATCTCTTTATATGGGCTAATTTAATTAGATAACCTCGCATAACTGATTTGTGTGTACACCAGTTATTTGCCGGCGATGTATCAGAGGAGCTGTTTTCTAACCAAAAAAATTTTAATAATTGGGTTAATTCTTCCTTATTTTTCGTATCATTGATAAGAGCATCATTCAGTCTCCAAGTAGTGCGTACCCTAGAAGATCTCTTGCCAAAGTCTATTAGAATGAGACTATGATCAGACCATAGACTCTCTTTAATTTCAATTGAATTACATAAGGGTATCGAATTAGCGTCTAATAGACATAGATCAATACGTGAGTATGAGCCATGCACACACGATTGGTGGGAGTAGTCTTTTTCCAGTGGATGTAATAGTCTCCAAATATCATGTAAATTATATTGTTTACAAATGTTATTAAATTTTTTAGACTGTTTGACCATTCTTTTATCAATTGAAGTAGTCGGAGTATATGTCTTATCCATTTTAGGGTTCGCCACACAATTAAAATCTCCAGCTATAATTAGATATCCCTTAGATACTTTATCAACTCTATCCATTATAGATAGAAACTTTGTCATAGGGTCGACATTCGGTAGATATACATTTACTAAAGTATAGGACAGTTTATCCATTACACAAACGATAATTATATATCTAGCTTTTGGGTCCAATTCGATATATTCAATTTGCAAATCTATATTGCTGTTGAAAACAACTGCAACTCCTCTTTTTTTCTTGTCTCTTAAGGAAGCATGAACTATATTAACAAATTTGTCCCCACCCCATCTTTGCTTAAGACCCTGCAGCCAATGTGTTTCCTGTAAGAATGCCACTTGAATGTTATGTTCCCCAAGAGTATCATATAATCTGCTCCTTTTTTTATTGGTATTTAACCCTTGGACATTTAAAGATAGAAATTTTAACATTTCTGTTTGTCAATAAGTTATTCGAATATACTTATGTTGAAACCCCCAGTATCCATATGCAGGAATTTTAATATCTTTTGTTGTCCTGGATTTATCAAAAAATTCATATGCTCTAAAAAAAGAAAAAACAGACAGAAAAAAAACAACACAGCAAGACACCAGACTACACCAAACACAAACAAGTTAAAATTGAATCGAAACAGATCCATCATCTTCATCCAGCCGATAGCTAGAGAAAAAATCAGAAAAAAGAAAAAAAAAAAAAGAATTAACCGTAGATCTCTGGTAGTAATAGAGATCAACGGAAACAGTGTAGTATCACTACACCAAGAGGGGCAAGCCGGCCACTAGGCCCAGCGAGCTGTCCTAGCAAAGTCAACTATAACTAATATCTAAATGAGGAGAAAAAAAAAAAAAAAAAAAAAATTATCTTTCAAACAGAACTTATATCATAATTTGTACATTGTGTGTCCCCATAATCTACACCGTGACCAATTTCTTAAATTATTCTATTATTAAGGCTATTATTCTACTTGTTATGTTTGTTTTTTCCCTTCTGCAAAGAAAGTAGTTTAGATTTTCCTGGGGGAGGCCTAAAATTAATTTTAATGTCATAAAGGTGAATAATACATTAAGAGTTGAAATTATTTGTATTGGTTTGATATGACAGTGCCAAACAGTATTATAAACTGACAGCAGACAAGGTAATTGGAAACCTTTATGAAAATTCTATTTAAATACAGTCTTTTACCAGAATGCAATTCACATAAACACTCAGTTTAATAAGCCCATGTCAGTCTTTCAAGATCTCTCTAAGATTGTGGCTATTTACATTAACCATTACTGTTCAATTATTTAACAGAAAAAATTTATACAGAATTTTTTAAAAAGTGCTTTACAAAAAAACAATTCAATGCCACAATAGCATTAAAATAAAATACTAAGATAAATTAGCTATTTTATTTAGATATCTATATTGCACGGCTAGATATATCCTGATTTGAAATTGCGAGTGTATTTAATGGAAAATTTGATTTCCAATGACATCTATACCATAGAAAATAACTGGAATAAAATGTAATTATATCTGTAATCAATCTCTATTATAATATATGAAAACTCTTTCCCCACAAGTTTGATCATTTTACTGATACACAGATGTAAAGATTTATGACAGTTGTAATCAGGGGAAAGTATTTTGACTTTATAAGCCTTGGGCCATGTAGCACTGGTTGCTGATGGACGCTCTATTCTGAAGAAGATTTATGCAAATGCAAAATATGTTGGGCGTTTTGGGAATCTTTTGGAATGTTCAGCCTCTGCCAGCAAGATACATTTCTTCCAGACTATTTAATTTCAATATTTCTAGCTCATTTATCCAAAGACACTTTGCTCAGCTGTGCAGAGCAACATTGAGGTCTTCTGCCCCATAGTGAAGACTTATTTTCAAGGTGAGTATACCCTAGCATGTACACCACGGGCAAAGAGGATATAGTAGGTTTAGAAGGTAACAGTATCAGTCCTTAGAATGAGTGGGCTTAATATGTGAAAATATAGGAAACAGTCTGCACAAAGACTAAGCATGAATAAAAACAAACTGAGGTCAGGGATTACGTATAACACAGAGAGGAGATATAGACAAAGGTCAAGGATCACAGAAGTCAGACCAAACAAGAAGATTAAGCCAAGTCAAAACTAGAAAATCAGGGCACTGTATATAATGCACTTTCAGGTAATAAAGACTGCAAAAGGACACATGGGTAGAACTAAGAAGACTGATTAGTGGGTGTCAAATTTTTATGCCTGAATGTATCCATATGGTGTCACTGAAAAAATGACACAAGTCAGGACTAATGTAAGAAACAAGTGGAGAAACAAGTGGAGCAGACCGCACTAATAAGGATGCCAGATTGACGCACTGTGTCAATATGAGTGCCACAATATGAGTCTCTAACAGTTGTGACATTTGTATTCTGATTTCTGTATCATTTTTAAAACCTTATTGTTATATATGTGTTGTATGTGATAAAGAATACTGAGTTTAAAGTCCCTGATGATGGACCAGAAACTGAGTTGAAAAGTTAGCCTGAACGAGGGCTGATAAAGTTGACATATTTAAAAAAAAAAAAAAGGAATGGATCAAAGTGTGACTAGTGCCAAGACAATGGATGAAGAGGTAAATATTTATATACAATTCATCTTTCTCAAAATACAAGCTAATTGTAGGCTTCATATTTATAATAATTAACCTGCAAGCAGCTAATTTCATATTAAATTGTACACACAAAACTCCAAATTGTAGGGAATCAAAATAGAAATGGCACAACAGTGACTAGAGCAGAGCCGGAGCATTTTTCTTGATGAGCTATTTAAACTTAAACGTTGGCATTCAAATTTTCGTTTTCTACAATTTGGAGTCTATAGTGAATACCTCAAAGAGCAGAGATAACACACACAGCTACATTGATTGCAATAATAGAGAAGAATTAACATAGAGATCAACGGGAAGATTACCAATCTGAATTTGCCATATCACTAGTGAAGAGGCAAACCTTGATGAAACATATATAGTGTTATTTGCCAAAGTGTGAATTTTAAGACAATATAACTGGAGTGGAAATGCTTCAATTGAGCTATATTTGCAGATTGTCTAATTTGGTCCAAATAATACCTTTTAATTTCCAATTATTCCCAATTTATTGACTAACCTTAAGGTGTGTTTGCTGGGAAATAGACGACCTGAACCTCACTAATATTCCCAAATAAGACTAACCCACACTGTATATCTATTGACAGTTGCTCGATTTAGTGGGGAATGGAAATGCATTATCCCAAATTATATCCAAATACAAAATATTCTTTAGTAATGAGCTTATTTAAAACAAACTCTTGGTCAGCATATTGTATTTCATGTCCTGAATTGTTCATCTTCTTCAGCACAAAGCACACACTAAATTAATAAGTACAGAACATACAAAACATTAATAGGTAAATACACATTAATGTTTGACTGCATGCAAATCCTCCTTTATTCTTCTTAAAATTTTATAAATATTTATTCAGAATTTTGAAGTATGATGCCTGTTATTTGCAGAAAAAAAAAGTAAAGCATGTAAGTTTAAAAAGCTTTGTTGTCTTGTGTATATAAATGTGGGTATTATATATGTAATAATTGATCCAGATCTACAAATTTTTAAAAAATTGCATGCTAATTTACCAAACAATGCTGCAACAATGTTATATATATATATATATATATATATATATATATATACCGTATTTATCGGCGTATAACACGCACTTTTTTCCCCTGAAAATAGGGGAAAAATCGTGGGTGCGTGTTATACGCCGATATCCCATAATTACTTACCTGTCCTGAAGCGTGGGCCGGCTTCACAGCGCGCACCGCGGTACAGGAACTTTAATTTCAGGTTCCGGTTTCCGGCGGGACTGAAAGGAAGTGTGCACAATAGTGTGCACACTTCCTTTCAGTCCCGCCGGAAACCGGAACCTGAAATTAAAGTTCCTGTACCGCGGTGCGCGCTGTGAAGCCGGCCCATGCTTCAGGACAGGTAAGTAATTATGGGAGGGGAGGAAAGTACACTATGGGAGGGGAGGGGAGGGGGAGGAAAGTACACTATGGGAGGTGAGGGGAGGGGGAGGAAAGTACACTATGGGAGGTGAGGGGAGGGGGAGGAAAGTACACTATGGGAGGTGAGGGGAGGGGGAGGAAAGTACACTATGGGAGGGGAGGGGAGGGGAGGGGAGGGGGGGAGTACACTAGGGGAGGGGAGGGGGGGAAAGTACACTATGGGAGGGGAGGGGGGGAAAATACACTATGGGAGGGGAGGGGGGGGATACTATGGGAGGGGAGGGGGGGAGAATACTATGGGAGGGGAGGGGGGGAGAATACTATGGGAGGGGAGGGGGAGAATACTATGGGAGGGGAGGGGGGAGAATACTATGGGAGGGGAGGGGGGAGAATACTATGGGAGGGGAGGGGGGAGAATACTATGGGAGGGGAGGGGGGGAGAATACTATAGGAGGGAAGGGGGGAGATTACTATGGGAGGGGAGGGGGAGATTACTATGGGAGGGGAGGGGGAAGAATACTATGGGAGGGGAGGGGGGGAGAATACTATGGGAGGGGAGGGGGGAGAATACTATAGGAGGGGAGGGGGAGATTACTATGGGATGGAAGGGAGGGAGAATACTATGGGAGGGGAGGGGGGAGAATACTATGGGGGAGAATACTATGGGGGGGGGGAATACTATGGGAGGGGGGAGAATACTATGGAAAGGGGGGGAGAATACTATGGGATGAGGGGGGAATACTATGGGATGAGGGGGGGGAATACTATGGGAGGGGGGGAAATTTCCTGGAATTTCTTTCTAAAAATGAGGTGCGTGTTATACGCCGGTGCGTGTTATACGCCGATAAATACGGTATATACGAGAAAATAATTTTGCACTCCACTTACTAAGGTGTAGATGCCTGGTACTTGTCAGCAAATGATATAGAAACAGCTAAAGGATAGCACTCTCAGGACTTCAAAAGTAAAATAAAACTTAACTTTTAATGTCCAAGGTTAAAGATCAACGTTTCAGTTCGTCTTGCAAACTTTCAGCAGGATGTAAAGTTTGATGAAAGTTTGCAAGACGAACTGAAACGTTGATCTATAACCTTGGACATTAAAAGTTAAGTTTAATTTGGTCAGGCGCCCCTCGCTGGGGGGGATGACGTAGGACGTGGGACGGCGCACGGAGGCACGCCGCGTCTCGCGGGTTTTTTTCCTTGGCCGGAAGATGGGAGACACTGAGCAGAGCGGGGCGTTGTGAGGGAAGACGCCTGATTTGCTTTCCGCTGCGGTTGGCGGTACTGGGCGATGCGGTGTTGCTGAGCGGTTGCTGAGCGGTCGAGAGAGAAGACAGGTCCCAAACGCTTATTTTTCTAAGTGGAAAACTAATTCCGTCCGCCCAGTGACGGCTGGAAAAGAGTGATGGGAGTGATGGGAGTGACCCCCCAGGACACTTAAACGGAGAAGTGGATAAGTATACCGGCTGGTTTGCTATATATATATGCTACATGTATGCTATATCCACGTATTAGCTAACAGAGCTTATAGATCACCCAGTCACTCAGTCACTAAGTGTACATTAAGGTCCATATTCAGGTTTTATACCCTACTACGTATTACTATTTACTATTATTGCACTACTATCGCAGTAATTGATATCCTTATCTTCCTTTAATCATTTATTAAGAACTATTAAGATTTAAAGGAAACCTTACTGAGAAAAAAATATAGGAACATAAAACAAAAAAAAACAAAAATATAAAAAAAAATATATATAAAAAAAAAAAAACAGAGAAAGAAATAGAACGCTAATAGAAAGAGAAAGTGAAAGAGAAGGGAAAGAGAGGAGGAGTAAATGGCCTCAAAAAAAAACTCAGAAGGTAAACAGAATTTAAAAAGAACTGCTAAAAAACAAGAACCAGCTATAGAAAGGAGGACCTCAGGTTTTTTCTCTCCCCAATTAAACAAGGGGAGTAGTACTAAATCTATACAAGAAGAATCAATACCTATATTGGACCCCAAAGAGACTGAGATAGACAAATTTTGTCAGATAGCTCATGGGAAGAAAATGTATCTATCACTGCCGGATATTTATCCAAATGCCTGGAGATCCAATTTGAGAAAATAAAAGAAGAAATAAACCTGCAGTCTAGAGAAATAAAAAATGAGATTCTAAATATAGGAAGAAGAGTGGTATTGTTAGAAGAGAAGACGGACCAAATAAATATACAACAAAAAAACAATACGGATAATATAAATAAATTGGATGAAACTCTAGAGACCCTGAAAAAGAAGATTACGGATTTAGAAGATAGATCTAGAAGACAAAACCTCCGAATTAGGGGGATCCCGGAGACTGTTGTAAATGCAAATCTAGAAGACTATTGTGTAGAGTTTTTTTTGTTTCTGGGGGTTAATTCAGATAACGGTACAAGCGGCATTGAAAGATGTCATAGAATTTATAAACCTGGTAACGTACCAGAACAAGCCCCGAGAGACACAATTATTTGCCTACAATCATTCCGTTTTAAGACGCAAATTATGAAGGCAATGACAACAAAAGACCTGAAGGGGTCAATCTTCCATCAAATTAAGATTTTTCAAGATCTCTCATACCAGACCAGACTTCAAAGGAAATTTTTTACCAATCAGACAGAGGTCCTTAGAAAAAATGCAATTAAATATGCCTGGGGATTTCCGACACGCATAAACCTAACACATAATAACCAAAGACTGACCTTTGATAAACCGCAGAAATTAGAACAATGGCTACTAGAAGGGAATTTAAAATAAGTCATTGCACAAGGTATTTTTTTTTTTTTTTTTTCTCGCACATATATAACACAACATAAAACAAATAAATTAGGATTAAAGCTACACTAGAGGCCATAGAAATGTAAAGGGTGGTCCCACACTATTAAGCTAAATCTCTCCTGAAAACTAAGAAAAATGGGGGAAAGAAGTGATAAAGGGAAGAAAAGAGAAGGGAAAAGAGGGAGAAAAAAGGGGAGAAAAAAAAAGGGAAAAAACTAAAATAGATAAAAGAACAGGAGTGTTTATACTAACCACAATAATAATAAGTAAATACACGATATATTAGAGGTAATTTGATAGAAAGATTATGACACAAAATAAAGGTAATACCTTGGACTTAAAGGTATATTAAAATATAAAATACACTAAATACACTAAAAACAATTTTTTGGGTTTAATTAAAAGGCTATTTAGATCAAATAAAGGGAGAAAGAAAGAAAAAAAAAACTAATGAAATGGGAATAAATATCAGAAGTAACTTTATAGAAATATTTTGATATAAAATAAATGCAAATAAATTTAATATTTGAGAAACAAAGATATATTAAAATTTTAAACTTACACTAAAATTTAACGAAAGAGCTATTTTGGCAAAACAAGAAACAAAAAAATAAGAAAAAAAAAAGTATGAAATGGGAATAATTATTTTTTTTTTTTTTTTCCCTTCTGGTATTATTTTTATCCACTACACCCGTCCGGCCAAGGAGAAACTCTAGCTCGCAGATCTCGACACTTTTTCTTTTCTGCGAGCATAGAGTATGGGGACATTTTCGACGTCACTGATTAGAGAGTCGGTGTCGTTTTTGGATTGTTGTTTTCTCTCCCTGTGTTTTTGGCAGGGCTTCCCCCCGAAGGCTATGGGAGGCCTAGGTAGGGAGGAACACAAGGGAGGGAATAGATACATAGTTTTTTGCCTAGTAAAAGGCAGACATTGTACGTTTTATGTTGTGTTTTATATGTTTGTTAGTACAGATGGTGAACTTATCAGTCCTCGAAGGAAAAGAAATAGGATACATAAAATAAAATGAGGCTAGCGACGATTAATGCACAGGGGATAAACTCACAATTTAAAAGATATACAATCCTTGAGTTTCTCAAAAAAGAACAAATCCAGATTGCAGCCCTACAGGAAACCCACTGGAGAGCGCAAGATAAAAACAATCTTAAATCTAAATTTTTTCCTACTATAATTAGTGCCTCTATGAGTCAAAAAAAGAAAAGAGGAGTAGCCTTCTTATTTTCTAGGAATATATCATTAAAAATTATATACCAAGAAATTGATTTGGAAGGCAGATACATTATATTAGTAGCAGAAATTAATAATCAAAAATATACGTTAGTGAATATATACGCACCAAATCAATCACAAATTGCATTTATTAAAAAAGTGCTTAATAAAACTGAACGCATGAAAATGGGCCGAGTTATGGTTATGGGAGATTTTAACTGCGTACCCGATATTGAGATAGACCGAAGTTCTAAAACAAAAACCAGTAACTATGGAAACTTGAAGATGACTGCTAAAAAATTTTCAGAATTAATTAAACAAGCCCAACTTTTAGATTATTGGAGGATATTTCATACGAAGGAAAAGGATTTTTCCTGTTTCTCAAAAGCTTTCTGCTCATATTCTAGAATTGATCTCTTTTTGGGGGACAGAAACTTAGCGAGCCAAATTAAAAAGGTTTTTATAATAGCCACTACATGGTCAGATCATAATCCGGTCATCCTAGATATAAAAGAACAACATCAAAGAACAAGAGCTGACTGGAAAATGAAAGACTGGTTACTTACAAATGAAGACAATCTTAAACAAATCAAAGATACAACAGATTATTTTTTCAAAGAAAACAGAAACAAAGATGTCTCTCCAGCAATGACTTGGTGTGCTTATAAATCAGTAATAAGGGGCCTTTTTATAAGCTTAGCAGCAAAAGAGAATAAATTAAATAAAAAAAAGGCAAATTTAGCTGAATTGTACATAAAACTAGACAATTTACTTGAACAAAATAAAAATAAACCATCTCGGAGTATTACTAATGAAATTATAGACACTGAAAAATTAATTAATGAACACCTTATGACAAAGGCTAATAATGCGTTGCATTACTTAAAACAGAAATGGTACTACACCGGAAATAGAGCAGAAAAACTAATGACGAACAGAATAAAAAAAGAAAAATCGAAAAGAATCATCACCAAAATTATTGATAATGGAGAGACTATCTTGAGACCTGAAAAAATAGCAGAAGCCTTCAAAAATTACTATCAAGATCTATACAATATTAAAGATCCTACCGAAACGGCGAACATTAGTGCATTTCTCGAGAACATAAAGAGTCCAAAAATTTCACAAATACAACTGCAGGAGCTTAATAAAACTTTTCAAGAAGAAGAACTGATTTTCTGTATCAACAAATTAAAAAAGAATAAATCCTCTGGTCCAGATGGATTTGATAACCTTTTTTACAAATTGTTAGGAAATAACATTAAAACGGACCTAATTGAAGTTTTCAATTCCTTTGTTACACCTAATAGCATACCGGCAGAACTGTTACAAGCAAATATAGTGCCTATCCTTAAACAAGAAAAGGATGCAGAGAAGATAAAGAATTATCGTCCAATCTCATTGTTGAATACCGACATTAAAATATACTCTGCTATGATAGCAGAACGTTTAAAAAAAATTATATCAGAAATAATAAACAGAGACCAAGTCGGGTTTGTCCCGGAGAGGTCTTCAACCCATAACATCAGAAGATTGATTGACATATTGGATTCCGCTTGGACCACTGGAACTCCCATGTTGACCCTGTCCTTAGATGCTGAGAAAGCATTCGACAGGGTCAACTGGGAGTTCATGAGACAAACACTACAGCGATTTGGATTGGAGGGAAGACTTCTTGAGAACATTTTTGCCCTATACACTGGCCCAACAGCAAGAATAAAGGGGAATGGCTTTAGCTCAGAGTGGTTCCCATTATCTAATGGAACACGACAGGGGTGTCCGCTATCCCCCTTACTCTATATAATCTCATTAGAACCTTTGGCATCTGCCATTAGACAAGAAGAAAACATCTCGGGTTTTGACCATAAGAAAGAAAACATAAAAATAAACCTTTACGCAGATGATGTGATCATAACTTTAGAAAATCCGTTACAATCAATAACATAGCTCATGACAACTATAGAAAAGTTTTCACAGGTTTCTGGCTACAGATTAAATACAGACAAATCAACTATTTTGGCGAGTAATGTAAATATGGAAGAAAAAAAAGAGATAAAAAAGAGGTTTGACTTTACTTGGATTGAAAAATCATTTAATTATTTGGGAATTAACATCTGTACAGATCCAAGCAAAATTGTTGAGATTAATTTCCTCCCATTACTTCTAAAAATGAACAAGCTATTAAAAGATTGGAGAAATCTGGAATTCTCGTGGTGGGGCCGTATAAATATAGTTAAATCCTATGTTCTACCAAAGTGGTTATACCTATTCAGAATGCTTCCTTTGAAGGTACCCGACAGCTGGCTATCACTTATTCAACAATCCTTCTCTAAATTTATATGGCAATCAAAGAAACCTAGGCTGGCAAGAAAATTCTTGGCGATTAAACAAGCAAATGGAGGAGTAGGACTTGCGCTGATACAACAATACTATCAAGCGAGTACTCTCTCTCATTGCATTATTTCACAACATACAGAGTCTAAACATGAGAGATGGTATGCAATAGAAAAAAAAATGTCATATAATAAAGATCTGTCTACCCTTTTTTGGTTGACGCAAAAAAAGAAAGATAACTGCCAACCATGTTCTGAAAGTATAGTGTTACAAAATATTGGAGAAGCATGGAACAAAATAAGAAAAAATATGGGTCTTAACAATCGTATCATTAACACTTTACCAATTCTAATTTTGGAAAACAATATAGAAGATCTAAATTTAAAAAATTGGGCCAAAGCAGGTATTCAAAATATAGAAGACCTAATGATTGGATCAAATCTTAAATCATTTGAACAATTAAGTACAGATTTCGCTCTTCCAGAAAAAGAAAAATATAACTTCATAAGGATTAACAGTTACTTAAGCAAAGTACTAGATAAAGAACATTCAGAAGTTAAATGTAAGTTATGTCATCTGCTGAAAGCGAATGACATGAAAAATCTATTAAAAAAGTGTAATTCGATACTAAGACTCGAGGAAGAAGATCTTATTTTTCCGGCCATTGAGAAATGGGAGAAAGATTTGAAAATAAAGAAAAAATTGGAAAAAAGCGACTGGAAAAAAGCTTGGGTGTCTGTGGCTAAACATATTAAATGCTTAAATTTAGTTGAGTTACATTTTAAGATTATAAATAGACTGTACCTGGTCCCAAGTCGCATGAATAAAATGGATCATAACATATCAGCTACTTGCTGGCGGTGTGATAGTGCGACGGGAGACATGTTACATATCTGGTGGAGCTGTCCCCTGATAATAGAATTTTGGAAAATGTTTATAGGCAAAATCCAAGAAATAATCGATACTAAAATACCCTTGTCTCCAGAATTATTTATACTACACTTAAATCTTAGCCAATATAATATGGATTTTCAATACTTTCTTACTCATGCGCTAATAGCGGCAAAGATCTCTATAGCTAGAAGATGGAGAACTAATAGTATACCAAATTGGGAAACCATAAAAAATCAGTTAATCTTTCAGCTAAAAATGGAAAGCGGCTTAAATATAAATCTAAAAAAAAAAAAAAAGATGGATATAGATATATGGCTAAATAAGTTGTGCGCATTCTAATTCGATAAAGAAAATAGGAGAAAAAGAAAAGGGAAGGGAAAAAGGGGGGAAAAAAATGAAAAGAAAGGAAAAAGAAAAGAAAAGAAAATAAGAATAAATGTTAAGATAATCAGCTAGTTACTCTAATTATTACTATGGGAACATTACTGAGGACCTTTGTCACCATCTATATGTTTGTATTGTATTGTCTTTATGTTTTTTGTTTTTGATAATGTGAAATATTAATGATGACTTAGTACCATAGTCCGAACTATATGAACGGCAGCAGAAAATCATCGGCAGGTACTGTCTGAAATAAAAAAAAAAATAAAAAAAAAAAAAAAAAATAAAAAAAAAAAGTTAAGTTTAATTTTATTTTTGAAGTCCTGAGAGTGCTATAATTTTGCTGTTTATATATATATATATATATATATATATATATATATATATATATATACATAAATTGAAAATGCAGGCTGCACTCACGGTCTTTAAATTTCAATGGTGTCACTTGATCCTGAGGAAGGTCCCTGTGTGGACCGAAACATTGATCTGTCTGTTTGATGAAATAAACACCATTGAAATTTAAAAACCGTGAGTGCAGCCTGCATTTTCAATTTGTCTATATCAAGATACCTACAAGGACTGGCACCCGGCAAGCCTAATGTTAAGGCACAAAGAACATTAAGCGTGAGTGCAAGGAATTTTGTATTGAAGATATATATATATATATATATATATATATATATATATCTATATATATATATATGTATTCAGGGCATCAAAACCCATAGAGCTAGAGGTATAAAACATACAGGGATGAGACAAAGTCGGTTGTGGTGGGCAAGAACCGACGATGCGGTATGCCTGAAATAAAAGAGGGCAAAAAGAGATATCATAACAAAATTTATTCAGCCTACAAATACAACATAGCTACATCACATAATCATATTTTTGAAAGCTAGACATACTTCTTGTACAGGTTGAGGCATGTATCTAGTGTAGGCAGCGGACTTCCACTGACCTAACGTCTTGATAATGTGTACCAGAATATTTCTCTTGGAAGCCATGGTAGTGGCTCCTATACGAAATGAATGACCCGAGTAATTTGCTGGGTTAACACCTAACCGTACCAATAACATTCTTACATAGAGCAAAAATACTAGTAGTGAGTGTACTCCCGTGTAAAGCAAGCAGCGGTTGGTTCGGTGATCTTTGACTGGAGGAAAAGTAGTGATCAAAAACTTTAACAAGGCACCATTGATTGCTTGTTGGATAATACGTAATTTTTACTGTCTGACCCTTTCTGCCAATTTTCATATGGTGTAGTGAAAGTACGTAGGGGTCGTCTGATTTCATCAGATGTGCTCTTGCGATGAAGTCAGAGTAGTTAGAGTTAGTGGTGGAGAATTCTCTCGGTCGGAGAAAACCATAGAATGCTAAATAAATGGCAGTTTTAATGACATGATTTGTCTGGGTTTAAAATGGTGAGGCATTTAGGAGGTCTGAAAGTGACTGGAACAGGTGATCGTGGATTGGTAGTCTAGAAGGTGTAGGTATACGTGTGGAGTCTTTGATACCTTTAAATATGGCTTTAACCTGGTAGGATGAAAGGAACCATTGTTTATTAGGCCATGTGGTGAGGATATGATGTTGAATGCCGGTAAGGTATAATTTAATACTGTTGAAGGATAGCTTTAGGTGAAGGTGGCAAAAGAAAATAAACGCAACCACAATTTCCATAGAGAATTTGTCTATAATGTGCAACTCAAGCAAAAATCTATTATCTATTATTTTTGTTATTATTATTTCATTATTATTTTTTTTTTTTAAATATACATTTTGTTGTACTTGACTAGAAAGAGTAAGTCAATGAATTTCATTATCCATCTTTATATTGCATATGGCAAAGCTATATTGTTTAAATAGAGAGCTCCTATACAGATGCATGTATATTTATATATATTTGTATCATTTATTTATCCATATCTGGAATAAATAACATAGGATTAGTGTAACTTTACTAAATGTTGGCTAGACTGAAGCTGTTATTGCTTTTTTATTTTTTAAGTTATTTTCCACAGCTCTGACAATGCTCCTCAGCTCTGACCTACATTAATAATACTGTTCCACTCTACAGATTCCCTGATCAGAAACTGACATTTGTGTTGAAAGATGCCAAATTTTATAGAGATTCTGTGATAAGGACAAATGTCCTCCGGGCACTGTTTACCAAACAGTTTTCCTATACAGCTTAACCCCATCCATTCACTTATTGCATATAATATTTAAAAAAAAAATATTTAGGGTTTCCCAGAAGAAAACATACTTCAAAAGTCATACTCAGAAAGTGCAATATAAAATATAACAATCACTATTACAATACCGAACTACAATACACAATAAATCCATCACTATTATACTGCCAAAGTACAATACACAACACAAGCATCACTATTATACTACAAATGGGCAATGCAAAATATAGCAATCACTATTATACTACTGATGTTTAATATACTATCAAACAATCACTATTATACTACTAAAGTACAATAGACAATTCAACAACCCCAAAATGTTTTAGGTATGTTAATACCAAAGAAGTAAAGAGTGAAAGTATTAGTCCATTGGAAAGTGAGATGAGTGAGTTAATCGAGGAGGATCAGGACAAGACAGAAATTCTAAAGATTTTTTTTTCACTATATAGGGAAGAAGAATCTATGGCGGTAGATTTGCAAATCCCTGTTAAAAAAGCCTTACAGTAAACAGATGGTCTGTTAACATGGGATAAAGTTCTTCAGAAATTAAATAAAGTTAATGTAAACAAAGCCCCAAGGACAGATGCTATTCACCCATTTGTGCTTAGGGAGTTTAGTGTGGAATCCATACCACTGTTATAATTTTTTTAGGATTCTTTTCTTTCAGGAATGGTACAGAGGGTTGGAGAAAAGCAGCTGTGATGCCTATATTTAAAAAAAAAAAAAAAAAAGTTCAACCCGAAAATTAAAGACCCATGAGTTAACAACTGTGGTTGGGAAATTATTTAAAGAGCGGTTAAGGGATAATATTCAAGAATTAATTTTGAACAAAAAGAGCTTTAGCAGAAATCAACATGCTTTTATGGAAAACAGGTCATTCCAAACTTACTTATTTGCATTATATGAAGAAGTTAGTACAAATATAGAACAGAGTAATACAGCAGACGTGATACACTTGGATTTTGCTAAGACATTTGATACAGTTCCACATACAAGGTTCCTGGTAAAACTGAAATCTGTTGGTTTAGATCAGGGATAGGCAACCTTCGGCTCTCCAGATGTTGTGGACTACATCCCCCATAATGCTCTTACACACATAATGCTGGCAAAGCATCATGGGAGGTGTAGTCCAAAACATCTGGAGAGCCGAAGGTTCCCCACCCCTGGTTTAGATGAAAAACTGTGTTCTTGGATACAACAGTGTCTTAAAGATAGAGGGAAAAGAGCCGTTGTAATTGGAAAATGTCCAAATTGGGCAAAAGTGGTAAATAGAGTAAATCAGTGTTTTGTCCTGGATCCCTTTATTTTTCTTCTGTTTATAAATGATCTCAAAGTAGGCTTTGAAAGTTATTTGCTGGTGTTTGCAGATGACATGAAACTAGGTAAGAAAATACAGTCTGAACATGATATACCTTCTCTACAGAGGGATTTGGATAATTTAGGGGACTGAATGGGCAAATGACAGATTAGATTTAATACAGATAAATGCAAAATCATGCATTTAGAATTAAGAACCCACAAGTCACTTATATATAAATATGAGTTTGAGTTATGGATAACATTAAATGAAAAGGACTTGGGAACAATTATAGATTACAAACTAGACAACAGCATGCAATGCTGGTCTGCCATTGCAAAAGCTAGTAAGGTGCTTTCATTTATTAAAAGTGTTTTAATTCAAGGGATCCAAAGATAATTTTGCCTCTTTACAAATCAAAGGTAAGTCCCACCATCAATATGTGGTGCAATTTTGGGCACCTGTTTTAAAAAAGGATAATGCAAAACTCAAAAAAGAGGTCAACTTCAAAATTAGTAAAGGGGATGAAAACTATTAGTTATAAGGAAAAACTGGAATTGTTTTCTTTAGAAACAAAAGCAGCTCATAGGGTATATAATAGCACTATACAAATATATATACACAACTTCAATACAATCTGATTTTAGTAGGAATATACAACACATAACAGTAACAACAATATAGATATGGAATTCTCTGTCTAAAGATGTAGTCTTATACCATTCTATAGATTCTTTAAAAAAAGGCTTGGATAGAATTAATAGCATTAATTAATTAATAGCATTAATATAATATTCAATGATTTAATTGGTATGTATATAAACAGGCTGTTTCAATAAGAAATCTTATTGCCATTATGTAGTCAAGAAGGATTTTTTTCCCTTTTGTGTCATAATTGGAAATGGCTACAATTATTTTATTTTTTTGCTTTCTTTTGGATCAATGGTATAAAATAATGGTCTTCAAAGTTGGACTTGATGGACATTTTTCTTTTTTTCAACATGGACAACTATGTAACAATCACTATTATACTACTGATGTACAATGACCAATACAACAATAACTAATATATTACTGAAGTATAAGACAAAATACAACAATCACTATTATACTGCCAACCTCATTTGGGAGAGTGCTATCCCACCTAAATATGCACATTGTTCTTCAACCTCAGAGCCGGGAATCCAGGGCTCTGTTAAAGGTGAGCACAATTATTACCACCTATACTAATTTTTTAGTTTATATAATTCTACACAGTTGGTCCTGTCTCTCTCTTATTATATATCCCTGGAGGAATATCGCTTGGGTCAAAGGGGTGTGTTTGCTGCCCAAAATGCATAAATGATCTATTTATGGAGCCAATACCATATAGGCTCCCATCCATGTGAGTGGTTTCAGTCATTTATTAACATCACCCTTTTTGTATTTTGGAACCGTCTGCACTATTTTTTCTGTTTTTTGTTTCCTTTTGTATGTATATTCAAGCATAAACGTTCAAGATTGTCACTGTACCAAAGGGGTGAGTGTATCCCTGTATTGTTCACACTGTAATAGCGCTCCACTTGTTTGGTATAATATTTAAACCTTCTTTTTCTTGTATAATAATTGGGTTTAGTTAGAAAAAAAATCAGATTGATCAAAATCTCCAAGTATAATATCAACATACTTTCTGAGTCTAAGGTTGTAAGAGTTTGTGGGCATAAAATCCACATGCTGAAGTCTTGTTCTGTCCTGACTGGAATGGTATGACACATAGAATGTGACGGTAGATAAGAACCATTCGGCACATCTAGTCTGCCCAATTTTCTAAATACTGTCATTAGGTCCCTGACCTTATCTTATAGCTAGGGTAGCCTTATGCCTATCAAATGGTAAATCAAGATGAATACATAAATAATCTGAAGCAAGTAACCAGAATAGCAATGAGTGGGAAGGAGAGCAGGCCACTGCAAAATTATTCCTGCCTTTTTTATGAGTATTACTGGTAAGGAGGTAATATGGCAAGGAATAGATAGTGTCAGATAGATAAATGAGTATGCCAACAAGTTATATGGTCTTCCATTTGCATGTACATACAGGCTGTTTCTGGCTAGCTGACTTGGGTTAACATTACATATTTTAGGAGTAAGAAAAAGAAATTCAAACTCTAAAACAGGTCTGAGAGAATTCAGAAAGATCTCCTTCCTAGGTGGAAACGGGAAATAATAAATTAAAATATGTAGGCAAGGAAGATAGCATGAAAATAGGGTCTAAAAGGGATAGTATCTCTTAAGTAAAGTAGCTCAACAAAAAGAGACCTGACAATAATAAAACAGGTCTGTAAAAAGGGTTGCTGTTTTGAGAAACGTAGTGATTATGGTGTTATGGGCTTTATAATAGAAGGTAGAGGCAAAGAAAGAGGGAGAAGAGAAAAGATTTGGGAAGGCAATAAACAGGAGTTTTTGCATCTTTGTGTGCTTTTGGTTCTTTTGAGTTCTTTTCTACTATTTCACTGGTTGGGAATGTGTAATGTGATTTTACTGTGAAAGTTGTTGGGAAATAAACAGCAAAAACTCGCAAACTTTAGATTTTTATTGTTTTTTTTTTTATAGGAGGAAAATAATGTTTTTATCTACATTGGAGTTGTTTAGTGCTACATGTGAATAATTTTTGACATCTTCAATTCTCTACTTTGATCTAAAGTAATGTAGAAACTCAACACCCACTTGTGAGTTGGTAGGATGGAATCATTTCTAATATACAATTTATATAGAATTTTGTGACTATAATGGTTGTATTTTACAAATAAAAGTTTCATTTCAAAAGGTTTTAGTATGCCTTCATATCATTTCATATGGAGGATTCCAAGTTTCTTTCCATAACTTCCTTCTAAAATTCACATTTTCTTGATCTCTTTTGTATCCTAGTGACACACATGGAATAACTAACTTGAATGAGTGGGCTAATTGTGTATTTTACCAACACCATATGTCCAGGGTTAATGCACCACCATTTATGGAAATGATTTCTATTATATATGTGGCCTGTTATTGTGTGAGGTGGTTTGCTATTATTATTATTATTAATTTGGATGATTTTGTTCGCACTTTTGCGCACTCTAGTTTCTAGTAAAATATATATCTGTTTCAATTTCCCTTTGCTGATGATAATTATGAAGACACAAGCTGTGTATTGGAATGGCAAACTGGCTGCTTCCTTCAAATGTGAGTAGGCTTAAGGCATCATTCGTATTAGGTATGATTTATTACTCCAATAATCTACCTGTAACACATTAAACTGCATGAATACTCTTCTCACAATGCTTAATTACATTTCTACCCTGTAAGTGTATTTTATTTGCCAACTCGTTTTATGTTCTACTGTTCACTACTATATGATTTCGATCATGTCAATTAAAAAAAAAGACAAGTTTAAAGAAAAAACAAGAAGAATTTAGCTATTTGAGTGCAATATTTTGCTCACTCAGGCTGACACATGGGTTTAAAGGGCCTATTGCGGAATTGTATTTATATATCTGACCATATTTAATTAAGATGTTACTGCCTGTTTTTTTCACATATGTTATTATAATGGATGGGCCGAATGGTTCTTATCTACCGTCACATTCTATGTTTCTATAATATTTTTTTTTTTTTTTTTTTCGTGCTTTGAATAATTAACATATAAGCTCGTGGTGCCTCAATAGCATTCCCCGAGCGTAATTTACAGGCATAGACAGTAGGAGCATTTAGAGTTTCGGCACATTTTAAAATTTTAAGTAATGAAGCTTAGATCAGGTCATTAGTAAATATGTGTTACATTAGCATGAGTTACGATTACCAGAGATTAATTAACATGTAACAAGTTGCTTGGGTATACATACAATTTTATACAGGAAGTATCTTAGCTAGGGCTATTAGTCAGGCTAAGTATAACGAGATGCAGTAACATAAAGTAGCATAAAATAGAGTACTATAGAGTAGAGTACCACCAGGCAGATCGTGGCCCAGTGGGTCATCCCCTGCGAGTGTCAGGGCATTGGAGACCGCTGTGTATTGCATGCTTGGCTGTAATATTATTAGGATAACTGTCCCTCCATGTAGCGGTAAATGCCGCCAGAGTGTCCCTTGGTGAGGCTGCCTGCGGTAAGTTCTGCGGTTTGTGCCTTTCGTGTCGCTTACTTTGTGGGAGTTTAGTAGTAGGCATCCTCTTCCTAGGTATGGGGATACACCCCGCAGGTCTCTCCAAGTCCTCTGGGTCCTGTCGGCATGCTGTTGGGCACAATATCCGTAGGTCTGTGCGGTCATGTGACCCAGCCGTGGGGTGAGTGCAGGTCGTGTGCCGATCAGATCACCTTGTCCCAGTGCGCGTAGCGGTACGGCCTGGCTGTTACAAGGGGACAGCTTTTCAGGGCCTGCCTCAGGCGATGGTCCTCAGTCTTGGAAGTAGGAGGCTTGGTTAAGAAGCTCTTAGTTGGCGCTGTCTGCGCGGCTTTTCTCCAGCGGCTTGTGGGGCAGTTACCGCACATTCGGCCATTTTGTGGAGGCCGCGTGGCGGTCGTTGGCAGCTGGTGCCGAGCTGCCCAGGGGCGCCTTGTGGGTGGTTGCCCGCCTGGTGGGGACCGGGATAACCCCCACCGGTCCAAAGGGGGGGGTGAACGGGCCCGGGAGGGCTCCAGTCGTCTCTGTAGTCGGGGGAAAAGCAAAGCAGCGGCCGTCTGCTCCGCTCCCCCCCCGGGTAGGCCTCAGTCTCCAAGCCCCAGAGCATCTCACCGGGACCCAGAACCACTCCGGGACACTCCAGGATCTTGTACCACGGCTTCCAGGGTGTTTCAGGCCGAGTTGAGTGGGGAATTGCCCGATATTAGCTGATTTCCTCAGGAGCCATAGTGACTTGCAGCCTGCTAGCATGGCCGCCCGGCCCCGCCCCCTCTATAATATTTTTATTAATATTTCTAAGAATAATCTAACATGCAAAGGCAAAACAAAGTAATTGTACATTATAAATATACTTAAGAAAATCATACATATAATAAACATGCATAAAACAAATATACTTTAAATTTATGGGGGGGGGGGTTCAATTAACAAATTGAGTATAACTTTGTTTTGAGCTAAAATGTGTAATTTATTTGTGCCTGCTATACTGTAACAGAATAAAACCCCAAATATTTATTTTAATGTAAATAGTCTCTACAATTCCATACAGCCAATTATACATTTTTATTTTAATGTCAAATGGATTTTTGTTTAAATAAGTACAGTATATGATTTTTGTAAAAAAAATATATATATATTGTTAGAAAAATAGCTGTGAAAAAGATACATTAAACGTGGAAGGCTTCTAAATTCCATTTATTCTGGTTTTATCTTCTGTTTTTTTGCAATGGCATGCTTTTGTAAAGATTCTATGAGAGGCCTATGCTCAGTTTGTAGACACAAGAGCCATCTGCTGGTCGTAAAGCAGATTGCAATAAAAGACAATGCACATTTACAGTTCTATATATTTGAACTCTACAGGATTATCATGTCTTTTTATTTATACTCATAACAGACAGCAAAATCCTGCAGAAGAGAGCTTGAAAATTAATATTTCAACATTAACGTTTCTAGTTAATTTTAAACTAAAATCATTTTTAGAGCAGTGATAGTAACATCACAGCCATAGAACTAGGAAACTCGGGTTTGTATACGGGTCAGACCACCACATCAGTAAGTATCCTTGGAAAAACCACCTAACGATATATGTCCACCTACCTCAAATCCTCACAGATTGTAATCACATTTGAGTAGAGTCTTCTTTACCTTAAAATATTTCCTTTCTATACTTGTAGAGTGCTGGGAAATATGTGAGTGCTATACAAAATGCTATTAATAATAATATTTAGTTTGCTTCTACTTTTAAAAGACCCATATGCAATCAAGGTTGTTGCAATTACTTTTATATGTGTGTATACTCGAACAGAATGAAATAGATTATCTTTGCTTTTTTTGATTGCTTATCATCATGTACCCCTGTACCTGTCTGCAACAGACAATATCCACAAATATTGTATTTTACAAGGGTCAATATTGATGCAAACTGTTTACTGCAGCAAATTATTATCTCGTCCTCGTTATTTTAGATAACCTTACCGTGCAAACTTTTTTGCTTTGTTTATGTTGGTACTAACTTTCATAACATCAACAAAGGAATAGATTTAGGCATAAAAATAACGAGCTGTTCATATTGGTCCATTGTTAGGAAAAACTAGCCCATCGCTATTGTTCTACTTGTCCGTTACATTGCATTAGCATTTAAAAAAGCTCTCACAGCTTTGCTCTCTGTAAGAGTCTTCCCAGTTTAAAGGGACACTCTATTGCCCCCCAAAAAATGAAAACACACTAATACTAAATAAGAACATACACACCCGATGGATGAACTTAATTATGTGTTAGTTTTTTATTTGGGGTATATCTAAAAAAGCTTGCAGATCTCTTGTCAGCAGCTTTTATAATTTTTCCCCTTCTAATCCCACCCAATCTTTCTGTAACTGTCCAATCACAGACTTCCCAAATGTAGCTTGTGACGGACCGCCTGGCACCCGACCAGGTACCAATCGCTGCTTCCTAGTACTTGCGAGCACCATAAGCACTGCAATGGAACACCATAACAACCGTAAACCCCACAAATCACCACAGCTTGGCTGGGGTCGCACTGTCCACCACCCACACTGGACCCAAGACGAGGATCCAGCTTCCAGTGGGTAGACCTCTCCTAGTCCAGAGAGTAAAGCAGGATAGCTCTTACAAGAGCAAGTGGTTATAATCCAGGGGAGTATAGTGATTATAGCAATCCCCAGAGTGAATCCCCTAAACTTGAGCCTAGACTTCATGAAGGGTAAAACTAATCTGTTTAAAGGCAGCCACAACTGCCCTTATATGCAGGTCCCCATGCAAGGGGCACTACCTCCTGGACCTGAGAGTAGACTACAGTAAAAAAAATATTCACGATTACATTGGTTCTCCGGTCCAGGATACTCCCATACAAAAAAGGTCAATCCCTCCCCTACGCCTGGGAGATAATTGCGTCAGCACTGTTATCAACTCAATTATCTCCAGGCACAGAAAACATACATTTTTACAAAACCCTCAAAACACCTTAAAACACGAAAAATCCCCACAAAAGTTACATCTCCTGATAACGCTGATCTGGGTGACCAACGTATCAAAAAATCACAAAAAGAAACAATGTGTGTGTGCACCCACCACAGTGTAATAAGTGCTCAATTTATATCAGCAGAAAGAAACTTCCCTGCATAGGATAAGGTTCCCAACAATATCCCCAAAGACTTCCTTTCTTCCACAAAAAAAGGGGGATGATCTGCTGAACCAATCACAAATAAAGCAACATAGCATATAACTGTGTATATAAACATATTATAAGAATTGTGTTCACAAGTGGCCACTCACACTTTTACTGAAGTTTGCAAGCCTTGAATATTTTTCTTTTCAGGATGAGAATTCCAAATCTTCTATCTGGGTTGGAATCTCTATAGATGCATTTAGATATATGTGCTCATGAAAGGAAATATAATAAAAACATGTTTTTATTATATAAAGGGAATCTCCATAGATGCATTTAGATATATGTGCTCAGGAAAGGAAATATAATAAAACAATTTTTTTATTATATTTCCTTTTCTGAGCACATATATCTACATGCATCTATGGAGATTCCAACCCAGATAGAAGATTTGGAATTATCATCCTGAAAAGAAAAATATTCAAGGCTTGCAAACATCAGTAAAAGTGTGAGTGGCCACTTGTGAACACAATTCTTATAATCTGTTTATATACACAGTTATACGCTATGTTGCTTTATTTGTGATTGGTTCAGCAGATCATGCCCCTTTTTTTGCTTGTATCAAAAAATCACCCAGATCAGTTCAGGGGTTCAGGTCCCATGCCCAAAACAGTTCCAGAGAATCAGGGCTTGCGGTCAATCTAGTTCGGTAGTTTAAATACTGAACAAACTACCAAACACAGTCAATGTTCTCACCCTGGAACTTGTTCCCCTTGTTCGTGGGAACATTTCTACCGAACAGCGCCTTTCTAAGTGTCGTAGACCCGAACACAGGCGATGTTGGAAGTTTAGCAGTGTACCAGAGTTTCTGTGTCCGTTTTCAGTTCCATGAGATTCATGCCCAAACACCGCTGCCAGCTTTCATGCGAACAAGATGGCCACCACATCGTGGTCGTCCATAGGAATTGCTGCCACCCAGATGAACACTTAGAACACTGCAATGGAAATTGCTACAAAGTAGCAATTAACCTTAACAAGCTCCAGGGTGGTCTCTGGTTCGTGCGGATGTTGGTTCCTGAACCAAATATAAAATCCCACAAACCAAGTCTGTTCACGTCATTTTTTTAAAGGGCTCATAGTCTTTTGTTAAGAGGCTGGCCAGTAGGCCCCTCCAAGCACCCGTGACATGGTTCAGTTTCGTCACATAGCTCAATGAGAAGTCTTTGCAAGGCAGGTGCTCTGGAAAATTGCTGCCTCTTGAGTTTAGCTCCATTGAGCTAATTAAACAGGAAGTAACAGGACCACTTGTCTGATTGACAGCCAGGGGGGTGTAACAAGGTTCATTTATAAAAGTGTAATTTTCTATTGAAACCTATTGACACACTATTCACACACAAATCACTTCAGAAAGTACTTTAGGTGTGTGGAGTGTTCCTTTAAGCAGTAAAACCTACAATAATTAGCAAAATTTTATAGTGCACATACCTAATCAAGGACTAGCTTGTAGTGGTTGATATATACCGTGTCGTCAATTTATAAAACATGTACAGCCTACCCATATAAAACATTAAGTAATTAGAGCAGCCACAAATATCATGTGGGATAGATTGTTCTTTCTATTGAATTTCTGTAATTTCATTGCAAGTAATCTATATTGTAGCAACATTTTAAATGTATTTTCCTGCCGTCCTGTGCTTAATGAGATCTTGTTAATACAAAACATCTTTTTTCTGCTAACATTTCTTTTTATCACTATTTCATTTCAGCTTAATACTTTGCATGTTATTTCTGATTTTTTATTTTTTTTATCACAGATTCTTTGTCTTAGTCAGAAAAGGAGATAGCGTGCCATTAAGTAAAAAAACAAAAGAGAGTTTGTGAAATTGAAGAATCCTATGAATGGAGCTTTATCAAGACAAAACAAGTGGTATTTTGGGTGTAAATGTCTAAATGTATAGAATCATTATATTGGTTTCGATGGTGATAACTCCGTTTTTAGCCATTTGTCCTTGATTTGCACCTGTTTCTGCCTTTGTAAATATCCAAACATATAATTTATCTTCTTGCAATCTTTGACAACGAGGTGTGTTCCCAAATTTTAAAGAAGTTATTTGATAAAAAAAAAAGAAGTAATTATCACAGTAATATTGTAGTAGCTTTTTATGTTTTTTTTTTTTTTTTTGCTTGATTTAGATGACCTGGACAGACCTTGTTAACTCACTTTACAATTATTGGCGATTACATCTGTTCCTTAAGGACATTAAGAGTTGACTAAGTGAAGGGCGTAGAAAGTCAAACATCATCAGTAAGGTCAAAGTGTTGAGCTTGAGATACCTTATTGTATTTTCAAGCTTTCCAGATCTTTTTGAATTTAGTGGTTCGATACCCACTATCCCAACAAGTGGGGGTTTTAGAAATATAATTCTGAGAGAGTTTGGAGGTTGTAAGGTGCCAGTGGAATAATAATATTGCACCAAATGCCCTGTTTTACTCGGAACTTGTAGTGTAGCTAATTATGCTCTTTTTTCACTTGCAAAATATGACAGTAAGGACATCAAGAATTTATTAGGGACTTCAACAGGAAATGTCCAGAATATAATACAATAGTCTGGGTAGGACTGACATTCTTAGTGTCGCTGTTCTACCCAGGAGGGAGACTGGTAGGTTTTTCTAAAAATTTAAGTCCAATTTTATTAAGGTTTGGAGGGGGGAGAAAACATACTTTCTCTTCGGCAGTTTAATGCCTAGAGAGGAGTGATGATAAATGTAGAGATAGGGCCTGAGTTGTGGACTGTCTTTTTTAAGAAATAGAGCTATAGTCTGCTAACCCTGAGATTACAGGACTGATTAAAACACATGAAGCAAAACAAGTTATTAAAAGAATGAAGATTAATTAATTTTGATAATGAATAAAACCCTCCCTGCAAGGTAACATCCACATTTAAACAATCATATATAGAAGCTTGGAGTGCACCTGCAAGCTACAGATACATTGTATAACTGCCCATTTTATGTACACTTGCATTCAGTCATCTTTAAAGATAAATCCAATAAATATATCACAGACTCAATAGCAGATTTTCATTGGCTTAAGCAGATTAAAAGCATTGCATACTAATGACTAAATTAAAATGACTGGTTGCCAAAAGGTAAAACAGTAAATAATAAAGAACACTCTTGCCTTAGAATCCTCTTGACCAGGCAGAGCAATCATTAAGAATTAAATGCAGTGTTTCAGCCCCCTCCATCCCTAAGGGGCAATGTTGTACACACTACCAACTATGCAATGCACTGGGATGGCAGCCAACATTCCAAAGAGCACAGTCTGCATTATGAACACAAGAGTTTAACCGACCTTAGCCAAACAAACTAAATTTTCAAAATTTACATTTCTACAGATGTTTATGATGAGCAAGCAGGAAACATATCTATATATCATGAATGATTCCTTAAAAGAAAATATTTTATTTTTTCAGTCCATGAGCTTGATTCAATTGCTTGGGATATGCTCATCTTAGATTGAATCCCCTAGGGTTGAATGTTTTCATATAAACAGTGACATTTATTTTTTTTTACAAGTAATTGAATACAACCTTTTTTGGGGGGGTTTCTGCAGACTAGTAGTATTGTGCGATTGGAATCCAAGATTTGTAATAAGTTATTTAAATTTGAGAAATATGATGTTCCAATAACCAAATCAGTTTCCCTGCCACACAGATTTTTTTTGTTAAAATGCAGTTAAAGTACAGGGCATGGGAACATTTTGCCAGCGTCTGAAGCTGCATTTATTAAGATGTGGGGTGAGCATAAGTGAGTATCATCTTAGAAAGTTACATATAATGCAACTTAGATTAATATATACTTGATCATGTGATTATATGGATGCTTATAACTATTTCAATATTCCCAACACTTGGGCAATTTGCTGCAATAGCTAGTTATATTTCACATAGTCACCTACATGGTTAGCTTCACTATATGAATGTATTTGTCATATATTGTTGCTATGATTATACTTACACACTTAGACACAGATCACGTGGTGCATTTTTATCACATGATTTTGTATAACGCCAAGTCCAGTATTCGGGACAAGATGACAGTGAGGGAATGATGCTTCAATTGGTGAATGTAATTGTTTAATTTGTTTTGTATATACATACATATATGCATGCTTTTATTATTGTTTTGATAATGACCCTGTAGGGTTGAGACATTGATGTTTTGGGGAATTAATTATTCAAATTGCTTTCTTCATACAAGCTTGGGTAAGCACCTAAACAGACTTATTTTTGAGTATTGCTGGATATATATATATATATATATATATATATATATATATTTACACACACAATTTCATTCTATTTGATTGCTGACATAATAAATGCTAATATTTTTAATGATTATATATTGGGCGACCTGCCTGACAAGCGAGGGAGTTCCCTGCAGCCAATCCGAGTCTTGTGATCGCGTTGACTAGACTGTCTGCAGGGGGACCACCTGGTTGTCAGACAGAACCCCCAATCACAATTGGCAGCTAGGGTGCGTATTTGGGCTGGAGGGAGGGTCTCCAGGACATGCCAGATCTCCAGGAAGTGCTAAGCCACCCTAATGTCATTACTGCCCTCTATATATAGATAAGCATAGCACACTCTAACATCGGGATTGGGTTCAGGGATTGCATCTGTAAATACCAGACATCATTTCTTATGTTTTGGTGGGAAACTCTAGAATTAGTCATGCCGCAATGTGATTCAACTGGACTTTTAGTCACCGGAATTCCAGGAACTGAATGCATCCTTTGCTGAACTCCCAGATTTGTACAACTGCTCTGTGTGCTTCTATTGTTCCCAATTTTTGCATAGTTATTGTACTGTTTTCATTTAATACTCCCCCTGCCTCCCAAGATGTTCTGTTACCATATTCCTTTTGTTTTTTTTATGTTTATATTTTTATTATCTATAAAACATATCAGACACTTTTTAATTCTTTAAAACATTGTGATGAAATTATTTTGTATAGCTTAGTAACTAGGCTTTGAAGTCAGGAAATGAGAGATTAAAAATGATCAGGAGACAGGGATTAGGTCATTTAAAAACTGGCAAATAAGTATCTGGAGCCTTCGTAAACATGGGAGTGTTGATTGTCTGTTTAATCAGGTTTAAATGGAAGGTAAATAAGTAAACATTAATTATAACAGAGATTAGGAGCAGGATTATTTAGGTCCAACTAGTGATGATTTAGGTCCAACGGTAATACAATTACACCAAAATATAATAGGAACATTGAGGTATTCTCCAAACCAAACCAAACCAAAATATAATAGGAACATTGAGGTATTCTCAACTTCCAAATGTATTATAGATAGACAGCAAAATCTTTAATTTTGTGGAACTACACATATTCTATGAAACTGCCTATTAAATTATCATCGACCATAGTGAGATTAGCTCATTTTAATAAGTCCAGGTTTTTCTAAAAGGTGTTTCTGCCTGTAATATGACATTTCTTCTATGAGAAGGTAATGCTATAGCTATCTTATGACTATGTGCAGTTCAATGTGTAAAGAGGACTAAGTACTAACTTAACTTAAAATAAATATATCAAAGGTTATAAAACAATAAATCACCTATTCAGTCATTATAGCGGTATGGAGACAACATTATTAACTTTGCTAGACTAATTAAGATTTGTAGTTTATCTGAATAAAGACGTTATTTAATACAATAGTGATATCAGGTCTCCCAACAGTCCTGATTTCTGCAGGACAGTGCCAATTTTGAGGTACTGTACCACCATCCCACTTCAGTTCTCTGGTGTCTCATACATGGGCACACCATGGACCTGTCCCTTGGCAGCAGAGCATGAGCTCATCAAAAGATGAGTTGGAGCTTTGCAGCGGGCACTAGAACCATGGAGAAAGTGCATCAGCAGCACTTCCTGCAAGGTACCGAAGGGTTTTCCAGATTAGACTGTCCAATAAGGGCATCAGCAGGGATGTGGGTCGCATCATTGCCAGTGCTCCCTCAGGGCCCTGTCCATCTAGGTCTTTCTTACTTACATAGCATTGTTGGGAGGTATGTGATATGGTTTAGATTGTGTATAGATTACTTGAATACCTGGATTGAAAAATCCAAAAACTCAACTATTTTTGAAGGACACCTTTTATTACTCTCAAATGCCCCTGACAATTCCCTATTGAATGAACACACCTTGTGGTGTTGTGGCAAATATGACTTAACAAAAAACCTCTCCAAAAAAAGAAAGTGTATCTCCAAAATATTTTTGGTTTCAAACGTTCCATCGGTTTTTCCTCCCTACTAATGTGAAGTAGTGGATATTCCTGAACAAATATTTTTCTTGAGTTTTTATTGTAAAACAAATAACTGTATACAATACAATACCAATAGCATAAAAACAACTATAACTTCAATTAAATGCTACAAGATTATGTTATATTATAATCATGGAATTATGTTTTTATATCCATTTGCAATAACTAAAACTTGTGCTGGCATATATTGCATTCATTTTTTATTGCAATTTATATGGTTTCCTTTCACTGAAGTCGGCTTGTAAATCTGGAGAAATACAGCGGAATGTGAATGCTTTTTGCTATTGCTCTTTCTACTAGAAATATGTAAATAAAAGTATATGTGGACACATATTTTTCTTTTTAAGAGACATTAACTGAGGTAATAATTTTAAAAAGCACCAGTATGATAGTCAGGGATAATACAGACAGCACAGTTAATTAGAATGTTCCTTCTTCTGTTTTGTCGTTCTGCTGTAAATAGCATTACACACAATAATCTTATTTTAAGCACATTTCATTTGCTAAGGATCTTATAGTCTTAGTGGAAGAAATAGAGTCTAGAATTGCATTAAGTATTGTAACGTTTACAGGAATTGTCTTTTTTTATTTCGTTCAACATGCTGTAGCGAATGAAAGAAAAAGATAAATAAAACATTATACCATGACAATTTATGAACAAAAACATACATAGTTATCAAAATGTTACCAAAGTTGTTTTTAAGCGTACAGGCCATTTAGAATTTTTGTAAATGAAACAGTCCCCATGCACAAGAACAAACCCCACCTCCTTCTTTTCTGTGTACTGTGTCTATGTTAAAATTGAACTAAAACTGAAATAGTTCAAATATTTGAAATTTGAATAAAAATATGTTAAAGAAAAACATGTAATGAAATATAGATTTTTTTTTAAATTGGCAGACTATGAGGAAATATCTGCCAGTAGAATCTAAATATTGTCCAGTATTTTTTTTTTTTTTTACAAGACACCATTTTGGAGCAAGGTTCTAAAAGTGCAGTTGTGACCATGGAAACCAACGGAGTGTTCCTGCCAACGGTTCAGTTTTAGAACTTTGCAGAATGACTCTGTGTACTTAAACGGCTAGGTGTCTACTTCATCTCATATTTATTAGTCACAGTATGTACCTCAAAGAGATGAGAAAATTTCAGTAGGAAATAGTATTTTTTTTAGGTTTCAAAGGAACATGGAGTAGGAAGTGTGGTTTTATATTAATAAGCACACATAAAGAAATTGTAAAAATGGATCAGGACTCTGTAACGTACCTGCCAATAGGAAATGCCAGAACAACACACAAGTGAATGTAAACTCAAAGTGATATGAAAGTGCTGCTATCCCGTCCTAATACTGGGTCTGTAGATATAGCCTGGAAAAGGTAGCAAAAGATCTAGGTTCATACTTTTAACAATTAACATGCTACAATATTTTAATACACTGTTGAAAAAAATAGAGCAGTGGTTCTTAAACCCTAAGTCAAGACCCAAACTTAGGTCCCTCTGTCTATTTTTGGGGTCTGCCCTCAATCAGGCAGATGTAATTAGTAAAAGCCCAGACAATTGTCCATAATACATACTTTTTTGTAGCATCACTTTTTTTTGTTATCACGGCACCTAGTGACAGTGAGAAAAGTCTGATCATAATATTTAACCTCTTTAATTTTAGTACATGATATACTGCACTGGGCTACTTTTAGATATGAAGAAAGGGTCACCCAACCAGTGCCTTGTCTGTTGTTTGGGTACCTGCCACAAAAGGGTAAGAACCATTGCAATAAAGCACGCAGAACATGCTAGATAACTGTTTTAACCTCTTCAGGTTTAAGGACATCTCACTAAAGCGACATGATTTGCCTTTATAAAATCCTTGAGGGGTTGGTTATTTTTAGAAATGTCAGAACATATAAAAACTGGAAAACATAAGATTAAAATATTGCATGTTTAATTCCTTTGTTGCTGTTTAATTAATTGATTGCTTTATTGTCAACATTTTTGTTTAAATATTTATTTGTTTCAAAAAGCAATGAACAAGAGAACACAGTAAAGTACTGTCTTAGCCATTGGTTTTCAAAGTGTTAAAAATGCAAATAACATTAACAAACAACCATTTAAATAATCAACTTTGATGCAGAGCCTAAGGACTAGTTTATCTGTAAATGATGGCTCTTACACAGATTTATTTGGTAACTTCCTGCCAATATTATCTACAAATTAAACATAAGCTTATTTTAGTATAATGCTTCAGTGATTTAATAATTGCAATCAAATTGAATCATTTTGAATGGTATAGAGACAATGAGACTGAAACATTCTCAATTTCAACCTTTCAACGAAAGAGATGTCACCCATGAGTGCTGAGTGAGATAGAAATTATAATTGGTGTCATTTGCAATTGATTTGATGTCAGAATGTTCCGAGGTCACCATCATTATAGTTACTAAAAAGGGCAACTTGATATAAACACAACTTCATGTTAATGGTAGAATACAGGACTGACACAGTAATACCACATTATCAATAATAGGTCAACAATCCCCAGTTAACAATTACTAACAAATTATTAATTTTACTTAAGGAGCTTCAAAGACCGAAAAACACACTATCATTTTTAATCATCTGAATTTCTTAATTAGCATACAGATATACATAAGGGAAAACATGTCACTTTTGTGAAATGTCAAATCTTAATCAGGACATATTTAATGTCACTGTGAACAATTACAAAGTCATTGAAACAACTATTATAGAATGAAAATGTGAAATGTTCAAAAAAATGCATTTTACACTCTAATTTACATATTTAACATTCTAAAAGTTTGTATGTATTGACTACTGGCTACTATATTTCATAATACATATATCCAACCAAGTATGTTTTCTTTTTAATGCAGATCTTCTGTTTCCATTTGTGGGCTTTACTGCATCATGTGTCTTATTTCCATTATATTACTAACTTGTCTTGCCCTTGTCCAACCCTTCCATCATTCCTTCACTTTACCCCACTATTAGTCATTTAGGTGGGTATCAGAAGCAGAGAGAGTGTTTGTAATATCTCACATGGGAACACCATCTCCTGTAAGGTACTGAATTGCTGTTGTTAACAGTAAACATCAGTTTTCAATGACAGGACTCATTGTTCCCATAAATGCAAAGGGAGGCATCTGGGGACATGACTTTATGTACAAAGCTAACATTTATTTTAAAAGGATCACTTTATTGGCTTGACATATACAGAATAGCATCTGTACAGTCTCCTACTTCATGGAAAGGCCAGCAACCGTTCAATAGTCCACAAAGATAACAATGTCAAAATATATTCAATAAATCCCAAATTAGTTTGTATATTTTTAATCCTTAAGAAATATTTTTATTTTACTCCTAGAAATACGTGTATTCTGAAAGTGATATTTAGCTTTCCATGAAATAAAATTATTTAAAGCTATGCAAGAAATAAAGAGAAATTATATAATTTAAAATGTTCAAATTCACAATGTTCTAAGATAAGGAAAAATATTATTGACTTTATGCAAAATCTCAGTTTGTTTCACTCAGAATTCAATAAGACTGCATCTTCTTGAAAATGTTAGTTAAGATAAAATGTCCAGGTAGACATTAAATCCAAACCTATATGATATTAAACCTTCAATACACCATTAATAAATTCCCACGTGATAGCTCTTATTGAGCATGTTTTTTTAGAAGTCCCAGACAAGACAATAAAGATCAAAACCTTTCGAATATGAAAACCTGAGAGTGGAAACAAGACACAGAAACACACGTTAACTTATAAGAAATGAGAAGTTGCCATAAAGTTGGGTTTTTGTGATGGCCTTGTATCATTACCATTACTATAAATAGTAATTACTATGGTATATACAAATTAATTTAGAAGGAGACTGAGGAAGAATGAAAATATCTGGAATATGACACAGATAAAGAAATTAGTAGTTTAAGGTTACTCTGTTATCCACAAAAAATGCATGATAGATAGTTATGTATATATATATATATATATATATATATATATATATATATATATATACACATATATAGGTATAGTGGCACTCACCCTTTCATGTTGTATACATATAAAAAAATGCCCTGGTGCAATCCCACGCTGAGTATAGACAATAAATGAAAAAGAGATGCACTCTGTGGTCTTTAAAATAAATCACTGGTATTTAATATCCAACAAAGTTACATAAATCCGATCGACGTTTCGACCTCTTCAGGTCTTCCTCAAGAAAATATATATATATATTTATTTATTTTAAATAAGTAAAAAAAAATGTTTTCTTTCATTTGTATTTATACTTTTTTCTGCAATAATATATATATATATATATATTTATATATAAAAGCTTTATATTTTCGCAATTACATTCACAACTCAGCTTGTTTAAAACCGTCAAGAAATTATCTTTGTGTTTGCTAAACATTCATATTGTTCTGTTTGACTTGAATGTTGAAGAAAGACTTGAATGTTGTCAGTTATTCATGATTATGAGATCATTGTCAAAACACTAAACACTAAAAGGCAGATTGACTGAAGTACCGCACAGATCAAGTGTTAACTGCTGTTGAAGTCAAATGCAGTTAGTGCCTGTTACTAATGCAAACATCTTGCCATGGACCTTTGCAAATTTTCAAATTACTGAACTACTGGGTGAAAAGCATTATATCCCATGACGGAGTGTAAATACATTGTATCTACAAGACCTACTTAGCATGCCTCATGTATACAGTGATGCACAATGAGGAATGTGGTTTCAAAATTCAGCTTTTTTTTTTTAAATATCATTGTAAAACAACGCTCAAGCTTGTGTTGTTTGCAATGCACTGCAATGCACTAGTCAATAACACATTTCTTGCAAGGTGTTGTGGTAGAAATGCAAAGTAACAATCCCGTTAAATGCCATGCAGCATTTGGAAAATCAGCCACTAATGGTGGCTAATGCTGTATATTCTGCTTGCAGCACCAGCAAGTGCTAAAATATTCTAGCCAAGACGTTTGCGAATGTAAATAGGGGAATGTGGAATAAATTGTTGCAATACGAATAGATCCACTTACTTTTTCAATAACCACACTGTCCATCACGATATATTAAAGGTGTTGAAAGTTGCCTATATAGAAGTGAGTAATGTGTCCTCAGTCATAGATTTATGCTCTGCATTGCCTGAAACTTGCAGAACATTTTTTTTATGAAAATGGTAATATTGCAGTTATTTTTAGCATTTTGAAATAGAATCAGACATACATATCTGCCAGTACTATTTTCTCTGTCTTTGGCCCAGGGTGCTCTGAGATATGGAAATACACTAACGCTTACAAAGTAACCCTAATCCAGACAATTAGGCCTTAGTTAGCGTGACTAGAGAAAAAATCCTAAATCATCATTAATTTCACCTTTATAGTGTTTTGGTTTAGAGGAGCAACGTGTTCCTCTGGTACAGGGCACTGAAAGGGTTGCATACTTTTTAAAAACATTAAATTAATATGTTTTAATAATGCATTAGACTCTTCTGGCCATCTATAGTAACTGATACTTGCCAAATTCTACTTCCCACCAATATGCAGGGAATTATTATCAACCAAGCATGGAATAATCCCACATCCAGGGTTGGATTTCCCATTAGGGAGTGTAGATGCACTACATGCACCTGTCCACATGGGGGCATCTGTTCCTCACTTAGAATGTACCTTTTTGAGCTTATATAGGCTGGTGAGGAGTTATAGATTGTGAAACTAACTATCTCTGACATTAACCCCTCTCTAGCCTTACCTCCCCATTTACCACAACAACTTCTATCATTATCGTTAACCCGGGATGCATTTCACAGCACTACAAGCAACGATATGCACATACATACATTTATACATATGAGGTTGTAAGATATGACAATATGTTTTTAGATCCACTTAAAAAAATCATTATACTTAATTAAATGTCTTTTGTAGGGTTGGGGAGCATGAGGTGTCTTTGAATTTTGTTCCTACAGGAACCTGACGTGTAAATCCAGCCGAGGTCACATCCTTCTAGATACAATGAGTTTATGGAAAATATGTACACAAGGGAATATAAGTGTGCAGAGGGTCCCAAATTCATTGGCCCAGTAACATTTCTATGCAAAATAATATTAATTAATGTAACTTGGTTGACAACAGTACGAGCACATGGAGACAGCATATTTAAAGGACCACTAAATTCATGCACACCACTTCAGCCCAATGCCTTCCTGACAGCCACTCAAGAAGCTACAGGATTAAGAATGGGGTAAAACTTGGTTCTCAATCAAATGCTGCTCCTAGAGTGGTGGTGCAGTGCAGTGATTTGCTGTACATACGCACTGGCTTCCCAATGCTTTCCTATGGGGATGCACTGGATTGGCTGAAATCATCAATATGGACCTGCAGTACAGCAAAGGAGAAAAGGTAAGCAAATCTCACCTTTCTCAAGCGATCCAAAGTGGGGCCAGACACCTAAGCATCTATAGAACATTATAGCATTAGAAATACATTATTGTACTAGACTTCCTTATTAGCTCTTGCATGCACAGTGTATATCTATCTTCCTCCTACCATGCCCACAATGAACAAGATATGCACCACTGTGTTTTGGGCACTTTGTTCATTGAGCATGTGGAGGATATCCCATTGTCATTAATCTGGGGACATGAGACCCAGGAATTTGCTGATACACATATTATTCTTATTCTTCTTATTATTATTTATAAAGTGGCTATAGATTCCGCAGTGCGGTACAATGGGTGAGCTGACAGACATGTAGATGAAACCAAATAAAAAGGATGCACAGAAACAGTGTGGTTGAGGGCCCTGCTCGATGAGCTTGAATGCTAGAGGTAGTGTAGTATACTGACACAAAAGGAAAAGGTAGGTCAGAAAACTAGGTTGCTAGATTAGTGTTCACTGAGAGCGTGAGTGCTTTTTTGGCAGTTGACAGTTTTTGACAGTTGCAGGGTGCGGGGAGGGAAAGCAAACTGATACACTTTCTTGAAGAAGTGAGTTTTCAATGATTTTTTGAAGGACTAGAAACTGAGTGAAAGTCTAATGGAGAAGGGAAGGGAGTTCCACAGGAATGGTGCAGCCGTAGAGAAGTCTTGAAGGTCAACATCAGAGATGGGAGTACAAGCAGAGAATAGACGTAGGTTTTCGGCAGAGCTTATGGGCCTATACGGGGCATACTTGTGTATTAAAGAGGATAGATAGGCTGGAACAGGTACCCCAATGTAGGGACTGACAGAGGGGGCAGGCATGGGAGGTGCGGACAGACAGGAAGATGAGTCTCACCGCCGCATTCATTATCGACTATAACAGGGCAAGTTGTGAACACATCAGACCACTGAGAAGCGGATTGCAGTATTCATGGCAGGTTCCACAGAGTTGAGTGAAAATAAACTGCCTTACATAACCTAAGCACCTTAGGAGACAGTCTCACACCATAAGGAGACAGTCTCTCCGACCATGTTTCATCTGTCTGTCTGTCTGTATGTCTATCGCTCTATCTACTAAAAGCAAATTACATATTCAAATACTTTTTTTTTTAAATAATGTATTTACAGTATTTCCTATTGCGGAACACATTATTTATGGAACAACTCAACCTCTTCTAAATCAGAGAAGACAAAGCGTATAAAGTAATACTATTAGTAAACCAAAACCCCCATTAGACTAGAGGAATGCTGTCTAACAAACCCAGTCTTCCATGCCAAAATCTCTAAATCAATATTCTGCCTGTAAGAATAGTCAGAATGGAAGAAAAAGTGCATCTTCGCATGCAATAATAGTAACAATAGTAATTTCATGCAGCAGTTTATGAATCGACTTTAGAATGTAAAATATTTCGTTTTTATGTTTGCAAAGTGTCATTTTAAGCATAGTGCTATGTATAAATGATCCAGTGAATTCTGAAGAAATACGATCACAGAAAAGTTGTTAGTTTGAAATATATTGTGTGTTCTATATAAAGAGCAAAATAGGTCAGTGTTCTAAAAGTGGAACAGCCACTATGGAAACGAAAAATGGGGTTTGCATTCTCTTTTACTTCCCTTTTAGAACATATGTACCATAAATGCAGTTTATTCATATTATTCATTTCATTGTTACCAGCTGCCATTTCAGAATCAACTTGAAAAAAATGGTTTATGATTTAGTTTTGTGAAATTCTCATTTAGAAAGACTTACTTCTGGGAGGATATAATGAATAAAAATGTACGTTTGGTAGGTTGTGATTTATTCGGGGTGGGGGTTTAAGGGAATATTTTTTTTCTTTAATGAATGTGAATGAGAGAAATAATATGCAAATATCAAGAACAGACAACCATCTAAAGAATGGTTGGGAACATTTTAATAATGAATGTTAATATGCCATAAAGGTTCAAAACTTCCCACAAGGAAAAAGCAAAGCTTCTCTCAAACTCCATATACTAAACTAACTTAAAGGAATATTCTAAATACATAGACAACATTCTTGCATGTTAAAGGGACACTATAGTCACCAAAACAACTTTAGCTTAATGCAGCAATTTTGGTGTATAGAGAAAGCCTCTGAAGTCTCACTGCTTAATTCACAAATATTTAGGAGTTAAATCCGTTTTGTTTCTGTTTTTGCATCCCCTGGATGTGAGTGACACAGCTTGCATTAAAAAACAAAATGGTTCTATTTTCAATCCGATGTAACATGCAACCAAATGGTTTCATTTTCAATCAGATGTAACTTACTTTAAAAGATTTTTATCTCCTAATCTGCAAATTGAACTTTAATTACACACAGGAGGACCTTGCAGGGTCTAGCAAGCTATCAACAGAGCAGGAGATTAGAAGTTAAAAGATTAAACAGAATTTGCAATAAATGAAGTAGAAACATTAGATGGCTCTTTACAGGAAGTGTTTAGGAAGGCTGTGAAAGTCACATGCAGGGAGGTGTGACCAGGGCTGTATAAACAAAGTGATTTAACTCCTAAATGGCAGAGAACTGAGCAGTTCAACTGCAGGGGCATGATCTATACACCAAAACTGCTTCATTAAGCTAAAGTTGTTTTGGTGACTATGGTGACCCTTAAAGTAAGATATGCTTTAGTGATACTCCAAGCTGATGTTAATAATGCATTTAAATACACTAGGAATATAATCCATTTTAGAACATACATACAAAACAATACATTGCTTCTCATACATACATCTCTTGTTTTTCTACAAATACTCTGGTTGAAATTCCTCAGCAAATTCTGTCACTTGCATTGTTTTCAATCGGATCATTGTAAATATCAAGTAAAACCCTCCCCAGCAAGGGATTATGATGTGTACCGTTCAGCTATTGTGAACAGTTTTATTCATGAAAACTCAGGACTAGAAATTACCCAGGAAACACATATCCTAATAGCCACATTAATTAGTTATATGCATTTGGCTAATTCACATTTATTGAGGGGAGTTACTTCTATACAGAATCTGTCATATAATCATAAACGACTATATAAGTGTTTTCCCCCAAATACCGGGCGTGAGGGAGTGGGCTACACTTCTACTGTATGTCTGCAGTCTGTTTTCTATCTTGTGCTTTTAATAAATGTGCTGATTACCGTAAGTGATTTTATTTTCTGAGTCTATTTTTCTGAACAATATAAAAAACTAAAGAGATTTGAGATCTAAATTATATAGTGAATGTAGTAAATATAGTAATAATGATAGCAAATTTCATCGATTTTTAGTTATTAAAATGTATGTACTGAATAAGTGCAGACAAACTTTTAAAGGGTAACATTAAGCATCATAAATACTACAGCCTGGTATAAAGGTTTCGATGCCAAACGTACCTCTTACTGGGGTCACTGCCAGGTGCCATGTCTCCACTGCAAAATGTTAACAGTATCCATCCAAAGTTTCAGAAGTAATATTCTGATCCTGCTAATCATTCATTGGGTGAGAGCATTAGCTAATTTCTCTCAGGCAATCAGTGAGCGTCTGTATTTAGAAATATGCACAGAATTGACATTAACCATCCCAGAACGTTTATTTTAGACTGGCCAGGGATCCAACAACGATCCTTCTAGAGGTGGAGGTACACCTCTGGCAGTAAAGGGGTTAATATCTGTATGTGCAGTATTTTATAGCGAAAAAAAAACACACATACAGACTCCTGAATAATATCACTGAAGTGGTCATGGTGTTTGGAGTAACCCTTTGATTAATATAATTTCCTTCTACACAAACCCTCACAGAAAGGATCAGACAACAACTGACTAAGCTCCAAATAGCCCTTGGTTAGGAGGTTTTGAAAAGTAATTCCCTTTTAATTATCATGCATTACTTGTAATATTGAACCCATGTTTTTAAGCAATCTAGGTGCTCGGTATTTAAAAACAACAACAACAACAATACCATCAATACAAAGTCTCTGCTAATATTGTGGTTCCATGGATTCAAAGTGTGTATGGATGATGTTAGTTTAGTTGCACTAGAGGAGAATTTGAACATATAGGTAAGATTTTAAGTATTTTGGTTTTATCGTTTAATTGTGTTCTCCAGCGTATTACTATTTATGATAAACTAAACAGCTACTGTTTCTGCGACTACTGGTCCCAGCAACTGGCAATGTTCCTACGGGGAAACAAACAATTCACTGCTAACAGAGAGTTCCCTGAGAAAATATTCCAAGAGCTGAGATCTCATAGAACATTTAAATGTGATTAAAGTAATTGATACTCATCAAGTTTTTATCAAGTAACTTGGAGGAGCTGTCAAGGAAATTTGCTTCCAAAGCAACCAAGTTTCAACTGGCAAGAAATTTGTAAGGTTTAATCCCCAAATTACCCCGAGATGGACATGAAGCTATTTTGGTGAGCATCACTTAGCTTGAAGAAGAGTTTAATGAACCATATCTAAATGTACCAAGAATTAATTTATCATTTGCTATTCACATTTTTGAAGAACTGGGGATCCATCTTCTTGGAAATATTTAAATGGACTCAAGGACTCATCACACACAATGCTTTAAAATAATGTATTCTTAAAGACTCAGTACATTTCCACTGTCATTATTAGACTCTAATCATGTAATGTAGGTTCTCTGATGCATAATTGTGATGAGCTTTCAGTCAATTGAAGAGAATAGTTCTATTTCAGTTTTTTTTTATTTTTTTATTAATCTCATAAAACTTTGGTCTCTATGTGAAAGTGAAATTGTGAGATGTCATTTCTTAGTCTTACATACCCTCAAGGGATACAGATGCACTTATGCACTAGTGATTTTGTTGCAAAAAACTAACATTGACCAGGGTCACGACTCATCTCACGCTTCACAGCAAAGCAAGTAGGAAACAAAACCTAGAATATGAAAGTACGTGCATGCTGGTTGGAAATTGAAACTTGTTTTGCAAATGAAAAAAATGTGAAGGTGGGATGGATATATCTAAATCATGCAAATATAGAGGATACAGCTGAAGATCTACAGAAAATAAAAATACCATAGCGATACAGTTAAACACGTGATGTATGACTGTTGTATATTTCTTACATTTTTAATGTTGTAAAGGCTTTTTAGACTGCATTTTAACCTCTGTATTTTGCCAATCATAAAATTAGCTAAAAATAAGGGTGTGAGCTAGAGGTCTACCAGTAAAAGCACCATTGACTTCCACATAAGTCAAAAGATGTCCATGTGGCCCACAAACAAGCTGCTTTCATTCATTCAAATTTGAGAAGGACCGTACATGTCATTGTATGCAGTGTTACACCTGTATTTGCCAATCTTCCTTATTAGAACGTTTAGGAAACCAGAAATAAGTTGAGATATCATTGGCATAGAGACTGAAAGAAATGATAGGTATTTTTAGAAAATATATACGGTATTTTAAAATATTCTCTTCACCTCTTCCCTTCAGACCCTCCCTTACCCTTTTTAAATGTATACTTACCTTTATTAAGGTGCACCAACCCATAATCTTCACTATTTCACTTTCAGACTGTATTATATTAACTGCCAACATTGTATCTCAGTGGATTTCACCATCCACTTATGACATTGTTGAGTGTTTCCTTTCTTATAAGTTTAGCTCTCAATGCATCCTTGTTTATTACTTATTGTATGAATATCTACAATTTTGATTTTTTTGGGGCTATACACTAATGTGCATTACATTGCATTGCATTACTTATTAAAAGTTTTCTTATTTATACCTTTTTTGCATTCATTTCACAAAATGTATTAAAATACAGAGGTTTAAAAATAATATAATTTTCACATTACTACTGATCACATATACTTTAGGTAAATTTATACCAGGAAATGTTCTAATAAGTCTTACTTCTTTAATATTGTTACATTTATCAAAAATAAGTAATAAAGTAAATTGCTTTATTATTATACATACTATATAAAATATTACAAGATATGGTTGTCAAAATAAAATTTCAAATGTTTTTCATTATGCTTTCGTCTTTAGTTCAAAGATAATTGCATGTGCTCTATCGAGTAATTATCCAGTAAATGTTGTTGTATTACTATATTAGTGGAATTCTGTATTTTAGAAATCATTTGTATTTTTCTGTTCTTTGCAGACACCACAATATAATCTAATGTCAGTGTAACTGGTGTTCACTGATTTTATTTCATTGTTTATTACCACTATTATATCACCAAATCTTATACCTAAATATTATATGACTTAAGTTTTTTTTTTTTTTTACTGACACATATTTTACTTAAAGGGGAACTGTAAGTTCTATGGAAATTACAACATTGAATCAAATATTGAAAATTACCTATAACTTTTTTTTTTTTAATAGCAATTCCCATTCATATTCAGTACAGGCCATGAAAAGTCAAAACACACATTGCAAATGAAAAGAAGTGATAACAACATTATTTAATTTCCCCTCTTCACTGAATACTTTCTCTATGTTGACTTTCAGATACAAAGTATAGAGCTTATAACAATGGCTAGCGGGGAGCTAAGATGAAGGGACACAGTTGCCGGAAAAAAAGATGTGGATTTCTACATCTAATATCTTTTTTTCACACCTCACAATTACATATTTGCTAAATATAGAGAATAAGAAAAATAATATTAAAAATACAAGAAAATTTAAGTTACCCTTGAAATTTTCTATGTAGATATTTTACTAAAATAGTGTATGCTTTCATATATTGAATCTAAATATCAGTATCAAATTACTATATTTTGTAGATAAATAATATACAGGTCTGACTTACACTACATTGTACTACACCTATATGTTATATACGATATATTTTTATAGAACCATATTCTATACAATCATTTGTGTTGGGGCAACAAAGCCGTATAGAGTGATAGAGAGCAATATAGGAATAGAGTAATACAGAATGGGAAAAGTCGGTTGAGGTGTGCAGAAACAACGATGCTTGGAGGCCTGTAAAATAAATAGGGCCCACCCAAGGTTAAGAAGAGAACAAAAAGAGAAGAAAAAGAGGTCATGGTTAAGTAGTGGGAGTGGTGGGAGGGACATGAAAATCGCTAGAACAAGAACGGTGTGGAGCAAGGTAAGGAGTCCCTTTTGAAGTAGTTCATAGAAAGATTTAAATAAGCCGCGGTTGGCCAGCCATAGGTGCTTCCATGAGTATGAGGAGGAGTGGCTTAACTAATGATGACATGGTATTATAACAATTCAAGCACCATGAAACTGATAAGCATGATATTGCAACTAGTCTGTATGCTAATTCCATTCTAGCTATAAAACTTCTGGAAAAAGGACAGATAGCATGTCAGAAAGTCGATAACTCGTTGGATATCATTAAACGTACCAGAACAGGTACTTCTAATTGACTTACTGTAATGTATGCTCGAATGCGTAAGGACGTAAAGGAGAACCAGCGTGAGGCCTTGAATATGAACGTGGATGAAACTTAACATATACATATACATGTTTAACCAACACAACTGAACGCACCTAATATTAGTTTAACACTGCATGACTTTTAATGCATATTACTGAACAGAAGGAACTACCTTTTCCTCATAGTACCTGCCACAATACTGCTTTAATACACATAATTGTGCGGGCATCACAGAATAATGTAAAGGCTCTTAAACCTGTTTATAGAAGAATAAACAACAGCTTAGCAGTACATATTTATATTTGTATATATATGTATATATTGTTATTGGGTAATTTAGTTGTCTAGCTGTTGGTATCGTATGTGCCATTTAACCATGCTGCTGTGTTGCGAGAGATTGTCCAAATCAAATAGAAGTGGACTAACTATATCCCCTTTGCATAAAGGTGTATCGGACCTAGCAGGAGTGCTGGGCAGGGAAAGGTCTTTCCACCTTCTTGACATTGAGACATGTTTGAATAACAAAGTAATTAATGTATACCCTTATAACGTACTGGCTTACTAGCTAATGCCAAGAGGCGAAACAATTAAACTTGGTTGGTGACGGGTGAGGCTCTGCTAGATGCCAAGTGGCTTGAAAGGCTCTATCTATGCATTGGAGCGAGGAGATTTTGTGGCCACCGAATGTTGTGGCGAGGTGCTGGCCTCTCGTGACTTTAAAAGAATAAGACAGAATGGGAGTGACAGGTGAGGCCCTCTCTGTGCCACCATGCAAGGCGACTAACTATGAGTTGCGCCGATGGGTGTAGTACCTCAGAGTATGAGGATGGGTGTTGGCTTCGCGGGACCACTAACCAAAGGTGTAGAGGCCTGTGAAATTATTAACTATTGTACTCCTTGTGCACTATCAGCCAGTAACAAAGCTAACTAAGGGGAGAAGGGTATGGTGCATATAAGGATGTGTAAATTGGCGTGCCTGAGAAAAGTAAGTCAGTCATGCGGTTTAATATAAGATAATGGATATAAGCAGACCTATAGAGGTTAACGAGATAGTTGTAGGAAATGTGGTATGTGACATAAAATAGAGAGAGAATAGTGTGCCATGGGGAACTGGGATATGATATAGTCAGCAGAGGGTGTCAACGGTCTTCCAGACTTGGAATAGGAAATGAAAAAAAAATGTTTTATTGAAATAATTATAAAGATGAAACTAAATGTGTATCTAAATAGAATCGTTCTCTTGTACAATTGTGTGACACAGAAGTAGGACAATAGGTATACAATCAGTATGATAAATTGTAACCAACTGAAGGATTTCAAAACAGTTGGTTCTAACCCTAAAAATGAAGGTTATACTAATCGAGCTGCCTATTTAAGGATCAGGATAAAGTGTTACTCCAAAGTGTTATAGTGTTTATATATATATATATATATACCCCTAAATATCTATGCACACATCTGTGCCAAGATATGAGTACAGTCCTAATGGAGTAAAGATATATATTACAGAAAATGAAGAAGGAGGGGGAGGGAAGATCCTATACGCCCTACAGAGTAAAGTACCGTAGGTAATATAAATACTGAACAGTAATCTGGCAGTATTAGCAGAATCTGGCAATTAGCAGAAAAGAGGGTCCTAAAGACCTATGTATATCCTCTGTCCGTAACGCTTGCCTCCAAGACTTTTCCAGGGCTTCACCTCTTATTCCCTTCTCCATAAAAATTTCACCGTCTCCATTCATTCAAAAAATAATTTAAAACTCTCTTCTTCAAGAAAGCATACCAATTAAACTGTTAGCAGGTTTTTATCCCCCACCCCTCATGACTCCTCTCCTGCAACTGTCAAAAATTACCTACTAAGCCCTCAGTAAATACTTTTCTAACAACCTACTTCGTACCCCTACTTCTACCCTTTGTGCCACTACAACCACTCCCTCTAGAATGTAAGCTCATTGAGCAGGGCCCTACTTCTCTGTTCCTGTACGTCCAGTTGTTTGGTTACAAATACATGTCTCTAAGTCCACCCATTGTACAGCACTACGGAATCTGATGGCGCTATATAAATAATAAAATAATAATAATAATAATAATATAGTAGTTAAAATTGGATACTAAGCTTGCAGCAGTCACCCTCTAGTGCTAAACAACGATCTGATAGGGAAGAGGGGGGAGGGGGAAGAGGGGCCTACACCAAAAGAGTGTTTAGAGGCGTATGATAGTAACTGTATGCAGAATTTCCATAGGTAATTAAACCAAACATAGAATATTACCAGATATATAAACATACATGTAGTTGGGTTACCTGTCTATAGTATTATGATAACCAGCTATTTATTTAGTAAAATGGCATGTTGTAATTCATGCAGTAATTAACCTTATATTCTACATGGCCGCTAGAGGTCAGTATTCGGTTGAATTGCAAAAACCATGTGGTTAAATTATACGAATTTTTGCACAAAATACTCTATCTGGCCATACAAATCTATGTACGAAAAGCTCTCTCCAGTCATGGGGCTTTTCATGCTGACTAACGAAAGGGGTTCGTATGTTGAAAGATACCAATTCTTGCGAATTCATGCGAATGATCATTCGTATGAATGGCTGTAACAGGAGTTGAATTGAAAGAGCGTATGAACAGATTAAAACAACCGTTCGGGAGTTTGAAACCGAACTGACCAGTAACATAGAATAGTAACCTTGTGAAACAGACTGAAACTAAATAGTTCGGTAGTTAAACACAAAATGATAAAAACATGAAAAAATACACGAAAGGAATATGCGAACTGTATAAGAAATTGAGATAGATCTGACCCGTGATGACGCCGTGGTACTGCGACCACTGCGCAACGGTTAGGTCAGTATCTTACGGTTTTGGCACATTTCGGGATCTGTCCTCTGAGCTGCCGGCCTGGAGGGCTGAAAAGTGGATGTTTGTAAGTCAAGTGCCGTGGACCAGTGAAAGACAGCAGGAACAGGTAAACCATGTGGTGAAACAGGTAAGTTGCTAGATGGAAGTAGTCACATGCAAATCGCTAGAACAAGAACAGTGTGGAGCAAGGTAAGGAGTCCCTTTAAGTAGGGAAATCATGCCTTTCCCACAATTACAGGCAAAAGCCTTAATACATATAAAACCTCAATATTAGGCCGTTTTAAAGGACCATATATTCTACATATATACCACATTAAGTGTATTACACCTAATATTAAACTGCATTGATTATACTGTGGTATATTGCACCTATATATTGTAGTACGCATAGTTCTAACAATCTTCTTATGCTATGAATGTCATCTAATTAAATGCATTTATAGAAGAACAATTCCTTTATCCAGATTATAATTATTTATGCCAGTTCCAAATCCTGTTTACCAGATCAGAAACATAAAGAAAATGATGAAATAAAGCCAGAAAAAGACAATTCTAACAAATGACTCATACTTCAAGTATTTAACACCATCTTTTGTTTTAGCAAACTTCTTTTATTTGTGTTTAACACTCGTGGCTTCACACAATTCTAGATGTTGACAAAGCCATCTGGCACAGTTTAATGAAAGACTGACATATTTTAATAAACAATCCTTTCTTTGTAATGCAGGAAAACAATCAGTAAAAAAGTGATACTGCCAAAATGAACAGTTTTATAATACCCCATTTATTTCAATTATTTAATGTGTATATATTTAAAATGATTTCATGAAATATTCCATAAAGGAAAATTGAGACTAATGTGCTATAATTACTGTAAATAGCCCTTGGCAATGTTTTCCATTCCAGTTTTCTCAAATGCAGCTGCCAGAATAGAGTCATTTTTTTGGCCACTGTGTTTTTTTTCTACGGGCCCTGTACCATGCTGAGTCTACAAACATTTAAACTGAATATAAAGCTATAAATATGTAATCATTTTGTTTTGCATACGTTTGAAAGACTATCTATCAACCTTCTCTAGTTATCACTGAGATTATTTTATTTAAGATATTTTCTTATTACAATACGTTCAATGCAGTACAAAGATGTTGCTTATTTGAAAATTACGAGCAGTCACAGGGATTTTTTCCATAACTGAGCTGTACAACAATGAGAAGTATGTTACCAAATTTAATCTAATACATTGGACTTAACAAAGTAGCATAGTTTAGAAAACTAATTTCTAAATAAATTCTTAAATTATTTCGAAACTTCAATTTAGATGTTCGCAAATGCAACCCCTAGGAATGCATCCAGTCAATTGTGGTAGGAGAAAAAAGAAAAATGGATACAAAAAAATCATTTATATTAATCTGGTTGTCTTGTCACCATGATGCTTTGGTTGATAAATAAATCCCATCTCTAAAATAAGCTACAGACTTCTAAACATAGTGAGATAGTTAATTGGTGTGGTTCTTTGAACAGTTAGCTTTTACCTATTTTTTATATGAATGTCTCAAAAGGAACAACATTCATACTCCAACTGACATTCTCCAAATTGCTCGTAGACTCGGAAAAATCAATGCAAAGTGCTTTTCTACATTGATTAAAAGAGATTACCTTCTTTCATGCTGTTTTCTCTTGTTTGCAATATATTTGGTAAGAGAATATGGGTATAAAAGGTCTTTATTTTCAACCGGTATGAATGTTACAGTTTGTAGACAGAACATATATAATTTCTTTGTTTTTACATTTCAGAGTTCATTTCAGGTAACAAGTTGATTGAGGTTCAGGAGTCATACGGCTTAAGTGTTGCCATCATCTTATGTTTTACTTATGTATACTAAGATGGAGGAACATCACTCATCTATAGTCTGTACATCTTCAGAGTACCAGCTCTACTGCAGATGTTCCTAAAAGACCAAGTGCTGCATGGGTGAATTAAGAAACATTATTGCCCCTAAAACACAGGTTAGATCGGACCGTGTGGGAAGAAAGAGTTTGATGTGGTCACTGATCTTTCATGAGCTTATCAATCATTTAATCACCAAATGTGAACTCCTACATGCTTTTTCTGTTGAACTGAAGTAAAAGTTAAATATTATATTAAAAGACCAATTATGCCACTTTAAAAATATGGGGTCCATTTTAATTAATCAATTGTTGGCTCAATAATCTTCTTCTAAACAATTTATATCCGTGTTGGGGAATGAAGTGCTTTAATTTAGTAATACATTGCTTGGTCCTCTCCTGAATATTAACCTGCATTTGGTCTACTGATTGTCTCTTACTATCCCTAACATTTGTTTATTAGCAGTAAAACTGGCATGACAAAACACTATTCACCACCTGCCAAACTATTTTGAATGCATGGTCATAGCAACAGTTTATCCTCTCAAAGAAAAAAAAGCAAACACTGAAGTGGTTATGGTGCATTGGTGTTGCCCCACAGTGTGGTTTAACAACTTATCTGTGTGTCCATTGGATGTCTTCTCCTTTAGCAGAATACACTTAGTTCAAAAGATCTAAGAAAGGCCATGCAGGACCACAAACTTTGGTTGAGAGCTTCAGCTGATGGCTCTCAGTCAACGAGCATGGGGCTACATTTGTAATACTTTACTCTGTAGTGGCAACTAGCTTCTCCTGCAAGAAAACACTTATTGTGGCTTGTCTGACCAAGGGACCAAGTGGATTTAAGTGAACTTTGCAAAGACTTTTCATATAGTATTTTCATTTATTTTATTTATTTTTGTGTAATAAATTTACCTTTTATTTATATATATTTGAACTCCATTTTTTACTTCCTGGTTATCATCCTGCTCCTTGGTGGGGACTATACCACCTACGCTTTAGAAACTAGAGCAAGTTCTGCTCTAGTATATGTGAGTACTGAATTTTTATTATTTTATTTCATTGATTTTACCAGTACATACTGCACCATCTGCTATTTTCTGTTTTTCCACATATATCTGGCTCCTTGGTGGGGACAATACCACCTACGCTATGAAACTAGAGCAAGTTCTGCTCTAGTAAATGTGAGTATTGATTTTTTATCGTTTTATGCACTTATTTTATCAGTACATACTGCACCATTTTGGAATTCTCTGTTTTTTCACATATTATTCCATCTGAGACATTCAAGATATTTATTACGCCACACATATCCCGAAACGGGGATTGTTCCGTCCGGCAGAGCTCCTAGTCAGCTCTGGGAAATGTGAGTGAGGATTTTCTCTACTATTCATTCACATACCCACTGTATCTGATATATTGCACTTTGTATGCTCTCTTTTTCTTTTTGAGGTCAAATTGTATAAGAGATCATCAGTTCTACCATTGTGTACCATCTTTTACTCATCTACAAAAGTGAATAAAAAAAACCTGCTAAATAGATTCAAAATGTTGTCCTGAGTTTAAAAATACCCAGCGTTTACATGCTTTTTGCTATTTTTTTTTTGCATGTTATAGGGCTATAAGTACAAGTAGGATATTGCGGTTTCAAAACATACATTTTTAAAATGTATCAATAGTGACATTATAACACTATTATCTGTCATAAATCTCTGAATACCACCCCACATGTACATATTTTTTTTAAAGTAGACAACCCAAGGTATTCAATATGGGGTATGTCCAGACTTTTTTAGTAGCCACTTAGTCGGAAACACTGGCCAAAGTTAGCATTCATATTTGTTTGTGTGTGAAAAAAGTAAAAAACTAAATTGAACGCTAATTTTGGCCAGTGTTTGTGACTAAGTGGCTACTAAAAAATACTGGACATACACCATTTGCAATACATTGGGTTGTCTTCTTTTGCAAATGGTATGCCATCATGGGGGTAATTCTCACTCCTCGGCTACCATACGCTCTCAAAGGCAACGTAACCAACCTGGCCATTTTCAATGTAAAAATATTTGACCCATATATTTGACCCTGTAACTTTCAGAAACACTATAAAACCTGTACATGGGGGGTACTGTTATACTCAGGAGACTTTTTTGAACACAAATATTAGTGTTTCAAAACTGGAAAATGTATCACAACAATTATATCATCAGTAAAAGTGCTGTTTGTGTGTGAAAAATTAAAAAAAGTCACTTTCACTGACAATATCATCGCTGTGATATGATTTACTGTTTTGAATCACTAATATTTGTGTTCAGCAAAGTCTCCCGAGTAAAACAGTACTCCCCATGTACAGGTTTTAGGGTGTCGTAGAACGTTACAGGGCAAAATACAGTGCTAACAAATTAAATTCTCTGGACTTTCGACCTGGGTTGGCAGGCAGGTCCCTTAAATTGCAATCAATAAAATTACTTAATTATGTAAAAATATTACATAAATACACATGTAGAATTTAAATATATATGCATATTTATATATTTGAGGTCTACGTGTATATTTATATAATTATTTATGTAATTTTGTATATGGACATATGTATATTTCGTATTCTTTTTATTTATTTATATATATATATATATATATATATATATATATATATATATATATATATATATATATAAAGAATCCAAATAAGATAGCACTCCCAGGACTTGTAAATCAAGATAAAACTTAGCTTTTAATTCTCTTGAAAAAAAATCGACGTTTCAGTCTGCTAACCACAGACTTTCATCAGGACTAATGTACAAACCATAAAAACACATATATATACAAATATACATATTGGCAATCAACTTACCCACCACCGAGATAATTGCATCTCCCTGTCAGCTCGGTCTGGGTTTCCCGCGGGTTCTGCCGACGTCAGTGCGTGCGTCAAAAAAATGACGTCATAACGTGGCGCCGGCGTCATTACCGCTACACGTGACCACTCGACCGGAAGCATCATGGGGAGGCTGTTGCCATGGTAACAAAATCCATGGCAACAACTAAAAACAAAGACACAAAAGACTAAGGAGGCAGTAGAAATCAAATTAAATTGAATAACATTGCATATAGACCCACACTATAATGTCCATCCTTATAAACCAAGGAAATTAGAGATTTGGACATAGTTATTGCGTAATGGATAGGGTAGTTACATGCCCAAGTGAGTGGTGGCTGTAATCTTGCCCCTATTTGCATACTTGTATATTTGTATATTTTCTCCTTCGTATATACTATTGCCTAGGACATATTTAATTTCTGTATTCCTTCATTTTATTTTTCCATTGCATTTTTCAGTAATGAGTGAATTTTCCGTATACTTTGGCACTCATGTGTGCTGGCCCTTAAACGATATATTTAGGATAAGCGGTTTTTGTATTACGCAATAACTATGTCTAAATCTCTAATTTCCTTGGTTTATAAGGATGGACATTATAGTGTGGGTCTATATGCAATGTTATTCAATTTAATTTGATTTCTACTGCCTCCTTAGTCTTTTGTGTCTTTGTTTTTAGTTGTTGCCATGGATTTTGTTACCATGGCAACAGCCTCCCCATGATGCTTCCGGTCGAGTGGTCACGTGTAGCGGTAATGACGCCGGCGCCACGTTATGACGTCATTTTTTTGACGCACGCACTGACGTCGGCAGAACTCGCGGGAAACCCAGACCGAGCTGACAGGGAGATGCAATTATCTCGGTGGTGGGTAAGTTGATTGCCAATATGTATATTTGTATATATATGTGTTTTTATGGTTTGTACATTAGTCCTGATGAAAGTCTGTGGTTAGCAGACTGAAATGTCGATTTTTTTTCAAGAGAATTAAAAGCTAAGTTTTATCTTGATTTACAAGTCCTGGGAGTGCTATCTTATTTGGATTCTTTGTATTTTGCTGGACAAGCACCGGGCATTCATACCTTGGGAGTGGAGTGCAAGATTATTTTTCTCTTTATATATATATATATATATATATATATAGATATATATACAATTTCATTCTAAGTGTATTTTGATATAAATATATATATATTAATATCAAAATACATTTAGAATAAAATTTCATATAGAAAAATATTTTTTTTTTAATTTTTATTATTATTTAAAAAAAAAATTATTTAATTTAAATTACTTATTATTTGTATTTTATAATAATATATATACAATATATATAGTTATTATATATATTATATATATACACATGTGTAATTTAATTATAAGTGTATTTTTATATTAATATATGTACATATTAATATAAAAATACACTTAGTATGACATTATATATATGATATATAGACGTTTTGTATTTACACGGAACCTGTTATCTACAAATATATGGGGCACAAAGTTCACTTCAGGTAGCAATACATTTAAGTCAATATATTATGCAAGCAACACCGTGACCAACGCCGATCGCCGCCGGGGGAACGACGGCGATCGGGTAAGTAACTAAGACCGTTAGGACGGTTCAGGACTGTCAGCGGTCGGCAAGGCAAAAATGCCGATGACGGTCCTGAACCGTCCTCAGTCCTTAAGGGGTTAATGAACTTCAGCTTGAATAATTGGACCTCGCATAGTGGGTATATACAATATTTACTATGGTACAATGTTATCGTATGTCATGCAGGTAGCAGAACTAATTTTTGTACTTACACGGAACCTGTTATCTACAAATATATGGGGCACAAAGTTCACTTCAGGTAGCAATACATTTAAGTCAATATATTATGCAAGCAACACTGGCAAGAAACCTATTGGCAAATTGTTACGTGATATCTGATCTTATTCCTATGCCGCAGGAGAGATAATGAGGAATTTTACTTCCTCACTATCTGTACCAATTTATTACTATTATTATTTTATTATTTATAAAGCGCCAGCGAATTCCATAGCGCTGTACATTGGGTGGACTAACAGACATGTAATTGTAACTAGACAAGTTGGACACACAGGAACAGAGAGGTTTAGTACTCTGCTCCGTGAGCTTACATGCTAGTGATACAAAGGGTAAACGTTTGGGTAGAAAAGTAAGTTGTTAGAAAAGTATTCACTGAAGGCTTAGTAGGTTATTTTGACAGTTGATCAGCGTGCGGGGAGGGAAAGCTGTTAACAGTTTAATTGATACTCTTTCCTGAACAAGTGAGTTTACAATTATTATTTTTTTTTGAAGGAATGGAGACTGGGTGAAAATCTAAGTGAGAAGGGAAAGGAGTTCCACAGGAATGATGCAATTTGTACTTCAATGATAAGGTTACTATTTTGGTGACTGCAGAAGGTAGACTTTGGGTGTCAAGAGAGTCCAATTTTTTGTTTGACAACCATAACCACTACAATAAGCTATAGTGTATATTTTGTTTAGAGTTTCCTTTTCTATTTAACTTTTTTTTCTCTCTCTCTCTCTCTCTCTCTCTCTCTCTCTCGCTAAAAGACGTCATAGAGAGGGTATTTGTCAAATGATGGTATTGTTTTAGGCCTTTTCCTCTGCATTATTTCTAAATAGAAACATAACAAACTATACATTAATTAGAATTGTATGCATAAACTTATCAAAAAATGCAAAAAATGCAATAGAACATTTTGCTGGATATTTTTTTTTTATTACATATAGCCATATGTATTCCTAAATAATGTGAAAGTTCTCAGATTATTTAAAACATAAACTTGAATTTCATTTAATTTATATGACTCCCCCATAACTTTAATCAAGATATATTTAAAAACAAAGAAAATCTAGATAATTTACCCAATTTAATGAATGAACCCTAGTATGCTTTCCCCCCTCTTCTGCAACGTTCAACTCCCGGAACACTCTTACTATTGGTAAAGTAATACTGGTCCAACAGCATCTAATAGCAAAACAATCCTCAAATATAGTGGGAGTATGTTTAATTGTATTGCTGTCTGACACTGAAAGGTAAAATCTCTTTTACACCATTCACTGCAGCCATTTTCTACTTCACAAATAAGCTGAACATAACAAAGTCTCAGATATGTTTGCATGCCAAAAACTAAATGAAACCACAAATAAATAATATAGGCTGTATTGCCGTATGAATGTGAAGCTCTTGGAAAAGCTTCCATTTTATTATTTCACAGGATTACATGGTGCCTGCTAAGTGTTTGCCTTGTGCTAATGAAGAGACTCTGCAGTGAGAAGATAATTATTGGGATTATAGTTTTAATCTTCTTTAATGCTCTTTATATTAAAGCTACAATGCACATAAAACTCACCTCAAAGTAAGTGTGATGGCATGGAGAGCTTAAAGTGATAGGTTTGTCATTAATTGTTTTTTCATTAAGTGCTTTTAATATTTTTAATAGCTAAAACGTTGAACGTGAAATTAGAGGCAATACAAGTATATTCGTGATTTGTCTTGTTGTGCCTTTTCACAGCTGGAATGTAAGAAAAATACGTAATTATGTAATTTTTATGTAAATGTATCAACACTTCTCCCGGAGACAATACTTTGAAATCTTGCAATGCAAACATAAATAAATGAATGAATAAATAAAGGCATAAACATAATCTATATGTTTGTAGCCTCTGCTGTGAAATAAAATGTTGAAAAATCTTTTTATTGTGGTAAGTTAATGTTTTAGCGTGCTGTGAGTTGCAAATATGCATGTCCGTACTGCTGGAAGCAAGTGTGTGATTATATTCATTTAAACTACTGTGCTGTAGCAATATTGAGATCATCAACTAATTAGGAAACTAAAATATTCCCAATTAATTACACTTATTGGGCAATATTATCACTGTGCCATTCTTGGTGGGGTATGTATCACTGAAGTATACATGCTGCATATTTTTACAGCTGTACTTATGAATGCATATATTTTTAGATGTACAGAGCCATTATTAAAAGCACTGTGCCTATGTTACGATATTTGAAAACCGGGTAGTTTTGTATATTAAGATTTGCAATAAACCAGTTGATTTTTTTTTTTTTTTTTTTTTTAAGCACGGAACCTAGATGGACTGGAAGAAGGTTTTTATCCTTTAAAATAGTTTTCATATTGAAATAAAAAAAGTATGTTGGAAATATAAATAGAAGATTGCATATGTTTTCTTTAAATATGTGTAATTATTATTATTTTTATAATATTTTTTTTAACAAATTGTATTTAAATATTTTAACGGAAATAAAATGCCAGAGATTTCTAAAATACTAACCCCAAGATAAATGTACAAATTATTAATAATGATATTGTATTCATGAAAATTGCTCATTTGTGTATTTATTTATTTCAGTTTTGGATATGGATCACTGTTTATTAATACCTAAAAACAATCATTATAGAATTTATTTATTTAAAATTTTAATGTATTAATTAAAAAGCACTCCTCCATGGCAACTAGGAAAAAGTAATGTAGTTTGCCCCACAAAAGTTTCTGTATAGAGCGGTAGAAGGGTGGTCATAGTTTTCCAGTGTTCCAGTGTATTCATGGTGTTTGGAGGGAAAAGGTTTAGTGCCAGTAATTTCCGCAATCTCTATATGTTATCATATGCCTGTCATGGTATTTTTTTGGTTTGGTTTACATTCCCACTCTGAATAACATATAGCGGCCGCACGGCTCACACATCCTCCCTCCAGCACCCAGACCAGGGTCATAGCAACCACCTACCTGGTGGCACCAGTGGCGGACACCCACCCCCCGCCTCCCCCTTAGTACGCCACTGGTCTAACCAACATCAAGGAGTAGAATTGCAAGATTCCAATAGCAGCAATATGTCTGTTACTATCCCATAGCATTAACCCGGAAGCAAAAATGCTAACAAGATAAAATAAGCACATACATTACTGTGCTAATTTGTGCACATTTAACCTGATTCCAATTAGTATATAATAATTAGTATATAATTAAAAGGACATTCCACTGTACAAAAAAAAGAATACAAATCATTGTTTAGTAGATATACCCAAAATAAAACAAAAAACATACATGCATTTAATTATGCATTTTTTTAATTGGGTGCATATCTAAAGCCAGTTTGCAAAAGATGGTTCTCTTCTCTGCTGCTTATGCAAACCCTCCATTTCTAACACCCCCTAGATTTTCTGTGACTGTCCAATCACAGACTTCCCAAAACAGCTCAAAGAGAAGTCATTGCAAGGCAGATTTTCTTTACCATTGCTGCAGCTTGAGTTCAGCTCCACTGAGTTAACCAAACCAGGAAGTAACAGAAACATGTGTCTGATTGAAAGCTAGGTGGTGTAACAAGATTCATTTATAAAAGTGCCAATTTCAATTGAAATCTGCACTTTTTGTAAAATGAAATAAAGAGGACACACTCTTCACAATTAACATTTTTCAACAAGTTAGAGTGCTTTAGAGGTCCATTGCAAACAAATCACCAAAAGGAAAAATCTATGAATATATTCAATGATACTTGTATTGAGCTTGTCTTCTATTAAGACTTGGAGGATGTTGCATTTGTCATGTTTGCTTTGACATGCTTATTTGAGCACTGAAAGAATATGCTCATTAATTCTTCAGTAATTGTTACTCAGAATTGACCAGTAGTACCTATGCATGTATTTACGAGGAACATGGTCATCATTCAAGAAGATATTAACAAAGTAGAGGTAAAATTATACTGACCGTTGTGGGCTGGATATTATTAAGCTATTCCATCCATAGCAATATTCCCTTGGGTGTATTTGGTGATAAAATAGTTTCTAAATTGTTTCATAATAGGGAAGTAGTTTCAAGTACATTTTGTTTGATGTTCTCTGTTTAGTGAAGGAGAAACATCTACATATTAACTAAATAGAATATTGGTGCCCCTTGAGCCTTGTTTGGTTAATAAAAAAAAATAGCAAATTAGAACTGTGCATTTAAATGTCAGATGATACTAAACATTTTTCAAGATAATTATGCCCAGATTATTTCTTTGTAATATAATTTGAACTTAATCGCATCTGCTCTTGAGTACAGTTTCTAAGCATAGACATGGGTAATAGTGATAAACTATCACACACATTCATGTAAAGGTTGATGAGGAACATTAAATAATTCTTCCTACAGTGCTTAGAGATAATGTTTTATAACTACGGGGAGAAATGTATTGACAGTTCAAATATGCCATTGTTGCATGTGATGGAAGATATTCTGTGTTGTTTTCAAAGATTCACATTACATTGAAAATAAATCTTCCATCATAACACATTTATGGAATTGGCGTATATTCTATACATTCACCTTCAGAGATGCTTTCTCTAATGACAACGCTACATTGATGCCAAAATACTAACTTAGAGTTTAAATAGACACAGACATGAAAAAATAAGCTCAACCACTCCTCTTTGCTCCCTCCCTACTTTGGAAGCACATTTGAGCATGGCCCTCTTCACATCTTCTTTAATTATTTTGTTTGTCATATACTTGCTTTTATACATTTGTATTATAAAATTGTTGCACTTTTGGAAGATATTACGGGTTATGGATAATCAGTACTTTGTAGACCACTTTCCAATCTATTATAGGTTTTGTGAATTTCAGAATTCTGGTATTACAGGTAAAGAGAGCGAGAGAGAGAGAGAGAGAGAGAGAGAGAGAATATTGATTTATCCAGCTTGAAAAATGAAAGGCCCCGGAATATAAAAACACAGAAGTCCATTTTAGACAGCCACTAAACGTTGGCTTTGATAAATCTACAAAGGTTAAAAAAAAAAAAAAAAAAAACACCCATGGGTATGGAATGACATATACTTTTGGAAATAAATGTATTTGGCTTATATTAGAATCAAGCACACCTATTCTCTCCCTAAGGCTGCGCAACACTACGTAGAGAAGCTTAACACAAGATGCTCTAGATGACCAGCCAATCCTGTGCATCCCCTAAGTTTCATTGCATGAGAAAAGCAGGGAGAGTTGGGGCAAAATATGAAGGCCATGTCTTCAATAGCCATCTGATAATATGCAACAACTGAGCTCTGCCATCTAGGGGCAGTGGCCAGCTCCAGACACTATCTGTAACTTTATATGAGTAGGGAGAAGTAGGCACCTCAGGGATTGAAGGCTGCTATTGCTATTGATTCACTCAACATTTACCCATTTTCTGGACCGGTAGGAATTTCATTTCATTCTGTGCACATTACCATTAATGAGAAAGGGCACATCTTAGGCCTTGCTTTCAGGCAGCATTCTAGTTCATCCTAAATGTGTTAGAAAGGCTTAACCTCAGAGCTGTGTAGGTAAGGCACGTCTTCTGCACCAGTTTCAATAAACCAGCCCTGTATAGACTGTGCTTTATGGATGGGTGAATGTTTGTCTTTAGATATGACTAAAATAATGCAAACTTTTAGCATAATGTTGGCCTATCAGATCATAAAATGTTATTTCTTACTCCAGAGAATGTGCCTTCTACTCCAATGGCATCACTAATTCAGGCACCACGTGATATGACATTATAGACGTCCGTATGGCTACTCAGTTATGGAAACCTATTTTGTGGAGCAGTTTTTGTATTAGCATTGCTTACAAAGGCAGTTTGGAAATGTTTAGTGAGTGTTGCAGCTGAGGGCAGTAGACATTTTGTTATGTTCTTTTTGTTTCATTTCTATATAATATAGTTTGATATAGTTTCTCTAAAACGAAGAGATACATGTATGTTTTAATACAAAAGACAGGGTTAAATAAGTACATGTGCTCACTATACCTATTTCCAGCAAAAACTCATAACTTTCTAAATAAAATAAAAAATTAAATTGTCTATATAAAAAGATTTCTGAAAGTTCTGCTTCACTGATTGTGCATGCATTACCATTCCGGGACGAGACACATACACACACGCGCATGCACAAACAAACTGCATCATAAAAATGTCTTCACACAAATATATGTACATGAGAACACCTACATGCATTTACACAGATCACATATACAGGTTTATGTGTAAGGAGAGTGTTTAATCGAGAATTTGATACATTGTAGGTTGGAGTTTGCCATACACTAACTAGAAAAATAAAAATAAAAACCAGCTATAAAGAATGAAGTCTAATGAATTAAAAACCGAACTAATAACTAAGATAGAAAATAATCTTCAACACTCTCAATTCAGTTTTGAGTTCCATACAGTTTGCTGTTTAATAAAGAAGTTCCAAAATGTAGAAATACATTTGTATTTCCGTGTTCATGCTCTTCATAAACCTCGGTGTGCTGCAAAGGTCTGTGACGCTTAACAAGACTTCTATATGGTTAAAGATCAATTAGCAAGTTGACCTGCCAACAGCGGAATCCCAAAGGATGAAAATAATCAATTTTTATAGACTTTGTTCTTTAGAAATATCACAAAGCACAGATGATGTGTTATTCATTTAAGACTATTCTAAAAATGTCATTACGCCGCCTTAGAATAAAAATGTAATTTATTGATAAAAGGGCATGAACACTATGCAAGTTAGCTCTATATTTACTAAACTGTAAAGTAGAAAATGAATTTAATTTCTCGGGTAAATTACATTTTCTCATCCAATACATTAAAAAATGAAAATGTTAAATGATTTCTTGTCTCTGACAACACGTTAGATAGATTACTTGTCAGTCCTGTCTTTTTGTATATTCATTACACAGAGTACTATGATTTAGCTTTGTACAATGCGGACTAAATTTTTTTAACACAAAACCATACAAGTGGTAAATTATATTGGTTTATGTTTGTTTAAGAAAGAATGGGATTTAGCTTGTAAGGGTATATTTCTAAACAAGTACAGATAGATTTTGACTTTGACCTTACCTTTAGAGAAAAGAGGGTTGCACTCAATTATAAATATCACAGGGTGCTGAGCGAGGTCAGCATACCCCATAAAACAGGTACATTCTAAGTTTCAACATTTGCATCATAAGCAGAAAAAAATATTTTTTTTATTTTTTAAAAAAGCTATTAAACTCACTAGTAATCCAGTGGGACAGCCTATTCTCGTCACCAGAAGCTGCTCTGCCTTGTGTGAGACCATCAGCATTGATGTTCTCTGTCCAAACCAGTATTCTTATACAGAAGCACTGAGAAATTATGGTGCATGCATGGTAATCACCACTATTCGACTACCCAAATCCTTACCTAGAAAAGTACTGAATCCACTGCTTCTCAATGAGAGGCACTGGATGCATTCGGCATCATTGCAACATTCGTGATGATGCCAAACTTAAAGTTCTTCAATTCCCTTTATTAAGATGTACTTGGTTTGGCAAAATAGTACAGGATGGGACAGAAAGGTTGGGCTTATGAGCAAAACAAATGTTAATAGAAAATAAAATTCACCTATAATAATGTAACTGCAACTATTCTACACATTGCACAAAACGTGTGAGGGTATTTTGAGAGATCCAAGAAATACATTTCCTTTGAATATATAAATGTATCATCCCAATTTTTTTAATAATAGTAACAATTATAATTATAATAATGATATAAAATAAAATTATGCAGATTTTGTGGAAAACAAATTTCTACTTGTTTATAAGTTCGAAAAAAGCTACTTTTAACATATGTTGTGTACACGAACACTCATGCATGACAGGAGGCGCGGGAAGGAGCAGATGTTGGGAAACATTCCAAGATGCCATAGAAACACTGTTTAACAATCATTTTCTTTTTTTATGGCAAACAAGATTGAATGTACATTTAATAGTGACCTTAGCAGTCTTGGAGGGAAATTGAACATGATAGACGTGTCTTTTATCATCCTTACCAAATATAAACATAAATCTTTAGCTATCAGCCTGTTCCTACAGTGATCTTTTCAGAAGAAGCATCACTATTGGTGTTGTAAGGTTATCATCCCATGCTTTTTTTATTGCTAAAAAAACATCTAATAAGTTGGAATGGTTTCCCCCACATATTTGTGAAACAAATTCTATAGGTAGGCAAAGATAATTATGCAACCAAGCAACAAAGTTATTAGAAAATCTTTTGCAATTGTACCTATTAATTTTTATGAAATGCCAACAAATTCCGCAGGGCTGTACAATGGGTGGACTCACAGACAAGTATTTGTAACCAGACTAGCTGGACACACAGGAACAGAGGAATTGAGGGCCTTGCTCAATTAGCTTACATGCTAGTGCGCCTCACATTTTTCAATAACAAATGAGCTGACTATATTATAGGTATTAAAATATCAATGCTTATAGAATGTGCATTGCTGGTCTACATCTCTTTATACTTTGTGTAGAAGTACAGTCAGTCGGGGTGCTACACAATATGTATGGTCATATAGGTAACATGGTCTGATGGTAATATAGATTTTTGCATTTGAAACTTGCAGTGTCAAGGAACTTTGCATTCTAGATATATATTTCCTACAAAAAAAAGTTGTTTGGGGCCATGAATCAGGAGCTATATAGATTGTTTGAAAATATTCTGTGATGAGTTCTGAAACCATTGGATGACAAAATCCTTGGGTATGAGTCAAACCGTTTTTGAATGGTTTGAATCTTACCTGGGTCCACTAGATACATTGGAACCAGTTCTTTAATATATCTAAACTGGAATGTCTACTTCCACAATACTTCTATCAATTTCATCATCTTCTTTTTGGGGAACGCCAAGCCCCATAACCATTACAGCAAGCTGTAGTACCCTTTAAGTAGTAAGCAGTAGTGACTGTGGTAAACTGTATACGTTTTAAGAAGTCAGGCATAGTCCAGAGGACAAATAAATAAATAATGGGCAAGTTATGAGAGTACAAGAATTTGAAAGTTTTAATTTTATTCTTGACAATACATTTTTTTCTTCATATACAATGCAGTAATAATGACCAGTGATAGCCATTATTTTTTTTTTTATTTTTTTTTACAAAGGGAAATATCTGTAAACCATCACTAATGGCTGTCATCCAAAAATGAAAAGTTAAAGACCTGTCCTGCTAAAATCATCTACTGTCACTTGCCGAATGACACAAAAAGAAAGCAAGGCTAGGCAGTTTGAACGAATCTTCATATAGTGAAGCTAAAAATACAGTGTGAAAGGGATTCTTTTAAAATCAACTTCATACAAAGCCATTGTCTGCAATATTTGACAGATAGAAATAATACTCTTGCAATTACGTGAAACTATTACATCAGTGAAATAAATAATTTCTGTTTGTATTTTTATTGTACTTAAAATGCAATCACAAATTTCTTCAAAATGCGTTTGGCAAATCCCTTTATGTCACTGAAACATGTTAAATAATACTTTCGTTTTTTTTTTTTTTGTTAATTTCAGTTAGCAGAAGTGCAAATGAAAGGCTAAAATACAGCTTTATTTTGTTATTTTTGGACTATTTGTTCTTTTAGAAAATACAGACACAGTTTTGACCTGCTGACAGCCATACTGATAAGTTAAGAAAAATCTATCATCAGAAGTGATGATTAATGGGTAAAAACAACATGACTTATCACACTTCATTCTTTTGTTGTAAAATGAAATCACAATAAAAGCTATAAAACTGTGAGGTCTAAGCTTGCATGGTAAGAATAAATACAGTCATAGGAAAAAGAAAGTGAATCATCTTTGATTTCTATGGTTTTACATATCAGGACATAATAGCAATCATCTTTTCCTTAGAAAATCTTAAAATGAGATAAATACAAACTCAGATAAACACCAACAAATAACACCTTGTCATGATTTATTTAACAAAAATAAAGCCAAAAAGGAGGAGCCATGTGTGAAACACCAGTACTGCTTCCATAAGAATTAAGAGACTAAGGAGCAAACAGGTGCTGCTAATCAAATGCCCTTGATTAACTGATCATCAGCAAGTGTAAACACCTCTATGAAAGCCAACGTTTTAGAAGTTTGTTGGTCTGGAGCATACACGTGTGTTTTAACACAATTCCAAGGAGTAAAAACATCAGTAATGATCTTAGAGAAGCAATTGTTGCTGCCCATCAAACTGAGAAAGATTATTAAAAAGTGGAAAACATTCAAGACAGTTTCCAATCTTCCTAGGAGTGGACGTCCTAGCAAATTCATCCAAAGGTGCAATGCTCAAAGAAATTGCAAAATCCCTAAGAGTTACTTCTCAGACTCTACAGGCCTCAGTTAGCATATTAAAGTTCATGACAGTGCAATTAGAAAAAGACTGAACAAGTATGGTTTGTTTGGAAGAGTTGCCAGGAGAAAGCCATTTTTCTCTAAAAAGGAGCATGGCAGTACGGCTTAGGTTAGTAAAGTTGCATCTGAACAAACACAAGACTTCTGGAACAATGCCCTTCGGACAGGTGACACCAAAGTGGAAATGTTGGGCCATAATGCATAGCGCTATGTTTGGCATATCAGCACAAACACGTCTTACAAACTGTTTTTTTGGAGGGGTGATGATTTGGCCTTGTTTTGCAGCCACAGAACCTGAGAACCTTGCAGTCATTGAGTCGACCATGAACTCCTTTGTATACCAAAGTATTCTAGAGTCAGTTGCAGAAATTGAATCATGCAACAGGACAATGATCCCAGGTACACCAACAAATCTAAAACATAATGACTGAAAAGAAAAATCAAAGGTCAGACCTCATCCCGATTAAAATGCTGTGGCAGAATCTTAAGAGAGCTGTGCATAAACAAATGCCATCAAACCTCAATGAACTGAAGCAATGTTGTAAAGAAGAGTAAGCCAACATTTCTTCACAATGATGTGAGAGACTGATACAGTCATAGAGAAAATCATGACGTCAAGTTATTGCTTCTAAAGATTGTCCTAAAAGCTATTGAATCACAAAGTTTTTCACACATGGCTTCCATTTTGGTTATATTTTTGTTAGATAAATTGTGGTGTAATATGCTGTGTTGTTCATCTAAGCTGTATTTAACTCATTTTATGACCTGCTAAGTAACAGATGATTGTTATTTTGTCCTGACATGTTGAACCATGAAGAACTTTTTCTCATGACTGTATATGATCGTTAATTTCAGTTAGTGCTGTGCTTGATGGCAAATACATTCTGCAAACTGTGCCAAGATTAGCCATCACTACCATAGATTCTGACCGAATACCTACAGTGAGGAAAAAAAGTATTTGATGGACTGACAAAATAATTATCGGTCTATAATTTTAATGGTAGGTGTATTTTAACAGTGAGAGACAGAATAACAAAAAAAAAAGAAAAATGCATATCAAAAAAAGTTATAAATTGATTTGCATGCCAATGAGTGAAATAAGTATTTGACCCCTTCGACTTAGTACTTGGTGGCAAAACCCTTGTTGACAATCACAGAGGTCAGACGTTTCTTGTAGTTGACCACCAGGTTTGCACACATCCCAGGAGGGATTTTGTCCCACTCCTCTTTGCAGATCCTCTTCAAGTCATTAAGGTTTCAAGGCTGATGTTTGGCAACTCAAACCTTCAGGTCCCTCCACAGATTTGCTATGGGATTAAGGTCTGGAGACTGGCTAGGCCACTCCAGGATCTTAATGTACTTCTTTCTGAGCCACTACTTTGTTGCCTTGGCTGTGTGTTTTAGGTCATTGTCATGCTGGAATACGCATCCACGACCCATTTTCAATGCCCTGGCTGAGGGAAGGAGGTTCTCACCCAAGATTTGATGTTACTGTCACCTTAGCAGAAAAACTGCCCCAAAGCATAATGTTTCCACCTCTATGTTTGACGGTGTTCTTGGGGTCATAGGCAGCATTCCTCCTCCTCCAAAGACAGCGAGTTGAGTTGATGCCAAAGAGCTCAATTTTGGTCTCATCTGACCACAACACATTCACCCAGTGCTCCTCTGATCATTCAGATTTACATTGGAAAACTTTAGACGGGCCTGTACATTTTATTTTTCTGAGCATGGGGACCATGCGGGCACGGCAGGATTTCAGTCCTTCACAGAGTATTGTGTTACCAATTGTTTTCTTGGTGACTATGATCCAAGCTGCCTTGAGATCATTAACAAGATCCTCCCATGTAGTTCTGGGCTGATTCCTCACCGTTCTCATCATCATTGAATCTTGCATGGAGCACCAGACCGAAGGAGAGTGCCAGTTATTTTGTGTTTCTTCCATTTGCGAATAATCGCACCAACTGCTGTCACCTTCACATCAAGTTACTTAGTGATGGTCTTGTAGCCCATTCCAGCTTTGTGTACATCTACAATCTTGTCCCTGACATCATTGGACAGCTCTTTAGCCTTGGCAGAGAGTTTACAATCTGATTGATTGCTTCTGGGGACAGGAGTCTTTTATACAGTTAACAAGGTGAGATTAGGAGCACACCCTTTAGTGCTCCAAATCTCAGCTTGTTACCCATATAAAAGACACTTGGGAGCCAGAAATCTTGCTAATTGATAGGGGATCAAATACTTATTTCACTCATTGACATGCAAATCAATTTATAACTTTTTTGACATGCGTTTTTCTGGATTTTTTTTTGTTATTCTGTCTTTCACTGTTAAAATACACCTACCAATAAAATTATAGGCTGATCATTTCTTTGTCAGTGGACAAACGTTCAAAATCAATACTTTTTTCCCTCACTGTAAAACATCTTCTGCCCTTGAAATGCCTACTTTTGACAATACAACTTATTATCTAAAAGTGAAAAGTAGATAAAGAAATGGTGAAAATCTATGGTTGCTCATATAATAACACACAAGTCATGAACAACGTAAAAGAGAAAATCCATCATGCAAGAAAAGGAAATCAATATCTAAAAATATCAAAATATACTGATGTTTAAAATAGATGTCTCGAGTTGGCAGCACAATGCAGAAAGATAATATAGATCAAATGTACATGTAAAAAGAAAAAAAAATAATAGTGCAATCCAATACAGTTAATAATATGTGATATTTTGGGGAAAACATTTCAAAATATTTTTTCAAAATATTAAAATATTACAATATACCATATATAAAACATATATCAATATATCATAAAATATGTAAATATTACATTAAATATTTTTAAGCATATTAAATCATTGTAAAGGTTTATGCAAAAACATAAAATTGAGGACTGTCCTCTTTAACCTCGAAACTGCAGATAGGACTGTCTTCCTTTTAGAATGACTTTATCGTAGACTTATCTTGGGATACTTCCCTGAAGTAGACATTTATATTGGCCAATTTTAAATGACTGAGTTTTACATGAAAGGTAAGTAAATGCTACTAATGGATGTAGCAATGGATGTAAACTGCAGAAGGAATCAGGGGACAAATCCACTGAGATCTTTCCTAGGGGAGTGGACATTGGTCTGTAATTGAGTAATTATGCAGCACATACCTCTTTCTTACCCTTTATCAGAAAGCAGGCAGATATTGCTAGATATGGCCTCACATGTTAGTATCCAGCAGCTAAGGTCCATGGTTCCAGGGCCCCTGTCTTACTCCTAGGCCCTGGGCAGCTGCTTAAGGGCATATCATGGTTAATCTTTCTGTGGCATCAAGTACTTGTCTAAATGTGTCATTATTTCTGCCCACAATTTGGTCCCTTGTGCTTCTCTGCTATAACGAGATGCCAAGCTGCCAGATGTTAATCTTCCACCTAGAAATGGTGGACATATTAACATTTCCAGCCAGGGAAGACTTTGAACTGCAGAATGCCATGTTCAGGCAAATAGACCTATAAAGCAGCCCATTCCCCACTAGCTTCATCAGGGTAATTGTGTGTCTCTAGAGCATCATACTTCAACCATCAGCATCTCCTATTGAATGCCTGGAAGGAATCCCATGTTAATTAGCTCTAGATATAAGTTAGAATCTATTTAACTAGTTTGTAACTAATTCTGATTCTTAGCAAATTTTACCACCAGATGTCAGCAGCAGTTTGTCAGTTTATAACCAAATGTCTCACAGTAAGGAGCAAGGGGACTTCCTATTTCTCTATAATTCTATGCTACAATATGTAACTATATGCCATACAGAATTTGCTTACATTTAAATAAAAACATGTCAAAACTGAAAAATGTTAACAAGTTGCAATAAGTCTTACTACTACTGCAGCTACTGTTAGTGATTCTAATACTAGCTCCTGAATAACATTCACTCACTTGCAAACTTTATTACGCTAAGTGCTACTCACATTCAAATCATTGATGATTGGACTCAAACAGCAGCTTAAAAAATGTTCAACAATGCAATAATGCCGTCTCTGAAGATGGGCTTATCTTTATTTTCAGTATCTCAGGAATGGTTTAAAAAAATAGTTTTCCAAGCATCAACTATTTGAATACATTCCCACCATATGTGTAGGTAACTACCATTTCGATCCCCACATCTCCAGCATGTTAGAACATCTTTACTCTTCAATCTAAAGTTGGACTTGGGAGAATTTAAATTTAAAGATAGATATCTGATTACACAGATTTTTAAAGCTATGAGCAAGAAACTGGAAACCAAAAGACAAAATCTGTTGGAACTTAGTCAGAATTCAAGTAAACTTGCAAGGGGAATTAGAAAAGGGCTTTTATTTGAATTATCAATCCTTGGATAAATATAATATACTATGGAGACCATGGTTTAATAAGCATTAATATACAGATTTATCAGGCAGGGAATCTAACAACTAAGAATGTACATTAGGGGAAGGGAAGGAAAGGGGGAGGAAAAAGAAAGGGAAAAGAGGGGAAAAAAGAGAAATGAAAGGAAAGTAAATTGAGCTCGTATCCATCACCGTAGGGAACAACAATTTTTAGTTATAAAGGGCCAGTGGTTTTTGTTTGTGTCTGTTAAGGTCTATTGTGTGAGTGCTACTTGTTAAACTAGTAGAATATATTTGACATAATAAAGTGAAGAAAAAGGAGATGAGGGGAAAGCAAAATAAAGAAAAATAAAAGAAAGGAAAGAAAAATTATAGAAATTAACAAATGATGAACATGGTATGGATTAAAACTTTAATAGATGAGTGATGGAGAATACACATATCTAGGTCTGATGTTTTAAGAAAAATAAAAAAAATGTTCAGCATTCACAAAATGCAATGGCCATGGGTGCTAACTGCAATGCTGCACTGGGCAGAATCCAGGAAATAGATCCCACTGAGTAACAACATCGACCTCTTCTTGAAAATGTATTCCTGTGAGTGGACACCTGCTATAACTGAGGGGAAGGTGGCAACAAGAGGATTCTTTGCAAAGTAAAGCATGACAAACAGACTCATCAATAATGATGATGATGAAGCTTGTCCCCTCTTAGCAGTGCCACAGCAACAGTTTCACTTTCATATGGTTCTAACACGGTAGAAATATAGTTTAGCACTGAATAAAGAAAATAATTAAGAAATAAATAGTTTAATGAAGAATAGAACATTCTTTATCAATATCTAACCCAGCTGGAATTATTTTCCTGAATTTTGCAAGATAAAAAAACAACAACTCACTGTTTTGTCAGTAGACCCCAAACATAAAATAATGTTAATGTTAAAGCTTGCAATGTGGTTACCAACATGACATATTACATACTGATCCTAATAAGTTTAAAATGACGAAAAAACAGAAAATGAGAGAGAGACCACCTCGTATAAAAAACGGGCAGCTCTCCTTCAAAGCCACCCCAGAACAAACGTCTATAGAAAATAAATACATTTTATTAGAAAAATTAAAATTTAATAAAATTTATTTATTTTCTATAGACGTTTGTTCTGGGGTGGCTTTGAAGGAGAGCTGCCCATTTTTTATACGAGGTGGTCTCTCTCTCATTTTCTGTTTTTTCGTATATTATATGCTTTATGCAGGGTTATGCCCTTGTTGCCACCCCTATAACCCGATTTTCTCTGTACTCCCTATTAGGTTCTCTATTTAGGGAGTACCTTTATTCAAGTTTAAAATGACCCCTGTTACGTCTGAAAGAGTGTCTTGCGTAGTTTAATGGTGGATATACATCAATATATACTGATAATTGTGGGGCTAATTATAATTTTTATTCTTATAATTAATTTATGTAATTTACAGAACATTAGACTCCATATGCAAGCAATGATATGAAGCATCCTTTCAAACTGTTTAAATGAGATGCAATGCATTATTTTCTTAAATTAATCAAACACATTTCCTTCCTCCTCGGGTTTATTCAATATTTCATGAACATGTGTAATGATGAGTTATATGGAGGACTGCAAACCTACGATGAGCAAATATGGATCAGCAATCTAATAAGACATACACAACAGAAGGTAATGCATACTTATTATTAAATAACTCAAAGCAGGAACAGATAAATGAGTTTGCAACCACTAAAAAATAAGAAGAAAATAGCAGCTGTCTTTGTCATTGAATTGACATTTTGCAAACATTTATCACAACAAAAACAAAAGGATCTGAAGAGCATAATCCATATAATAGCAAATAACATGTCGGCTGAATTGTATGTTTAATTGAAAGTGGCTTCAAAGTAATACAGACATATGGTGTCAATACAAATTATTGCACACCCCAAATGGCTTGCTTGTGCTCTGCCGTCATTACAGACCCTTTATCCTTTACCTCCCGTAGCACAACAAAAGGACAGTTTGGTAAGTTTGAAGTTGATACAATGGTTGTGTACACGGAACTCTAAACATATGTTTGACAACCCCATCATAGTCTGAAATTACATGTGTATAAAATATATATTGTATACAGGTCTATTTTTTTTTAACAAACATTTCTAAAATTGACCAGATGCTTTTGTTTAGATTGAATATTTATGTTGTTCCCATGGTCTTTCATCTTTTCCTCTGTTTTTGTATTTCGAAAAAGTCACAAAAGATAAAAAAGGATAATGTTGCTATTCACTCGCAACAATTTGAGGGAAAAAATTAGGAACAAACTTGCAACGTTTGAGGCACACTTAGCTTGCACCTAAAGTCAACACAAAAGATATTGGTGCACGGAGTATAAATCAAGTGCATTGACAGCAATATTCTGGGACATTTGTTATTAAGATCAATGTTGACTTTACAAGGAATTTAGGATCAATTTACAGAACTAGATTATTATTATTTATAAGGTTCCAATATATTCTGCAGTGCTGAACAATAGATGGATTAACAGACAAGTATTTGCAACAAGACAAGTTGGATGTACAGGAACAAAGGGTGCTGAGGCCCCTGCTCAAACGTGCTTCCATGCCAGGTGCATCTAAAACAGAATACTCTAATTTTTCTAATTTTAGGATAACACTCAGAATAAAATGTGGTTTAACCCCTTAAGGACACATGACATGTGTGACATGTCATGATTCCCTTTTATTCCAGAAGTTTGGTCCTTAAGGGGTTAATGAACCCTTGCATAAAGTCAAACCACCTTCTATGTAACTATGTTACATAGTCCATGACTTCACTAGTCAACAGATGTAAAAATTATTGACATAACTTAACATGAAAGAGTTAAGATCGGCATAGGACAAATGGTGGTCCTATTCATTATGAGGTAATCTATCACTTGCATTGACATCAATATTGCATATAACAGAAGTGGATCTCACTTAATGGGACATTCTAGGTACCAAAACAGCTTTAGCTTAATGAAGCGCTTTAGGTGTATAGATCATGCCCCTGCAGTCTCACTGAACAATTCTCTGCCATTTAGGAGTTACATTTGTTTATGCAGCCTTAGTCACACAACCTGCACGTGACTTGCACAGCCTTTGTAAACAATTGAAATCTAATCTAGTTATTTTATGTTCCTGTATTGCACAGTCTGTTTATTCTAGAATTTCTTATCTCCTGCCTGGTTAAAAACTGTGATTAAAGTTTAATTTACAGAGCTGGGGATAAAAACTTCTAAAGCAAGTTAATTTCGGATTGAAAATGAAGCCATTTTTTCATGCAGGCTGTTTCAGTCACAGCCAGGGGATGCATAAACGTTGCTTACTTCCTGAGTGGCAGAGAATTAAGCATTAAGACGGCAGGGGCACGATCTATGCGCTAAAACTGCCTCATGAATCTAAAGTTGTTTTGATGTCTATAGTATCCCTTTAAACAAAGTCAACCCAACCAGTGAATGTAATAAACAAAGCACATCATAATTATTTGTAAAGCATCAAATTCAATTTGCTTATCGTTCATCTGGACACATATTATCCATTTATTACATATAAAATTTAATCTTGGTAGAATTTAATAAATGCATTTGCACAGCTGTTTGCTTATTAAATGTTTTATATTTTAATTCACTGAGCATTACAATAAACTGCTAGAAATCCGACACATAATTTCATATACAAGGGGCGTGGCCGACAGCCGAGCTACATGGCAGCACATTGATTCAGCTCCTGAGCTGCACGGACAAAAAAACGCAGAAAACTGAGGTATTTAGCCACAATGGGAAACCACAAAAAGGCTCACCCTGCCTCCCAACATACCGGGAAGACCCCTGCAGGAAAATCGGGTACTGTCACATGTTTATTCAGGGAATATTCCGACGGCGTGGCGGACCTCGGCGAAACTAATATGGCGCCGGCGGCGGTAAAAGCTGACTCGGATCCGCCGAGCCCCACAGCATCGGACACAACACACACATCGATGGATACCGATATTAAAGACATGCTGAGAAATCTGCCATCCAGAGCCGACCTGGCACAGATGCTGGGGAAATTGCAAACCGCCTTCCTGCAGAAGATGGAGGGCCACAGCTCAGAAATAATTCAGGTAGGCCGCAGGGTCCAAGACCTAGAGGATGAAAGTGGGTCCCACCAAACATTAATGCAATATCAGCTAAAGTCCAAGCCCAAGAAAGGCACTTATCTATGATACAACGCTCCCTAGATGACATAGATAATAGGGGCAGGAGAAATAATCTGCATATAAAGGGAATGCCCGAAGCAGAAGGGGAAAACCTATATAACATCCTGGCCTCGCTATTCAATCTTATACTTAATCGTAAGCCAGACTCCCCGGTTATTCTGGACAGAGCACACCGCTCCCTACGCACCAAAGCAGCGGTAGGCGATACACCAAGAGATATAATCTGCCGCATCCACTACTATGCTCTAAAGGAAGATATTCTGAAACACATCAGGGAAACCTCTAGTCCCATGTTATATCAGGGACACGAAATACAGATCTATCAGGATCTATCTTGGCACACTCTGCAAGTGAGAAGGGCCCTATGGCCAATCACAGATCAGCTCCGAGCGCGCAACCTACGGTACAGATGGGGTTTCCCCTTTGCCCTCATTGTAAATACCCGCGGAACCACGTACACGATCTCCGCGCATCAGGACATCATACCTTTCACTAAAGCACTGAACCTGGCAGAAACATCCATCATGGACTGGTATGCTCCGGATCTGGCATTAACTGCCCCATCTCTACAGCAGAGACCACGATGGAGATCCCCGGCTAAGAGGCAACAGCTGAATCAAGCTGGACACTCTCAACAAGCAGAAGGAGGACAGACCAAAGCCGCAGGACACTAAACAGTCTCGACTATCACTTTCCAGTCGTATTCCTATGATACCCTTCTATACACGATTGATTTTCACTACAGTGACGTTGGCCTATGCTCCGACGCCACGGTCTCAACAGGGATTTATCCCTAATGCCTACACGAATGGACAATCCGGTCGGTGCTGAAGCCTCAGGTCGTATAAATGCATATGTTTTTACCCTCTGTAACTGTGCGGCGCTGATTGGATATGACCGTAGGTTCACCCAGTACTTTCCACTCTAAGGAAATATGTACGCCTTATGACGAGATGGGAAGACAAGGGTACTGACTGACCTGGGCTAAACTGGTCCAAGAGGGTAGCAAAGCCCGAATACACTAAGATACGATACACCCTAACATTCAGAGAAGGGGATAATATACCAACACTTGACGGAATCCCGGGGAGTATCCCGGGGAGGGAAAGGTTACTAAGGAGAAAAAAAAAACTACCTGAAATATAGATCAAACACACGATACCTCACCTTCCCCACATGTTTGGGAATTGGCCTACCAACCTTCACCCCCCATAAGATTTCACTCGACTTCCTCCTTCACTCCCCTACTGCCCTTCATTACAATTACCTCCACGAAGCATTAACAAGGTATTTTGCGGTTCAGATCCGTGTGCTCCAAGAGCCCACTATGTTGTAATTTGTTAAAACGGTAAATATCGATACTTATATATAAAAAAAACCCTGTACACGACTCCCCCCCACCTGCTGTATCAGGGTCATTTCAACCTTGCCCACTGTAGACTACGGGACTTCTCAGGGGCAGACCCTAGTTATTTCTATAGTTGCCAAAGAGCACCGCCAGTAACCTCACGACAACTCTACTTGTGGTTTTACCAACCGACACTACTTATTGTATATAGTTTTGTTAAAGTTTGTATTTCATGCTGATATCGCTTGTTGCGGTAACACCTTTTGGTTTAAGAATCTTTGGCAATGCTTGTCATTCTATTGGATTAACTCAAACAAACAGGGTACCCACCACACAGCGCCCACAGGTATAGGCAAAGATACCCACCTCATACGATCACCTTAACACCTCCCCCACCTCCACTCTCCCTGAACCCTCAGCTATGGCAACAATTTCAATACTTTCACTTGATGCTAGGGGGCTGAATACCCCAAAAAAAGTCACATGGCCCTCACGGATTATCATAAAACAAAATCGGAAGTGGTATTTATCCAAGAGACGCACTTTCACAAAGACTCATCACTAAAATCTAGACACTACACAAAGGGATACTTTAGCAATTACGTAGACTCAAAATCACGGGGAGTAGCGATCCTCATTTCCCCACATCTGCCATTCACATACAAAGAATATATGTCTGATGACAGTGGGAGATATATCTTTCTGAAAGGCCAAATGGGCTCCACTCCAATTACTCTGGCTAACATTTACCTTCCTCATAGAAAACAATTCCAGGCCCTGCGTAAGATAATCAAGCAGTTGGTACAATTCACTGACGGCATGTTGATCTTAGGAGATGACCTCAACATCTCCCTAGATGGAGCACTAGACACTACTTCCCAAGCCCCTACATATCAGGCTTCAACACGGGCACTTATCCAAAAACTTCTGGACTTGCACCAGCTCTATGATTGCTGGCGAGTTTTACACCCCGCTGAGCGGGACTATTCTTATTACTCATACTCCTCGTGCTCCTACTCGAGAATCGACTTGTTTCTCCTACCACACAGATTCCTAAACTTGGTCTACTCCTGCAAATACAATTCAATCACATGGTCTGATCACGCACCAATCTCTCTCTCAATTAAGATCCCCTCCCTCCATCCCACTTGGACACAATGGAAACTGAATGATACTTTACTTAACCACCCCGACATACGGAATCAAACTGAGACCTCCCTGGGACAATATTTCGAGCTCAACACACACCCGGTATCCACTTACCCCATCATTTGGGAAGCACATAAGAGCACAATAAGGGGTACATTAATTCAGGCAGCCTCTAGACTCAAAAAGCAGAGGGAATCCCTCTACAAGTTATACCAGCATTATGGAAGCACCCGAACCCACCATCCATTCGAGAGTGGATACAAAAAGTCGAAACAATTAGAGGAAACATGCCACTCCCTCACGGATAAATACTCCACATATATAGCTACCTGGCAACCCTGGTGCGACTACCTCAATAGCCGCTCAATATAACCATCTTAACATAGACCAGACACACACTCCACTTTTGAAGCCCAGTCCCTTTATCAATCCATCAAGTACCATCCTACTTCCCCTATACACATACCCGGACATCGAGATAGCTATTAATAGAGTTGTTAATAGAGTTCTGGTAACAACAAACGCCTTGTCTTATATTCACTGTGATAAATACCCAATGCTAGGAGCCAAAGTTTCAATTACTTTGTTGATAAAGCAGACTTTTACCTTTTACCTTATGTTAAAATGTGATGTACTGTACATGCAAACTTAATGTGACAAGTTACTAAGTTGCAATGTTCTCCCCTTTGATGAATACCGAACTATTTTCCACATTTTCATTGTCATGTCACTCATTGTCATGTCATGTTATTTCTTGTCCTGTTATCTTGAAAAGCAATTGACAATTGATGTAACTGTGCAAATTCTCAATACAATTTAAAACTATAAAAAAAAAGACAAAAAAAAAAAATATGTGCTCAATGCAAAAAAAAAATAATAATAATAATTTCATATACAACTAGAACTGCAATATTAGCGACTGGTGTGGGCAACCACCAAAATGATTAGGAGCCAGATGATTATGCCACAGAAGCCAAATCTTACTTACATTAAGAGCATCGTCCTTCACCCTTGCAGTAAGCTCCTTCATAGAAAAGAAGCAACTGTTTAAAAGTAGATACCCTAGAATTGCAATTGTTCCCAATGCACAACTGGCAGATGTGTAGATCCTGTGTGTTAGCTTCAGACTGTTTTTAGAAAGTCTGCATCAAGGTGGCCTCCTGTTTAATACTGCCGCCTTTAGATAAGGCGCACAGTTGACATTATATCTCCTAATAGATTAAATACAACACGCCAAAATGGCTTTATCATGTTTCAGCTCTGCCAACTATGGTAATATTATCCAATAGTAATCTAAAAAACCCGAGAGCAAGGATTTTTTGCACAATTTTAGATGATCAAGATTCTAGCGTGAAATGCAATTAAAAGCATTCTTTTTGACAGTGATGCATAATGTGATCTTTATTACTGCTGAAAACATGCCAGCCCATTCATCTTCTAAAAAGTTGGTACTTCCCCTGATTAACAGTCCCAAGAAGCGAGAAATGGACTATTAAGAAGGCACATTTCTGACTTGGTCAAAATTATACAAGAAGCTTGGTTGCATCTCAACAAAAGGTCACACTTGTCTGCATGGGGTATATCTAGATGCATATCGTACCAGACTCAGAAAGCATCATGATCAGGGAGACCATCCATACAGACAGACACCAACCTTGCTGTACTTACCACTCATATTTCACAAAGTCACAGTTGCTACCAGAGTGCAACAAAAGCTTGTCAATTACCAGTGCCATCACAGAGTCCATCATTCAGGCACCTCAACTTCTAGAGAGTAAAAGTATGGATTGTTGCAGGGAGAGATCTTGAACATGGTGAACATGGGAACATTCTGAGGGGAATTTGTGTGCATTCAAAATTAGTTCTTTAGAGACAAACAGTCTAACAGTGCTCATCTTAAAGAAAGAGAAGTAGATCTTCAGTAGTAAAGAGTGTAAATCATATGATGCAAGATAAAAAATAGCAGAATATAAATCTCTGCAATTTCATGTTTGCCATGAAGGCGGCCGCTTGCTGGGGAGTGAGGGAAGGAGGCAGGAGAGAGGACCAGCGGAGTTCTAGCTAGCAGCTCCGCCGGATCCTCTCGCGAGGTTACCGCGGCAACGCTCAGATCTCGCGAGAGTGAACTCTAGCCTGCAGGGGCTAGAGTTAACTCTCACCACTGGGCCACCAGGGAAGTAAGCATGGCTCCCCCTCCCAGGAAGAACGGACCCCCCCCCCACCTCCTCCCAGGTTAAGGTAAGAAGGGAGGGGGGGGGATATAACTTTTTTTGTTTTTTTTAATTATTAATAAAAAAATATTTAAATTAAAAAATCACACTTTTACAGCCACCTCAAACACACATCACCCCCAGACACACACAGCACCCAGACACACACAGCACCCAGACACACACAGCACCCAAACACACACAGCACCCAAACACACACAGCACCCCCAGACACACACAGCACCCAGACACACACAGCACCCCAAGACACACACAGCACCCCAGACACACACACAGCACCCCCAGACACACACAGCACCCCCAGAAACAATCAGCACCCAGACACACAAACAGCACCCCCAGACACACACACAGCACCCCCAGACACACACACAGCACCCCCAGACACACCGCACCCCAAGACACACACACAGCACCCAGACACACACAGCACCCCCAGACACACACAGAACCCCAGACACACACAGCACCCCCACACACACAGCACCCACACACACAGCGCCCTCAGACAGACAGCACCCTCGCTCACACACACGCACATATATATATTATATAAAATAACCCTCAGTGAGTTAACAGACAAAGAAAATTAGAAACCTAGAATGTGACGGCAGATAAAAACACCCTCACACATAGCACCCCTCTTACATACACACACACTGCGCCCCTCACACATACAATATGTCCAAATATATATATATATAAATAGCAGTAAGAAATGGCTGTTCACCGGACTTTAAAAAGCAAAAAAAAATATTGAATAATGTTAAAAAACGACCAACGTTTCAGTCCCAGTTCGGGACTTTCTTCAGGGTGTAAATAACAGGACATATATCTATATATATATATAGAAAAAAGGAGAAAGTTCTTGCACTCACGCTGTAATATGCCTTGAAAACCGGGTCTTTGCCAGGGCTTGAATATCCAGAAAATCCAACAAGGTAGCAGCACTCACGGAGTAATTTTAAAATCCAGTCTTTATTTAGAACATGTTAAAATGAGGTCGACGTTTCAGTCCCACAAACAGGACTTTCCTCAGGACCAAACACATTTAATACATACAAAAATCAATTTATATACAAGAATACATGACATAAACGAGCTTACCCTCAGGTGAAGTGCATTTCCTGATCGGCGTCCTGTGCCGCCCTGTGCGCATGTGCAAAACAGGCTCCGCCCACATGACGTAATAACGTCATCACGCCCGTTTCCATGACGACCGGACGCTAACGCGGTCACCATGGGAACGGAACTACAACTGCCGAAATCAATAAAGAGAATCACCTTAGCCGTGAGGGGACAACTATTGAAAAATGATTGTAGATAAAGTGCATTAATTATGTGATTAGCTGATAAACATTCAAGTGGATAGGGCAACCACTGTTGCTGATTGTGAGTGTTTGTCAATATAAAGTGCTGATAGCGAATATACTTTAAAGTGCAAGTGCTTATATTATTAATACAGTGAAACTAACATTGCATACTATGCAAAATGTGGCATGTGTAAAGTGCTCAAAACATATGTATATAGTGCTATAAGTGTATTTTATAAGGGGCTAATCAACATCACATAATGTATATATCATCATTGCATTAATTAAAAAAACATTAAAACAATTTTAAAAAAAAGCTTATTATTTTTAACAGTAATGACTTGGTGCATATATAACTCTCTACCAAATACACATAGCACAAACTCAGGATATCTATCATAGACCATGCTGTATGGTTATATATATCTCTTAAGGCTATATAGGGGAAGATTAACAGGCTACAACAAAATTTATTCTTCAGAATTTTGCCTTTTTTATCCAATCTGTGTGCCGTAGTCCTTCCTATTATGTTATATATTTTGCACTCTACTGTACAACTCTACCCAAATAAATTTCTTGTTAGGGTAAAACAACTACATTAATCATAATAAAAACATTTCAAGCTGGAGATAAAGATCATAAGAATGAAAGGTACGATATGGTTTCATTTAGTCCCTTTGGAGACACCGTGTCCAGCTCCGAAATCCAAAATGTTTCCCGGTTCAAAAATGCTTTCCCACGGTCACCGGCCCTGCGTGATACGGGTACATGGTCTATACCCAAAAATTTCAATGAAGCAAGTGGGTGTTTGAATTGTAAAAAATGCTTGGCCACCGGCTTATCTGACTGGCCGTCCCTGTAGGCTAATCTAATACTAGAGCGGTGGCCTCTTATCCTCTCACACAGGGCGGTCTCAGTCTTGCCCACATATGCCAATCCACAGGGGCATGTGAGTTTATAAACCACATGCGTCGTTTTACAAGTGATGGTATGCTGTATGGTGTACCTCTTCGTTGTATGTGGATGACTGAACATCTTGGAAGGTGTCATGTGTCCGCATGTTACACACCCCAAGCAACGTACCGATCCTCGTTTTTGGGTGTCATTTTCTTTGGTGTAACTTTTAAATGGGTCTGTATGTACCAAAATGTCCTTTAAATTCTTATTCCTCTTATGGCAAATAAGAGGCCTTTCACGAAACACCTTAGGGAGCGTATCATCAGTAGCCACAATTCTCCAATTTTTTCGAACAACAGCTGAAATTTGAGGACTTAACTTGTGATAAGTCATTGGAAGGACTAACTGCTGAGGTGGATTTGTCTCTTTGTTAGCTCGTGGTGCTTTAGCACCCTCTAGGGCCTTATTTAAAATTTTTTCGTAATATCCACGCTGCAGAAACTTGTCAGTCATCTCCCTTATCTGTGTTTCTTTTATTGTCTCATCAGAGTTGTTCCTCATAACCCTAAGGTATTGTGCCTTGGGTAACGACCTTTTCAATGGCTCCGGATGTGCACTTTGCGCATGGAGTAGAGTGTTTCGGTCCGTATCTTTGGTATACAGACTGTATTCAATACTATGTTCGCCAACAGTCAACTCAACATCCAAGAATTGCACCTTGATAGGACTAATATTTGCCGTTAGTCTAATCGGTGTTGGTAATGAATTCAGCTGCTCAACCATTTGGTGTGCCTCAAAATACACTTATAGCACTATATACATATGTTTTGAGCACTTTACACATGCCACATTTTGCATAGTATGCAATGTTAGTTTCACTGTATTAATAATATAAGCACTTGCACTTTAAAGTATATTCGCTATCAGCACTTTATATTGACAAACACTCACAATCAGCAACAGTGGTTGCCCTATCCACTTGAATGTTTATCAGCTAATCACATAATTAATGCACTTTATCTACAATCATTTTTCAATAGTTGTCCCCTCACGGCTAAGGTGATTCTCTTTATTGATTTCGGCAGTTGTAGTTCCGTTCCCATGGTGACCGCGTTAGCGTCCGGTCGTCATGGAAACGGGCGTGATGACGTTATTACGTCATGTGGGCGGAGCCTGTTTTGCACATGCGCACAGGGCGGCACAGGATGCCGATCAGGAAATGCACTTCACCTGAGGGTAAGCTTGTTTATGTCATGTATTCTTGTATATAAATTGATTTTTTGTATGTATTAAATGTGTTTGGTCCTGAGGAAAGTCCTATTTGTGGGACTGAAACGTCGACCTCATTTTAACATGTTCTAAATAAAGACTGGATTTTAAAATTACTCCGTGAGTGCTGCTACCTTGTTGGATTTTCTGGATATTCAAGCCCTGGCAAAGCACCCGGTTTTCAAGGCATATTACAGCGTGAGTGCAAGAACTTTCTCCTTTTTTCTTTGTATTTTGGGGGCAATTAGGGCTTTTAGCCCTCTGTCTATGCACCAGCACTTTGTTTATATATCATTATACTCTGTGCAAGCCTAGCACATTTGAGGGCAATAGATATATTGCATATTAGAGACACATCTACTAAACTATTGAAAATGGATGAATTTTTACTTCAAGCTGGAGCAATGGCAGAACAGGCCGAAACATTACAATTTTCCCAGGAGGAGGCTCAAAATATTTTATGGGCACAAACTGGACTAGAATTACCTTATAATGTCACTGCTAAGGATGTGTATTTTAAATTGTCTAAATTGCACAGGAAAAGTATTGACCTAGACCTGCATGGTGTTTTCCTATCCGATTACTATAAAGCACGAAGAATACCGAGAGGTTTTAGGATATTGAATATTCCAACCATAGGAAGAGGCAAAGCTAAGGTGTGTAGAGAATGGACTATGGTATTGAATAAAGCATCAATGGATATGATGTTAATCATCATTAAGGATGTCAAGGAAGATCTAGTGGGTGTTAATCAAAAAATCCTAGAGATTGAAATGGAACATGCCCTGTTACTTGCATCCACGGAAGGGTTAAAATTACAACAGAAGCTGAAGGAAGACCTACTCAGGTATAAAAATGAATTAATTACCTTTAAAAAACAAAAATTTGAGAAAGTTCAGCAGGATTATTTAGACCACAGGGTGTATAGATGGCTGTCTGGGAATAACCCTAATAGACCGAGACGACAACGGAGAAGGATTGTGAAACCTAGAATACCAACAGTTGATAACACATCAGGAGAGTCAGCTTCAGATAACGATAACTCTGAATCCACCACTACACCTATAGCGACGCCTTTTTTAGGGGCACCAGAAACTGGTACAACCACCAGGAACCGAAGAAAAGAACACGCAGGACCAGAAGAGGCCATGGTAACAAAAAGCACACTGAAGGGCAAACCGCCCCACAAGAAATAATTCCAATATTTAATTTATCACACAGACCGCTGATACAAGACGAGATTGACCTATTGAGCCGGGGATTGTCATTCGTGCCAACAGCAAAACCGAATAAATTCAAATGGGATGTCGAATGGTACAAGTTTGGCAGAAATATGCGGTTGAAGGAATATTTCAATCAAATCGACAAAACTATAATAAGCAGCAATACCAAGGCAGTAGAGAAATTTCGTCCAAGGTCTGTGTTTGATCCAAAAACAAATAAACCATCAATTAAAACTTTCCTAGCAATGACAAATAAGGAAACACATGAAATTATGTCCAAACAAGGTAGCACACGGCACAATATAACGATAAATCAACGACGTCTTCTTAAGGACCTTGGAGATGATTCCTCAATAGTGATCCGGTCAGCGGATAAAGGGGGTGGGATAGTCCTGATGGATTACCAGTATTACTCTGAAGAGCTAAAGCAGCAATTGTATGACAACAAAACCTACAGGAGACTAAATGGAGATCCCACCAAAAGGATCCAGAATATCATACAAGATACACTATCAATGGGTCTAAGAGCAGGCTATATAGATGTGGAGCTGTACCAATACCTATATGAACAACACCCACGTAGCCCGATCATATACAGCATCCCAAAAATCCACAAGGATTCCCAAAGACCCCCAGGACGCCCTATAGTGTCCGCGATCAAGGGAGTAATTGAACCACTGGCCAAATGGCTAGATGCACTCTTTAAAGAACCAGTCGAAGCATTGGAGACTTGTATAAAAGATACGCCGACTCTCTTACAAAAAATCAGTAAAATTACATTCCAAGAAAATAAACCTATTTTAATCACTATGGACGTAAAAAGCCTATATACAGTGATCCCACACATGGAAGGGGTGGAGGCTATGAGGTCGGTTTTAACCCACTCTTCATTATACAAGGGCCCTCCTATAGAATTCGTTTTGGAGGTATTAACATTAGCACTGGAACAAAATTATTTCCGCTTCGAGCAAGAGTGGTTCTTGCAAATATCAGGCACTTCCATGGGGGCGGCTATGGCCCCCATGTACGCCAATGCGTACATGTACGTCTATGAACGAGAAAATATTTTATCAACATATGCCCACTTGATCCAAGGATACTATCGCTTTATTGACGATTTGTTAATAATATGGAATGGCACACTCATTGAGGCACACCAAATGGTTGAGCAGCTGAATTCATTACCAACACCGATTAGACTAACGGCAAATATTAGTCCTATCAAGGTGCAATTCTTGGATGTTGAGTTGACTGTTGGCGAACATAGTATTGAATACAGTCTGTATACCAAAGATACGGACCGAAACACTCTACTCCATGCGCAAAGTGCACATCCGGAGCCATTGAAAAGGTCGTTACCCAAGGCACAATACCTTAGTGTTATGAGGAACAACTCTGATGAGACAATAAAAGAAACACAGATAAGGGAGATGACTGACAAGTTTCTGCAGCGTGGATATTACGAAAAAAATTTAAATAAGGCCCTAGAGGGTGCTAAAGCACCACGAGCTAACAAAGAGACAAATCCACCTCAGCAGTTAGTCCTTCCAATGACTTATCACAAGTTAAGTCCTCAAATTTCAGCTGTTGTTCGAAAAAATTGGAGAATTGTGGCTACTGATGATACGCTCCCTAAGGTGTTTCGTGAAAGGCCTCTTATTTGCCATGAGAGGAATAAGAATTTAAAGGACATTTTGGTACATACAGACCCATTTAAAAGTTACACCAAAGAAAATGACACCCAAAAACGAGGATCGGTACGTTGCTTGGGGTGTGTAACATGCGGACACATGACACCTTCCAAGATGTTCAGTCATCCACATACAACGAAGAGGTACACCATACAGCATACCATCACTTGTAAAACGACGCATGTGGTTTATAAACTCACATGCCCCTGTGGATTGGCATATGTGGGCAAGACTGAGACCGCCCTGTGTGAGAGGATAAGAGGCCACCGCTCTAGTATTAGATTAGCCTACAGGGACGGCCAGTCAGATAAGCCGGTGGCCAAGCATTTTTTACAATTCAAACACCCACTTGCTTCATTGAAATTTTTGGGTATAGACCATGTACCCGTATCACGCAGGGCCGGTGACCGTGGGAAAGCATTGTTGAACCGGGAAACATTTTGGATTTCGGAGCTGGACACGGTGTCTCCAAAGGGACTAAATGAAACCATATCGTACCTTTCATTCTTATGATCTTTATCTCCAGCTTGAAATGTTTTTATTATGATTAATGTAGTTGTTTTACCCTAACAAGAAATTTATTTGGGTAGAGTTGTACAGTAGAGTGCAAAATATATAACATAATAGGAAGGACTACGGCACACAGATTGGATAAAAAAGGCAAAATTCTGAAGAATAAATTTTGTTGTAGCCTGTTAATCTTCCCCTATATAGCCTTAAGAGATATATATAACCATACAGCATGGTCTATGATAGATATCCTGAGTTTGTGCTATGTGTATTTGGTAGAGAGTTATATATGCACCAAGTCATTACTGTTAAAAATAATAAGCTTTTTTTTTAAATTGTTTTAATGTTTTTTTAATTAATGCAATGATGATATATACATTATGTGATGTTGATTAGCCCCTTATAAAATACACTTATAGCACTATATACATATGTTTTGAGCACTTTACACATGCCACATTTTGCATAGTATGCAATGTTAGTTTCACTGTATTAATAATATAAGCACTTGCACTTTAAAGTATATTCGCTATCAGCACTTTATATTGACAAACACTCACAATCAGCAACAGTGGTTGCCCTATCCACTTGAATGTTTATCAGCTAATCACATAATTAATGCACTTTATCTACAATCATTTTTCAATAGTTGTCCCCTCACGGCTAAGGTGATTCTCTTTATTGATTTCGGCAGTTGTAGTTCCATTCCCATGGTGACCGCGTTAGCGTCCGGTCGTCATGGAAACGGGCGTGATGACGTTATTACGTCATGTGGGCGGAGCCTGTTTTGCACATGCGCACAGGGCGGCACAGGACGCCGATCAGGAAATGCACTTCACCTGAGGGTAAGCTCGTTTATGTCATGTATTCTTGTATATAAATTGATTTTTGTATGTATTAAATGTGTTTGGTCCTGAGGAAAGTCCTGTTTGTGGGACTGAAACGTCGACCTCATTTTAACATGTTCTAAATAAAGACTGGATTTTAAAATTACTCCGTGAGTGCTGCTACCTTGTTGGATTTTCTATATATATATTTATATACACACACACACACACACACTACACCACTACACACATTACGCTCCAGATACACACTAGATCCCTTACCCTATATGCACTCTTAATCCTCTATACACACACACACACACAAACACACACAATCTCCCATACACACTCTGGGTCCTTTACACACTAGATCTCCTACACACATACACTGCACCACCTACACACACACACTACATTCCTTGTCAGCAAACACATACAACATTCTCTAAACACACCCTCTCTACAACCCCTACACACAGTACGTCACTTATACACACACACCCTACAGCCCGTATGCACACACTCACTACATCCCTTATAACACTATGCCCCCTATACACACACACTCTCTACAGCCCCTAGCCACACATATTACACCACAAACACAAATTAAATTGACCTATTTACACAATACCACACCACACTCTACACATACGCAAGCAGGCTCCAAACACATGCACCATACACTTTACTGGCCCTTTTGTCCTCTGGTATCCCACTTGTGGAGACACCAGGGACAATTTAAAAGCAAACACAGTGCAAGCATGTTATTAAATTTGCTTGCACTGCGCAGAACAAATACAGGGCCTTTTTCTAATGCCAGAGCTCTTCAGCGGGGCTCTGCGCATTGAACCAACTTGCTCACTTTGAGGGGGGCGTGCTTGTCATTAGTGATGACAAAACACACCCTCTCTGGCCCCGCCCCCTTCTTAGGGGGCCGCTCTGATTGAAAAATGCCCGGGCCTAATTTTTTTCCCAGTCCGGCCCTGAACACACATATGCACACTGATAGACAGATACACAGACACACACAGCTACAATGAAACACAGCTGCACACATACACACAGATATACACACATACCGATACACAGACACAGATACATACACTTACATGTACAGACACACATAAAGATACACACTGACAGATACACAGACACACATGCAGATACAGAGACACAGTCACACATAGATTCAAACACTGACACATACAGATACTTAGACACACCGATACAGACACACTTACAGTTGCACAGACACAGACATACATACAGATACTCTGACACAGGTACTCATTGTGTATGTGTGTGTAGTGGATGCAAAGTGTGTGTATGTGTGTGTGTATAGTGGATGCAGTGTGTGCAATGGATGCCCTATGTATAGTTGATGCAGTCTGTGTGTAACGGATGCAGTGTCTGTTTGTGCAGTGAATGCATTGTGTATGTGTTTATAGTGGATGCAGTGTGGGTAATGAATGGATTATATGTGTGCGTGTCTGTGTGTGTGTATATAAAAAAGATCTGATGGCTTCATTCAAATTAGTCAACGTTTCAGTTCATAACTATGAACTTTCCTCAGGACATAAAATGGAAAGTTCATAGTTATGAAACGTTGCCTAATTTGGAATAAAGCCATCAGATCTTGTTTTTTAAACAAGTCCCTGAGTGCTGGCTCTTTTTATCACTTTGTATTTTGTGTAGCTGAGCACCGGGCAAGAAACACAAGGAAAACTGGAGTGCAAAACCTCTTAAAATTTTATATATATATATATATATATATATATATATATATATATATATATATATATATATATATATTATATAGAGAGAGATAGAGAGAGAGATAGTGGATGCAGAGCGTGTGTTTGTGTGTAGTGGATGTAGTGTGTATAAAGGTGACAGTGTGTGGGGGCAGTGTGTAGGAAGGTGAAAGTGTGGGGGACAGTGGGTAGGAAGGTGACAGCGTGATGGCAGGGATTGGGGGTGTCAGTGTGTGGGGACAGGAAGGTGACAATGGGGGGGGCAGGGATTTGGGTGATAGTGTGGTAGGGCAGGAAGGTGACAGTGTGAGGGGCAGGGTTTGGGGGTGACAGTGTGGAGAGACAGGAATGTGGCAGTGTGAGGGGCAGGGTTTGGGGTGACAGTGTATGGGACAGGAAGGTGACAGTATGAGGGGCAGGGATTGGGGTGACAGTGTGGTGAGGCAGGAAGGTGACAGTGTGGGGGCAGAGCTTGGGGCTATCAGTGTGGGGGGGACAGGGTTTGGGGATGACAGTGTAGGAGGGACAGGAAGGTGACAGTGTGGAGGGGGCAGGATTTCAGGGTGACAGTGTGGGGTGCAGGTTGTGTAGAGGGAAGGGTATAGGAAGGTGACAGGGCAGTGTGGGGGTGACCAGGACTGATGAACTTTCCCCTCCCCCCCCTTAGTATGCCACTGGCTCTGCATTCATCTAAAGAATAATAAAGTCAGATATTGAAGGAGGAACTGCCCTTGGCTTTCGAGATGCATATCTCGTGCACTTAGAAAGCAGACAATTCTTATAGCATCATAGTTACCTCAAGTCCATTAAACTTCATGTGCCTATCGAACATCTGTATTACTGCTAATGTTCAACAAAATAGGACATCTTCTATTACCCTGACTAATTTCATATGCATCATTGTAATACATCTACGGTGATATAGGAATAGAAAACTGTCTTCTACAGACAGATGTGGAAGATAGACACTCCAAAGTTCACGAAACATGATAATGATTCTCCAAAGGACAATAAAATGATTATCCGAGATACTGGAGGTTGGGGTAAAATTGCCAAAAAATATACTCAATAGAATTTTGTTGGTGTACACAGAATTTTGAGGGTGCACGTCTATTAGGAAACCAAACATAACTTAATTTTTATATTTTATTAATAGAAACATTGTTCTATTCTTTATTTTTATATGTACTTTTGAACTGAGAATGATAAAAACACACAATACAGTTTAACTATCAGTAAATACTTTTAGTATTTACTAAAGGTTAGGGTGAATTATCAAAAACATATTTTTTTGTATTGATTAAAAGAAAACAGAGTAATTATTGCAGTAAATTATGTGATTTAAACTTTAACTTCAGACACTTTGATGTGGTAGCATTTTACAGGTTTATTAGGACTGCAGAATACGCTGGCAGATTGTAAATAAATAAATATGTATAGAATACTGTGTAACAGCTAATAACAAACTAAAATGTAACGGGCAAATTAATCCCTTTCACAGGCAGTGCGAAGAGCTCCGTTAGGTGTGTCTACAGAAGGCAGAAGTCAATATCTAGCTGCTTTTTTCACAGACAGTTATCTAGAATATTGCTTCTATGTCTTCTTTGAAAATAATTATTTATGTCGCTGGACTGATATGATATTAAAGGCTGCAAAATGCATTATGAAAAATAAAAACACAGAGTCTTTGATCTTGATTAAGACACAAACTGCTCGAAAACATTAAACAAAAGGATTTTCACCATTTTGCTTTTGATCGTGGATACAGTAAAATGTGATTGTAAATACAGTTTTACAAAACAGATAAAAATAAAAATGCAAAACTATATTTAAGAATATTTATTATTATAGTGGGTCCTTAGAATCATACCAATATTTTTTGTTTATTTGTTGTTGTTTTTTTTTAAACTCGCTAGTTACTATTTGCGATAATAGTTTGAAACTAGTAGAAATATGTTCATCAAGGCTTCCATTTTCCATTGTATTCCCCCTTTTTCTGGCTACTTGTTCACATGATACATAATAATCTTTTTTTTTATTTAAAGTGTAATCCCACTATTTAATTACATATTACCTTCTAGCGTTAAGTGCGTCCAAAATGGCAAATGCCATTTAGAAAGTTTGACTTTAACTTAATGATATGAAATCCGTTATTCACTAAATTTACAGGTAGGACATGAATTCATTTATTTTTCCTATAGTTTCCTGTTGTGCTACTAGCTGATCTGAAGTCTCTGAATTCTGGAGAATTGACTAAGAGAAAATATTCAGGCTACTAAATTGTAAAAAGAAATCCCCAAGCTGTGTTTCCGCTTTGACTATTCTCCCTAAAATTTACATTTTCTGGTCAATTATCCCTAATTCCTGGTTTAGTGAGTTAAGAAAAAAAAAAAAAACGTAAAAAGAAAAGTAAAAAAAAAAGGGGGTGAATGGAATTATTCTTTTTTTTTTTTTAGCTATGTGTAATTAAAATAATAGCACTAGAAAATTGACAATAAAGGCAAGTTATATTTTATAATTAATTGTGATCTTTTGTGAGTGTTGAAATTTCAAAGTAAATACCCATTTGCATTGAACTCAGCATGAAACAATTCAATCTCTAGGTAAAACTAATTTAATTTCTAACTTAAATAGCATGTAATTGCGCTAATAGGGAGGAGTGCTTTGTTGCTTTGACAGTAAATAAAGTCTATTAAGGAAGTCACATCCCTTGTCGAATGTGGATCGTTTTTATATTTTACTGGCTAAGCACGGAATTCGGTGTCAGAATGATTACACCTTTTATCCACCGTGAGCTTCTGTTCTACCTTCTTGAGGCACTTTAATGTCCCACTACAGCTAATTTAGCAGCAAAATCACAAAGGTTTTGTTAGGTTAGAATCCGGAAAGTGGTGCATGAATGTTCTTTTTTTTTTGTTTATCTAAACAGCAAAAAAAAAAAATGTAAAAGAAGGAATTTCTTTAAACATTCATACATTAGCAAAGCATTGCCAAGATACACAGAATTTTACATTGATGAATCTGTTTACCACAATATTGTGAATTATGTGTAATTAGATAAAGTGATAGACATATATAGATAACTAGAGAGTAGATAGACAGACAGACAGACAGGACAGACAGATAGGACTAGGACAGACAGATAGGACAGACAGACGGGTAGACAGACAGATAGATAGCCAGACAGACAGACAGACAGACAGACAGACAGACAGACAGATAGATAGATAGATAGATAGATAGATATGATGATCTTAAATCTTTCACATCTTTCACAACTTGAATGTTTTAAAGACCTTTTGAAGAATGATTTACATGTTTTTCACTTTTCATTTTTTTTTTAACTCAGGGGAATTCACAGCCATGCAGCCTGATCAAACCTTAAAGGGACACAATAGTCACCAGAACCAATCCAGCGTAATGTAATGGTTATGGTGTCTATAGCCTGTCCCTGCAGGTTCAGCATTGTAAATGCTGCCTTTTTCAGAGAAATGGCAGTGCTTTCAAGTTTGTCTTCCTAACACTATAGTGTTCATTTAACCCCTTCAGGACCGCTGACGGTCCTGAACCGTCATAACGGTCTGGGGCTACTTACCTGATCGCCGTCGGTCCCACGGCGGCGATCAGTGCTCCACCCGGTCCAGGGGGGTTGCCTGTCTGCCCGGCAGTCCCCCCTCGGCAGATCAGGACCCCACGGCCATGTGATCACTCGATCACATGACCGCAATAGGTGTCTGTGTATCTGCCTGCAGGGGGACTGTCTGTGCTGACAGGCAGTCTCCCTGCAAGTGAAAAATCAAAAAAATAAAGTTAAAAAAAACTGTGTAAAATCAGTGTAAAAAAATAATAATAATATGTGTATATATATATATGATATATATACATGTATTATATCTATATATAATATATGTATATGTATCATATATATAATGTCATATTAAGTGTATTTTTATATTTATATATACGTATATTAATATAAAAATACACTTATATTTAAATTACACACAAATATATACAATATATATAATTGCTATATATATATATGGTATATATATATTATTATAAAATACAAATAATATGTAATAAAAATAAATAAAAAAAAATAAAAATAATTTTTAATAATTATAAAAAAATATTTATATATGCAATTTTATTCTAACAGTATTTTGATATATATATATATATATATATATATATATATATATATATATCAAAATACACTTAGAATGTAATGATATATATATCTATGTATAAATAAATAAATAAATAAAAACAATACGAAATATACATATGTCCATATACATAATTACATAAATAATTTCATAAATAGACACGTAGACGTCAAATATATAAATATGTATATATATTAAAATTCTACATGTGTATTTATGTAATATTTTGACCTAATTAAGTAATTTTAATGATTGCAATTTGAGGGACCTGCCTGCCAACCCAGGCCGAAAGTCCAGATAATTTAATTTGCTAGCACTGTGTTTAACCCTGTAACTTTCCATGACACCCTAAAACCTGTACATGGGGGTACTGTTTTACTCGGGAGACTTCGCTGAACACAAATATTAGTGTTTCAAAACAGTAAAACATATCACAGCGATGATATTGTCAGTGAAACTGAAGTTTTTTGCATTTTTCACACACAAACAGCACTTTCACTGAGGATATTATTGCTGTGATACATTTTACTGTTCTGATACACTAATATTTGTGTTCAGCGAAGTCTCCTGAGTATAACAGTACCCCACATGTAGAGGTTTTATAGTGTTTGTGAAAGTTACAGGGTCAAATATAAGGCTTGATTTTACTTTTTTTTTATTGAAATTTGTCGGATTGGTTAGGTTGCCTTTGAGAGCGTATGGTAGCCAAGGAATGAGAATTAGCCCCATGATGGCATACCATTTGCAAAAGAAGACAACCCAAGGTATTGCAAATGGGGTATGTTCAGCCTTTTTTAGTAGCCACTTAGTCACAAACACCGGCCAAAGTTAGCGTTTCTTGCATTTTTAACACACAAACAAATATAAATGCTAACTTTGGCCAGTGTTTGTGACTAAGTGGCTACTAAAAAAAACTGGACATACCCAATTTTGAATACCCTGGGTTGTCTACTTTAAAAAAATATGTATATGTTAGGTGTGTTTCGGGGATTTATGACAGATAACGGTGTTACAAGGTCACTATTGATACATTTAAAATATATATATATTGAAACAGCAATTTCCTACTTGTATTTATAGGCCTATAACTTGCAAAAAAAAGCAATAAAGCATGTAAACACTGGGTGTTTTTAAACTCGGGACAAAATTTTGAATCTATTTAGCAGTTTTTTTCATTAGCTTTTGTAGATAAGTAAAAGATTTTTCAAGTAAAAGTCCAAAAACATGTTTTTTTTTTTTTTTCACCATATTTTATTATTTTTTTTAAATACAATATTGGACATAATACAAATAATGGTATGTAAAGAAAGCCCCTTTTGTCCTGAAAAAAACAATATATAACTTGTATAAGAACCGTAAATGAGAGAGCGGAAAATTACAGCTAAACACAAACACCACAAAAGTGTTAAAACTGCTCTGGTCCTTAACGTACAAACATCGCAAAAACAGGCCGGTCCTTAAGGGGTTAAGTGTAGAAATTTAGGATGAATATTATTTAACTCTTGTAGTGTTAAGTAAATATGTAAGAATTAAAATACATAATTGGACTATAGTCTTCTACTCTGAATTATAGAAACTTACTATGAAATGCTTTCTTATCTTCTACTTTAAAAGGTTTATTCAATATAAGTTAAATTAAAAGCTTCTCGAATTGCATTGAAACAAAACATTGAAATGGCCCTCACTTCTTAATAAATAATTGTCTTCAGAATCACAAAATGTTATTATTTTCCTATAATACACACTATTATGTATTTTTATGACATGGCCTGTTAGTGTATATGTTTTAGTGTTAGTCATATGGTGAGGATTAGTTTACTTGAATCATAGGGCAAAACTGGATATGTAAGCCTAATTTACCTGAGTTTACAAGATGTTATCTTCCCAGTCAGACGTTGCTGTATAAGTGTCTCGAGGAGTTACACTTTTGTTAGTTTTGAGAGAAGGAGGAGAAGAATACAAATAGTGCATTTTGCTAAATATAAAACTGCACAGACAGATATTTGTAGCTGGAAAATTTTACTGTGTACCTGAGTGGGGAAAATCTCGAAAATGTTGCTTGTAAGAGAAAACACCACTTCTAACTAGAGATGTCCCGACTAGTTCACTGGCGAATAGTTCCTGGCGAACATAGTTTGTTCGCGTTCGCCACGGACGGTGAACATATGCGATGTTCGGTCCGCCCCCTATTCGTCATCATTGAGTAAACTTTGACCCTGTACCTCACAGTCAGCAGACACATTCCAGACAATCAGCAGCAGACCCTCCCTCCAAGACCCTCCCACCTCCTGGACAGCATCCATTTTAGATTCATTCGGAAGCTGAATTCTTTTTTTTTTTTTTTTAGACAGAAGTGTGTTATATTTGAGCATGCTAGGCTGAACGTGCGTATATCATGGCTAGTTGCACTGAGGGTATGAGTATATAGCAGTACATTGTGACAACATTGCTGACAAGTGTGTAATCTGATCGTACAACGCTTTGTGCATAAGTACACAGGCTTACAGGACATCCTGAAGAAGGCCAGGAAGGTGTGTGGCCATTTCAGGCGTTCCTACACAGCCATGGCGCACTTTTCAGATATCCAGCGACGAAACAACATGCCAGTGAGGCGCTTGATTTGCGACAGCCCGACACGTTGGAATTCAACACTCCTAATGTTCGACCGCCTGCTCCAACAAGAAAAAGCCGTTAACGACTATTTGTATGACCGGGGTGCTAGGACAGCCTCTGCGGAGCTGGGAATTTTTTTGCCTCGTTACTGGACGCTCATACGCAATGCCTGTAGGCTCATGCGTCCTTTTGAGGAGGTGGCAAATCTAGTCAGTCGCACCGAAGGCACCATCAGCGACATCATACCATTTGCTTTCTTCCTGGAGCATGCCCTGCGAAGAGTGCTGGATCATGCCGTAGATAAGCGTGAAGAGTAAGAGGAAGAGTTGTGGTCACCATCACCACCAGAAACAGCCTTCTCAGCATCGCTTGCTGGACCTGCAGCAACGCTGGAAGAGGATTGTGAGGAAGAGGAGTCAGAGGAGGAATGTGGCTTTGAGGAGGAGGAGGAAGACCAACCACAATAGGCATCCCAGGGTGCTCGTTGTCACCTATCTGGTACCCGTGGTGTTGTACGTGGCTGGGGGGAAGAACATACCTTCAGTGAGATCACTGAGGACGAGGAATGGGACATGAGTAGCTCAGCATTCAACCTTGTGCATAGAAACATAGAAACATAGAATGTGACGGCAGATAAGAACCATTCGGCCCATCTAGTCTGCCCAGTTTTCTAAATAATTTCATTAGTCCCTGGCCTTATCTTATAGTTAGGATAGCCTTATGCCTATCCCACGCATGCTTAAACTCCTTTACTGTGTTAACCTCTACCACTTCAGCTGGAAGGCTATTCCATGCATCCACTACCCTCTCAGTAAAGTAATACTTCCTGATATTATTTTTAAACCTTTGTCCCTCTAATTTAAGACTATGTCCTCTTGTTGTGGTAGTTTTTCTTCTTTTAAATATAGTCTCCTCCTTTACTGTGTTGATTCCCTTTATGTATTTAAATGTTTCTATCATATCCCCCCTGTCTCGTCTTTCCTCCATGCTATACATGTTAAGATCCTTTAACCTTTCCTGGTAAGTTTTATCCTGCAATCCATGAACCAGTTTAGTAGCCCTTCTTTGAACTCTCTCTAAGGTATCAATATCCTTCTGAAGATAGGGTCTCCAGTACTGTGTACAGTACTCCAAGTGAGGTCTCACCAGTGTTCTGTAAAATGGCATGAGCACTTCCCTCTTTCTACTGCTAATACCTCTCCCTATACAACCAAGCATTCTGCTAGCATTTCCTGCTGCTCTATTACATTGTCTGCCTACCTTTAAGTCATCAGAAATAATCACCCCTAAATCCCTTTCCTCAGATGTTGAGGTTAGGACTCTATCAAATATTCTGTACTCTGCCCTTGGGTTTTTACGTCCAAGATGCATTATCTTGCACTTATCCACATTAAATGTCAGTTGCCACAACTCTGACCATTTTTCTAGTCTACCTAAATCATTTTCCATTTGGCTTATCCCTCCTGGAACATCAACCCTGTTACATATCTTAGTATCATCCGCAAAAAGACACACCTTACCATCAAGACCTTCTGCAATATCACTAATAAAAATATTAAAGAGAATGGGTCCAAGTACAGATCCCTGAGGTACCCCACTGGTGACAAGCCCAAGCTTCGAATATACTCCATTGACTACAACCCTCTGTTGCCTGTCACTCAGCCACTGCCTTACCCATTCAACAATATTGGAATCCAAACTCAAAGATTGTAGTTTGTTGATAAGCCTTCTATGTGCAACAGTGTCAAAAGCCTTACTGAAATCGAGGTAAGCAATGTCTACTGCACCACCCTGATCTATAATTTTAGTTACCCAATCAAAAAAATCAATAAGATTAGTTTGGCATGATCTCCCTGAAGTAAACCCATGTTGTCTCTGATCTTGAAATCCGTGTGTTTTTAGATGTTCAACAATCCTATCCTTTAACATGGTTTCCATCACTTTCCCCACTACTGAAGTTAGGCTTACTGGCCTATAGTTGCCCGACTCCTCCCTATTACCTTTCTTGTAAATGGGCATAACATTCGCTAACTTCCAATCTTCTGGGACTACTCCTGTTATCAATGATTGGTTAAATAAATCTGTTAATGGTTTTGCTAGTACACCACTAAGCTCTTTTAATAGCTTTGGGTGTATTCCATCAGGTCCCATTGACTTATTTGTCTTTACTTTTGACAGTTGAAATAGAACCTCTTCCTCTGTAAACTCACGTGTAATAAATGACTCATTTATCCTTTTTCTTAACTGAGGTCCCTTTCCTTCATTTTCATCTGTAAATACCGAACAAAAATATTCATTGAGGCAGTCAGCTAGACCTTTATCCTCATCTACATACCTTCCTTCTTTTGCTTTTAATCTAACTAATCCTTGTTTTACTTTTCTTTTCTCATTTATGTATCTAAAAAAGGTTTTGTCCCCCTTTTTTACTGACTGTGCTATTTTCTCTTCTGTGTGTGATTTGGAAGCTCTTATAACTTGCTTAGCCTCTTTCTGCCTAATCTTATAGGTCATTCTGTCTTCCTCACTCTGGGTTTTTTTATAATTACTAAATGCTAACTTTTTGTTTTTTACTATTTTTGCTACATCTGTGGAGTACCACAGTGGTTTCTTGATTTTTTTGCTTTTACTGACAAGCCTAATGCAATTTTCTGTTGCCTTCAGTAGTGCAACTTTTAAATAATCCCATTTCTTTTGGACTCCATTTAAATTGCTCCAGTCTGATAATGACTCCTTTACACATATTCTAATTTTGGAAAAGTCTGTTTTTCTAAAGTCTAAAACTTTTGTTTTTGTGTGGTGTGACTCAGTCACTGTTCTTTTATTAAACCACACTGACTGATGATCACTGGATCCTAAACTTTCACCTACAGTAATATCTGATACCAAATCTCCATTTGTTAACACTAAATCTAGTATGGCCTCTTTACGAGTTGGCTCCTCAACGACTTGTTTTAGAGACAATCCCAGTAGGGAGTTTAGAATATGTGTGCTCCTGGCACAAGTAGCTATTTTTGTTTTCCAATTTATATCAGGAAGATTAAAGTCACCCATGATGATAACTTCCCCCTTCATTGTCATTTTAGCTATTTCTTCAACTAGTAGATTATCTAACTCTTCAATTTGTCCTGGGGGCCTATACATCACACCTACACGAGTTACTGTGTGATTACCAAATTCTAACGTAACCCAAACTGACTCTATGTTCGCCTCACTAGCCTTTATTAGGCTAGATTTTATGCTATTCTTTACATACAGGGCCACCCCTCCCCCTTTCTTGCCTTCCCTGTCTTTTCTATATAAAGAGTACCCTGGTATTGCTATGTCCCAGTCATTTTTCTCATTATACCATGTCTCAGTAACAGCGACTAAATCTACACTATCAGTTGCCATTATTGCCACAAGTTCATGGATCTTATTCCCTAAACTGCGAGCATTTGTAGACATGACTCTAAGCTTATCATTTTTTAACACACTTGCTACAGGCACCTTCTGTCCTTGTTTTGGGGGACAATTGGATTGATGTTTTATCACCCTTTTGCCCCCCCCTCCTAGTTTAAATACATCCTAGCAAAACCTCTGAACTGATCACTGAGAACATTTGTTCCCTTTTGAGAAAGATGCGAACCATCTTTTTTGTACAGTTTATTTCCATTCCAAACAGAGCTACCATGAGCAATAAAGCCAAATCCTTGCTCCCGACACCATTCACCAAGCCACAAGTTAAAGTCCCTAATACGCATCCGCCTGTCATTCTGAGTGTTATGCACAGGCAGAACTTCAGAGAATGACAATGTGGAAGCAACCTGCCGTATATCATTGGCAAAAACACTAAAAACTTCCTTAACCTCTGAAACCTCATTGCAAGCCAAGTCATTTGTCCCTAAATGGACAAGTACATCCAATTCCCCTTCCTGCTTTGCTTGCTTAACAATATTACCGATACGTCTCCTGTCTCTGTGAGCAGTAGCTCCGGGAAGACACCTCACAAGACCACCATTGTCCATCTCCACACCTCTTATGATGGAATCCCCCACCAACAACTGCTTTCTATTAGGCCTCACCAAGCCTCTCTGCACAACACCACTAGCCTCAGTGCCTCTCTGCACAACACGACTAGCCTCAATGCCTCTCTTCACAACACCACTAGCCTCAGTGCCTCTCTTCACAACACCACTAGCCTCAGTGCATCTCTTCACAACACCACTAGCCTCAGTGCCTCTCTTCACAACACCACTAGCCTCAGTGCCTCTCTGCACAACACCACTAGCCTCAGTGCCTCTCTGCACAACACCACTAGCCTCAGTGCCTCTCTGCACAACACCACTAGCCTCAGTGCCTCTCTGCACAACACCACTAGCCTCAGTGCCTCTCTGCACAACACCACTAGCCTCAGTGCCTCTCTGCACAACACCACTAGCCTCAGTGCCTCTCTGCACAACACCACTAGCCTCAGTGCCTCTCTGCACAACACCACTAGCCTCAGTGCCTCTCTGCACAACACCACTAGCCTCAGTGCCTCTCTGCACAACACCACTAGCCTCAGTGCCTCTCTGCACAACACCACTAGCCTGCACAAATGAAGTCTTTCATGCTGTCGTGCCTGTTGAGGGACCCTCGTATAAAAAGGCTGAAGGAGAACGACCTGTACTGGGTGTCCACGCTACTAGACCCCCGGTATAAGTAGAAAGTGCCTGAAATGTTACTGATTTAAAGCAAGTCGGAAAGGATGCAGCAGTTCCAAAATAAATTAAAAAGTATGCTTTACACAGCGTATAAGGGTGATGTCACAGCACAACGGGAATCTAACAGGGGAAGAGGTGAAAGTCATCCTCCTCCTCCCACGACCACGCCGGCAAGGACAGGATGCTTTACAGACGTGTTGTTGATGGAGGACATGCGGAGCTTTTTAACTCCTACGCATCGCCACAGCCCTTCGGGGTCCACCCTCAGAGAACGACTTGACCGACAGGTAGCAGACTACCTCGCCTTAACTGCAGATATCGACACTCTGAGGAGCGATGAACCCCTTGACTACTGGGTGTGCAGGCTTGGCCTGTGGCCTCAGCTATCCCAATTTGCGATAGAACTTCTGGCCTGCCCCGCTTCAAGTGTCCTGTCAGAAAGGACCTTCAGGGCAGCAGAAGGTATTGTCACTGAGCAGAGAAGTCACCTAGGTCAAAAAGTCTAGATTACCTCACCTTTATTAAGATGAATGAGGGATGGATCCCGAAGGGACTGACAGTGGGCGATACATTCGACTAAAAAGGGGATGAGGGGGACGTAACAGGGATTAAACTGATAATAATAGTACTACTTAACACACCACTCCTATCTGGTGGCACATTACATTGCACGTGCAGTGCCCCAAATTTGAAGTAGGAGGACCGACCAAGCATCTTTTTCCATCTCCCGGTTCCTAAAATCGATGCCATATACACGTCCCCTGATAAGGGATGTAACAGGGATTAAACTGAAAAGAATAGTACTACTTAACACACCTTATAATAATGCAGAGAGAGGCAATGCAGAGAGAGGAGTCTGAAGAAGAGGAGTCAGAGGAGGAAGGTGGCTTTGAGGAGGTGGAAGACCAAACACAGCATGCGTCCCAGGGGGCTTGTTGTCACCTTTCGTTAACCCTTGGTGTTGTATGTGGCTGGGTGGAGGAAGAGACCTTCAATGACATCAGTGAGGACAAGGAACGGGACATGGCTAGCTTGGTATCCAACCTTGTGCAAATGGGGAGTTTGCGGTTGTGCAAATGGACTGTTTGCGGTTGTTTGCGGTGCGTTAAACGGGGAGTTTGGACTGTCACTGTGAAGCAGGCGTAACCCTTACACTACCTGATCGATACAACATCATACCTGATGTTTTAAAGCACGTTATTAGTGATGTACTGAACTGTTCGCTGGCGAATAGTTCCCGGCGAACTTAGCGTGTTCGCCACGGTAGGCGAACATATGCGATGTTTGGTCCGCCCCCTATTAATTTACTAATACTAAGTAAAAATTACCTGTGGCTGCTCACTGTTAAAAAAAAAAAAGGGGGGGGTCCTAAAAATCACAATAAGAGGGGGACCTATTGTCCCCCCTGGCCCCCACCCCTGAGCGGCGGGTGGGGGCCCTAAAAATAACAATTAGGGGGGATCTATTGTCCCCCCCAGCCCCCACCCCTGAGCGGCGGGTGGGGGCCCTAAAATTAACAATAAGGGGGGGACCTATTGTCCCCCCCGGCCCCCACCCCTGAGCGGTGGGTGGTGGCCCTAAAATTAACAATAATGGGGGGGACCTATTGTCCCCCCCCCCGGCCCCCACCCCTGAGCGGTGGGTGGGGGCCCTAAAATTAACAATAAGGGGGGGACCTATTGTCCCCCCCGGCCCCCACCCCTGAGCGGTGGGTGGGGGCCCTAAATACAAAGGGGGGTGCCCTTGTTAACCCTTCCCCCCCCAAAAAAATGATCTACCTACCTACCCCCCTCACCCTAAAAATAATGAGGGGGGGACCTTTAACTAAAACCCTGTAAAAAAAAATAGATAAAAACAACTTACCATTTGATGTTTTCTTTCTTCTACAATCTTCTTTTTTCAGCCCCAAAAAAGGCCAAAAAAAAAAACCATAATAACCGACACAATTAAAAAAAAACAAAACAAAAAAAAACGACCGCACAAAAAAATAATCCATCTTTACCCATGGAGGGCTCCGCGCAGACTGAGCTCTGCAGGGCGGGGGAAGGCTTATAAAGCCTTGCCACGCCCTGCAATTAGGCTAAGAACACTCTGATTGGCTGGTTTAAGCCAATCAGAGTGCTCTTTGTCATTTTACACAGCGTGGGAAAACTCCAAAGAACTTTCCCACGCGTGTAAAATGACACAGAGCACTGTGATTGGATGGCTTGAAATCCATCCAATCACATTGCTCTGTGTCATTTTACACAGCGTGGGAAAGATCAATTTTCCCACGCTGTGTAAAATGACACAGAGCACTGTGATTGGATGGATTTCAAGCCATCCAATCACAGTGCTCTGTGTCATTTTACACAGCGTGGGAAAGATCAATTTTCCCACGCTGTGTAAAATGACACAGAGCACTGTGATTGGATGGATTTCAAGCCATCCAATAACAGTGCTCTGTGTCATTTTACACGCGTGGGAAAGTTCTTTGGAATTTTCCCACGCTGTGTAAAATGACAAAGAGCACTCTGATTGGCTTAAACCAGCCAATCAGAGTGGTCTTAGCCTAATTGCAGGGCATGGCAAGGCTTTATAAGCCTTCCCCCGCCCTGCAGAGCTCAGTCTGCGCGGAGCCCTCCATGGGTGAAGATGGATTATTTTTTTGTGCGGTCGGTTTTTTTTTTCTTTTTTTTTAATTGCGTCGGTTATTATGGTTTTTTTTTGGCCTTTTTTGGGGCTGAAAAAAGAAGATTGTAGAAGAAAGAAAACATCAAATGGTAAGTTGTTTTTATCTATTTTTTTTTACAGGGTTTTAGTTAAAGGTCCCCCCCCCTCATTATTTTTAGGTTCAGGGGGGTAGGTAGGTAGATCATTTTTTTGGGGGGGTGGGTTAACAAGGGCACCCCCCCCCCCCTTTGTATTTAGGGCCCCCACAATAGGTTAATTTTAGGGCCCCCACCCACCGCTCAGGGGTGGGGGCCGGGGGGGGACAATAGGTCCCCCCCTTATTGTTAATTTTAGGGCCCCCACCCACCGCTCAGGGGTGGGGGCCGGGGGGGACAATAGGTCCCCCCCTTATTGTTAATTTTAGGGCCCCCACCCACCGCTCAGGGGTTGGGGCCGGGGGGGACAATAGGTCCCCCCCTTATTGTAAATTTTAGGGCCCCCACCCACCGCTCAGGGGTGGGGGCGGGGGGGGACAATAGGTCCCCCCTATTGTTAATTTTAGGGCCCCCACCCACCGCTCAGGGGTGGGGGCCAGGGGGGACAATAGGTCCCCCCCTTATTGTTAATTTTAGGGCCCCCACCCACCGCTCAGGGGTGGGGGCGGGGGGGACAATAGGTCCCCCCCTATTGTTAGTTTTAGGGCCCCCACCCACCGCTCAGGGGTGGGGGCCGGGGGGGACAATAGGTCCCCCCCTTATTGTTAATTTTAGGGCCCCCACCCACCGCTCAGGGGTGGGGGCCGGGGGGGGACAATAGGTCCCCCCTTATTGTTAATTTTAGGGCCCCCACCCACCGCTCAGGGGTGGGGGCCGGGGGGGGACAATAGGTCCCCCCTATTGTTAATTTTAGGGCCCCCACCCACCGCTCAGGGGTGGGGGCCGAGGGGGACAATAGGTCCCCCCCTTTGTTAATTTTAGGGCCCCCACCAGCCGCACAGGGGTGGGGGCCGGAGAGGGGGAGGACAGTAGGTCCCCCCCTCATTATCTTTATGGCCCCCACCCGCCGCCCAGGGGTGGGGGCCGGGGGGGGGGACAGTAGCCCCCCCTCATTATCATTATGGCCCCCACCCGCCGCACAGGGGTGGGGGCCGGGGGGCGGAGGACATTAAATGGACAAAAAATATATACTTTTGTTTTTGGGTATGAGGCCAGGATCTATTCTAGCAAGTTTTGGGTGACTTATCTAGATATTGATAACAAGTTATAGAACTGAGAAAAATTTAAAAAAAAACAAACAAAAAAAACCAACCTTTAAAACACTTCAGTCATACTCACTAATAATAACTCTTACCACAAAGTTCCACGCATGGAGAAAACACTTCTACCAGCTCAACAAAGTTAGATGAAGCCATCTTGAACCAACCTCCCTGATTTTTTGCTTAGCTTCTTATGCAATTATTATGTGAAGTATAATATCTCAACACAGAGAATATGCCTATATGAACCCATAAAAAGGCAGGGACCACTCTTGTTAAATTAGAAGTGGAGTTTTCTTCTAGCACCTGAAATATAGATTTATTTAGCGGGAGTAATGAGCCGGGGAGGTTAGAGAAACATTAGACTATACTTTAAGAAGGGGGTCAAACAGTTCTCCTGCTTAATAACCCATGCACTTATGTTCTATATCCATTAGCCCACCACCCCACTCTCAATCCTCTACCCATATAAACAAGCACGATGAAGGCTTATTTTATGGCTGAAACAAGTATGTGGGAACCAATAAAATATCATCTTGTATTTGAAGTTTGTGCTGGACTTTGATATTTTTCTTATAATGTTTAAGGAAAATGGATGGAAAAGATTTGGCTAAGATGGGCAAGATCCAGATTAATGGAATTAATTTAAAACTAAAAGTAGGTCTCCTGGGACAAAACGCGTAGGGTGAGATTTATATACTTCACTGTTCACTTTATTTATGTTTATGCCGACATCATCATCTCTAAAGGAAAGAAGGTTTCAAATTTACGTTTGCACCTTCACTTTTGATGATCCAGCTCCTCCAGATATTTAATTATGGGATTTTAATTATCTTTTATTGTGTAAGTGTGACCTAATAAAGCAGCTTGTTATATCTTTATACAGTGTTACACTTTTTCCACCATTTCTTTTACATGCAATTTTGATAATATAAGAAGACCGTGACCACCAGAATTTTAACAGTACACCAGATAAGCTCCTTTTAACTATACGCTTGTGAGTTCAACATTGAAATATATTGTCTCTAAGTGTATTACTCTACTACTCTATGTTTGGCCCTTGTTATTTTTGTAGATACATTTTTGTACAATTTTTATTTGAAGAATTTGAGGAATCCTTATGAATTCTACTATACCTTAATTAAAGGGTAAATATTAATTGTATTTGAGCACTGCACGTTAAAGGTTTGTGTGTTGTTTGTATATTATTTCCTAAAAGGTGAATAGTAATTGTAGTTAAGGAAGAAAGACTAGTTATATTTATATGTGAAAAGCTCATCTTGTCTTCTTTCTTAGTTTTGAGATGCTTCAGTAGTTACATAACCTCTGTGTGACCTTGAAAGAAACTTGGAGATGGGTGAGTAGGGTATAAGGTACAAGTGTGTTGCCAATGATTAAGCAGGTCCAAATTATATATTCCTTGGCCACCTTCTCATGTGTAATTAAAATGTTTTGGCAAGAGTTTTAGTAGTTGTAAGGAAACATAAGGAATAAGGATTAAAAACAATCTTCTTGCATAATAGTTCAGCTGATTTGATCTATGTGTGTACGAGATCAGCTTTGTTTTATCTCAATGTGACTTAAACTGACTGACATTGTCCATCAGTAGCAATCAAGTAACTTTGAAATTGACTCACTGTTGGCATTTTTTTCTTCTAAGTTGACTATGACACCTGACTATAAAAATCTCTGCTCCCAGTTGAGCCCAAGCTGGGCTTTTATTATAGACCACAAAATTCAGTGCTCAGTATAAAATACACAGTTAAACTATGAATACACAGAATTCTATTTCTTGAATATTACCTGAAGCAATGATTAGAATATTTCACACTAATGTATAAAATCTAAATTCTTCTTAATTGACGTTGGAATGTATTATTAGATAAATGTAAATTCCGTTTAAGGTTATTTTAATTCATTTTTCTATATGTTTTAATTTTACTTCAGCTTAACATATACTTCAAATTTGATAGTTCTACAGCTGTTGTTGCACTGAAACGCAATTGACCTTTAGTTAACATGTGAAACTGATATGCTAAGAATAGATAATAGGGCATGAAGTTCACAAATATCTGGTGAATTGCCTGGTAGATATTAATATAGTTAAAGTCAATTTTGTTATTAGACTTTAATTTTTCTGGCTTACATGCTGATTTTTAAATAAATGCACAGTTTCTACTGAAGAATGATGTTTTACCAACATATAAACATAAAAATATATTTGAATTGCATTGTTTGGTTGTTGTAGTGTAACATCAAGACACTTAACCCCTTCACTAGCAAAAAAGAAAAACAAGCCCCGAAATAAAGTATTTTGAGTGTCCTGTATAGTAATGTTTGTTTCAACATGCCGAGATAGCAAATTATTTGATAGATTCAAAAAAATTAACATTTTAATAAGACCGAAAAACAAGATATTTTTTTAATATACAGTGACATTACAGATATGAAAACAGTGCTGTAAAGAAATAAGATTTATTGATACTTCCCCACATGTTCTATAATCCTCCTCTCACATACACATTATCCCATATATACTCATATTGTGTGTGTGTGTATATATATATTTTGCGTAGATGCCTGTGTGTGTTTGTGAATGTGTATCTCTTTGTCTGTGATAATGTGTATCATTGTCTCTGGGAGTGTTTTTTGGGAGCTGGTTGCTATGTGTTTTGTGCATGGGCTCGTATTCTTGACGTCTGTGTAGGGATTTTTTGGTAAGGCTATAAGTTGTGTGTGACTATGTTTAAATTGGGGTAATTGTGTGTGAGAGTATGGTGGATGACTGTGTGCATGTATGGGTAGATGATTGTGTGTATGAAGATAACTGTTTTGGGGGTTGACTCTGTTTATATTGGGGTTGACTGTGTGTGACTCTTTTTTATATATAAATACATATCAACAAAACAAGTATGCAATGGCACTCACTTCTAGATGATAAAATTCCATCTATACTGTCTGGGTGTTCTAATACAAGCAATATATAATTCCACAAAGAAAAAAAAATATTGGCACAGGACTTGTTGCAAAAAACATGAACAGTGTATGTGAGGGGTGACTGTGTGTAAGGAGGTAACTGTTTGGATGGGGACTGTGTTTCTATTGATGGATACTGTGTGTGTTGGGGTGACAGAGGTGGAGGTGATGGAGGGTGTGAAGGTTTACTGTAGGAGTGTAAATGTGTGTGATCAGGTCATGTTTGTATCCACCATCCCACAGACACATTTTTAAATCATGGCCACTCTGTTTATACCCCCTTACATTGCTCATTTCATTCCCCATTGAACCACCCCATTTCCATACATACCTGCCCTCTGTGTTTCTTTCCTTCCTTCTATTTATTCCAATTTTTCATCAATTGAAATTTTTTTTAGTCAACCCCTTTTATATGGCTCCTTGCACCCCATTTAGCACCCCCCTTCTCCAACTGTCAATAAAATACCTACCTGACTCCTGGCTGCGGCTTCAGTTCCTGCTCTCCTCACTTCTCCAATATTGCTCGGTATCCTAGTGCTTCTGCTGGTGCTCGTGGGCAGTCTATAGATCCTACACCTCCCTGAAGTTCTCAGTATCTCAGTATGCGACATCCCTGGTGGCTTTTATAGCACCGGTGACATCACGGCCAGGCTACCTTTCTACTTAGGGTAGATTTTGCAAAGGAAGTTTGTCTGCAGAAAACGAATTTCGACTGCAATGTTAAAACTCATGTAAACACAATTTCTGTGTATGGATGTATACCCTGGCAATTGTGCACATGTCCCAACATGAAGGGGTTAAATGGAACTGCCTTGGTAACAGAGTGCAGCTTCACAAAGCAAATCAATTGTATTTTTTCTTAAAAAAAGGAAAGGTACCATGAAGCTACATTCGGAGAGATCCCCTCTGGTAAAATGCCCACTTAAAAAAATTAAAAATAAACTTCTATTTCTATTTCTATGCCCATTAAATATTTGCTCAAAATCATTTGAGAATTCTGGCAACTTTAAGCGAAACCTAAATGTGCACCATAATAAAATGTTCTTTCTGTGCCTAATGTTTATGTAATACACGTATTACATAGATAATGGTAAATTTAAAAATAAATATACACGGCTAAATTAGTCTTTCACCCAATAGAGCCACGTACCCCACATGCTTGGTAAGAGTAAAAAAGTACTTTCATCCAAACACTTACCGTGGTTGTCTTTATTCGCCCACCCGGCTGCGTACAGGTCCAACCTGCTTTATTTGTTAGTAAATCACAGCCTTCTCCTTCTAAACATGGAAGCATTTCACACCACTGTTTTGTTTTTATAATACGTGCTGTAGAAAGAGATAAAAAAAATCAATATGATATAAATGGTGGAGCTGGTGATATATATAAATACAGAGCAACAAAACAAGTATGCAATGGCACTCATTTCCCTATACAATGCCTGGGTGTTCTAATATAAGCAATATAAAATTACACAAAGTAAAAAAATATTGGCACTCACAGGACTTGTTGCAAAAAAGTGAACAATGTGTTTATTCCAATACAAATAAATAGCAGTTAAGTCAATGTTTCGGAACTCATCGGACTTGAGAAAGAAAGGACACAACAAAGTTTGCAACGCTGACTAACCTGCTCCTGTTTGTACTGTATAAATATTTATTTTCAAGAAGTCCTGTGAGCAGTGGCATAGCAATAGGGGGTGGGGTGCGGTCCGTCCCCGGGCGGCACTTATTTAGGGGCGAAAAGTTCCAGACAGAAAAATAATTCCTCCTCACGCTATGCATGAGGACTTCCAGCTTCACCGGAATCCTATTAGGAAAGCATTGAATAATGCTCTCTTATGGAGAAATCCTAATGCAAGCGCAGCCTTTGCCGCGCATGGGCATTAGGTCTCCCCCGCCGGCTGACGAGGGACAACATCGCTGGATTCAGGTAAGTGCTTGAAGGGGTTTTAACCCCTTCAGCAATGTGGGGGGAGGAGGGCGAGAGGGAGGAACTATCATTTATTTTATGCAACGGAATTGTTTAATATAATAAATACTAATTTTATAAATAAATACATTTTATATATAAACACACTGAGTTGATTGAGTCAGCAGAATAACACGAATAACATATTACCTACTACAATGACAAAAGAATGGTGGGTGAATCATGTCACATTTATTTATTTTTTGCAACGGAACTGTTACATCTAAAAAATACTACCGTATATACTCGAGTATAAGCCGAGTTTTTCAGCACATTTTTTGTGCTGAAAAACCCCAACTCGGCTTATACTCGAGTCAATAGTCTGTATTATGGCAATTTACATTGCCATTATACAGACAGGGGCTGTGGGGGCTGTGAGAGAGCGTTACTTACCTCTCCTGCAGCTCCTGTCAGCTCCCTCCTCCTCTGCGCCGTCCGTTCAGCACCTCGGTCAGCTCCCAGTGTAAGTCTCGCGAGAGCCGCGGCTCTCGCGAGACTTACAGTGTGAGCTGACAGAAGAGCTGACCGGACGGCGCGGAGGAGGAGGGAGCTGACAGGAGCTGCAGGAGAGGTAAGTAACGCTCTCTCACAGCCCCCACAGCCCCCACTGAACTGCCAATGCTGGACCACCAGGAAAGGAAAGCCCCCCTCCCTGCCATATATCAAGCAGGGAGGGGGGACGAAAAAAATATATGTTAATAATAATAATAATTAAATTAAATAATAATAAAAAAATAATAATAATGAAATTAAATAAAAATAATAATAAATAATAATAAAAAAAATTAAAATAAAAAAAATAAATAAAAAAAAATTGCCCACCCCCCACCAAGGCTCTGCAACACACACACGCACACATACACACACGCACACATACACACACACACTGCATTCATACACACACTGCATTCATACACACACACACTGCATTCATACACACACACACTGCACTCATACACACACGCTGCACTCATACACACACGCTGCACTCATACACACACGCTGCACTCATACACACACTGCATTCATACACACACACACTGCATTCATTATACACACACTGCATTCATTATACACACACTGTAAATAAATATTCAATTAATATATTTTTTTAGGATCTAATTTTATTTAGAAATTTACCAGTAGCTGCTGCATTTCCCACCCTAGTCTTATACTCGAGTCAATAAGTTTTCCCAGTTTTTTGGGGTAAAATTAGGGGCCTCGGCTTATATTCGGGTCGGCTTATACTCGAGTATATACGGTAATTTTGTATCTTTTTGTTTATTTGATTGCAATTACCAAGCCACTGTGTACATAGATAACTTGTTAGTAAACTCTTACCCTGCCAACCCTAATCTGTAAAAAATATATTCTATGTATACATTTCTATTACATGGAATGGGTTATCCCTCCAGTGTAGCTCATTAGCCAGCAGAGAAAACAAATTAAGCCAGTTCTCAACTGAGTCCCTCAACCTCATGCAGAGGAACTATAGAAATTCACCACATTTCACACTATACATAAGCCAGTATGGCTCAATGTGCAGGAATAGTTGGGTAAATAATGAAAAAGTTCAGGGCATTCAGCGGCGCATGTTTTGAACTCAATATATCTGATTTTTCTATTTTACTTCATCTAGTAATATCGCATTTAGCAAAGGAGGCCGAATGCATTGCACATATTTCTCCTTAACGTTTAAAGTATGTTCTAAAACTAATATTTATACTTATTTTCAAATAACTATGAACTTTTATGTTTAAAATATCTTCAAAGGGTGAACTAATACCCCCAATTAAGGAAATATATCATTGGAGCTGATTATAATTGTTTAAGTATTTATAAAAAGCAATTTGCATGTTCAAAGAAAATGCAATGATTTTATGAGCAAAAAAAAAATAATTAGGGAAGGGGTTACGTTATATGTTTACTGCCCTCGTAAAAAGAATGTATAGAAACCATGGAGAAGGGAAGTAGGAACACTCATATTTACATCAATTTATGAGTAAGTGACAACAATGAAAAATAGAAACATTAAAGCTTTTAATCTTATAATACATATCAGTAGCTTTGTATATACAGATTAATTGTGGATTTGCAGATTGTTTTATTTAAGAAAATGTTCTTACTATGCAACTTACAGCAGAGTCTTGTCGTCTGAAAGTTTATTTAATGTGCCATGCTAAAATGATCACAATAAAAAAAAATGGAAATGTAGATAAAATGTTTTGTCTATGCTGACAATGTGTGCTATGAATCGTAGTATCGCCTTGTTTGTAAACCATCACAGAACATAATATGTTTTATAAATTATTAGAATGGCTGCATTCCACATAGTCACTACTTTCCAGGGTCTCTTTTGGATAGATAGTTACTATCTGAGCCTTAAAGGCTGTCTCTTTTTCCTACCTCTCTGTCTCTCTTTTCTAGGTAGTCAGACCATTTTCCATATCTAAGAGCTCCGTAGCAGTAAACTATCTTTTAAAAAAGGATAACGATGGGGAAAATTAATTTTTAATTTAGTGCCGCACCTTTTTGCACTTAATCTATGGGTTATAAACAATATTAACAGCTGGTAATTCCCCAACCCTAGAATTACAGCAGCATGGCCTTTGTCATTGTCAGTGGGGCTGAGAACCACATGAAACGCACCTGATGATATGGATTGACCAAATGATTGGGTAAGAGCTGGCAAAACAATGTGTCACCTAACTATTGTTACACTTTGTTTAGCTGCTGATCCTACAGGCCATGGGGTATTAATATCAAATATGTGGAGTGAATAGGGGCATTTGGGGCATGTTTTCATAGTATTCTAGTCCATTCCCACTTTTCTATTTAAAAGAACACTCCACAGGCAACGTAAATAAAAAAAAAATAGAAATTTAATAAATCAAAATCACAATTTTGTACATATAACCTCCAATGAAAACATGCATTTAATTATACATATGTTTCATTAGGGGCATATCTAAAAACAGCTTGCAAAAGTCACATGTCTCTTGTCTGCAGCCTTCACAAGCCGTCTGTGGGTGTCCAATCACAGACTTCCCAATACAGCTCAATGAAAAGTCATTGCAAGGCAGGTGCCATCTTGGTGTTTTTTATTTAAGATAATTACATCACCCAATATTTGCATTTCAGGTGAAAATATCATGGCATATCAACCCATAATCATCAATGACCACATGCTATTTTAGAATTAAAGTGTTCCATTTAGAAAAACCTCTGAAACATTTACTTCATAACAAATGGGCTTTTAACAGGTGGACTCTCTGTAAGCAACCTTCACAATAATCAGTTGTTTAGAGATTGTACTCATTGATCACACGAATGGAGAAATAATGGTAACCATTTGTACCTGACAAAATTAGACCAATCGTAATTTTTTTTATTTATTCAGTAAACTTTAATCATGAACAATTTACATGAGAACTGTAGATGTGAAGACAGAGTAGCTGAGATGAAAAATGTCTTCAGCTATTTTTCTGGTTCAGCCTAAAACTTTTTCTTCCCTTGTCAGTTATCCACAGTTTGAGGTATAGTGAATAAATGTCTACACCAACATCACAAACCAACCTTTACCTCAACTAAACTGAATTCATGGCACCTAACCAATTCCATTAATCCCATATAAACTAAGACCAGTCAGCATGGCAATTCAGGATTGATTCAATGATTGATTGATGTGTTTATTGAAAAAGTCACATTCTTTTTTTATTTTAACTCCACGTCGCAGCCTCAAGGCCCAGCTTTGGCCATTTATAATTATGTAAGGATGGAGTTAGCTTGCTTACATGCTTTTTCATTGTCACATAGCATATTTAAGTGTCATTGTGATACATAATTAGGATAAGTTGTTTTTGTAGGTTCAGTCAACCTACCCTAAAGGATTATTCTTGTATCGAGGGAAGATTAATTGCTTTCATAAAGATTGATAATTATTCTTCTGTAGACATGGTTGGTTTGAGAACATTTTTTTTTTTTTTTTTTTTTTTTAACAAGCTGTCAAATAGCAAAGGCGTGAACATTGTTAATAATATTTTTAGGACTATTGAGGCACCAGAAACCACCCTATTGGATCTTCATTGTAAAGATGTTCATAAAGCAAAAACCTCTTGTTTGTTCCTTTGGGTTTACTGTGCTGATTTTTTTTTTTTTTTTTTTTAAATGAGAACACATTCATACAAGTTTATTATAACAATATGATTTTGATTAATTGTAATTACAGAATATATTTTTTAGCAGAGCTACTAATTGCTGTTAACTGAGAATTCTAGGGTAGAGTTAACTCTTTCTTTTCTAATGTATTGTATAGATGCAAAAAGTAAAAATAATAATGAAACAAAAAATTTTTTTTGGTATGTGTGGTATCTGTTTAACAGTAGCATGCTTTAATCTTTTGTTATCGGTTTGTTCAATATTGTCTTTGTGCTTGTTTTATACGTCAGGCCTAAAAAAAATGCTTAGAATAATGGTTTCCGGAATAACTAGATATTAAAGAGTTAAATTGGATGAGGTTGCTTAATGCTGATCAACGTTCCATATGGCAGCAGATTTTACTTGAGTCCGTTAACCATCTTGCTATCTACTTAAGCTGGTGTTGTCAAAATACGTGTGTTGGATTGCTGGGAATACTGCGTTTCCTGATCATTCATCCATGCAGTCACCAACTGCCATATCCATGGTAAATCTCCCAAGAGGAATTCAGCATATTTTTTTTTATAGTAAAAAGTGAGATAAACTCTGTCCGACAGCCATAAATTTGAGCAGGCTTAGACGTCTAGGAAGATGTGAGTGATTAAAATACAGACTGAAAATATATATATCAAAAAAATTCTCCTGAAACCCTACCGGCAATATCTGAGCCAAGAATTAAGATTGTATGAAATTGAACTGAAAGTAGCAAGACAAAAACTGATTGGCTGGGTGGTGTTGTTTTTTTTTTTAATGAAGGGAATTAAACATTGCGTTTCTCTCTGGTTTAAATATATATTACATTTACTACACTACCTCATAGGGAATTCCAAAACAGCACAAATTAATCGATGTCATTCTCTATGCAGCAGAGATTGCTAAGGAGTGAATTTAGTAATTAGACTCTGATAGCCCTGACCCTAAGGATTTGTTTAATTTACTGTGTAACAAAGAAACATTACTTAATATCATTTTGCACTGACTGTGCATATGCTACCCTTTGTGTTTTTATTTGCCTTGTGTGTGGTGACCAGTCACAATGAATGTTAAGCATTTTATTTGTGTGTTTAACCCCTTACAAGCTACACAGCTGGGTGTACCTATCCTGCAACGCTGTACAAAAGATAAACCAAGAGAACCAATTAATTCTGACAATACACGTTTGACATATGAGAACAGTGTGTGAAGAGGGCCCTGACCAAACTAGCCTACAATCAAAAAACATAAACACAACAAAGGTTCATTATAAAAACTAGACGGATGGATCAATAATAGAAAAAGCAAAATGGAAATATTTTCAAACTCGTTTATATTTCAAAGTTAGCTCTTTTGATCTACAGTTTAGAATTTCCTTAACATCTTTCTGTAATTCTCAGTGAGTAATCTCACACCACACCCCCAACATTGGCTTCACGAGAAGTGAGAGACACTGGTGAGAGGGTGGCTAGGGGGTGGACCAGTGACGTGATTGTGTCGCTGGCTCTGCCCAAATTGGCGTACATGCCCATAAAGGGGGCTGGTCCACCAAAATAACTGGCAGGTCAGCCTGGCATGAAGGTATGCTAGGCTGCTTGCCAATCAATTAGGTCAGTCCGCTAAGGACAGACCATGCAGGGAGCACTATGTCAGGCTTAGCTCAGTGCAAAAGCTTTCAGCTGATGTGGAGGTGGCAATGGGTGCCCAGCAGCCCCTAGGTAGGTTAGCAAACCATTATTAAAGTGGTCGATTACTTGCTGTAGTAGCATCAGGAGACTTCCATCACCACAACCTCTACAGCGAAGTTTAGTGATTACGGTGCTTTGAGTGTTCCTTTAATGGATTTATTTCTAGGTTTTCATGTTACGAGGATAAATTCACTTTGCATTACAAATTGCATTCACTACGGATATTCTGATTATGTGTCTGTGTAAATCACCTCATATTCATGTCCTTTTACATAACGTGGCAATGGAATTTGGTCCAAAGATTACATTTGATATTATTATTAAAGGTCATACAAAAAGCATTCTGCTTTCCGGCCTAATCATTATAGTTGGCTACTTGACTCTAAAATTAAACTTTTTAAACATGACACTGTGTTGCAACTACACATAATAAGGAAAAAATAAAAAATAAAAATGGAACTTGGTGTAGGCACAGCAGCCATTAAAGCATCTTAGTATCTTTTGTATGACTCTCCAAGAATGCCATTCAAAATAAGCAAATAAGCACAGGCATACACTGTTTCATATTGTAAACCCACATTCCGGTAGGCTTATTATTATATTTAAAGCACCAACAAATTCCGTAGCACTGTACAATGGGTGGACTAACAGAGAAGTATTTGTAACAAGTCAAGTTGGAAATGTGGAAACAGAGGGTGTTGAGGGCCCTGCTCAAAGAGGGAATGTAGACTATCTTTGCATCTACCAGGAGCTTAATAACTGTTTTGTATTTGAATACCTTTCTTGGGGTTTGCACAGTTATACATTTTGTGGCTCATCAACAAGGTGCTTGGATTTAAACATCTAACAGCATGAAGCTATTATCAAAAATTGTATTGAGATCCAAAAATGTAAAAGAAATAGAATTTTATGGAAAATCAAATATACTGCTTGCACATTGCAGCTCCAAATGCTGGGAATGTTACAGTTGAGGCCAAAGTTTTTTTTTTTTTTAGTCTGAAGACTATGCTTTTAGTAAAAAGGTGAATCCCTGACAATTTGTACTTATATGTGTGCAAGACCTTAAAAGCCCACCCTTCACTAGTTGTTGAGCCATACCTCCTATCTGGCCTCGTTTAGCCAGAGAGACAATAATTCTCTGTAGGACTGGACATGGCTATTCGTAGTCATTTGTGTTTTGAATCTGGCATTTCACAAAGTTCACAGTTTTGTTTTTAAACACAGAGAATAATAGCATGAAAATGTATTTTGTCATTGGTGTTACGTATACAGTGCTTAGCCCAACGACTTCCTAAAACAAAACAGTATTTCCCTATTCATTGAACATATTCAGTTTATTCATTGAAGATCAAACTGCTAATCTTTCTTTGACTAAAAAAACTATCAAACAAGCAAAAATGTTGGATGTGGAGAAATATTTAGAGGATATTAGGGTTCAAATGACCGATTAACACAGTTGTCTATTTTGCTTATCCTCAGTGGCTAGGATCACTACTTTGCTAGAAAATTAAAAGAACAAAATAGTTTGAGAATATAAACATCTATTACTTATGATGTAGTTTTTATTTAATGGAATTCATGCTACCTCGCTATATGAAGCTGTAAAGCATCATGGGAGTTGTAGCTCGACAACATCTGGGGATCTACCTATTGGGAACCCCTGATTTAGGATAATCTATGGTTAATGCATGATTTAGCTATTTGACATTGTTTATCAGTTTATGACATACTATTTAATAGCAATTATTATAGTTAAATGATTCCCATATATGTAATACTATACAAGTAATGGCACACTGCACAATGTATCAATTTAGTAATGCAGTCTGGAAAATTGTGATACCATTTAAAATTCGGTAAATGGGCTGAACTTAAGGGGACTCTGTACTCACCATAACCATTTCACCTCTTTAATTGCTTATAGTGCCTAGAGTCCCCATGTATTGTCCCTCCATTCAGTGTTAAACCATTTTAGAGAAGTTTAAAACTTAATAAGGGTCTAATGGCCACCCACTCTAGTGACGACCCGCAGTCCAGCTCTTTCTGAAGGTGTGGCTAAGGCACAGATTACACACTTCCTTGTAATCATACCCTGTATACCATCAGTTAGAGCTCTAATAGTCTAAAAACAGGCAGCTGACACTCTCAACCAGCTCATTGCTGCCCAGGCCAATAGTTCCTAATTAGCCAAAGCAGCACAGAGGGGATGGGCTGCTAAGGATTCTCATTTAGCATTAGAACATACAAATATTAAAAACTGTTGAATAAAACTATAGCACCAGGGAACTCAGACATTATCAACAGTTTAATGAGATTAAGCAGATACATTGCCAACAGTGTCCTTTTAAAGCAAGATTCTGCTTCAGTTACCAATCAAATTTACCCACAATCCATCAGTAAAAGCAATTCCACGGAAGGGCAAACAGCAGACATCATATATAAAAGACAACAAAATTGGAGTGCCCAGATATTGAGATCTGGCACAAGGTAGAAAAAGATAATAAGTATAAATAAAAGCTAAAGTCAAGGGAAGGAGTATAACTATGAAGATACACTGAGTATGAGGAAAGGCAAATCATAATAATAAAAAAAAAAGTTACAAGGCCACTTTAAATTCACTGTTATCTTATTACTTTATGGTTGTTTTTTTTATATTTTTCTTAATAATATATCTCATACATGTCTAAATATTTTGTAACTTTTCTGTTTGTGATTCACATTAACATTTTCCTTTTTTTTTTCTCTTAGTGATTTATTTTTCCATTTTATTATGTCTTATAAAAACAAATCAATACAATTTGATATTGAAAGATAAAAAATGAACCTCTAATATTAATGTCTGAATGTGTATATAAGAGTAATTGCACTATCTATCTATCTATACTAGAATAAGGTTGATAACAATTAAACTTAAAATAACTTTTGAAGTATTGTGCTTCGGTGTGGAGCAGTAGGTATAAATTTAAAGTTCCTGAGTCGGAAGCAGTTTGTAATGTAAATGTGGAGGCAAAGAAAGATAGACACGGCTATATAAGATCAGACACAGAAATTTATGGGCATATTCTACAGTGTACTTTGAAAATCCATCAGAATGGTAATATATGGCAAAATCGAAATTGCCATCTGTGACAATTTTCACCTGGTTCTACCAGTATTTCAAATTCAATGCACACAGACTGTAACTCTTAATCATCTACAGAGCAAAGCTAAGTTGCATTATGATCTTCTTGCCGGTAGACACAGGTTTTTCTTAGTAATACGGACAGAGTTGTGTATTAGTATCTCAGATCCCTTGAAACTACCCAGAAATACAGTGTTTTATTTCATTAACATAGCAAGCCTGACTATTAGAAAAAGGCCACATCATATTTCACCGGCAACACTATGTCATCCCTGGCAATTGTGCGTTTCATAACTGTACTTATTGTAAATTTTCTAAACGTTCTTTCAGCCTTTTAAATTATCTATAATCTAATAATCTTGATATATTACATTCACACACAATGCCAAGTGCTGTATAAATCAAATGTGACATATCACTAGTGCCTCTATTGATAGAAAATGTATCTCTTCTTATGACAGATGACCTCGTCACCAAGAGAGCTTGAGTCCAGTGCCCGTGACTGCAGAGGTCACCCCTACTGCACAACTATGATGTGCTATAATGAAATCTATTTATATATATATATATATATATATATATATATATATCAGCGTGAGATAACACTATACTATAACTGATCTATGAAGTAACAAATTTGATAGACCTGCTGCCCTTTGTATTGGATGTAGGTATTGCTTTGATGCATCCATCACGGCATATAATAGAAAGTTTTCAACAACATAGCATCAGTATCCTAACAACGCACTTGGCAGACAAATTCTTCATTTATAACCATTTGAGGTTTTTATTCTGCACTGTGCTTGACTGGTGGGGGGTCTCTATTCTGTGTCTTGAAAAAGCATGATCCAAAGTACTTTCGCCCTGCTGGGAATTCATATACTGCTCATGCTTCTCTTTAAAATACACACAGCAGGCAGCATGAATAAGTTCATGGATCACACTCCCATACAATGTCGGCATTGAAATAAAATATAGAAATTACCGAGTATCTGATATGAGCTCCATCAATAGAACATTTCACTTTATTACTTTAATATAAAGAGAACGGATCTGGTACACAATGATCTAGCAATTACTCATTTGCATTAATTCATACCAATATTTGACAGTATATATAACAAAAGCCGCACACGCAGCTATCGGGATGCAAATAATCATTATTGTTAATATGTGCATTTATTTCATTGAATGACTAACAAAATGTAAAAGAGTTGGCACCCCACCGATTTTGACGTCTTTCCAAATTCTTTGGAGGTTAGATTAGGATTGGGAGTGGGTTAGAGAGCTCTGTAGCGTTAGGAGCAGTTAGTGTTGAGGGGGACTTAAGATGGTACTCAAGCTTTGGAGCCATTAAGTTTAAAAGGGTCAAGATGCTATTGACTGCCATGACTCTCAGCCAGTTACCAATGTTTACTAGCTCAAAGTGAATGACATAGGCAGATATACCTATTAAACGTTATAACGCATTCTATTGTCCTCTTTTAGAACTCTCATTAAGTAAATATAACACGCTATTACCTGATAAAGGTTCCCAGTAGTCACACTCCACTCACACCTGCTTTGCTCATACTGAACACACTGCTGTAGGTGGGATGCTATTCTGATAATTTTAGCCGGTGGCTTTTGGAAAACACAGCTGCGTGTGCTTATATATTTATGCACTGGCACAGACTGCTATTCAAACAAAAAGAACAAGACCTTGGAGGAGAGGATAAATCATTTAATGGATTATTGGACTCTGCATATCTGTTAACATATTGTACCACACTGTGTTAAATGCTGATCTTTTTCTTTCTTTATTCTTTGTGTGTTTTCATTGGAATACAAAACTTGGCACACGCAGACACACATGGCAGGATCCTGTATTTAATGTCATGTGACTGTGCCAGACCATGAACAGGAAATTGTTAAGCATCACTGTATTGCTACGACAGATGTACAGTAGTGATAAAACACAGTTGTAAAGCCGGCTCTTGCAACACGTTCCCCCTGCATGTAAAAATTCCACTAAAGCCATTGATTGAAACAACATCAAATAACAGCAACAGCAGAAAGGTGCCAAACTTATATATTGCTCTATAGAAACAGCACTCCAGCAGTTTCAAAGTTCACGCAGGTTAATTATGGCTTTCGTGCAATGGAAATACCAACATCTATAATCCAACCAAACACACCTGCACACTGGTTAACCTTTCGCCTGAATTGACAGAGAGAAAGAGAGGGAGAAGAAATCCAATGTGCTTAATGCCAACCTGTTCAATGGTTTAAGACACATGTTATTAAACCTGGCTGGGAAAAAACGCCAGTAACTTGTCCTCCCAACCAACTCACTGAGATCTATTTCAATATACTGGTATAATTATATACAAAGAAAAACAAATAATCACACACACCAGATAAAAATAAAAGGATGGTAAAAAAGACACTTATCTCAGTAGATAGTGGTAACAACTTCCTCTAGGGATATCCCAGCAATTATCCTTTAACCCCTTAAGGACACATGACATGTGTGACATGTCATGATTCCCTTTTATTCCAGAAGTTTGGTCCTTAAGGGGTTAAATACCAAGTTGATGCAAACAAATTGGAGGATACAGCTGTAGATATACAACATAAAGAGCAAATGATAGTGTAACACTGTATAGAAATATATAAATGTGCTATAATAAGTAAAACTCACAGGCTAGAAGTAAATATATCACCCAAGGGTGCCTCCCCTGATCCAAATGGGGGGCCAAATTCACTCCTCTTTCTCCAATGATGATGAAACTGGACTCAGGATGGATGAATATAACAAAACTGCTTTATTATAAAAAATGTATAAAATCACAATAAAAGGTATAGCAATAGTGCGTGTTTGTTTGATTATTTGTTTTTATTTGCTGCCATCATTACACTCTTGCGACTTTGAATACCAGGAGGTCCCTGAGGAAGTCCTTACAGGATAAAAAAAATGTAGGACCTGGTATAGCATCACCTTTTATTGTGATTTTATACATTTTTATAATAAAGCAGTTTTGTTATATTCATCCATTCTAAGTCCAGTTCCATCATCATTGGAGAAAGAGGAGTGGATTTGGCCCCCCATTTGGACCAGGGGAGGCACCCTTGGGTGATATTTTTTCATCTATCCTGTGAGTTTTACTTATTATAGCGCATTTTAATATTTCTATACAGTGTTACACTATCATTTGCTCTTTTTGTTGTAGCTCTACTGGTAGAAATAATTTGAAATTCAGTTAGAATTTTTGACAATTCACCTTTTAGCGAATAAGCCTGATACTGCATGTTTGTAAGAAGCTTTTTATGATGTTTATAATTTTTAGAAACATAAAACTGAGTTTTTTCTTTTATATTTGGAGTCTTGACAAGATTCATTTTGGGATGAGCACCCCACCCCTTCACTACAGGTGCCCATCTGTAGGTGTCCACATTTGAGGAGTCTCTGGAAGCAGTTTAAGCCGTAAGTATTGCAGTTAGCATATTTACCTCCCATGTTAAAATTACCATAGGACCCACCAATACTGGGGTACATTGAAAGAGTGATGGATTTACTACGCTATGGCCATATGGTGTAACTAAACCCCCATATTTACTTGCTAAGATAGATGATTTCAAGCCGCCTTGTAAAAGTATTTTCTTGTCATTGAATATTTAGCAATAACAATAGATTGTTAATAGTAATGATCTATCACTTTGTTGGTTTGCCTCTATGCTATTGAAGGGCACTTTGCTCCAGAATGTTTCCACTTTTGTTTTGAAAATGGATCATTTGGAATTATATATCAACAACAAAGATCAGAGTTTATTAATTCACAAATAGATGCACAATTTGTGCTTTTAATATTTAGTTCCTAGTAGGTATATAAAAAAGAACTAGAATGTGAAGTGGACACTCTCATAGATGTATCAATGATTTACACGTGTTGGTTTTGACTCTTCCTCTTCTGAAAGTAACTTCAGCATGGCTTCACTCATGTTTCCTGCAGTTCTGGATTTTTATGACAAGTGCCTGTAGGCACATAAATGTAAGTAGCCCCAAGAAATAAACAGTGGTTAAAGTGACTTCAATTAATTTATTAAAGGAACACTGTTATTATTAAAGCAGCGCTTGGCTTCTAACCTCTCTGATGTCATAACTCACAGCACAATGATTCAATCCAACGCCGCTTCTCCTTTAGAAGCATTGTTGACCGTTGGCACATATGCGGCTCTCGCCGCGATCCACCAATAAGAAAACTATCATAGAAAATTATTCTCTTTGAGTAGCCATGAACATGACAATGTACATGCATGCTGTGTGAGTGTTAACAAGGGGCAAGCTGAATGTCAAATCGGCTCACCACTCTGTCTCAATGAATTACAGCAGGCAATGAGGATCTTGTTTAGCAGGCAAAGAGAATCTCACGGTCACAAAAAGAGGCATCAAGGACCCCAGTAAGGTGGATCTCACAGGAATACAATACCATTGAGGTCAGAATGCGATGCATGCTGACATCATGGTATGACTGGATATGATACCCAGGACTTGCAGTCCCAGCTCTCAGAATCGGTGGCTTACAGGTATGACTTGAATCCATGCTTTCAAGCCTCAAACAGATTAAAGAAAGATAATTGAAAAATAAAAGAAGTAGGAATATATTAAAGGCACTCTAACAAACTAAACTGGTTTAAATGGTTATAGTGCCTGCAGTGTTCATTTAACTGGACATTGCAGGCATAAAAACATAAAACAAAATCATGCATTGGTATTTCATAACTGTGTGTATATATATATATATATATATATATATATATATATATATATATATATATAGACACTGTAGAAAAGTGGCTACCCTGCCTAATGGAAAATCTGGCCCTGGATCCTGATAGAATGTCTCAATACATATATGCAGATATCATCTAAAGAAATACTCAAGACTGGAGTTTGCCCTATGATGACCTCACGAGGATCTAGACAGTAGAGCATTTTCAGCACAATATGAGTTTCTGGAAGTTAAAGAAAAGTTGAAGAAAATCTACCAACAAAAACTCAAGGCATGGAATACCATAGAGATGTATCACTCGAGTGCAAAGGGAGAAATTACAGATAACAAAGAAGGGGCTGGAAGGATCGGATTCGTATGGTAATAAAGAAACTAAAGAAGATGAATGAAAACTCCACCCAGCATATTAATCTGTAACTTTGCCTAAACATTTTTCTGAATATATTTGAATGGATGGAATATCTAATTACCTTGTTTCCCTGAAAATAAGACATCCCTTGAAAATAAACCCTAGCTTATTTTTGGTGGGATTCTTGTAATATAAGCCCTACCATGAACATAAATTTGCGGGTTTCCATCCAACTGGTCTATGTTCGGGGGAATTCTCCCAAATATAGACCTGCTCTCTAGCGCATTCTTGAAACCGTTTTTCCCCGAAATAAGACATCCCCTAAAAATAAGCCCCAGTGTGTTTTTCAGGGGAAAAATTAATATAAGACCCGGTCTTATTTTCGGGGAAACATGGTATCTGTTTTTTTAAGTCAATGTTTCCTCATACTGTTTTACTTCCACTGTCTGTTTTGCAATGAGGTCTGAATAATGGTAAAGGTTACATGTTTGAGTAACACAAGCCACTGTAACCTTAAACACATACGCACATGCTAGGAATGTAATGCACATCATTTAGAGTCTATTTTCAACCCTTCACTACAAAGTAATTTTGGTTTGAAAAAAAAATATTCACAGAACATTTATTTGCAACATGGATACATAGCTAGCACATAAATGTGTGATAAAAAAAAAGTTATTTTGTGCATAGATTGCTGTTCAGACATAAACATTCAAATAATGATAATTGACACCATTTATTTTTCATTTCTTTGTTTTTCCTTAATAGAAATGTTGGGGAGAGAAGGGCTGTAGACATTATAGAGTAATCTTGCAATGTTTCACACAGGAAATGAAAAATTAAATAACAGCAAAAACACATTTCTTTCCCACATACAATCCGTGTAACAAAAAATATAAACAGTGTCACATTTTCTGCTTTTAGGTATTTGTAAGGGCTCTAATGACACAACTAAGTCAAATGAGGGGAACGCACACCTCTTCTAAACAGACAAACTAAGGAGCAACAAGGCAGGGGTGTCCACCCCCCCCCCCCCCAAAGTAGTACTTCAATTGAAAAAAAATGCCTTTACACACTAAGTTGTTTAAAGTGAGCAGACTTTATTTGCAGTTAGAGTGACATTTCGGCTCCAAAATAAAAATTAACAGTGAGAACAGAATGTAAAGTATGAGAACAGGCATAGCAGGCATTTTAGGAATACCATTCCACCCTCCTCCCTGACTGTATGAATAGTACTATTTTTGAAGCTTCCTTTGCTATTTGAAAAGAGGAGGAGGCTGTCATTTTCACGACATTTGTAGACATGAAACTATTGGAATGGACCCCTGGCAGATACATTTATTCCTTTACAAGCTGGAAATCAACTCTACAGTATAGCTGAGGTCTTATGGGCTAAATGTAATGTTTAGAAGCAAACATAATGAATGTGTATACTAGATTTAAAGATTAAAAATGATAACATCATTAATAAATATGTATAAACATCATTATTTTTATTAGACTTGGTTTCAAATCAAAGTTTATTGGACTTAAGTTTATTGGTTTAAAATTAATCATAATTTGTCTGAATTTTTGGCGATCATCTGATTCACACATTTCCAGAATTCCATATAATGTATGATATACGTAATGTATATGTGTGTAATTGTGTCTATATATATATATGTAAAAACAGATAACATTTCTATCTTGTAATACCTTTTTTATTGAACTAACAGAATTTTGTAATGAAAAGCTTTCGGGAGAACCTCCCTTTCTCAAATCTAAAGCATTTCTGAGCAAAGACGACACATAGAATTTAAAGTTGAGTTGTTATACTGGGGTTAAAGTGACATGAGTGCAGATAAGACACAGGTTGGATAGAAAAATATAGATTTATACATTTTATCTGCTGATATTACAGCAGATCCCCCCATTAGGCAGAGTAAGCACCTGCCTACAGGAATCTCTACATATTTACAGCATTCATAACGTGCCTTTTTGGAGCTTAGGTGGGTTGATTGGGACAGCTAAGTATCAGGAGCCTTGGTAAGTGCCCTCTGTAGTCCAATCTACTTCCTATGCTTGACAGCAAAGCTGCAGGAACGGTTATTAAGGATCTAAAACTCAGTCCTATCCTAGAACCTCCAGTGTCTCTATATAGGACTGGACAAGAAGTTGAAGGGGTCACTTCCCACATGTCCACTAACAGCCTCTCACACAGGAAATGCCTTGCAGGAGGAGCAGAGACAGCACTAAGTGATGCACACTATATAATAGCTTGTGTAGATCTGCTGTCAATCATAGGAGGGTGAGTACTTTGTAAAAAAACAAAACAATTCAAACTCCACATGTCTGCACACTAAACACCCCCCATTTCTCCCTAGTCCCAAACTATTTCCTTTGTCCCAATTTTAAACACCCAGAGTCTAAACCTGAAACAAAACCCTCTACCTCTACCGTTAAATTAAACACAATGTACCTTAATAAGAGATTTACCCCACTCTAAATCTAAGCCTAACTCTAAGTACCCCCTATATCACAAATATACACTTTTAATCATAAAATATAGGGCTTCATAAACAAAAACAAAAAAACAAAAGTGATTTAACTCCTAAATAGTAAGAAGTGGATGGGCATGATCCATACACCAAAACTGCACCATTAAGCAAAGTTGTTTTGATGCTTACAGTGTCCCTTTAATTGACAGAGTTAATGTAACACAGGTACATTGAATCTGAGATGAGGTGCTTCATGATTACATTTTAACTTTTGCAAAAAAAATAAAAAATACCCCACTGCATTATCTAATTACTGATTTAAGAACTGGGCATTTCTGACTAAATTTGGATATGAATCGCCCAAAGTAAATTTCTCTGTCAAAGGTTACCTATCTTACAAATATTAGTTAGGAATCCTTTTATGACAGGTAATGTCAGGGTTGTCATAATGCACCAAAACTACTACATTAAGATGTTGTGAAATTGGTGCGTAGACTGCCCCTTTAATGATAAAGTTGGAGCAAATCACTGAGATTTACTTTGGTAATCTCTATAAAGAGCAGCTCAAGGTCACAAGTATCTGGCAGTTTCATCTAATTATCTTCCCTTGCTTACCTTGATACATTGTCGCAGAAAGTGTAGTTAGCAACTGAGCTACTTGCTGTACAAGAGCTAAAAGTATTGCATGCTGCTTGGGTCCACAAGGTAAGCTGTGTATATTCATGCTTATTTTATGACTCTCATAAAACACAGGCAGGTTTGATCTTTACGTCCTTTCAATCAATACTAATAGAGATGTATATCATGCATAATTTAGAGACAAGCATCGTGAGTCCCTCTACTAATAAAACTACATTAATTGTCAATTTAAGATGGTCATTAAAAAAAAAAAAAAACACAAAATAATAAATAGTTTCAAGATCAATAAAACAAACAGCAATTTGAGGCATTAATTGAAAACTTTAAATAGCAAAAATAATCAGGAGAATAGCAAATAGGTAATATATTGCTCATTAGTTTTGTAACATAATTCTTATATTTCTTGCCTGTATATGAGATGTTTGCCAGTGCGTTCAGATCACTTGATAATTAATGATCTGTGCTACAAAATACACATTCTTTAATCTGTGCGCTGAGTTCTTTATAGTCGGAATGCAAATCTACAAAGGTATTTGGTAATCACCTTTTACGCTTTGTGTATGGTCATTAATGAGAAACAAATCTCTAGTTCATAAGCAATGACTGCTTTATTGGAATTTTAACAAGATCCCCAATGTGTGCTAAATTACACATGCTAGTCATTCAAAACTGAACTCATTTTATCAGCAATATTTTTGTGCCTCGTACAGTCCCATTAGAAATCAATCCCGCCATGGGAATTAGTTTTACTTGCATCTAAAAATGTTTATTAAATGATTTAAGTTAAGTTTCCTTTAATCTGATTTTGACTTTATTTAAACTTTTTAGTTTTATCGGTATATTTAGAAGTACGTAGGTCATAGGAAGAGGTTTAACATTTTTAGGGTGCTTTAGTGCCGAGGATTAAGATAATTTCCTACTAGTTTATGGAAAATAACGAATAGGAAACCTGATCAGTATTGTTAAACATTCATCATTCATATATGCACGAAGAAAAAGTGAAATGCAATGCATAGTTTTAAAAGGAACACTAAAACCACCATAACCACAACATCTGACTGTAGTGGTTATGGTGCCATGTGTGGCCTGGTGCCCCTGTTGAATGGAGTCAAACCACTTAAGAACTGTCTGACTTCTTACCAACCTCAACTACCAATGACGGAGAAGTGGGAACTTCCGTTAGCTCTTCTGAGTTAAGCTTTGCAGTGTAAGACGTAGCTCAGGAGAACCTTAAAGGTTCTCCAAAGGTATTCTCCAACGAACAATGTATGATGTACACAAAGTGGGAGAATTTCTACTACAAGTTTTGTTAACATTCACTAGACATTGATGAGCAGAGGAAATAGTGCAACTCCTAACATTTATCAGATCTCTCGGTTTGTAGCACCTCATTAGACATGCATTAAGTATTGAAAGTAGAAAAACGTGTTGACTGTACTTGTTATTCTTCTTCATTATATTCTTGTTTTTTTTTTTCAATTTGTTGACTGGGATTTCAGTGTTGCTGATATGTCTTTTTGTCCTTGGACAATCGATATAGCTTTTTATGTTGAACGGCGGCTAATTAATATCTGACTTCGGCACGTTATTAGTTAATGACTGTCAGCAGAGTCAAGAGTGCTTTCATGATTATTTTAAATTGGTATTTTTACTTGTAGTTAGAATTGTGAAATTCTATCATATTATGGCACACATGACAAAATGTAGAGTTTGGATTAGCTTCTGCATTTCGTAATTTGTAATTTCCTTTCAGAAGTCATTACTGATTCCTAAATGTTCTTACGTATAACAGATGACTTTGGCAAGTTATTGTGAATACACAAATTCTGTGGGTGACCTATGGTTTTGGTCAATCGTCTATAGATGCCCACTTTATCCAATTGTCCATGGGAGTGAATAGAAAGATAGTACAGCTCCCAAACCAATGATGGAGAGCTTCCAGTAAATATGTTCACCTTGAATTCCCAACAATTCTTTAGTTAGAACTCTGTAGTTAATTTAGACTCACCCAATGAGACATTCTAACTGTGGTACATTTGTCAAGAACCTGCACATTTTCTGACAATGTTTTATATTTGGGTTTTCACAAACTAATATACTAATGATATATAAATTAGGTAGGTGTGGTGGGCAAGGAAAAGAAGGGCAAAGGAAGTTTAAATGTTAGTCAAGACAGGAGTATGGTGACGGGACAAGAAAAGGGCATTGGAAGCAGGGACACAGAATTTTGAAAAAAGACAAGAAAAGGCAGGAAAATAAAAAAGTAATCACATTGTAGCTAGGATGACACAGAGAAGAGGAAGCAACATGCAGCTGAATGATGATGAGATCATTATAGGTTTTATTTTTATTATTATTTTATTTCATGTGTCATTTTAACAAACACATTTCTAAGAGATCTAAACTGACGTGGAGGAAAGACAAAACATCTTTATAAAGTATTTTTCGTAGAGAAAAATGCTACGTTTTAAAACATAAAAAAACATATTTGCTCAATCACACGTGCTTTTTCTATCAGGCAGTGTCATAAATGATAGTTGATCAATGCAGATTTGATTGTCAGTTATATTCAGAAGGCAAAATACAAGTTATGCGTTTAGTAATGTAATTATAAGAATGACAAAATGTAGTATTATAGCATTATAATTTCAGTTTCTTTAACTGTACATCATCTGCATATATGTTTTATTATATTAAAACATCAACAAAAAAACATACATAGAATTGACCCAGATGCGTAAAATAAAAATATAAATTTAGGAAAAATTGTTTATGTGAGTTAAACAAAAAGTGATAAATATCCTATGGTTTGGCAGCTGGTAAATCAAATTGGGTTAAAGGGATAAAAAGGGTTAAAGTTTACACTTAACTATGCAATTTTTTTAAATGTAAAAATATCCTGTAGCATTTTAATAAAATTTATTTCATATTATGTTTGTCCTGCTTTTTTTGTATTTTTACTTGCCTATATATTAAAATATTTTCCTTTGTCATTAAGTATATTTCTTATTCAGCTACTGTGCTAAATGCTGTAAATGTATCAATAATTATAATACTTTTGATACCAACTGCTGGCTGTAATTTTACATTTCTTATCCATATTTCAATAGCATCAAACACATGGGTGAGTGTTTCTGCATGTTTCTTAACCTTCCCGTTGTTCTTAGGATGAAGGGAGTCCGCACACTTCTATATTGATGATCCTTGGTGCAAATCAGACATGAGGCTGGCAACCCATTTACTTGGAGAAGGAAAAGAAGTATGTTCCAGGCACTCAATGGAATGTAGCAGTTTTATTGTAAAAAAAAGGCCTCATAGTATGTAACAATATGGCTGTTCCTGTTCTGTTTTTCCAATAAAACTCCTACATTACTTACATTGAGTCCCTGGACCGCGCTACTTTACCTTCGTAACCGTCTTACAACATTAACAACGTTGTATCTTATTTTAAAGTTTTCCCTAGCTTTCCTTGTTCTGACATGCTGTTACGAAGTATAAGAAAACCGTCAATTTAAGGAGAGTGACAGTATAATACTTAAAAAAAAGTAATTCACTTCCACCAGGGTGACCATATTTCAACTTTAAATGTGTGCGGGCAGCTATAATATTGCAATAATATCTAAGAAAAAAAACTGGGGCAGCTAGAAATTTGATGCAGTTCTCCAATACACATTTCCCCCAATTAATTAATACAAGGGTTACTCCCTCAAGGGAAATATACAGTTGTGCCAGTCCAGACCTTGAGAACATTGGGGTTATGGACCACAAGCCCATGCACAAACCCATACAGTGTTGGCCATATGCAATACCTACCTGCTGTCTGACTCCTGCATCACTGTGACAAAAGACAGTCCACTGCACCTTCTACTATTCCCATCCACAGAACAATGGTGTGAGGCTGCAGCCCACATGCTGCCCTTGCTAGCCCTCCCTTGGTCAGTAAAAGGATTTTTAGAGCAAGAATAGGCAACAAATTGAATTGAATTTCCTATGATCCTCTGTTACCATTAAGAGCCCATCATACAAAGGTATATGACTACTAAACACTTCTGATACCATTACCAATATACAGATTATCATTGGAAAAAAAGGCATCTTATCTCAAATCAGCTCTATTTTAAGAAACACTTTTATAGATAATACCTGCATATCACTTGATATTTGAGATGTATAGCTCTATAACTGAACTTGACTTCTTTGAACACAGACAGCAATCTGTATCAAACAACCATTTTCTTAACCATTTCCAGTAAAATGCTGGGAGTTAAATCCTGGTATTGATTGACACATGACAACAGATGCTATCTTCAACTTTGTTTTTAGCTGGGAGTTTAATAGTTAATATAATAGTTAAAAGTTCTAAATTGGCAAACAGGATCACATGCTGGCTTACGAAATCAATTTTTTTTTTAGCAGAAGCTGTCATATATGATTTGAAGTACTATAATATAAATCCAAAATGGCCACCCGCACACTGGAAAAATACTTAGATGTACATGTGTCAATTACTTTTACATATAATATATCTTAGTAAAATGTGATGCAAATCTGTTTGCTGCAAAACAATCTTAGCGAACTGCCTCACAATAGTAAAAAGACTGTTGTCTGATTTTCAACACACAATACGCTGCTTCATAGAATTATGGGCAAAAATTTTAAAAACTTGGACAAAATGGTTAATTAAAGAGTTGGCCAGTCATTATCACTGTAGAAAAATTGCAAAAGGTCACACATTATGATTGTTTTACCAGCATACTTCATCTTTATTTTTTATTTTACGAATTTTGGGAAATGTATATTGAGTGTACTATAGCCCCTTCACTCACATAAAGAACATTTCTTAAATAGAGATGTCGCGAACTGTCCGCCGAACCATTCGCAAACATTTCGCCAGCAAACAATAGCATGTTCGCGGCGAAACGAACATACGCAATTTCCGGTCCGCCCCCTATACGTCATCATTGAGTGAATTTTGGCCCGGAACCTCACAGTCAGCAGACACATTCCAGCCAATTAGCAGCAGACCCTCCCTCCCAGGAAGTGTCTGCTGACTGTGAGGTTCCAGGCCAAAACGTCAACAGAAACATGGTTTCTAATGCATGGGGAAAACATATTTCAAGAAAAATCAATATGGGGGAATTCTATACAATTATATATCTAACTAAAAGTTAGATAGGAGTAGTATTACTTTATTATAACGGTACATTTTGCTTAATTATGCTATAAGAGAAATTTATGAGGCACAGTTTGACATCCAACGCAAATTACTGGTATCCTTGTAAGTTGCGAATTAAGCACATGCTTTTAACTTATTATGGAAATATGTCAACACTGTACATCCATGGGTCACTTTAGTAAATGTGTTTCATATTTCCCCCTCCATTGTAGAGGAACTACTAAAACTGTCATCAAATTAGATCAATACAAATATTGATCTTTTATGTATTGGTGACGTTTACACACATATTTAAGAAAACTTTAACAAAATTGTCCTGCAATATTTTTAGATGTTGTATATAAAGTATTTTGTTAGGTACAAGGTGTGTGCTGCTTGTGCCTAAGTACAAAATAATGCAGGGCCAAATTGCCCCTCCCCTTCCATTTGGGTTAGCTTGCTATGTTTAAGAATAAATAATATAATATAATAATACATAATATTTATTGCATATGTATCTCTATATAAGCCTGTGTATTACTTGAAATTATATAGTTTTACTTGAAAGTACACTGTTTTAAATATATAAGGGTCTGTGCAGTGCACTCCTTTGCCTATCACGCAGAATAATGTGCATCAAAAATGGAAGATACAGTACATATTTTGTTGCTATGTATAATATTACTGTGGTGCACAAAACATCTGACTTTGGCAACATTTTGAGAACAATCCTTCCTCTTATATCTGATCAAGTGACAATGGCTCTGGTACAAACATTTAGACAAACGCTGATAACTCTTTCCTATAATAAAACAAAAATGAAAGCCTTTTTAAACAAACTACTTTTGCTTTCCTTGCTAAAAAAAATATCACTTTCCAACGTAAAGTTGAATATGTTTAAACAATAAATTAAAAGTGATACTTTGACAAAGCTCATACAATACTTTATATAATATACCGTATTTATCGGCGTATAACACGCACCGGCGTATAACACTCACCTCATTTTAAGAAGGAAATTCCAGGAAATTTCCCACCCTCCCATAGTGTCCCCCCCTTTCCATAGTATTCTCCCCCCCATAGTATTCTCCCCCCCATAGTATTCTCCACCCCATCCCATAGTGTTCCCCCCCTCATCCCATAGTGTTCCCCCCCTCATCCCATAGTGCCCCCCTTTCCATAGTATTCTCCCCCCTCCCATAGTATTCTCCCCCCATAGTATTCTCGCTCCCCTTCCCATAGTATCCCCTCCCCTCCCATAGTATTCTCCTCCCCATAGTATTCTCCCCCCATAGTATTCTCCCCCCCTCCCATAGTATTCTCCCCCCCCTCCCATAGTATTCTCCCCCCCTCCCATAGTATCCCCCCCCCCTCCCATAGTGTCCCCTAGTGCACTTTCCCTTGTCCCATAATTACTTACCTGTCTTGAAGCGTGGGCCGGCTTCACAGCGCGCACCGCGGTACAGGAACTTCAATTTCAGGTTCCGGTTTCCGGCGGGACTGAAAGGAAGTGTGCAGAAGTGTGCACACTTCCTATCAGTCCTGCCAGAAATCGGAACCTGAAATTGAAGTTCCAGTACCGCGGTGCGCGCTGAACACCGGCCCACACTTCAAGACAGGTAAGTAATTATGGGATATCGGCGTATAACACGCACCCATGATTTTCCCCCTATTTTCAGGGAGAAAAAGTGCGTGTTATACACCGATAAATACGGTAATATGCAATGTATAGAAAATGAATGTTCATACTTTACCATATATAATATAGTATAATATAATATGCAATGTATAGAAAGTCAAAGCTCATTCTGTACCATATATAATATAGTATAATATAATATGCAATGTATAGAAAGTCAATGCTCATGCTGTACCATATATAATATAGTATAATATAATATGCAATGTATAGAAAGTCAATGCTCATGCTGTACCATATATAATATAGTATAATATAATATGCAATGTATAGAAAGTCAATGCTCATACTGTACCATATATAATATAGTATAATATAATATGCAATGTATAGAAAGTCAATGCTCATACTGTACCATATAATATAGTATAATATAATATGCAATGTATAGAAAGTCAATGCTCATACTGTACCATATATAATATAGTATAATATAATGTGCAATGTATAGAAAGTCAATGTTCATACTTTACCATATATAATATAGTATAATATAATATGCAATGTATAGAAAGTCAATGCTCATACTGTACCATATATAATATAGTATAATATAATGTGCAATGTATAGAAAGTCAATGCTCATACTGTACCATATATAATATAGTATAATATGCAATGTATAGAAAGTCAATGCTCATGCTGTACCATATATAATATAGTATAATATGCAATGTATAGAAAGTCAATGCTCATGCTGTACCATATATAATATAGTATAATCATTTAAGAAGGGCCTTAAAACCCATCTCTTCAGGAAAGCGTATGGCCTCCCAGAGTAATCTCTCCCTTACATACCTGTCGCTTGCTCTCCTATGGGATAGTGCTTTGCTCTCTCCTCCAGCTCTGCTTCACTCCTACTTGATATTTCCTATCCTAATGTTTCTAATACCCCACCTCCTATAGACTGTAAGCTCATTTGAGCAGGGTCCTCTTCAACCTATTATTCCTGTAAGTTTTTTTGTAATTGTCTTATTTATTGTCACATCCCCCCCCCTCTCAAAATATTGTAAAGCGCTACGGAATCTGTTGGCGCTATATAAATGGCAATAATAATAATAATAATAATAATATGTAATGTATAGAAAGTCAATGCGCATACTGTACCATATATAATATAGTATAATATAATATGCAATGTATAGAAAGTCAATGCTCATGCTGTACCATATATAATATAGTATAATATAATATGCAATGTATAGAAAGTCAATGCGCATACTTTACCATATATAATATAGTATAATATAATATGCAATGTATAGAAAGTCAATGCTCATACTGTACCATATATAATATAGTATAATATGCAATGTATAGAAAGTCAATGCTCATGCTGTACCATATATAATATAGTATAATATAATATGTAATGTATAGAAAGTCAATGCGCATACTGTACCATATATAATATAGTATAATATAATATGCAATGTATAGAAAGTCAATGCTCATGCTGTACCATATATAATATAGTATAATATAATATGCAATGTATATAAAGTCAATGTTCATACTGCAACATATATAATATAGTATAATATAATATGCAATGTATAGAAAGTCAATGCTCATGCTGTACCATATATAATATAGTATAATATAATATGCAATGTATAGAAAGTCAATGCTCATACTGTACCATATATAATATAGTATAATATAATATGCAATGTATTTAAAGTCAGTGCTCATTCTGTGCCATATACAATATAATATAGTATGTATAGAAAGTCAGTGCTCATATGGTACCTTATATAATATAGTATAGTATGTATAGAAAATCAATGATCGTACTGTACCATTTTTAATATAATATGTATAGAAAGTCAATACTCATACTGTACCATGTGTAATATAATATAAAATAGACAGAAAGTCAAAGCTTGTACTGTACCTTATGTAATATAATATAGATTATATAGAAAATGAACGCTCATACTGTACCATATGTTATATAATATAGTATGTATAGAAAGTCAATGCTCATACTCTAACATATATTCTATAATATAATATGTATAGAAAGTCAATGTTTATACTGTACCATATATAAAATAATATAATATAGTATGTATAGAAAGTCAATGCTTATACTGTACCATATATTATATAATATAATATGTATAAAAAGTCAATGCTCATACTGTGCCATATATAATATAATATAATATGGTATGTATAGAAAGTCAGTGCTCATACTGTTCCATGTGTAATATAATATAAAATAGACAGAAAGTCAATGCTTGTATTGTACCTTATGTAATATAATATTGATTATATAGAAAATGAATGCTCATACTGTACCTTATGTAATATACTATAGATTATATAGAAAATAAATGCTTCTACTGTACTTTATGTAATATAATATAGGATATGTAGAAATAAATGCTTCTACTGTACTATAGATAATATAAATAGTATCATATGATATAATATGGAATATATAAGAGTCAATGATCACACTATACCACACACATTGTAATATAATGTGATATAATATGGCATATATCATTTATAAAGAATATTGAATAAATAAAAAATATAAAAAATATATTTATAATTTAAAAATACAAAATTAAATATAAAAAATAACTTCGAGAAGACAAATTTAAGTGTTAACTATAGTTTATAAGCTTGTTTGAGGAGGGCCTTCTTCACCTCTTCTCACTATCAATATTTTGTATGTTGATTGCTTAATAATAATAATAATAATAATAATAATAATAATAATAATAATAATATTAAGAAGAAGAATAACAATAATAATTATTGCACAAATTTGGATGAGTCTTAATTTTTGATGATATATATATATATATATATATAATATATTCTGCAACACATAGGATGTATCATCACACAAGCAAAGTAATGTATCAATATTTTCATTTCCTCTCTCGTTATGTCTGAAGTACTTTCTGCTGAAAGTGACCTACATAAGTCCCAGTACAGTACATCAAATAATCCATTATTTAACAAATCACTGAAGCACCTCCACAGAATAAAAGCAACCCATAGCTTTAATCCTGCTTCGATTAACTTCCCCCTCCACAGAAACCAGACCTTAATTTATATCAATTTGCAGTAATCTTTGGAAGAAAATGCAACTTCACTTGCACATGCTGTTTGACAGCAAAATGAATTTCTCCTGCTTGTGAATGCCCAGTGATGGCGCTTAATAAAAATTGCGCCTGGTAACAATGAGGAAGGCTGAACACTCTTTGTATGCTTAAACGGTTATTGTGGTTAGATGGATGACGAGGGTTAATGATGTATGTTCTGCCTTCTCTCTACTAACATATGCAAGCATCACTTTGATTATTGAGCGGACTTCAAGGGCACTATCACTGCAGTTTGTTCTGTCTGAGATTTCACAACAAGCAGCCGTTTGTCATTTCTATTCAATAAAGGGTCTATATCGGCTATAAAACAATTTGTACTATATATTTCCAGTTTAAAGAGACAATGTAACTAGTAAAACCTCTACTTCTTAGCTCAGTGAATATGGTGCAAAAATGATTTCCATTTTCTTCAGAAAATAGTAACAGAAAAATAAAACGTAAAAAAAAGAAGCAATTTTTACATTTGGTTAAGAACAAAGCTCTAGTAGATGGTGTGCAGACAGCTACTAGAAGCACTTCCTCCTTAATACCTTAATATTTTATTTATTTTTACATCATCCCTCACTGCATTATGACAATGAATGTGACTAATGCTTCTCAATGAGAAAAAACTAACTACATTAAAGGGCACTATTCAAGCTCTGAGATTTTTAGTACCTGTGCCTAGAGTAAAGGTCTCTGCTTCTATGATCCAAAAGTATTTCAAATAAATAAAGTTCCATCAGTAATTTTATGTCCAATGTGTGTTTTATTCAGCCATCCAAACTGACAGGCAACGTTTTGACACAAAGTGTGTCTTTATCAAGCCACGTCAATGTCCAGCCATGTCTTTATCAAGCCACGTCGCTGTCCAGCCAGGTCTTTATCAAGCCATGTCAATGTCCAGCCATGTCTTTATCAAGCCACGTCACTGTACAGCTATGTCTTTATCAAGCCACGTCACTGTCCAGCCATGTCTTTATCAAGCCACGTCAATGTCCAGCCATGTCTTTATCATGCTCTCATTAAGCCATTACCTAGAAAGACCTAGAAAGTCCTCATTTCTTTTTAGGTCCTGATGATCTCATGGTACGCAGAAAAGGTCACTGTGAGTCGACTAACTTTTTTTTTTTACACAGAGATGGGAGCACCTCAATCTAATATATTTATGTTTAACATTAAAGTATTAATTTATATTTATAAATCATAATAGGGAAATTAAAACCAGGATCTAAATAATGTTACCAGTAACAAAATGTATTCCATAAATGCCCATATCTGTTTAGAAAATGTTAAATAATGTTAAAATAATCTTTATAAGATTTTCTTCTCTTGGAATAGAGACAGGACAATAAATGGTCTACTCACTAAACATTCAGTCTTATCACAGTAGGCATACTATGAATATGAGGGCCAGCAAAACATGTGCAAGGGTTCCCAGGACTCTCTACTAACCAAAGCAGACCTACATAGTGGTTGCCTCTTTTCTCATATACCATGTGCTGTGAATTATGACCTAATACCAGACAGAATATGGTGGCTTGCTCCTTTGAGGTTAACAAAATAAGTAGATCACAGATAAACAGAGTTAAAGGTATGGCAGAACAAGAAAAAGATTATTGCTGTTGAAAAATTCAAAATGGCCGTAATTCATAGTTTACAGCTTAGAGTTAATAATGCAGTTAAGTGAACACGATATTCAAGTCAAAATGATATGGACAGGTGGTAAGCAGCCAACTGAAGTGGAAAAATTAACACCCAATGAAAGAAATATACTTGCGATGACTTAGCTAAATATAGCATATATCTTCCCTACTAATGGATTCTACGGGCAAGACTGCATGTCCATTTTTTTGTAACCAATGTAGAAATGGGTTTCATTATTGCTCTGAAAAAAGTTAAAATACATAAAAAGGATACAGGAGAGAAATAAATACTATTTTATTAAGGTAAGAGAAGACAAACACTAACATAGCCGTGACATACTGTGCTAGTTAAAGAAGGTGATGAGTGAAACAAGGCACCATAAAACTAAGCTGTCAATATAAGTGACCACGTACAAAGAAGCTAGATGCAGGAAACTGAACAGAATAAAATAATTAGGTTTTGTTTTTTTTCTATGAAACGTGGAAATTATCTCGAAACAACTGACAAAAATCAGACAATTACTTTTTTTTCATTACAACTCATTTTCAACCTATGAAATATATTTGATTTTTTGGGGTATATAGATGGGGTTGCGGTCATGGGGGTTTTAATCTGCTGAGATATTTTAATTAAATGGTAGTTCAATAACTGTTGCGATTTTCATAATCTTGAGATGTGCATTAGACGATCCTGTAGAACTATTAAATAAAATGGGCAAACTAGACAAGCCCCTTGGTTCTTGTATGTTGTCAAAATCTTTTTAATTGCTTAATTATGTAGTGATTTTTTATACATCTCCTACCTTGTTAAATCAAGTTCTCCTTTACTGGCTTAGCTTTCAGAGAAATAAGGTAATATTTATTATTTCTTTCTTCAGAGGTTTACTGAAGAGACACAAAACCATTAGGCATAAAACAGTTTAATGACTCATGTGCAATTAATTTACATCCCTATAACGTTGATTACTATCCAGTCTGTGCATATAACATACAATGACTCCATTTCTCATTACTGTAATAGTGGTCTCCCCGGCAATGTATAGCTAGACCTCCGAGTCAACTGGTAAATAAATAGGTTAACCTTGTTTCGAAATTACTGAGACAATACAGTAAAGTGTGTACATATTAAAGTAAATAATGTAGCACATAAATGAATACATTTACAAAAACGTTGTTAAATATTTCCTGAAGCTTATTAAATTATTTATCTTGCTTGGTTCTCATTACAATAACTATCTTTGGTTCTGAAGCAGCAGATAGTCCGCAGTTTTGGTGAATGTGACTTTTGCAAAAAACAACCTATATAACATATATAATGACATGATATAATAATAAGGTGCAACAAGAGTGGGCTTGGCCATAGTTTGAGTATTCAGTGATACCTGGAATTGTGTAAATATGATAAAAGAATTGCAAATTGTAAGTCAAGACAGCCAATCTGGAATCCTTGCTACGTAGGAGATTATTTTGATATTTTCATCTGAAATTGACAATCTGCTCAACTCCTAACCAATAATGCATAGGTGCATACTGCATTAAGACTACACAAAGGATCACGTTTTCGCCATATTTTCATTGATTTATACCACTTTATCAAGCTGTTGTTTGTGCCACGTGAAATTTGCTAACCAGCAGAATGTAGGATTTTCATGATGCAGTGAGAAATCAATTCATTAATCAGGAAGATAATCCAAAGTAGACGTAAGCACAAATCCTTTTCACCTGCAGCAAACAAATCAAAGTCCTGTTAATCTATGTCCAAACAAATCTATCCATCGTGAAAAAGCCAGACAGATTGGTTCATTTGGGCGTAGATTAACAGGAATATGATACGTTCTTTACAGGTGAAAAGGATTTCTGCAGACATCTAAAGTACCTGCCCTAATAATGAACAGATTCTCCACTGCAGCATTTTACTCCTACATACTGTATGTCAGTGTACACCATTCATGTTTGATCCAAAACCATGTTCCACGCCGTATTGAGTATACTTTTTGCAGCATTTAGAAGAAAACATTTGTAATTTCATGTGTAATTTGATGTGTCGTAAATGCTAAAATTGTAGAGTTGGAAAAAAAAAATTCCAGTTCTTCTATTTAAGGCCATGATTGAATAAGTTTTCCAAATAATTTAATATTATAAGAAAAACTGTCTAAATTATTTATCTACAGAAGTCTCAATTAAAGTAGTTGCGTCACGCCAAACTTACTTTTCTTCCATTGTTTCCTCTTGTCTTCCTCTTTCAGAATCTGTTCTTTTGTCATATCTAATCTGTTTCTCTATCACTTTGTCTTATGCTTGTTTTTTTTTGGTTTGACAATCTTAACAAAGGGTGGAGCTTAAGAAAGATGAGACAAAAAGGGACTAAAGAGTGGTCAATAGGTAATTAAAGCCTTCTACAAGAAGTTGGGGATAACCCACAGTGATGTGAGACCAAAAAATAGACCCTATACTAGACAAAGAGTCTGGATTGTTACACGAATAAGGCTAAAAAGTAGTTATTTTTTTAGGCATCTATTAACTCTTAAAAAAAAATATATACATAAAATAAGAAGATCCACAAGTGTAAGTGTATTAATCTGCTGAGATATTTTAATTAAATGGTAGTTCAATAGCTGTTTTCATAATCTTGAGATGTGCATTAGACGATCCTGTAGAACTATAAAATAAAATGGGCAAACTAGACAAGCCCCTTGGTTCACTTCCCTTAATGGAAGTGAATTAGGGATAACAACACACGAAAAGGACTTGGGAATTGTTATAGACAACAAACTATGCAACAATGTGCAATGTCAATCAGCAGTGGCCAAGGCCAGTAAGGTATTGTCATGCATGAAAAAGGGCATTCATTCTCGGGACGAGAATATCATTTTGCCTCTCTATAAATCACTGGTAAGACCACATATTGAATATGCTGTGCAATTTTGGGCACCTGTTCTAAAGAAGGATATCATGGCACTAGAAAAAGTGCAGAGGCGGGCTACAAAATTAATAAAAGGAATGAGAGGGGATATGATAACATTATACAAATATATTCGGGGCCAATACAAACCATTGTGTGGAAATCTATTCACAAACCGGACTTTACATAGGACACGAGGCCATTCGTTTAGACTGGAAGAAAGAAGATTTCGTCTAAGGCAAAGGAAAGTTTTTTTACTGTAAGAACAATCAGGATGTGGAATTCTCTGCCTGAAGAGTCCATACAGATGTTCAAACAGCTACTAGATGCATACTTGCAAAGACAGAATATTCAAGGATATAATCTTTCAATGTAGGGTAATAACTGCTTGATTCAAGGATAAATCTGACTGCCATTCTGGGGTCAAGAAGGATTTTTTTGTCCTAGCTTGTTGCAAAATTGTGCTTCAAACTGGTTTTTTTTTTTTTTTGTTTTGTTTTTTGCCTTTTGGATCAAAAGCAAAAAACAGGTGTGAGGAAGGCTGAACTTGATGGACGCAAGTCTCTTTTCAACTATCTAACTATGTAAAACTATGTAAAGTGAACTAAAAAATAAATACTTCAGAAACCTCTGTGCAGAATGTCCAATCATTATTCAGGATGATTGAGGATACCCTTATTACATCAAGCACCTATTGTAAATATAAACTCCAAATGTGTATTCATACACTTCAGGCTACCAGGGAATCAAGATTAAGGGGTTTATTACCTGAATGGTTATCTAAATAAGTGGTCAAAGGACCAAAATAAAGAGATTAGATAATAAAAGCTAAAACAATGAGCATGTAATCTCTTTATATAACACACACAATTAGTTCCTACAGTTTAACAAGTCCAGAGTATAGTATCAAAGGTTGTATCACTAGATTGTAAATGCAATTTAGTAATATCTATCTATTGAAGAGCATTAAGAAGAGTAAACATTGCAAGATTATGACAATTATCTATTGGAGGTCAGTATGGAGGTTGGAATTTACCAGTGAATACCTCAGCATACTCTAAGAGTTAGTATGTCTACATATACCTTTAACATAATAATCATGCATCTATAGCCAGAATGACACAAATAAATACATTCACATACTCAAGGGGGTAGTATGCCTACGTATACCCTTGACGTAGTAACATGCATTTATTACCATAACTGCACTCCTATATAAAAACCTGGAAGCTAGCTGACTAGCTTTAAGTATAAGGAGCCTATTTGCTCTAGTAGAGCCTATGACTAAGACAACCTCGGCATACACTAGGAAAAAGTATGCCTACATATAACCATTAGAAGAGAGAACATAGTGCCAACTTTATTTTTTTTTTTTATTCATCACAATGGGTAGCAATTTAGGAAGCACTTTAGAATACTAGCATTTTTTGTACCCTGTCCTCCATTCCCCCCACTTTCTTTGTCAAGTAAGATTTTTCCACAATACTTGCTTTTCCATCCAGTCCCTCCTACGTAGCCTTGCGAGATAAACATACAGTACTGGCCAGATAGTACTGGTCTCCATCAAGCATCCATGAGAATTAGATCCTGCCAGATTCTCTGGGCAGAAGAAGACAGTGACATTACGTCACTGCCAGTATTTAGAAGATGGAGGCGCCTGGAATAAGGGTCCAGAGCAAGCAAGTAATGAAGGCTACAAAGAGATTTTGGGGAAAATTTGGATACACAATTGTACCCAAATTGTATAATTTACCACTACTAACATTGTAGAGAACGTTGAGAGTGGTATAGTTGGGCAGGACCTAAAACCACAAGAGTATATATCCGTGACAGCTGATTTAGAACGTTTTTCTAACAGTATTGAATCATTTTAAAAACGTATTAATTAAGGCAGTCAGTTATCAGTGAACTAAAAGTCATAGATCTTTGAACAACCACTACGAATTAATAAATATTAGCAATTTGACATGATTTATGTCAATAGTTGTTCATGGTGTCTAGGGAAAAATATATTTTTTTTTATGTGCATTCTTCTCATGCAAATTTTTTCTATTGATAAAGGTACAACAATGACAGCAATCTTATGTTGTTTAAGGTGTTAAAACATATTTATGTAGTTATAGAATCAGACTGACATTCCATATTTCAACTTTGACAACATATGCTGAATGTTAGAACATGAACCTCACACATCATTAAATCCAGCTTAACATGGTTAATATATTTCTTCATGCTATAAATTCTTTTTAATTTGTTTTGAAAACATGGCTCTTCATTTTTTACGTAGTGTTTGGGGACTAAGTGCAGAATATATACACTTTTTATGTACAGAACGGTATCTGAATTCAGTTGCAAAAGCACTTATGGTAATGCATTATTAAATGGTATCGTAGTAATTTAACAAGCTGCTTTATGCTTTCCACAGGGATAGTAACCTTCTTTATTCTTCTAGTTTAATCCATCTATTATTTATGTTTTACTTACATTGGGTTTGAATTTATAACAAGGATACAGAAAGAAAAATGGAACTAGAGGTGGTAAAAATGCAAATAAGCGTATGCAAGACATTAAAAAAGACTATCTGAATATATGCACTTTTAATATTGTATTATATTTCTCGTGTGTCCAGCGAACATGCTGTGAGTCAGATTTGTATTCTCAGAGGCTCACAGTAGTTGAGAACTTAAAGGAACCCTGACTTCTACTAAATATACAATGTAACAAACTAAGCGATTTACAGCCTGACAACAGTCATTTATATAGGAAATATATATGTCAGAAAATACCTCTCAATATTGGGGATATAAAAAAGAAACAGGAGAAAGAGAATAGCAGTGACACAATGTGTGCCATCGGGGATAAGGGCCATACCTGAGCGCAGGTGAGTGGAATGACAAATCAAATTACAGATATGGCAGACTGGTACAAGGGGCTGCTCATGAAGGGAGTGATGTACTCATACATGGGCAGAAATGCCCTGAATGTCCTGTGTAATTATGAGCCTATTAATTGATATTCTCACATTTCAACATTTGGAAAGGAGGTACTGAGTAGCCAAATCATTTTGATCCTTAGTATTTTCACGCCATTATGGTAATGTTCTGGAACATCATTACTTATAACGGGAAACATTTAAAATGTATTACTAGTAGAAATATCTGGCAAAATCCTTAACCTAGATTCATATGCATGGAAACCAACGAACATGCATGTCTCTTAACATTAAAACCATCACAATATATTTGGAGTAATTCAGAAGTCAAGTAGAACCATCTCTATTATGAAATACAAACTATTAAATGTAACTAACTTACTATGTAATTAAGTATGAGTTGGAATTATTGAGTTACAAAGATCAAGAGCCCTCTAATTACAGCAAAGCGAATTTAGTATTTCAGCATTTTTTTCTCCGCAGTCAAATATGTCACAATTTATTTACTGAACTTGGAATTGCAGATTTGAACTTGGAATTGCAGATAATTATCAAAATATTGCACATTTTAGAAATATTAGAAGAAACGTTGGCAAAACGTACAATTATGACTTTTTAAACCCTTCTGTAAAACACTGTGGTGGTTCTGTTGTTCTCTAGTGTTAACTTTTAGCCAAAGGTTCAAGGACTCTATGATAAATTAAAAAATATAAAAGATTCTTGAGTCATTGCAATATACCTGCATCGAAAATGCCTGATTAAGAAAAAAAATATGTTTTATGATTATAATAAATTCACAGAACAAATAGAAAAAGTAAAGGCTGTCCCTCCCCCTTACAACACACTCAGCCATTTATATACAAAATAGAGAGTGAATATGTCCAAAGCCACCCCCTCTGCCCAAATGGAAGAATAGGAGTCCTCCTGTTTAGACAGAAGAAAGGTTACTGTGAATTTGCTGGTGTTTTTGAAGAATTTAGCACGTGACTACTTGAAAAACATTACAAAGAAAGATATTAAAGCATTTTAAGTATGCCTCCTTAGGATGATCACAAAAGACAAGGTAACTGTTTTAACCCCTTAAGGACACATGACATGTGTGACATGTCATGATTCCCTTTTATTCCAGAAGTTTGGTCCTTAAGGGGTTAAGATAGTGAGTTATGTTAAGTAAGTAGGACCTGATACATTTATGATCTTTTTTTTGTGTTTTCCTTCTGATTACTTTAATGTTCTATTGCCTTTAATTAAACATATAAATCAATACATTTTGAACAGAGAATGTTCTTTAAGTACCATGTACACGTGTTGTAAAGAGCACCTAGCAATCTGTTGGGGCGACCTCCGTACATATAGCGGTAAATATAAACATTCAACATTCTGATATGCAGTGATTTCTGTTATAATGTTTTTCTCTTAAATAGTCAGAAAATTCAAAACATATAGGCCTCAGTGTAATAGTTTTGGGTCAACCTTTCAAATTATTTAAAATATTAAAAAATATAATAATGGGATTAATAATAATACTATTTTGATAATTTCTTCTATATTGCTATATTCTTTACATGATGATTTTTGAGTATTTTAATGTTTTCATTTTAAAAGTTTTTTTCCAGAAATACTAACTCAAGGCCATAATTAGAACTTCAGGAAATCTCCCTTGAAAATACATATACATTCTTAAAGTAAAACCCAATAACACGTTAATACATAATACACACAAAACCTACTTTCTTATCTATCACTCACAAGCCAGATTTCCAATAATTAACCTGAAGGAATTTTAGCTCACAATACAGCTCTACCCTGTGAGAATTTGATCAAGATAAAAGATATTTCAGATGGGACCCAAACTGAAAAGTACAAAATCAAAAAGATCTTAGGAACAAGATCCTATTAACAATAGCTAAAGATTTCTATTACTTGCCAAGCTATGCAAAGCAGAATACAGAAATTCTTAGTACTGCTGAGTATAAATCTTTATGCTCCATAAAACTTTAATTAAAAATGAGCAATACAAACTGCTTTCAGATATGATATTACATGCAACTTTTTTTTGTGTGCAAAATTAGATATCCTAAAGATTTAATGTATTCATAAACTATCTATACAACCTATCAGATATTGTCTGCATCACCCTTCTTACAAATGTTCTTTAATGTGACTACGGCTTACGCATATTTCTGAGGACAAGATTATATGAACCCAATTTTTTTTTTCTGCTGTGAAAAAGGAACCATCCACATGCATGATTTATATTTACTAGTGAAGTAAGTGTTAATAAAAAATCAATTTATTCATAAACTAATATTTTATATATTTTTGGAGGTTTTTTTTAGATTATCTTTGCTGCCTACGTGGAGGAGGATTTGGCTGTAGGGAGAATTTAGACTCAGCACTGGAACAGAGGTAAATTAATGCTTTATTTTTTTTAACCCATTAAGGACCAAGAATTTTTTGAGATGCGACGTTTTGTGACCAAAGCCTTTTTGGCACTTTTTTATGCATTCATTGTTCCACAATTTTACCCTGTTTAAACATATATATCAACATATATTATATAACATATGCAAAGGAGAAACAGGACTTTATTTTGATACCCTATAAAATATTAAAATACGGGAGGCAAAAACAAAAATTTTTTTTTAGTTTTACATTTAAGAATTTAAACACAAGTGCAACAAAAAAAATTTACTCTGAACAGATTCACTGTTTTGTCCTGCTTGTTAAAATGCAAAATATGTCTGTGGTCTCAATTAAGTTTTAAAAGTTATAAAACAAGTATTACAAGGAGTGGATTCACAATTTAGCAAGCTGATTGTCAAATAATCCAAAACCACTACACAAAAGTTTTTTATTTGTAGAAAATTCATTGCCCAGGCTATTTAACAAAGAGCATTTTAACACTTTTCATTTAACTTTTAATTTATCCACATTACCGTGAAACTAAGTCAAATCTGCTGGTTACATAGATTTTCTGTGTCTTATTGTTTTTAATTTAGGGAAATTCTTGAATACAATGATACCTCACATGTATACATTTACCCATAATCCCACCTCTAATCCTGCCCTTAATCTTGCCACTTATATTGTCATGATTTCAACTCATAACCCTACCCATAATCCAACTCCTAACACAGCCCTTAATCCCCCCCTAATCCTACCTCAAAAGGGTTCCCTCTGCTGATGTCAGAACTGACATTAGCAGAGCAATTTCCTAGCTTACACACTACAGAGCACAGTGATCGGTGCTGGGCAGCTGGCAGAGTCCAGTGCTAATCCCTGAGCAGAAGACATGCAGAGAAGCCTTACAAAGGTATTTTCAGATCCTGGAGTTCTCCGTCATCCTATTGGCAGACTCGGAACCACCACTGTGATCTCTCAGCTGCTGTTATTTCAAAGTATTTAAAGGGCTTTCAACACTGTGTGTAGCTCATCTGTCAGTCTAGGACTACTGTGGCCCCAGCTGACCAAGGAGACCCTCAGGTATTAAATGATTTTTGGGGCTCCCTGTTGTCAGCAGGGATTTAGCCCTACTGGTAGATTTAATGCATGACAGTCTATGCATTGCAATTCGGCATTAAAGCCCTGCACTGTATGATGGCATATACCATAATTGTGTTTGTATAGTGGTTATGTTTGAGGGGGACACTAGTATAGGAAAGATTCTTAAACAATGATTTTTGGTTGGAGTAACCCTTTAAGGCAGGGGTGCCCAAAAGGTAGATCCCCAGATGTTATAGAACTGCGAATCCCATAATGATAAAATTATAGAATTATAAAGCATCATGGAAGCTTTAGTTATATATATATATATATATTTTTTTTTTATATATATATATATAGTTGTTGCTAGATAATGGATAGTTTACAATGTACTAAGGTATGTAATGGGAGTGATAGGTCAACTGCTAGCAATTTCACGGTAAAACATTTTCCCCCTTACTGAGTTACTTTTGGCCCCTGGTTATAGCTCATAACTGGGGTTTGATTGGCTGAGCACACCAAAAAAAGCAATCCAAATATATCTGTGATTGTAAGTGGGTCAGACAGCTCCCTGCAGCCTTTATTACTTGCTTCACGACATTCCGGTTATTGAGTCATCCAGAAATATAGATGCTTAACATAAATGTAAAATACTCGAAGTTTGAAACAATTAACCCATTGCGTGAAGTAAGGGTCAGCAAAGCATGTAGTGAAAGGGTTAAGCAATCTATGTAAATTAATGTAAACCTTCAAAGACGCCAAGCTACTTAAAATTACATTTGCTGTTTTTCCGAGAGTAGAAGAAAGGGGGGGAAATCCCTTTGTACTTGATCTCATGAGAAGGAATTGAGTTCAAACAGAAACATTGCTTCCCCCAGGATGTTCAAAAAATAGCCCATGCAATTCTTTTTTAAAAACTGTCAAGGTAGGGGAACTTTGAAACATAATCCAAATTTGCAAATAGTATAAAATAAGTCTTTATTTAGAGGAAGCTTCTATTTTAACCACACTTTCCCTTTAATAGCATTATAGCTCAGTAATCAAGTTGTGATCCGTAGGGAGAAGATGCAGAATACTATCCCACTCAAATTAGCAACATCGCCTGCCATCTACAGTGATGGATCATTCATCTAGGATGAAAAGGGTGGGAATTAGTGTCTTAACAAACACTGATGTCTGCATGCCTTTAACCCCTTAAGGACCAAACTTCTGGAATAAAAGGGAATCATGACATGTCACACATGTCATGTGTCCTTAAGGGGTTAAAGGGTTTTATTTCAAACTGGAAAGTCATTGCAATTAGGGTTGTAAGACCAGCATTTTATTAATGGTCGCATGTGAATTCAACTTGCATTTGGCCATCGTAGGCAAATGCCACCCAGCAGTAAGTGATTTTGTTCTCTAATATGTGGCATTGCTTAGTTATTGGCAAGATTGGATATACCGTATTTCACCGCATAATAGTTGCCACCGCATAATGGTCACACCCTGGTTTTTCAGTTTGAAAAATTGGTTTAAATCCAATTCATCACATAATAGTCGCATAAATGACCATTGCTGTTTTTTTTTTGTAAGACATTCATATTCTTGAAAACTGATGGTAAACATCCTACTGATATTATACTTAAGATAATTATTACCTATCAGTTTATTGTAAAGTGGGAAGATGGAGGGGTGCCAAACACAGGATCCATTCCGGGTGCCAAATGCTCTAGGTACGCCCCTGCAGAACAGCAATATATACACAAAACTAGCATTTAAATGCAAAATACCTGTATTTCTGTGCTTCCCACGCATTCTATTTTTCAAATAACAAATGATTGGCAGTTAAGGGGTTAATACATGATACCGCATGTCAACATTTTTTAAATGCTAGTGTCCCTTTTAGTTTAATTACTGTGAAAAAAATATCATATTATCACGTGATACAAATTACCATATTAACATTATTTTTTAAATCAATTCCACAATGAACTTCCTTCAACACAAGATTCTATGAAATAACTAATATTATATATGCAACTTTGTGTTGTATGAACTATAGTAGGAATAATAAATTATTTTTGGACTTCTTTCTATTTGCTTTTCTCAACAGTTGATTTTGATTCAATCCGAAAAATCTCAGATGGTAAAAAAAAAAAAAAATATTAAGTTTTGTGACAATGAAATTTATAATAATATATAATAATAATAACAATTATTATTATTATTTTAATAATATAATATATAAGCAAACATATGTCACTATTTTGTACATAGAGGCACATTTCAAGTGATGGCCTTTCGGTGACTTAACATTGAGCTCAAAGCTTTGTAAATGCGGTCTATTCACTCTGCTGCTAATGAACCCAAACAATAGAAAGCTTTAGGAATCGTTTTAGCATATTTAGTGCAGGATGGATTATCATAACTCCATTTACAACTTTGAATGAATACATTACACATCTCATTTAAACATTATAATAAGTTCACAGAGATCTGCAATCTCTCACAAAATAGCGCATATCTGATAAATTGCAACATTCTCCCAGGGCAAAAAAATGACTTGCTCTTTGCATGAGAAACTCACAGCATATAATCCATATTAAAACAGATATTCTACAGCTACTTGTTTCACATGTACCCTATTTGCATTTCCTCAGCGCTGTAGCATATCTAGCTACCTCGCGTTCTATTTATAATAGATGAATTGCATTATTGGCTGGTGGTATGTACACAGAGAAAGATGATGCACAATATTCACTGTCCCATTACTGCTAATCAGTAAATCCACAACATTTTAACCATTTACAAATGAGACATCTGTATATATGTTTTCTAAGAGTATATTTAGTTGTAAAGTTTGTCACTTGGCCTCGTTTTTTAATTAGGCAGCTTAAATATATATTTTTTATATAATGCATATATACATCATTTTTTTTTCAGCAAAACTGCTGGTATCCTAGTTATGCTGCTGTATCTTAAATATCTGACTATCGATTTATCTGTTATTCAATACCAGTATTTTTTTTAATCTATTTTTAATTCTTATTGATTAAGTGTTCTTATGTTTTGTTTTATTAATATTGTAGTATTAGTAATTAGAACATGCACAATTACATATATTTGCTACTTTAACATAGTCCGACACATGTTTACTAGTGTACAACTGGCCAATATGAAAAGTTAAAACCATGCTACTCCTTTTCACAAAACAATCTAATTAAACTATGAAATAGCTATGATTCCCTAGACCTGTCTATTAACAAAAAATAGATGAGTTGCAACTAGTAAGTGGACCCCTCTTAAATAAAATCAGAGGTTCTGGAACATCATAGAACAGATAAATTGACCCTGTGGCTAAATTCTGGATGACGTTCCAGGACCATCTAGTAATCAGAGAAGGTCCAAAATGTGGCATTCCATTAACAATAGTGTGTATTGAATAATAGCTTAGTTGGAGCAATATAATGTTGCCTCTTTATTCATCTGTCCTGTGGTGTGATGGGATGGTGTACCACGTACTAGAGGACAGGAAATATCAAATTCCATGTTCCCATTTCTTGATTACCCACTGATAAATGTGTCTGCCTACTGGGGCTATATATTAATTTATTACTGATATTACTTGAATAATTAAAGGGAAATATAGCATTAGGAATACGAAAGTATATTCCTACTGCCAAAGGAGCCATTTAGTAGGGAGTAGGGAGAAAAAAAAAGCAGCTGTACTTATCTTTTCTTCCTCGCAAATCCAGTCTCCACGCTGCCACCCCGCCTCCTTGTCCGAGATCATCACGATCAATGATCTCAGCCAATCCAATGCTTTCCCATAAAAAAACATTGGGAAGCTAATGTACTTGAGTGGCAAATCACAATGTTTTCACTTGTAGAGCTTAAATGGGAGGAGGGGGGTAACAAGTGGTCTGAATACCTAGAGTGTCCCTTTAACTTGATAAACAATCCCTGTTTAAGTAGAAACAGGAGCAAACTTCATGACATGAGTCAAGCACACAATGCACTCACAGACCAATCCCGACTTGTGTTAGAGATATTTAAAAATACAAAAAGAACAACATTTCAAAATCACGAGATTTTTATTTTTTATCATTTATAATTTAAAGACATAAACTCTGCAGAAGGATTATGCGTTATCTATGATCTCATGATTATATATTCACATAGTTAACTCTTCATGTAAAGAGGTAAGTGAACTCCCAACTACCTGTTGTGAAGGAGTTAAAAAACATGACTCTTGCAATAAAAGCTGTGTTTGTAAATACAGTATAAATATATTTTCAGCCTTTAAGCCAATGAGAACTACACTAACCTGTATTTAAGGCACTCACAGAGAAAAAGGCATAAAGGCATTTATACATAAAGCCAACATGAATCCAACACAGCATAAGGTTGGCATTGAAACTTAATATTGACGCTTCATGAAACCTTTCCAAGTCAATACATTATTTCTGCCTGTAGAGCAGATTGTTTAGCATTATTTAATGAAGGGTTTTATGAAACAATTTTGTCATTGTAGAAAGGTTACATAGGGATGAACAATATACCTCCAAAAATATCTAATGGAAAAGAGGGACAGTTGAATTTTCAGAGTATAAGCGTTGGGAGGTGTCCAGGGGCAGGGCTGTTCTAATACATTTTAGGAGACTTAGTAATAACAATTTATACAACTGAAACGATCAATGTATCCCATTTACAAAGACTGATTTGTAAACACATTTATTGCAGGTTAAAGACACATTACTGGGAGTATTATTGCTGTGGAGCTCTGTTATACACTCAGACACATTACTGGGAGTATTATTGCTGCGGAGCTCTGTTATACACAGACACATTACTGGGAGTATTATTGCTGTGGAGCTCTGTTATACACTCAGACACATTACTGGGAGTATTATTGCTGTGGAGCTCTGTTATACACTCAGACACATTACTGGGAGTATTATTGATGTGGAGCTCTGTTATAAACTCAGACACATTACTGGGAGTATTATTGCTGTGGAGTTCTGTTACACTCAGACACAACAACAATATAGAGCCTAAAAAGGAGGGAAATTATGATAGAAAAGAGGGACTGATGTCATATGGGCCTAAAATAGGGACTGTCCCTCCTAAAAAAAGGTAAAGTTAGGAGATGTGCTTAAAAGCATTCGTATTTGGGGACACCATAAGACACAAATATCAGACAGCTACATTTACAGAATGTACAGATTTTATAGGTTCATTTGTAGATTGAGCATGGTCATGTCAAATCTGGGACAACATAAGGTAAAGAAATAGATGCTACCCTAGACTTACTCAGAAATATTAGATAAAGCTCTGAATGTGCACATATTCTTACAAAGGCTGAGAAACAGGATTCTAGGAAACAAGCATCCTCACATATGAAGTATAAACGATTTAGATTCACTGAACAAAGGAACACAAACAGTGCAAGTAATGTACAGAATTGGGTTTGTCAGCTAGAAGAACAAGCATTAAGACATGATAGAGCTATAACATGGATATACTGGAGAATTTCACAAAATAATGCAAACTATCTCAAATGGTTCCAAAACAGTTTGATACAAACCAGGAAAATGGCACTCACTGACTCATTGCACCATAATCACTACATTGAGGTTAGAGTGCTCCTTTAATATACACCTTGCATTATGTTGTTCACTTGATAACGTATAACGTTTCACCTATATATTAACTGAAAGCACATGTAGATGAAACTGCACTTTGTTCTTCATTCTTCCGATCTCTTTAACTAATGGCATAGCCATAAATACCTGATGAAGTTAAGTATTAGATTTTGGAAAAAAGAGGAGCCAAAAAGATCTTTAGGTGGGTATATCGTGTGATCTATGCATTTGCTGTCAGTTTTGCCAACATTGTATGTAGAATAAACCTATATTTATCCTAATGAACTGGTCAGACATTATTTTAAATCCAGAACTACAATTAAAATTATTTTGAAAAATATGACATCTGCTTGAATCAAGAAACCTAAAAACCCTTTGTGAAGTGGGGATGACCAGTAATATTGCACGTTTTAAATTATATATATTTTTTCAAATAAAGATTGCCTTGAATAGACTAGTAGCTCTGTTTTAGTATCAAAAAATTCTATGTTCAAGTTTCCATTATATCTTTCGACTACTATGTATTAAACATCAGCTCTTAATTAAAAGCCTTTGGCCCAGTAATTTGTGAAAGGCAGCATTATTTTATTCCAGAACTACAATTAAAATTATTTTGAAAAATACGGCATCTGTTTGAATCAAGAAACCTAAAAACGGCAGTCAGCCTCCCACGTGGCGCACCCAAGATGGCAGCTGACAGCACAGTACACAAGAAGAGCATGCTGCCGAAACAAGGGCAACAGTATGACTCCTTGCAGTGTCTGGAGGTGATTCTCAACTGCTTCTGGGACAAACTTAGGGAGCGGCAACGAGCAGCACATACCAACCTGCAAGAACCACAGACGATGGGTGAGCGGAACCGCAGGCAGTGGAGGGTGAGGAAAAAACCTTTGGGTGCAATGCTACCACACCCATCCACTCACACTCTACCTGGCCCACCCGGGGTGAAAACACAGAAGCATCGCCCACACGCACGGAGGCACAAGTGTCGCAAATGACAGAAGACTACCAGACCCACCATCACTCCCGTGGAAAAAACTCGGGCCCCAGAGGTAGCCAAGTTTGTGGCCAAGAGATGCAGGCCTGTACACCAGCCTAGGTCTGGAGGGACACCCTCACTAGCATCTGCACAGCAGCGGACCTCTGAGGCCCATTGGCGGGCTCCTGCCGTTTCCTAAAAGAGGGCATCAGATGAAGGAGACTCCACCTGAGGCCTCCTGAACTCGCTGCAACATGACCATGCAGCAGTACTAGACCTGCCATGTCACCCAAACGAGACTGTAGAGTATAATGGGCAGCATGCTGTTCAAGAGGACTCCAGACCACAGTGAAAAACTAATCTTTAGACTAGCCTGCATCTGGCTCAGCATGTTTATTCTACAGGGAGTGCAGAATTATTAGGCAAATGAGTATTTTGACCACATCATCCTCTTTATGCATGTTGTCTTACTCCAAGCTGTATAGGCTCGAAAGCCTACTACCAATTAAGCATATTAGGTGATGTGCATCTCTGTAATGAGAAGGGGTGTGGTCTAATGACATCAACACCCTATATCAGGTGTGCATAATTATTAGGCAACTTCCTTTCCTTTGGCAAAATGGGTCAAAGGAAGGACTTGACAGGCTCAGAAAAGTCAAAAATAGTGAGATATCTTGCAGAGGTATGCAGGACTCTTAAAATTGCAAAGCTTCTGAAGCGTGATCATCGAACAATCAAGCGTTTCATTCAAAATAGTCAACAGGGTCGCAAGAAGCGTGTGGAGAAACCAAGGCGCAAAATATCTGCCCATGAACTGAGAAAAGTCAAGCGTGCAGCTGCCAAGATGCCACTTGCCACCAGTTTGGCCATATTTCAGAGCTGCAACATCACTGGAGTGCCCAAAAGCACAAGGTGTGCAATACTCAGAGACATGGCCAAGGTAAGAAAGGCTGAAAGACGACCACAATGAAAAACACACACAAGCTGAAACGTCAAGACTGGGCCAAGAAATATCTCAAGACTGATTTTTCTAAGGTTTTATGGACTGATGAAATGAGAGTGAGTCTTGATGGGCCAGATGGATGGGCCCGTGGCTGGATTGGTAAAGGGCAGAGAGCTCCAGTCCGACTCAGATGCCAGCAAGGTGGAGGTGGAGTACTGGTTTGGGCTGGTATCATCAAAGATGAGCTTGTGGGGCCTTTTCGGGTTGAGGATGGAGTCAAGCTCAACTCCCAGTCCTACTGCCAGTTTCTGGAAGACACCTTCTTCAAGCAGTGGTACAGGAAGAAGTCTGCATCCTTCAAGAAAAACATGATTTTCATGCAGGACAATGCTCCATCACACGCGTCCAAGTACTCCACAGCGTGGCTGGCAAGAAAGAGTATAAAAGAAGAAAATCTAATGACATGGCCTCCTTGTTCACCTGATCTGAACCCCAATGAGAACCTGTGGTCCATCATCAAATGTGAGATTTACAAGGAGGGAAAACAGTACACCTCTCTGAACAGTGTCTGGGAGGCTGTGGTTGCTGCTGCACGCAATGTTGATGGTGAACAGATCAAAACACTGACAGAATCCATGGATGGCAGGCTTTTGAGTGTCCTTGCAAAGAAAGGTGGCTATATTGGTCACTGATTTTTTTTGTTATGTTTTTGAATGTCAGAAATGTATATTTGTGAATGTTGAGATGTTATATTGGTTTCACTGGTAAAAATAAATAATTGAAATGGGTATATATTTGTTTTTTGTTAAGTTGCCTAATAATTATGCACAGTAATAGTCACCTGCACACACAGATATCCCCCTAAAATAGCTATAACTAAAAACAAACTAAAAACTACTTCCAAAAATATTCAGCTTTGATATTAATGAGTTTTTGGGGTTCATTGAGAACATGGTTGTTGTTCAATAATAAAATTAATCCTCAAAAATACAACTTGCCTAATAATTCTGCACTCCCTGTATGCTATTTTGACTAGCTGGTTTCCTAGCCACACAACCCACCTTTCACGTAGCCTGCATGCTTACTAGTTAGAGCAGACTAGCAACCCTTCTAACCCGCTATCTCCTGTTTTCTTTCCTTATAAAATATGCCTTCGCAAGCAGTGGACTCTTCACGCTCATATAGTTTAAATATAAGATAACTGAGCATGTCAGTCTTCACATATGTCTTACTCAGTAAACCCTGACATTTTTTTTTCTTTGCTTTACTGATAAGTAGTGCTACTATATGACTTAATCACTCTATCTTGATTAATTTATGTTTTCTCCTATAAATAAAAATTGTGCATGCCTATTCTACTACCCCAATTGTACCGCAAAAGCTATGTCTAAGGAATGCCGTTGGGATACCTTAGGTTAGTGTGTAATCTTATGCACAGCAAACAAAAAAAGGAAACCTAAAAACCCTTTGTGAAGTGGGGTTGACCAATAATATTGCACATTTTAACTTCTATTTTATTTTTTTATTATTTCAAAAGAAAGATTGCCTTGAAAAGACTAATAGCCCTGTTTAAGTATCAAACAATTATATGTTCAAGTTTCAGTAATATCTTTAGACTACCATGTATTAAACATCAGCTCTCATTTAAAAGCTTTTGCCCAGCTATTAACCTCAACTCTTTCTTCTTAACAATAACATACATTGCTCTCCAATTAATAGGCTCTTCAAGTTGCTAAAAAGAGTGTACATACTATGAATACAGTACAAACAGATAGCTGTCTGCCTGTTTAAACAGCTTGTTTAATAATGGGGACAAATTAGTAGATCAAACGCTTTTTCTGCCGGTACTAGTCACTCACTGCTAAAAGATACATGGTAGATTAGTTAGAGTACCACTTCTCGCACTGCTCGCTGCAGGAGAAGCAGCTTAAATCACATGTATCATAATAGAGATTGTGTTTTTATAAAATCAAATTGAAATTACCACAATGCAAGACACTTAAATTTCCTAAATACAAATCCAACGGCCATGATTAAACCAGTGGGTTCATTAAATAGCATACCATCGCATACATGCTGTCAGTGATTATACCGTAGATGCAAGATAAATGGGGGCTTCAAAATGTAAAGGGAGGCAGTATGCAGGAAGTGATACGTTTTGTAAATGCAATTTAGAGATAAAGCATTAAAATATATTGAAGGTATAATAATAAAAAAATAAAAATACTTCCATTGGAAAGAGCCATTTCAAACAAAAAAGTATTATAGATCTCGTGGGATTTCAAGAAAAAACACTGCACAAATCAGGCTCTTGCACACTAACCACTTCAGCAAGATAAAGTGGTTATTGTGTTGAGTAATATTTTAATATTACGCATACTTATCACATAGATCTATTAAATGAAGAAGTCCACACTGTTCCTTATCTCTATCTTGGAATTGAGAGACTCCTTATTGGCTCCCTGTCAATCAGTGTTATAAGTTCTGTCATTGCACCTGGCAGTCAGCATAGAGACAAGCAGAGAAATAGAATCAGTGTTTGTTGCTTTTTCTCTGTTACAGTGTGTACCCTGTCTGTGCCTGGACTGAACTGGAATGTTATATCCATTAGATTTGTACACAGTGAAAAAAAAATTACGTTCAGACTGAATCCCTTCACCCGAAAATAAAATTTAGCTCAGGTGGCATGATAGTCGTCCATTTTGTGGTACGACTCGTCCGAAAAAAATATTTAGAAAAACGACGTTCTAGAATGCTGCGTAAATTGGGCAATCATTATACTGCAAAATATATACATTGGTGCATTTTCACACCATTTGGTTCAAAGATTAAGTGAGAAAAAGTAATCAATAGAGGGAAAAAGAGGAGAAGTAGAAAAAATAAATAAATAAATCTATATTTATATTTTATATGAGATTGCTTACTGCTCCTCCTTTTTTTCTGTTGGTCAATTGATTAAACAATGCTCGTCTATTGTGCAAGTCGTTTGTTTACTTATACGTCCGTAGGACACTTCAGAGTTAGGGAATTTGAACAAGCCTTACTTCAGATGAATTGCAATTCAATTAAAAACAAATGCCTATTGCAAAATCTTTCTCCATATTTATTCATATTTTTACATGAAAAAAGGTTTATAGGGATTTTATTAAAAGATGTAATTCCCAGAAATATTACAAATTCCCTTTGACTGTATCCATCTTTTCAGATTGCAGTTTTATAGTATAAGAGTATAAAGTAATATACTCTACCTTATAAAACTACACTGCAGTGATTGCACAAAACCACAACATTTCTACAATTAAAGTGCAAAAAGTACAGGAGAACTTCCATGCATGCTAAAACTTTTTTTGACTGCCATGTGTATTCATCCATAAACAAAGTAATTCCAATAAACATCAACCAAAAAGATGAATGTGTATCTCATGGGGGTAAAAGCAAGTAATTCATAAAACATTTCTAGAAACAGACAGAGAAAAGTCCTTCAAGTTAAATTCTTGCATCTAAATCTAAACAATTCAGTAGAGGATGATGTTTAGCTGCAAGGCATTGATTTCCACAAACAGTGACTAAATAAAGGTGATTAACCCCCAAATATACTGATCCCAGCTGCTACTTTGCTCTAAGCATCAGTATAAATCTGTAGAATTAGAGAGATGTAATGCAGCAAAAGGAGAAAATAGCAATGAATTGGGCAGTGGGGCACTTTTTCTCATGTTTTTACAATTTAGAAGGAATGCAGGGTAACTAAATTGTAGGGTTTCTTAAGAGAGAGAGAAAATATAACACTGAAACGTATGCATGAAATCTGTTTGAAACATTTGTTTACTGGCTGTTGTATAGGGTCATTTTTATTTTTTAAAGGTATCTATACATATTTTGTGGAATGCTGAACCTTAAACCTGCCTTTTTAACCACACCCTTATTGAAAAAAGATGTCTACTTAACTCTTAAGGACTGTGGATGTACTAGATACGTCCAACAAAAACGGTCCTTAAGGACCGTGGATGTATCTAGTAATAGATTACTTACCCGATCGCAGCCATTCCCCCGCAGGTGGTCAGTGTTGCTCCCGGTCTGGGGGGACTGCCTGACAGCCCAGACAGTCCCCCCTCAGCAAATTAGGCCCCCGCGGGCTATGTGATTACTCTGAAAGAGCGATCACATGGCTGCAATAGGCATCCATAGTTCTGCCTGCAGGGGGACTGCAGCCTCCCTGCTTCTGTTAAAATAAAAAAATGTATGTTAATAAATTTTGAAAAGAAATATATATATATATATATATATATATATATATATAAATATATATATATATATATATATATATAAAATATATATATATATATATATATATATATATATATATATTATGTATATCTTATATATTATGTCATTCTAAGTGTATTTTTATATTAATATATACATCTATTAATATAAAAATACACTTATAATTAAATTACACACACACATATATATATATATATATATATATTATAACTATATGTATTGTGTGTTTATATATATATTATAAAATATAAATAATAAGTAAATAAAACTAAATAAAAAAAATGTAAAAATAATAAAAAAATTAAATGATATATATATATATATGTAATTTTATTCTAACTATATTTTGATATTATTATGTATATATTTACATTAAAATACACTTAGAATGAAATTGTGTATATATATATATATATATCCATATACGTAATTACATTAATAATTTCATAAATATACACGTAGACTTCAAATATATAAATATGAATATATATATATTTAAATTCTACATGCATATTTATGTAATATTTTTACATAATTAAGTAATTTTATTGATTGCAATTTGAGAGACCTGCCTGACAACCCCGGCCAAAAGTCCAGAGAATTTAATTTGCTAGCACTGTATTTAATCCTGTACCTTTCCATGACACTCTAAAACCTGTACATGGAGGGTACTGTTTTACTCAAGAGACTTCGCCAATATTAGTGTTTCAAAACAGTAAAACATATCACAGCGATGATATTGTCAGTGAAAGTGATGTTTTTTGCATTTTACACACACAAATGGCACTTTCACTGATGATATCATTGTTGTGATACATTTTCCAGTTTTGAACCACTAATATTTGCGTTCAGTGACGTCTCCTAAGAATAACAGTACCCCCATTTACAGGTTCTATAGTGTTTTTGAAAGTGACAGGGTCAACTATAAGGCATGATTTTCATTTTTTCCACATTGAAATTTGCCAGATTGGTTATGTTGCCTTTGAGAGCGTATGGTAGCCCAGGAATGAGAATTACCCCCATGATGGCATACCATTTGCAAAATAGACAACCCAAGGTATTGCAAATGGGGTATGTTCATTCTTTTGTAGTAGCCACTTAGTCACAAACACTGGCTAAAGTTAGCATTCATAATTGTTTTTTGCATTTTTAACACACAAACAAGTATAAATGCTAACTTTGGCCAGTGTTTGTGACTAAGTGGCTACTAAAAAGACTGGACATACCCTGTATTGAATACCCTGGGCTGTCTACTTTAATAAAATATGTACATGTGAGGTGTAATTCAGAGATTTATGACAGAGAACAGTGTTACAATGTCACTATTGATACATTTTTAAAATATATATTTTGAAACAGCAATGTCCTACTTGTACTTGTAGCCCTATAACTTGCAAAGAAAAAAGCTAAGAACATGTTAACATTGGGTATTTCTAAACTCAGGACAAAATTTAGAAACTATTTAACACAGGTGTTTTTTTGGCGGTTGTAGATGCATAACACAAAATTAGAAAAGTGTGTTTTTAAAAACAAATTCATCATATTTTATAATTTTTATAGTAAATTATATGATATGATGAAAATAATGGTATCTTTAGAAAGACCATTTAATGGCGAGAACAAAAAGTATATAATATGTGTGGGTACAGTAAATGAGTAAGAGGAAAATTACAGCTAAACACAAACACTGCAAAAATTTAAAAACAGCCCTGGTCCTTAATGGTAAAATTGAAAAACGGTCTGGTCACTAAGGGGTTAAAGTAAGTCCACAATTGAACCACCGACAGCATTGAATGAGCTGGACTGCTATAAGCAAAACAGCCTGAATAAGATGGAGAAGATGCTAAAGTAGACATACAGTAACAATATCACTAAATGTATGCCTGATGTTTTGCTCAATGTCTTCAGCTTGGTTGAGGATGAAATGGGTTTAATATTATAACATTTGGTTGAGGATTAAATGTGTTTAATATTATAAAGCACCCGGTTAAGAAATCAAATAGTTCAAAAATGAGTTGACTATTTCCAAGAAGGGGGTGCTAGAGCACTTCTGACACCATAATCTTTACAGAGAGCGCTGTAGTTGTTCTAACACTTGGAGTGTTCCTTTAATGGCTTTTACAGGTACTCTGGGTACTTAGGATAAATGATCCACCTTTATAATGAGAAACCACTCTCCACTCAACATATACATAAAGCTCCAAGTTCCACCACTCCAACTTGGACACAAGAAAAATGATAATTTATCAAATGTATAGTACTAATAATTATGAACACTTGTAAACAGAGTATAAAAGAAAACATGGTTCAGACTGTTTTCTTAGTATTACCTTTTTTTATGCTTTCTACCAATATTTTCCATATTGTTCTGCAGAGAAGAAATACCTTGAGTTTATTATCTTCCGCGATGCTGTGTCACTACAAAGCATTTCATATTATTCTGTCAATGCAATATTCAATGTTTTGGATTTATTGATAAATCAAGAAGAATATAAAATTGATATATCATTGTTTTACAATACTAGAATATTTTGCTAAATTCACAAATCTTACTACTAAGTACTCTATCTTATAAAGTTTACGTTGTTCCAATTTAATATGGGTTAATCAAGTATTGGCAATTCTTGTTGTTGAAGCTATTTTTGTGTGCTGTGCTCTTTTAATAGTTTTTACAAAACAAAAACAAATCCACCTTAAAGGACCACTCTAGTGCCAGGAAAACATACTCGTTTTCCTGGCACTAGAGTGCCCTGAGGGTGCCCCCACCCTCAGGGTCCCCCTCCCGCCCAGCTCTGGAAAGGGGAAAAGGGGTAAAACTTACCTTTTTCCAGTGCTGGGCGGGGAGCTCTCCTCCTCCTCTCCGCCTCCTCTCCGCCTCCTCTCCGCCCCATCGGCTGAATGCGCACACGCGGCAAGAGCTGCGCGCGCATTCAGCCGGTCGCATAGGAAAGCATTTACAATGCTTTCCTATGGACGCTTGCGTGCTCTCACTGTGATTTTCACAGTGAGAATCACGCAAGCGCCTCTAGCGGCTGTCAATGAGACAGCCACTAGAGGATTAGGAAGGCTTAACCAATTTATAAGCATATGGGTTTATAAAAAAATGGGTTAACCCTAGCTGGACCTGGCACCCAGACCACTTCATTAAGCTGAAGTGGTCTGGGTGCCTAGAGTGGTCCTTTAAGTCACCATCTAAGATTTACTCACGTTAAGGATACCATTTTATCGACCTTGGAATAATTAAAGGCATTTTTGACACAAGTCCTTGGTCAGAAGAATCAGAGTCATTTCAATGACGTCCCTCTGTTTTGCTTCTATCGAAAATGTAAAAAAATAATTCAGAACAGAATTTTTTGCCAAATGGAGGTTCTGCTCAGCCAAATTTCCTTAACAAAAATTATTCAGGAAAACTAATCAGATGAACCAAAGGGACCCAAAAATCAATATACTGCAAAATGTATACTCAATATAAATATTAATTATATATGTATCTAAATAATAAACAATACTATAAAATGTACATATTTTGTATTTATTTTACAGGTAGAAAGTAAATATTACAATTTTCACAATGGTTCCCAAACACGTAAAAGAGTAAAAAAATAATAATATTACAGTTACAAAATGCTGTCAAGTTGAATGTATTTATACTAGGAAAAAAGAAATGTGAGAGTTTATTATAACTAAAAATAGAATATCGAAGGTCAATAAATAGACCTGTCGGAAGACCTTTTCATCTACGGAGCTATAAGATGACATAACGTCTCAAGAGAATGAAGCGATCACTTTCTTCAAAGGCTGCGTTATTTATAACCATGACAGTAAAGATATGGATGTTGTCCGTATCTGCACAACATCTTTTAATATACATGCCTAAAACATTGTAACTATCTGACAAGAGTTTCTCTCAAGTGAGTGTTAATTTAACAACAACTGTCATCTTTTCCACATACAAAGGAAGAATTATACATATTTACTCTATCATTTCAGCTTAGTCACAATCTACCTTCACCAGAAACACATGTAGGGCATCTGGAATTGATGGCAAATAATAAAATAACTAACATTTTTTTAAACTGATAAATAACGTATGCCGCCCCTTCCTGCATGTAACCCCCTCTTTACATTTTCAATAAGCTCAACTAGCACCAATCCTGCAGGTTGCATGAAAATAATATTAATAATGCAGATGTATTACTTCCAGGCTATTCCAGAATTTGGGACATGTTTGATTGGACCAGGGACTTTCAAGATTAAGGATCTCATTGTGCAAGTCTCGGGCTAGAAAGAGCAAGTGACTATTCTAGCGCTAGATTTCAGTTAGAATTTTTCATTTTTTTTTCTTACAGAAAGTCCAGTTATCTAAACTAAAAAAGAGTCCCTCCAATGTTAAAAATTAACGTATTCATTTTAATGTCAGACTGTTCCTTTAACCAAGAATCATTGTTCACATTAATACATTTCCTTCTCCAGTATTGAGGTTTAAATGTATTAAATCAACCCCAAGATTGATTATTAGGCTGTATAAATGTCATTTAATCAAACTGAATATGGGCTTTATTTTATATCTGTAAACAACAAATACAAATGAAACAATAAAGTAAAATAAAAAAAGTTTTTTCTTTTTTAAACTATACTTTTAAATGCATGTTTTGTTAATGCTGATAAAACCTTTACTAATAATAATAAAGTAATAAATGAAGTGGCAGAACCCACTTACCTCATAATTACACATTGGTACTGACTCAATCATATGTTTAAAATACACTCATATGATGATGTCATACGGTATCATAACATGCACCTCCAAACCTCCTATAATGGCATACATTCAAATACACTCTCACAGTACCTTTGGTACTCTGGTCACCCTTACAACTGTGATGCATTTGATAGATAGTGTTGATAGTAGTCATCAAGAAGTGTTGAGGGAACATGAGGGCATTCTTAAAGTGGTCTGTAGCTCATATTGGTACAGACCGTAATGCTTCCTCTGAGAAGTGAGGGATCGCAGGGCTGTGCAGGGAGATCTTTTGAGACGGACCTGCTTAGTGCCAGAGTCCAGTCACAGACAGATGCCCAGCAGATGCCAAGATCACATAATGGGTAATCAACTCTGATAATGTACCCATATTTAATATCTGTTCTCTGTATGCGATGTGTGAGTCAATATGTGGTCTACATTTTCATTAAGATCAATATGCAAATTGCAGAGAGATCATCATCTTTTCACATTAACCCCTTAAGGATTCACTTTTATTCCAGATGTTTGGTCCTTAAGGGGTTAAAGGTGTCTAACTAGATATGGTTAGACCTATTTATCTTCAGCTTACTTCTTCTGTAAAGCAGGAATAAATACATATAATCACTATCCCAGTAGATTTCATTTTTGTTCCAAATGAGAAGCTTTTGCTTAAAAAGTTATAATTAAAGAGTTACTAGAGTTTACCTCTAATGGATCGCCTGTGGATTTTCACTATATCTATTTTTTTTTTTCTTACCAAACAACAATCCAATTTGCATGATGGTCTATTACACTCATTAGGAACTGTGCAAGCTGCTTATGTTTACTGGGGGAAAACTAAATGAAAGGTATTCCGTGCATTCTTCATATCAAGGGATCTGTGCTTTACCGAGTAACATGTGCTTGATTCCATTTAACTTGCATCACCTTTCTAAATGATGCTTCGACTTCCTGTTGTGTGATTATAGTCTCCAGGTGTATCTGTTTGCTGAGAGTAGGGAGGTTAGGAGTGTATGCTAGCTTATTGGGAGAACTGTTCTTAAAGTAGCAACAATCAGTTTGTCTACTTAGCCAGAGCTCTGTATATCACCAAACTCAAGCAAGTGACACAGTTAGGTTTTTGAAATGTTTTCCGAGTGACCTGTGATTGTACCCTTGAGATGCACATTGTTCTTTATTTTCTTTAATGACAATTACACTGTCAGGTCCTAGAAGCTCTGCTCAATTTTTTGGGCTGCTGTCTCATTTGAATGTTTTCTGGTTCAGCCCGTTACTATTGTTTAAACTAGAAGTGAGATTATTACACAACTAAAACTGACCTATGGGCTTTGCTATTAAAAGAACAACAGCATATGGACACAGCTTAGCCCCAAGATATAGACACAGCTCAGCCCCAACAGCAGTGAGTGAGGGACTTTAATTCACAACCTGGCTGTAGACAGCCAGATAAACTACAGTCAGTGATATCCTTACTATATGCCTCTCTATGTGTCTTCTCCTTCTAATGCTAACAAAAGGATGTTTTGTTGTTCAGATCATTCAGTACTGTCACTGAGCTGTATGCATAGGTTTGATAATGAAGAGGCAGGCTTATGGTGCAGAACATGCAAAACATTTATTTTTTTTTTCGCACAAAATTCAGCAGGAACCGCAAGCGCACTCTTAAACTGATCTGCACCTGATATTGGTTTAGATCCTGTGGCTCCACATTCAGAACATCAGTGATCCAGCTCACACTCCATAGGACCACCAGGGAAGGTAGGTGTAAGGCGGGGGTGGTGAGGGGGGCAAACAGAAACACACAACACTCAGACTGAACACACATACACATATATACACATAATACAACCACCACACATACAACGCTAAACCAGCACACACAGACACACTCAGCCTCCCCAACCCTAGTTCTAACCCTCCTCCACACACAACACTCATCTTCCATACACAAACATCACTCACAGAAACAGATCCCAGGGCTCTAAGAGGTGGTCCCAGTTTGGCACCCTGCCTAGGGCCCCAAATCTAATCAGTTTCTGTACATTATACTACTTGTGTGGGTTGGTTCAATTGGAACAGTCTTATCTGAAAACTCTGTCCTACATTCCAATGGATAGACAAAACATACAAGTGATGACAATTGCACCTCGGAAGGCTGTTCACTGAAATTTAAGTCAAATTAGATGAGCTGGATAAATATCTGAGTTGAAGAATTTTAATAATTCATAAATTTGACTTTGAATTTGTAACTTGATATTCCCTAATGAATTGCTACCAATTCCCAGATCAGTTGATTGATAATACATATATACATACTTGGTTTAAATATTCACATGTTGGTGAAACAATATTAATTATTAACTATAATATTACAATGCTAGTTTATTTACCATAAATTAGAATTGTTTCTTATTCTGTGCACTTTAACAATTATATGTCTGCTGAGAAGACAAATTCTTCAAGCTTGGCTTTATCTGCTATATGTTTTCTTTGTACACAATTACATGAACAGTGACAGTATAATATTTATAAATATAAAGTTGCAGCACAGTCCTGGATGAATGAGTCCGGGAATTTTAGTGCCACCGATTGTAATCTCTGTATATAGAGAGAGAAACCCGGTGGAAGTCAATGCAGAACAAATCAGGTCACGGCTGGTAGTACAGGTATGGTTTATGACAATGCTTAACACAGAACAGATTTGGAAGAACTTTTCTTTCTAAGGAAGATTTAACAGCTTAGTAAAGATCTATTGCACACAAGTCACTGGTGGTCATAGTCTGGCAGATCATTAAGAGCACACTGGTCAAAAAGAAAATACTAAAGAAAGGATGGATTTTCGAAAACCAGGTTGTATGGTCAAAGAGTAATGCAATGCGCTGGAAAAAAAATAATTCTATCTATAGATCATTTTGTATCTGTCTTTCTATCATTTTAGGAAATGTTTCCTGCTCTCAAGGTTAAGTAGGTTAAATCGGTTCATGGATCTAATCCTCATGCAGAAGATACTTGCGCAGAAGGAACATTTATGATAGTAAATAATAAACATAACTGAATGACGGGCAGCAAAAAGCATTTTGGCATTTCAGTCACTGTTTTTTCAAGATGCTGGATTAACACTTTCACTATCATTGTTTGCCATGGAGTGATATATATAAATGTGAAGATGAGCGCACTCGTATGATATGCAATTTAAATTGATGCTTTTATTGATACAAATTCATGAAAACAATGGTCCGCATTCCAGTTCTGCCTGGACTTTTTTCAATTTTTTTTTTATTTTATTTTAAACTGATCAGCCACAACATTAAAATCACCCACCTAATATTGGGTTATACTACAAAAACATCTCTGATTAGTCGAGGCATGGACTCCACAAGACGTCTGAATGTTTCATGTAGTATCTGGCATCGAGACGATAGCAGCAGATCTTCTAAGTCCTGCAAGTTGCAAGTTAGAACCTCTATGGAACAGATTTGTTGTTCTAGATTGAGATCTGAGGAATATGAAGGTCAAGTCAACACCTTGAACTCTTTGTCATGTTCCTTAAGAAATTCCTGGACAATTTTTGCAATGTGTTAGGGTGCATTATCCTACTGAAAGAGGTCACTGCCATCAGGGTGCCATCACGTGGTCTGTAACAATCTCTAGGTAGGGGATACGTGTCAAAGTAATATCAACATGAATCCTAGGATTCAAGGTTTCCCAGCAGAACATTGCCTGGTACATAACACTGCTTCCACCAGCATGTCTTCTTCCCATAGTGCGTCCTGCTGCAATCTTTTCCCAGGTAAATGTTGCAAATGCACCCAGCCATCCACCTGATCTAAAAGAAAATTTGATTCATCAAACCAGGCATCCTTCTTCCATTGCCACATGGTCCTGTCCTGATGTCCACGTACCCATACAAGGTGTTTTTTGAGGTGGACAGCAGTCATTAGGGGCCCTATTTTTTTCTGACACCTTTCTGTCATGTCTATCATTAAGTTTTTCAGAAATTGAGCAACAGTAGCTCTTCTGTGTGATTGGACCAGATGGGCTAGCCTTTCTAAACATATGCACAAATGGTTCACCAGTTGTACTTATTTGCAGTTTTGGTAGGTACTAACCACTGCAGTCCAGGAACATCCCACAAGACTTGCCGTTTTGGAGATGGTCTGACCCAGTTATCTAGCCATCAGCCTTTGTCAAAGTCATTCAGACCTTTATTGCTTGCCAATTTTTCCTGCTACCAACACATGAAATTCAAAAACTGACTGTTAACAGGCTGCATAATATATCCCACCTCTTAACAGATGCAATTGTAATGATATAATCAATGTTATTCACTTTGCCTGTCACTAGTTTTAATGTTGTGGCTGATTACTGATCGATACATATACATATTCTATATTCTACTATTTGTGTGTAAATCACGCTACTACAGGCTACTTATAAAATGCATTAATTCATTATGAACCCTTTCATAACATCTTCAATTTTATTTGCTAAATACATTGCTGGTTTCCTGATTTACTTCCATGTATTCTCGAGTACATATTCTAGATATTTATTCTGTTGTGACCAGTGGCCAAAAAACAGAGTTAAAAACTTGGTAAATATCACATTTGGAAATGTAAAACGCTTCCACCATATTATTATTTAGTTACAGTTAATAAAGAAATGTTTGTCTACTTATTTTGAGGCTGCTGGTTCCTATATCACATTTGTTCACATACAATGCTTAATTGCATGTTCAAAAATCAGAATGAGATTCGCAATTGTAAAACTCCATTATATTGATCATGTATATCATATATGCATGTGTGTTTATCAACTATACTTTTGGTGGCTCCAAAAATATTTCTTCATAAACATGTCACACACTATTCTGTACAGAGCCTCAGTTATGATGAGTGCTGTCCTGCCATTCACAGATGATAACTCAATTTGCCTTGCATTGGTACAATACGGACCCTTTACCCTTCTAAATGCAGTTTAGGGTTTAAATAGCGAGCAACTGGCATAAAATGCAGCAACATTTTCCAAGAGCATTTCTTCTTTATGATATACTTTACGCTAATTTTACAACATTTCTATGCAGTTAATTTTCTTGCTCCCACATTTTGATTAAAGTCCTCCACTTAACCCAATTCCCTCAGTACCACAAAACAACTGATATATTCTCTCCAGCCTCTTTACACAATCACTAATTATAACATTTGCTGTCAAATGCCACCTGCTATATATTCCCTCAATATATGTGACAGCCTTTCTATAACTCTATCTTCAGGGCACATTTAAAGATGCTACTTGTTTTAAAGGGACTCTATAGTGATCTGGGTGTCATGCTGTGTCTTTAAAGCCCTACAACTGAAACACTGCTGCTTTGACAGTCCCTATCCTGACAGTCATTAGAGCTTCTTCTGCTCCAAAAGGCAAGTTAGACTCTGCTATTCATTTAATTGGCACAGTGCAGCATTTTTCCATGCATGCGCACTAGCCTCCCAATCTTTCCTTATGGATTAGCTGAGATCATTGATCTACATGGGTTAGGGAACCTATAGCACTAGGAGTACAATTGTACAGATTATTTTGATGTAATAGAGTTAATGCAAGATTCCTGTAGACTTGGTGGCAATTTATTTATGTATGTAAACATGTTGATATTTCAACACTCAAACAAATACATCTATAGTTCTATTCATGTATCATGTCTACTCATTGTGTATCCTACTTATTCTTCCAATCTACTTACTGAGTGCAACTCATTCCTGCAAAATCACAATTCGAACACACATAAAAACATTGTGTATGTTGAATGGAAGAAAAACATTGAAAAAAGGCTTTCACGGGTAAAATATGGAACGTACCTATCTCAAATTTGAAAGAGATCACCCAGATTACCAACTCATTCCTATTATTACTAAAAATAAAAGAATATGTGTAATATAGTGCTATGCATTATTTTGTAATGAATAAACATAAGTTAAGAGTTACAATCTTTTCAGGATGTCTTGGCTAACCCTTGCTACATGAGAACCTTCATCGTTGGTACTTTTTGGTCAGAAGCACTACTGTGCTTAAATTATGCACTATTTATAAGTATGAAACTGTCCCAGAATGCATTTTTCAGATGCCTGATGCTCGTGCATGATGTCAGGATCCATGAATGCATAGTAGCTGATCATTATGTACATGTTGTTTGGTCGCATAAACCGTGCTTCGAACCAACAGGACTTAAAAATGACTACCTCGACTTAAAGATGACTACCTCGACTTAAAGATGACCACCTCAATAAAACAAGAGTAATGGAGATGCAAAGTAAAGTGGTAGTTACTTACATGTATGGATTACAAAATATACACAGATGTTACAATATATGTGAAGTTTTATTTTAAAATATAATCAAAAATGCTAACAGTTTAATTGAAATATAATTTATTTGGTTTATTCTGGTCCTGAATTTTAACTACAGTTGTTTCTGCAAACTAATAATAACAGATGAAGCAGATCAGTTAGCCTACAGCAGTAAATACTTCCTGTACTAAAAGTCCACAGGCAATAAAGCAAATCATGATTTGCTTCACTTATTTCAGGCATCAGATTTTCAGTCCTACTTCCTGTATATAGGGATACAGTTTAGGGACTGCACACACTTGAATACATAGATGTCAATCTGTACCTCCCAAGAGAGCGTGTCAAAATTTCTTGGACCAGGAAACATTTTGTCTTTAATGGAGTCTTTGTCAAGCCGAAACATTGCTTAGTCCAATGTCCAAATAAAGTCCTGGAGAAGGCAACATCTCGTCTCTAATGGAGCCTTTGTCAAGCCGAAACATTTGGACGATAACTCCGTTATCCAAATAAAGTCGGCTTTTGGATGATCTCTGTGTGTCTCTTCTACTATCACTTCCTCTTTATAGGATTTTGGAATTCTTCACATTAAATAACATCTGATGGAAGGTTAAGAATTCCTGTCCACCATTCCTAAAGCCTACTTGGTGTTCTCGATATGTTTGTTTTTGTGGCATGTCCTCTACACATTATCAAGCTTTAAACATAGGATTCAGTATTTTCTTGTGTCACATCTGGCAGACAATACTCTCACATTTCAGAAAGTAATTTAAAATATAAATCCTATGTGAAATTATATTTGCAATACGTGCAATTGTGTTTTTCCTCTTAGTAATGTGGTTATAGGTTTTCTTTCCAAATCAGTGATCCTGTCTACTATCTATGTGGAGTGCCAATCAATTTATAGATTGAATTAGCTTCATTTATTACCCTTTACTTTTGTCATATGCTACCTCTTATATGCATATATATGATAACACAAGTTAATTTGCTGGATGGCTATTTGAATTCACACATGCTGCTTAGCAACATATACGTTGCTTAGCAACAGCAGTGATGTATTTTAGTGTAAGCAAATTCTGCAGTACCCATTAGGCTAAAATGATAGCAAGAGGGTTCAGATGTTTGTTATACAGCAAAAAAAAATAAAAAAAAAAATATGCAGATTATGCGCGAATACTAAGGTTAAAGCATCTCACTGAGCATATCAGCATATATTTGAGTTGTTGTATATATGTATCTATCTACCTGTCTACTTACGTATCTTATTATAGATACATAAATTTCACTGAGCTTATTAGCATATATTCTAATTGTTACCTACTTGTTAGATAGATAGATAGATCTACCTATCTATCTATCTATCTATCTCTCTCTCTCTATATATATATATATACACACACACACACATATACACTCACAGTCTTTTAAAATTTCAATATTTATTGTAGAATGATTCATTATTGTAGTATAATTCTGATTAAAGTCCTGAACGGGGACAGAAATGTTGATCCTGATTTTAATCATTCCACAATCAATTTTGGAATTTTGAAAGTCCGTGAGTGCGAGCCTTTCTTCCAATATATGTATACATGTGAGCCTTGGCTTTACAGCACCCGGCAAGAAGAAACACATTCAGCCTGAGTGCAGGGACCATTTGGAATTATCTATCTATCTATCTATCTATATATATTTATTTATTTTTTTCTAATCCTGGTATTGCATTGGTGCAGTGCAGGGTCCCTTATTTAAAGGCACTCCTGGGGCACAGGTCGCGCCCTGTCTAAGATTAGTAGAGGTATCATTACCAGAAGGAGAATTTACCATAACTCCCACTCTCATGCAGACCTAGCTTTAATCTATTGTTAATATAATATAATATCATATAATATATATGACAAAGCATGGATTAGGAGAATGTAATTTTGAAGACACTAATAAACCTCTTGACTTTCAGAATTCCTCAATGGCGTTATTTTTCTTTAACACACGTTTTACCACTGTGCGTGAGTTTGTGCACTTGTGTGTATTATAAATTACCTTTTAATGTGTTTCCTTTTATTTTTAATACAATATTATGCAAACCTATAAAACACAAGATAGTACTTTGGGTTTCCATCATTTATATTTTTGCATAAACATTAGCATAACTTTAGTCCTGCACTTACAATTCCATGGTCAACACGAATTTCTGAATTCAACCACAAGGTACAAAGATAGATTTTGATTGTTTATATTGTTTGTACATTGTGTCAGAATCCATTTTTTCTCATTAGAGATTTGTCCTTCTATTACCTGGGTAAAAATAGGATAAGTTTATTTGTTTTACATACACATCAAAATAGTATTAACAAAAGTATTGCATTGACATTGGCAGGTGAGCTTACTTTCTACAGCCAAAAGTAATTATTACAGGTGAATGATTTCAGGGCATTTGCCACAAAAGAGATACTGGAGAATAATAGATCCCGCAAGGGTGGACTACGTCTGGTCTTCCCTTAAGAAATACATTTGACTCCTTTCACACTATATGCAAGGGTCTTGTTGGTGTCTACCAGTTCTTTCAGATGTCCTTTCAAATGCTTTTAAATTTAAGTAAAAAAAAAACACCAATCTCGGAATCATGAAGGGGTACATCAGCAACTAAGGAACCATTTCAAAAGCTTACAGCATTTGAATCTTTGGCACATTATCCCAATCATTTTCATGGCGTATTAATTCAAAATACATATACCGTGAAATGTTTCTAATGAAACTTTGCATCAATTAGGGTGTACTGCGGCAGACTCAGCAAAATGCCAGCAGCTTAATAAAATGATGCATGGAGATATAAAATGAATATAACATATCTATAGAACTGTAAAATCAAATTTATATTATTACTCATTTTCTTTTTTTTTTTTATAGACTACAGTCAATGGAGAAACCGCTAAAAGATATTGTTACTGCTCATAAATTAGAATTTAGCAAAAGGCTATGAACACAGTATTAATACACTGAGAAACAAGGTGTAACATGCTCTCAATAATGGATGGGAGTCTATTGCCGCAGAACAGACTTGGATTCATTGTTTATAAAGAACAAGAGGTTTGTAGTAACAAAACTTTATATTGTTTTGTAAAAACTAAAGTTCATTGTGAAGATCACTAGATCAAATTACAAGGAGAAAATAAACCTATTTAAAAAAATTAAATTAAATAATAATCTTTGGTTAATTAACCAAAGGTAAAGTTAAAAACAAATTGTATCTTTAGAAATGTCATATAAACTGACTTAAAGGGACAATCTGGACATAATGAACTTGTTATGTTGTGAGGAGGTCCTGGTTTCAGGCTTACCTGAAGGGACTAAGCCAATAACAAAGTGTTTAACCACAAAGTCTTCAAGTCGGTGCCCAATTGCTCTTCCCCTGTGAAGCCTTCTCCTGCAAAAAAGCCTTCCCCTGTGATGCCTACCCCGTAAAGCCTTCCCCTGTGAAACCTTGAACATTGAGTGGATATACAAGGACAGAGAAAACAGGTGCTGGTTCAAAGACTTTGGGAATAAACTGTTCACTAGTCAGTTAACTCCTTCAGGTAAGTCAACACTGTGTACCTGCTTGCACCATAACAGCTTAATTGCAGTTACGTTGTTATGGTTCCCCAAAAAAAATATATATAGAATAAGTGCAATTTTATAAATACATTGTTTATGGAAAAGTTGCATTAATTTCTAAACATGGACCACCACATAAATCAAAACAATGTTCTTGATGAGTGGTTTGGTTTCCAAACTGTTGCAGTGTCCCTTTAGGTATCTAATTTCCCTACAGCATATTTTGAATACTCTAAATTGCAAAGTAGCGCGTTTCTAAAGGTTTTTCTTCTATTAGAATGTATCTGTCTGTTAAAATAATGGTTTCCATTGAAAGCCTTCCTGTTTGCTTTACCACTAATTTGAATAATTTAGCTTGATCTGTAATTATAAGTTAACTTTTTACATTCTTCCACCCATGCTCTATAATCCTGCCTCATTCTGCTCATCCTTGCAATTGTACTTAGTTTCCATTTATCTACAGGAACGTATTGTCTCAACCTCAGAACCTGTCATCTTCCCCTTTGAGTACTTCCACCTTCCTCCCTGTCCTAATGCTGTTTTTCTCCTTTTAACAAAGCCCTAGCCATCTTGTTCTATACTAAGTACAGTCTTGGATACAATCTCCACCACACTAAAATAATTATAGAGATACCTCATTTACACTGGGTTCGCTCTAACCCATCACTCCCACACTCCAAGCTCCTCATGCAAGAATACCAATCTCTAATATCGCCTATTGTTCTCAAACACCTCTAAAACACACCAAACTGAACCATTGGACATGCACTTCAATCTTCATAGGTTTTCATACTATCTGATCCTCCATCTGAACAACCACTTTACCCCTGAGCAAGAACCAAACCATTTTCTTAAGCTACACCATTCTCACACATCGAACTCAACATAATCACATAACTCTCAGACATGCAGAAATAGTATAAAGTATATTGATTTTAAATATATATCATTACTTCCCTGATTCCATTCCCACTAACCAAAACAACTAACCATTTAGCCACCTCACAATCAAACACAAACCAGGGCCCTTATGCCCATTCATTCATAGCGAACCTCTCTGATTCCTGGCCTTCTGACCAACAAATTAACATCACCAATAAACTTATGCCCTTATGTCCATTTATCTCAGACACCTAACCCAACCTTATGCATTTTGCATTTGTTCAAGTGTCCCATCTCTTTCCATGTTTGGTTTCACTCAGGGATTGCGGCTCTCTGCGGATGGAGAACTGACTTTGTAAGAGGGGTTTCTTGGACTTCCAGGAGTGCATCATTGGGTTCTACATGCATGGAAAGATCATCTGAGTGTTTCAAGCAAGAAAGTTACATTGTTTATTGGATGCCTCCCTAGCAAATAAGTCATTCACGATTATCAATAATTGAATCAATAAAATATTCTTATCAAGCTCAATGGAATTAAATATTTGAATAAAATCTGAAGGGGCAATTGAGCAAACCAACTGAAAAATCCAGAAGTCTGCTTGGTTTATAGGTAGAGGCATCCACAGTATATTAAAAGGTATTGTGTCACTTTATTGATCACTTGTGAGACCTCAAATGGAATAGCTTGTTCTATTTTGGAGCCTATAGCTTCAAAAAGATAAAAGCTTATTAGAGAAAATTCTAAGAAAAGTCTCCAAAATGATGCATGGTCATAATAACAAAATACCCATAAATGTTTCAACAAAGTTACCTGAGGAGAAGAGAAAGGGTAACTCAATAGAAAACCTTGCAGTATAATACAGGACTAGGTGAAGCTGAAGATGGTGGAATCTTTATCTTTATTAGAAGTGGAAGTTGGAAGAATAAAGAATGAATAGGTAATAGATAATTGAGGAAGATAATAGAGGTAGTAGGTACCTGGAATACAGGGAGTGCAGAATTATTAGGCAAGTTGTATTTTTGAGGATTAATTTTATTATTGAACAACAACCATGTTCTCAATGAACCCAAAAAAACTCATTAATATCAATGCTGAATATTTTTGGAAGTAGTTTTTAGTTTGTTTTTAGTTATAGCTATTTTAGGGGGATATCTGTGTGTGCAGGTGACTATTACTGTGCATAATTATTAGGCAACTTAACAAAAAACAAATATATACCCATTTCAATTATTTATTTTTACCAGTGAAACCAATATAACATCTCAACATTCACAAATATACATTTCTGACATTCAAAAACATAACAAAAACAAATCAGTGACCAATATAGCCACCTTTCTTTGCAAGGACACTCAAAAGCTTGCCATCCATGGATTCTGTCAGTGTTTTGATCTGTTCACCATCAACATTGCGTGCAGCAGCAACCACAGCCTCCCAGACACTGTTCAGAGAGGTGTACTGTTTTCCCTCCTTGTAAATCTCACATTTGATGATGGACCACAGGTTCTCAATGGGGTTCAGATTAGGTGAACAAGGAGGCCATGTCATTAGATTTTCTTCTTTTATACCCTTTCTTGCCAGCCACGCTGTGGAGTACTTGGACGCGTGTGATGGAGCATTGTCCTGCATGAAAATCATGTTTTTCTTGAAGGATGCAGACTTCTTCCTGTACCACTGCTTGAAGAAGGTGTCTTCCAGAAACTGGCAGTAGGACTGGGAGTTGAGCTTGACTCCATCCTCAACCCGAAAAGGCCCCACAAGCTCATCTTTGATGATACCAGCCCAAACCAGTACTCCACTTCCACCTTGCTGGAGTCTGAGTCGGACTGGAGCTCTCTGCCCTTTACCAATCCATCCACGGGCCCATCCATCTGGCCCATCAAGACTCACTCTCATTTCATCAGTCCATAAAACCTTAGAAAAATCAGTCTTGATATATTTCTTGGCCCAGTCTTGACGTTTCAGCTTGTGTGTCTTGTTCAGTGGTGGTCGTCTTTCAGCCTTTCTTACCTTGGCCATGTCTCTGAGTATTGCACACCTTGTGCTTTTGGGCACTCCAGTGATGTTGCAGCTCTGAAATATGGCCAAACTGGTGGCAAGTGGCATCTTGGCAGCTGCACGCTTGACTTTTCTCAGTTCATGGGCAGTTATTTTGCGCCTTGGTTTTTCCACACGCTTCTTGCGACCCAGTTGACTATTTTGAATGAAACACTTGATTGTTCGATGATCACGCTTCAGAAGCTTTGCAATTTTAAGAGTGCTGCATCCCTCTGAAAGATATCTCACTATTTTTGACTTTTCTGAGCCTGTCAAGTCCTTCTTTTGACCCATTTTGCCAAAGGAAAGGAAGTTGCCTAATAATTATGCACACCTGATATAGGGCGTTGATGTCATTAGACCACACCCCTTCTCATTACAGAGATCCACATCACCTTATATGCTTAATTGGTAGTAGGCTTTCGAGCCTATACAGCTTGGAGTAAGACAACATGCATAAAGAGGATGATGTGGTCAAAATACTAATTTGCCTAATAATTCTGCACTCCCTGTATACTGCCATCTGAATCAATGACAATCTAAACAGTTATGTACGAGTGCTTGGAACATTCTCAAAATTATCCTTAAATAAACCCATTATAAGGATAAAATTTGGCACATTAGAAAGATCGATTGTTTTTTTAATTACTGTTGCAGTTTAAAAGTTTATATAATATTGATGAAGGAATATTTTTGTTAATGTTTATGTTTTTTTCCATTATCTGGAGAACTATTGAGTATTTGTGAAGAATAACAGAAGGATCTGTTTTTTTTGTTTTTTTTTTTAAACTGATTTGTTATGTAGCTATATAAGGATTACATTTAAATTATAATTAGAATGGGACCTTTGTATTGTTATATGGGGCATGTAATTCTTTAATCCAAAACAATGAAAAAAATATTCCATAGTCAATGGTCATCAAGAATACATATATCATTGTAAATTATAAAACAATCAAAAGTCATTCTCGTGCAAATGCACAAACATATTTTACATATGGTGAATAAAATGCAAAGGTGGAATTTGAAGCATGGCTGACCTTGAGAACTTTTCCAATTAAACCATTTTGGGCTTAAATTCAAATTTCACGTCAAATTTGCTTTTAATTTATCACTTTAGTAAAATAAACTTGTAAATGGTGAGAGACATATGATTTGATAAATAGTACCATTTGTGTCGTGTTTTTACCTACTGGTATTTCTGGTGTATATAAACCTCTCATATATTGTTTGTTTTAAACTTTTTGTCTAACCGTGGCATTCTTTATGTTAAGGCAAGCATCAAATGTTGAACAAATAAATGCGTTTGCTCTCTGTTGCTGCAAATAAATCCAAATCTATTGTTAACAAACACAAGATGTGAGAACAGTGTGAATATAAAAAACATAATAGCTTGCACTGCCTTTAGCTCCCACTCAAGTGTCAAACAAATGTTTTTGCATTTGTGCCGTTACAGAGATAACCTAGGCATGGCGCATATTAGTCTAAACCCACAATGGCAATCCATCATCCTGTTATTTCCTTTGCTATTTCATTACATATTATTATTATTTTCAAGCAGAATAAACCTACAGAAAAATAACTCTAATGCCTACTGATATTTTATACTGACACATAGAAGAAATATAAATTATATTTACATGGCATCATGGCGAGTCATCTACCAAGAAGAAGAAAGAAGGAAAGAATATATGTTGTAACGAGAAATGTTTTTTTACATCTCCCATCTGTGGGCTTTGTCAGTGAGGTGCAACTGATACACTTCAAGGCCCTGTGAGCACTGGAGTCACATCGTATTACCTTTTTACCTTAACCCTAAGCAAATGCATTGAATCAAAAAACACAGAAGCTTTGAGAGCACTGAGAATGGGCAAAAAAAGTAATGGCTTTGCTTTTGGTTAGTTCCTGCTCAGATCTCAAACAAGATTTTGGTCACATGTTCCATTTCAGAGGGAACATTGTCCATTCTATTAGTAGCAGCCTCCACAATCCAATTGTGCATTCTATTTCTCCCACAGCTTAGTGCAGGATAAAACAACAGTATTATATTAATCATTTTCACTTCTCATTTTGTGACGAACTGTGATTTTTTTGTTAGTGGGAAAATGAAACAGTAGACAAGCTTCAATGAGCAGAAGTTAGATAACAATAGAGTCTCACCCAACATGGCTAAATAAAAGTGAAATTGTCTCAAAAAAAATCAATATATATAACTTTTTCAAAAAAATATCATTGTTTCATTAAATGTAATAAACTTTTGAAAAATAGGATAAAAAAAGATGACTGTTGGCCTTTAAGTATTCATGAGGTCAAAGGTTTGGCTTTGTCTATTGGCATTCATTTGCAATAAGATAGCAGCAAAGAACATTAAATCCAGACCTGTCAAACTACGAAGTATCTTAAACAATCATTCAATAAAAGTTGCAATAGGATGGGCGGGGTTCAACTGTCATGCAGAGAGGATGCACAATGCTAGAGCTCCTCAGCAGAAATCATTTTATGCCGCATTATCCAACAGAATTCCCTGTAAATGTTAGGAAAGCTGAGCCTATGATTGCTTGGGACACATAGGTGTTTGCACCAACGCTGTAATTTACCAAGCTGGTCAGTTGGCCACTCTACTGCTGCTCAGAAAATTCAAAAATCTTATCAAAATCCCCTTCATCCCTCATTCATCCCCCTTTTCCTGGTGGGGTTTATTTTGAATCCAATCTGAGCGGTGGATACTTAACCACTTACTGCATCCTCTTGGGAGCACAAGCAGATTGGACACCACCTTGCAGTCTGCTCCTTCTCATCAGAGACCACGAGAGGCAGTGTCGGTTCCCTTCACCTCTAAGGCTGCCTCAGTGGGAGAAAGCTGTAGGCTGAATGCCCAGTGAAAGCACAAGGGTGTGAAGGCATTGATGGGGCCTTCCTGTCTCAGGGCTGCAGAGTCCAGGTTTGAGTCTCAACAGAGCCTAATAAAAGCCTGTAAACTACAATTAGTCTCACCAAACTGGCACTCTGGCTCTTCAGAATTGAAGTAATCTCGCATTTCTCTGGATGAATGGCTAGGATCAAGTGTTGGATGAGGGCTGATCGTTGTTTGCCTAATGTGTCCCGCCACCATGTTATGCCTTTCTGGGACTTTCCTTTTTATTTCCTATGATCTGCAGTTCCTAAGCATGCTTACCTTTATTATAAAAATTGGGCAGATTTAACTTTTATTTTATCATACCGTATGTTTCTCTTATGCAGCGCTCTTGTGCATACTGTTACTGTGCATACTGTAATACCACTGCACAACAAAATAAAGAATTTCAGAAAATTTTAAATAAAAACAAAGTTGCAACAGGAGCATAACCAACAAAAAGAAAAACTGTAAACCAAAAGGTAGGGAAAGGACAGAGAGAAAATGTAAAACAACTCCCCACTAGCATAGAAAAACAGGTCATCTGCATGGTAGAAAGTAGGAGACTAGTGGCAGCATTTGAGAACATCCATCCATACATATTATTTCATTGTTACAGTTTCCCTGGAGTTTCCCAAGTATCCCTGGACCAGCCTAGTTAGATATTCAGACTGGGGCAAAAGCCTGAAAACTGCTGTACGGGATGAAATACAGTGGCTGTATTCTAGGCAGGCGTCAGAGTGGCAGTCCCCTAATGTTTAACCTGCGGTACAACCGATGCCCACCATGGGCAAGATATGGATCCTCACGGCCCTGCAGATCTTCCACATAGCCTCATACTTCTGGCATGGCGCTGTTAGGCAGGATAGCGGGACATCGACCATCCACGCCACTCACCGCCTGAGTGATCCCCATCATGGACGACAGATAGCACCCCTCCAAGGGACTAGAACTGATCAGCAAGCCTCTCCATGGAGCCAGGATGCCTTCTTGCACTGGACCACAACTTCCAGTTTTTTCAGTTTTTATGAGCTGCAAATATAAGAAATTGCAGGAGTTGCTCTCTAGTGCGACATTGCAGCATGGCGGTCCTGGCCCGGCCCCTCCCCCCAAAAAAATATATGTTTATTTTAATATTGTAATATTTTGATATTTTTTATTTTTCAATAAAAATGTTTAGAGATGATCTATATTTTATATATCAAAAATAATTAGAAAACATTATTCTAAAATATTAAATCATATGAAAACTTATCCTAAAATATAAAATTGAGGCCAAAGTGAGGTTGAAAAATCTGAGTTATAAAGCTAAGGTTCAACTCAGCTGAGGGAAAAGCTACATTACAATGAACAGGAGATCAACATTTTTCACATCATGAGGTTCTAGGTCTTGCAGTTCCTTACATACTATTAGGGTGATCTAGAATCAATGTAGCCTTTATTGAAGCCAGTACAAATCACAAAACATCGAGGGATAAAATATGCTTGAGATGTATAAGACAAATGCATTTTTGGTTAATTAATTTACATGTTAACATTTTAGAATATTTAATAAAATCTATCAATCAGAATGAAACTATACATTTTTACACATGTTCTGAAAAGATTATTTATTTAGTGATATATTTTGTAAAAAAAAACAAAAAAAACATCACTGCTTTATATTAATATATTCAAGTTCCAGTAAAATATGCTACAGAAAACTAAACTTAACAAAGATTTGTAGGTTATCCATTTTTGAGAGCTCAGCAAAAATACACTACAATAAAACTTAAGTTTCAAGGTTTGGAAATAGATGTGAAAACGCACAGAGCAAAAAGGGTTATTTATAGGTTTTAAAATAATTGATCTAGAATTCTATAAAATATATTTTAAATCTAATTTTATAACAGGACAGGAGGCTTCATATTTTGCATAATCTTTCTTTACTAAAACTCCAGCAGCACAGGTTTAACAATAAAGTTTAGTGAAAAAAACATTGCCATAGGGTATAAAAGGCCCTTCCTCTTGCATCATTTCCTCTTTCTTTGCTGCTCTTGTCAGACAGGTCAGAATATTTTATTCTCTGCTATTGAATTTACATTTACACTGTCAGAGCTTCCTTTCTCTGCTCATTCTTACTATGGAATTTACATTTACTCTGCCAGAGCTTCCTTTCTCTGCTCATTCTTACTATGGAATTTACATTTACTCTGTCAGAGCTTCCTTTCTCTGCTCATTCTTACTATTGTATTTACATTTACTCTGTCAGAGCTTCCTTTCTCTGCTCATTCTTACTATTGAATTTACATTTACTATGTCAGAGCTTCCTTTCTCTGCTCATTCTTACTATGGAATTTACATTTACTCTTTCAGAGCTTCCTTTCTCTGCTCATTCTTACTATGGAATTTACATTTACTCTGTCAGAGCTTCCTTTCTCTGCTCATTCTTACTATGGAATTTACATTTACACTGTCAGAGCTTCCTTTCGCTGCTCATTCTTACTATGGAATTTACATTTACTCTGTCAGAGCTTCCTTTCTCTGCTCATTCTTACTATTGAATTTACATTTACTCTGTCAGAGCCTCCTTTATCTGCTCATTCTTACTATGGAATTTACATTTACTCTGTCAGAGCTTCCTTTCTCTGCTCATTCTTACTATGGAATTTACATTTACTCTGTCAGAGTTTCCTTTCTCTGCTCATTCTTACTATGGAACTTACATTTACTCTGTCACAGCTTCCTTTCTCTGCTCATTCTTACTATGGAATTTACATTTACTCTGTCAGAGCTTCCTTTCTCTGCTCATTCTTACTATGGAATTTACATTTACTCTGTCACAGCTTCCTTTCTCTGCTCATTCTTACTATGGAATTTACATTTACTCTGTCAGAGCTTCCTTTCTCTGCTCATTCTTACTATGGAATTTACATTTACACTGTCAGAGCTTCCTTTCTCTGCTCATTCTTACTATGGAATTTACATTTACTCTGTCAGAGCTTCCTTTCTCTGCTCATTCTTACTATGGAATTTACATTTACTCTGTCAGAGCTTCCTTTCCCTGCTCATTCTTACTATGGAATTTACATTTACACTGTCAGAGCTTCCTTTCTCTGCTCATTCTTACTATGGAATTTACATTTACTCTGTCACAGCTTCCTTTCTCTGCTCATTCTTACTATTGTATTTACATTTACTCTGTCAGAGCTTCCTTTCTCTGCTCATTCTTACTATGGAATTTACATTTACTCTGTCAGGGTTTCCTTTCTCTGCTCATTCTTACTATGGAATTTACATTTACTCTGTCAGAGCTTCCTTTCTCTGCTCATTCTTACTATGGAATTTACATTTACTCTGTCAGAGCTTCCTTTCTCTGATCATTCTTACTATGGAATTTACATTTACACTGTCAGAGCTTCCTTTCTCTGCTCATTCTTACTATGGAATTTACATTTACTCTGTCAGAGCTTCCTTTTTTCTGCTCATTCTTACTATTGAATTTACATTTACTCTGTCAGAGCTTCCTTTCTCTGCTCATTCTTACTATGGAATTTACGGCAGCCATTTTGGGTATCGCAGAACGCAAGATCCAGGGCGGCCAGCCACCTTCCCAGACCGTGATTCACACAGTCTGGAATGCTCTGATTTCTCCTACAGGGTTTTTCAATGCCTGTCAGGAGCTGTGATATACATAGCACCATGTATATATATATATATATATATATATATATATATATATGTGTGTGTGTATGTATATATGTATATATGTGTATATGTGTATATATATATATATATATATATATATATATATATATATATATATATATATATATATACAGGGAGTGCAGAATTATTAGGCAATGAACCAAAAAACTCATTAATATCAAAGCTGAATATTTTTGGAAGTAGTTTTTAGTTTGTTTTTAGTTATAGCTATTTTAGGGGGATATCTGTGTGTGCAGGTGACTATTACTGTGCATAATTATTAGGCAACTTAACAAAAAACAAATATATACCCATTTCAATTATTTATTTTTACCAGTGAAACCAATATAACATCTCAACATTCACAAATATACATTTCTGACATTCAAAAACATAACAAAAACAAATCAGTGACCAATATAGCCACCTTTCTTTGCAAGGACACTCAAAAGCCTGCCATCCATGGATTCTGTCAGTGTTTTGATCTGTTCACCATCAACATTGCGTGCAGCAGCAACCACAGCCTGCCAGACACTGTTCAGAGAGGTGTACTGTTTTCCCTCCTTGTAAATCTCACATTTGATGATGGACCACAGGTTCTCAATGGGGTTCAGATCAGGTGAACAAGGAGGCCATGTCATTAGATTTTCTTCTTTTATACCCTTTCTTGCCAGCCACGCTGTGGAGTACTTGGACGCGTGTGATGGAGCATTGTCCTGCATGAAAATCATGTTTTTCTTGAAGGATGCAGACTTCTTCCTGTACCACTGCTTGAAGAAGGTGTCTTCCAGAAACTGGGAGTTGAGCTTGACTCAATCCTCAACCCGAAAAGGCCCCACAAGCTCATCTTTGATGATACCAGCCCAAACCAGTACTCCACCTCCACCTTGCTGGCGTCTGAGTCGGACTGGAGCTCTCTGCCCTTTACCAATCCATCCATCTGGCCCATCAAGACTCACTCTCATTTCATCAGTCCATAAAACCTTAGAAAAATCAGTCTTGAGATATTTCTTGGCCCAGTCTTGACGTTTCAGCTTGTGTGTCTTGTTCAGTGGTGGTCGTCTTTCAGCCTTTCTTACCTTGGCCATGTCTCTGAGCAGTGGCGTACACACAACCCATGGGGCCCCGGTGCGAAAACTGATCTGTGGGCCCCCCCTTACTCTGCGAGGGCTGGGGCCCCAACACATGGCGGGCGGGCACCTGGTCGCAGGGCTGCGACCCGTGCGACCGCGGTATGTACGCCAGTGCATGCATAAACACATACACTTAAAGGACCACTACAGACACCCAGATCAAATCAGCTCAATGAAGTGGTCTGGGTGCCAGGTCTCTCTAGTTTTAATCCTGCAGCTGAAAACAGCAGTTTCAGAGAAACTGCTATGTTTCACTGAGGGTTAATCCATCTCTAGTGGCTGTCTCATTGACAGCCGCTAGAGGATTTTCTGCAATTCTCACTGTGAAAATCACAGTGAGAAGACGCTGAACGTCCATAGGAAAGCATTGAGTAATGCTTTCCTATATGGGCGGTTTGAATGCGCGCGTGGCTCTTGCCACGCATGTGCATTCGGAGCTGAGAGGCGGATCGGGACGGAGAGATCCCCAGCGCCAAGGGAGCCCGGCGCTGGAGAAAGGTAAGTGCTTTAGACACACACACACACACTCTCATGAACAGACGCACACATTTACTGACAGACACACACTCAGTGACAGACGCACACAAACATACTCAGTAACAGACACACACACTAACACTAACACACTCTAAAACTAACACACTCACTAACACAATCACTCACACTAACACACTCACTAACACACACTCACTCACTAACACACACTCACTCTCACACAAACTAACACAAAGTAACACTAACACACTCACTAACACACACTAACCCACTCACTAACACTAACACACTCACTAACACACTCACTAACACAATCACTAACACAATCACTAACACAATCACTCACACTAACACACTCACTAACACACTCACTAACACACTCACTAACACACTCACACTAACACACTCACACTAACACACTCACACTAACACACTCACACTAACACTAACACACTACCACTAACACACTACCACTAACACACTACCACTAACACACTCACACTAACTAACACACTCTCTCACTAACACACACTAACACACTCACTAACACACTCACTAACACTAACACACTCACTAACACACTCACATTAACACACTCACTAACACACACACTCACTCACTCACTAACACTCTCACATTAACACACACACTCACTCACTAACACTCTCACATTAACACACTCACTAACACACTCACTAACACTAACACACTCACATTAACACACTCACATTAACACACTCACATTAACACACTCACATTAACACACTCACATTAACACACTCACATTAACACACTCACTAACACACTCACTAACACACTCACATTAACACACTCACATTAACACACACACACACTAACACAAACTAACACTAACACACTCACTAACACACTCACTAACACTAACACACTCACTAACACACTCACTAACACTAACACACTCACTAACACTAACACACTCACATTAACACACTCACTAACACTCACACACTCACTAACACACTCACTACCACTCTCACTAACACACTCACTAACACTAACACACACACTCACTAACACACACACACTCACTCACTCACTCACTAACACACTCACTCACTAACACACTCACTCACTAACACACTCACTAACACTAACACACTCACTAAACACACACGTTTTTTCTGTTTTTTTTTTTTTATTTAATCCCCCCAGCCTCCTTACCTGTGTGAGAGCTGGGGGGATTCCCTGGGGTCCAGTGGTGTTGCTGGTCACCCGGCTGGCGGGCGCGCGAGGGAGCACTGTCCCCTGGGTGCTCCCTCTTCAGCTCCCTCGCGCGCCGCGTACTGATGCCGGAGCCGGAAGATGACGTCATCTTCCGGCTCCGGTTTCAGTGCGGTGCGCGAGGGAGCTGAAGAGGGAGCACCCAGGGGACAGTGCTCCCTCGCGCGCCCGCCAGCCGGGTGACAGCAGGGCCAGCCTCGGGGGGCCCGGAGGTGGCCGGCTCCTGGGCCCCCCAGCAGAAGAGGCTGGCCCTGTGGGTACATACCGGGTCGCAGGGGCGGCCGGGCCCCCTGGTGGGCCGGGCCCGGTCGCAGCCGCGACCCCTGCGACCCCGGTATGTACGCCACTGTCTCTGAGTATTGCACACCTTGTGCTTTCGGGCACTCCAGTGATGTTGCAGCTCTGAAATATGGCCAAACTGGTGGCAAGTGGCATCTTGGCAGCTGCACGCTTGACTTTTCTCAGTTCATGGGCAGTTATTTTGCGCCTTGGTTTCTCCACACGCTTCTTGCGACCCTGTTGACTATTTTGAATGAAACGCTTGATTGTTCGATGATCACGCTTCAGAAGCTTTGCAATTTTAAGAGTGCTGCATCCCTCTGCAAGATATCTCACTATTTTTAACTTTTCTGAGCCTGTCAAGTCCTTCTTTTGACCCATTTTGCCAAAGGAAAGGAGGTTGCCTAATAATTATGCACACCTGATATAGGGTGTTGATGTCATTAGACCACACCCCTTCTCATTACAGAGATGCACATCATCTAATATGCTTAATTGGTAGTAGGCTTTCGAGCCTATACAGCTTGGAGTAAGACAACATGCATAAAGAGGATGATGTGGTCAAAATACTCATTTGCCTAATAATTCTGCACGCAGTGTATATATATATATATATATATATATATATATATATATATATAGAAAAAATGATAATTTAGGCACTCACCCCAGCAAGTTATCAAGTTATCGCTTGATATATATATATATATATATGTGTGTATGTGTATGTGTGTATATATATATGTGTGTGTGTGTGTGTGTGTGTATGTATATGTATATATGTGTGTGTATATGTATATATATGTGTATGTATATATATATAGATGTTTCACAATGTATTTCATGCATTAGGTTAGCTCAATGGGCTAATACACTGGAATCACCTATTTGGGTAACCAGAGATTGTGTTCACGATTTTATATCTTGTGATCTATTAATCTCTGTGTATTTTTCCTATCCATGCTGGCGGGCCGCAACGGCTAGCTGCGCTGTCGTTTTGACATGAACGGCGGCCATCTTAGATCTCGCACCTGCGAGACCCACGACGGCCATTTGCGCCCCTCGCGGTTATGACCCACACGTTGGATATGTATAGTTAGGTATTTCCATTAAACAATCATTTACTGTGGAACATTTCTGATAACAAACTGCACTGTACATTAACCATTACACTGCTGCAGAGTGTCTATACAGAGGTGACCCCTCTCAGTTGGGGGTGAACCCCACTCACGCTCCTGCCAATACCATAACAGGAGTGACCCCCTACGCTGGGTGACCCCCAAGTGGAGCCATACAGCACTCAGTTCAGGATTTATTCAGTGGTGACCCCCCTTTCAGATGGGGTGATCCCCCACAGGCTCAAAGAGACACAGTGCATGCAGGTTCAACATCCTGCCATACACTAACAATATGACTCTATGCAGTGAATATCGGACACCCACACTACGACTGGGGTGATCCATGCACCTCCTTACCAAGGAGTGAGGAAATTGCAAATGTACAGGCTCCACAATTCATATATTGTTGGGTGAACCCCAAACCAAACAGGCCCTCCACCCTTGACGGGTGCGGCCCACTTATACGACCGCTCATCCCGGTCGCACAGAGGGTGACCCCTCCTTAGGCCACTCGATCCCTTGCGACCTGAGGGTCTCAGGTCAGATAACACTGGGTGACCCCCAGTCATTAGTGGAAGCCGACTGTACTACTACTCACGTACTTCGGTACCGGACATTCTCCTGTCTTTCACAGAAAGGAATACTCCACTACTTCATGTTGAGTGACTCACCACAATCACCACCATCTGACTTCCAGTCAATGATAAATTCTGGGTGGCTACCTCAGTGGAGAAGGTTATTGCCACTGGTGCAGATCCCGAAAACAGACACCGACACCGCAACGGCCACTGAAACGGAAGACACTGACTTCCTTAGAGAAGTCCCCAGAATAAAACTATCCAAACGTTATTTTCTGTGCACTTTATTATTGGGGTGACCCCCCCTTACTACTGGGGTGACCCCCCACTCAAAGACGTGCATTTACCAATGGGTTACTGTGCACTTTATTATTGGGGTGACCCCTCTATAGGGGGCAACCCCCACAGGCTCAAGTGTCACAGTGCAAGCAGGCTCATCCCCTGCTATACAATTAAGAGTCACAGTACAAGCAAGCTCATCCCCTGCTATATCATTAAGAGTCACAGTGCAAGCAGGCTCATCCCCTGCTATATCATTAAGAGTCACAGTGCAAGCAGGCTCATCCCCTGCTATATTATTAAGAGCCACAGTGCAAGCAGGCTCATCCCCTGCTATATCATTAAGAGTCGCAGTGCACGCAGGCTCACCGCCTGCTATATCATTATATGTATATATGACTCTATGCATGGTACCCACAATACAACTGGAGTGATCCACATACTCCTCACTGAGGAAGGGGAAAAATGTTGCAGTAATCAGGCTCCAGCACTCGTCTACGGACTTCTGTGCACTTTATTATTGGGATGAACCCCTTTACTACTGGGGTTATTCCCCCACTCGCAGATGCGCATTCCACATGGAACTATGGCCGGAGGCGCTCTAGGTGTCCTAACACATTTACACATGTACCTAGACCGTATTTATAGATATATATATACTCAACAGACGGAAAGGTCAACAGACGACCCCTCACTGAAGACTTTCAACCTTGCAGAGACTGTGAACCATGGTACCCCATCTGCCTATGAATTCATGAGCTACTAGGCTCCGGGCCAAGCACCCATATACAAAGGACAAGTGCAAGTATTCCATCACAGACCATCCAAATAATTACATCAAGCCTGGGAACAGAACCCCGATGTGCCGGAAAGTTATCCAAACAACCTAATAAGAAAATCTCCGGAGACTCCACGGATTTGACCGCCGCACGGTCAGACAACACACAGAGATCGACGAAATGGGGGTTGCCAGGCCTTCATCCATGATCCATACAATTGTAGCCACAAAACCTAGGACAAGGAGACTGAGTGTTCGACTCCGGGTCGCACGCCCTCACTCACTTCACCCCAACAACAGAACATTACTGATAAACAGCCATACTCTTACATTTTTCTGGTTTCAACGCTCTCATGGTGTAAACATGGGCAGCGGTCTACCTTGTTATGAAATAAGGAAGCTACCTCTACTCGAGTAGGGAGGCTAGAATACTCCGGATGGCCGGAGGATAGGACATAGGATTCCTCTATACTCCTGGGCTGAACAACCCAGTAGGGTAACTTAGCTCCATTAACTAATGCTTAATCTGGATACCTGGTCGACCATTGGGGGTCGAAGTCCACATCTTCCAGTACCACCCCTCTACGGGTACTGGAGGACCACAAATCTCACATATGAGGAAACTTACACTTATTTCCAAGGAGCGCTGGGCATTCGCTCCAGATGTCACTGATTAACTCGGGGATAATTTTATGCTCACAGTGGTCGGGAGACTACCATCCTGGCACCGTCCTACAGCTTCCCCACACCTAGGTGGGTTCAATCATTCAGATTGGACGGACACATACCCGTCCAGGATAGTCACACCAGGGACCCATTTGTCCATTTTGTTTTTCATCGACGGGACCAAACGAATCAATTCACGTCTCTATTGTTAAGGTACGACCCATGGTACCCAAGAAACTTTTATAACCGGTCATGGCGTACTTTGCCACAAGGGAATCCACTACCTCACCTATCTAGACTACAAGACGTTACTTGCTACACACGTAATTGACAATCAGTCTCTAGGGTTGGAAGGCTCGCTGTACATACCCCCACCGGAGAACCATGATCTGGAGAAGAGACGGCCGGCGTTGAGATTACCGACAGCCTACAGCTAGCCTGGGACAGATCCGATAGTTGTATTCTCCTACATTTGGACAATATCTCGGCAACCGACTTCACAAAACACCTGGACGGAGTCTGGTATCGGAATCTAATAATATCGGAGGACATTTACCATTTCTAAATTACACGCAAGGTTACCCTACGACTAGGGTTCCCTCAGGAGATTACCTATATCACGAACTGGGTTTCGTGACAACAACTGACAACGGGACTCCTTGGTCACCATCGCATCACGGAGATCTGGGTGACACGCACCTCGCCACTACAGCAGAATCGAAGGGGCTCCCGATCCTATTGACTCCATTCTGGGCTATCCACTGCCCTTACACTGCCTCCCATCGTCTCCCATCTTACGGACAACCCACAAGATGCCATTGGAGACTTTGGCGGCTCACATTCCACGACAGGACTTTTTGTATGCTGCGAGGCGTCATACACTCCAGAACCAGTATCGGAATACACTCGGTTATGGGTCTTAGTTGTGGTTCTCTCTATTCCTACGGGTTTGTCCTATGGATTTGGATACTCACTCCAACTAACCCTCGAGGAATCTCACAGTCGAGACAGCCTCTCTCTCCCTTTGTATACTATACCTTTCACACCAATTATGGCCACCACCTTACCGAGTGGGCACGTTGACCATTGCTCATATGGTTGCGGTGATCAATTGGTTATCGGTCATTCAGGTCATGGATACATCTCAGACATCCACAACGCATCTTCCTTCGCCGATGTTCATTGGCCGGGTCACGAGAAGAGAATTTCAGGGTGTCCTACTTCCTCGAACTCGTCACACATCCTGTGTTGTTCCATAGCGTTAAAAATGCAAAATATGAAGCCTCCTGTCCTGTTATAAAATTGTAGATTATGCCAGCGCAGTGTACCTATAATCTTAATTTTATTAAGGACAGGAGGCAACTCTCATATTTGAGAGAAATGCATCTATAGGGCAGGTAAATAATAATATTAACATTTTTAACCAGGAAAGAAACATTTAGCCTGTCTGCTTAAATTACATTAGCCAACTTAATGGTATTTGTTTATCACTGGGAAAGATGAAAATACTTCGATTATAATTTCGTGCATCCTTGCACCATGGCGTCTTGACAATATCGGCATTATGACGTGTGAACCGTAAATTCTCAAACCTCCAGATTTCCTACATTATCACGTCGATATCTTCATGACGTCATGATGCAAGGATGCACAAAACAGTGAGATGTGTTGAGATATGACCAACTTAATATAATAAATTCATTTTCTGTAGGAAACTTTGAAATAGTGGCTCTGCTAAACAAGACATTTCTCCAAATCTGCAATTTTGCCTTAGTTTTGTAAGCCAGTTTTTATGCCTTGACAGATTTGAAAAAAATTACACTTTAAATAAAATACTAGGTGTAAATGTTCTCACTTTTGGGTTGTAGGTGATTTCACAGTGCCTTGTTCTAAATCATTGCAATTTTAAATCACGTTTTCCTCGAAATTCTTTAAAAGAACATGAAGATTAGATAATTAGTGATACTTATCACATGTACAGTAAATGTACACAGAAAACTGGAGCAAGGAACAAGTGATATATTTAGCAAAACCTCAGTAACAGACAATTCTATTTGAACGAGAATTTGGTACAACATTTATGACCTATCTCTGCCACATCATGATTTGAATTCTTGTGTATCTGACCTTTACCTTTAAGTCTTTGATGGAGCTAGACCAGGGGTGGGGAACCTTAGGCTCTCCAGATGTTTTGGACTACACCTCCCATGATGCTTTGCCAGCATTATGTGTGTAAGAGCATTATGGGGGATGTAGTCCACAACATCTGGAGAGCCGAAGGTTGCCTATCCCTGAGCTAGACTCATTAGTTCAGCAGGAAATGTAATAGGGACATAAACAATATTAGCATTTTATGGGATATTTCAATTGAACAAGAAAGACGATGACATTTGTCAGCTAACTCCCCCGGGTAGGTTTTGAGTTTTTGATGCTAAGAATGTGTGCCTAGTGAAAGACCATTTAATAATGACTTGAGTATCAGCAGTATCATGTTTTAGCTATATAATTTAAAGAATTGTAAGTCAGATTTTTAAAAAACTTTATAATCTAGTTTTTGTATACAACTATTTTATTGTACTAGAACAGTATTGTGTTGCATATTAAGTATAAAAAGGTATTTACATTTGAACGAATATTAAAAGGTATAATTTTAAAAAGCGATCATATCCAGACTTGTTTTTTATTTTGGTTTCCCAGCATTTCATTTTAACAGGCTAGTGCTTCAATCTTTTGGACCTCCCATGAATTGTAAAATACTTTTTTACTATTGGCAACAAAGTAGGCATGGTCTTTGGACGGCCTGGATCCTGCTAAGTTCAACACAAAACCTAGAGAGCTCTACCATTGAAGCACAGAATAAAATCCAGTATCTACCAAGCTCAACTTCAAAGACTGAGTTCTATTGAAAAGAACTGCTTTCAACTCTGTACATTTTGTCTTTAAATGGTAGTTACTGAAATTGAAGAGTAAGTGTCAGTTGAGTTTTGGTAAGTACTCTAAACTTCGCTGGTAGGTGAATTTATTATTATTAGTTTGTGCTCATATAATGATAGGAATATTATCTTTATAAAATGTTGCTTTTAATCACGAATATAGTAAATATATTTTATGTCAAACTCTCTATTACATTTACGTTATTGAATTTATTCATGAAGACTGACTTTAGACTTTTCAAACCTTTAAAGAAGTTTAAATTGGAAAAAAAGGTTTAATCCTGCTTGAAGCTTGGAAATATTCATATTATTTACTTATAGTTGAGAAAAGTAAAAAATAAAAAGTCCATTTCCAGTCACATCACACGGACTCATAGCTACCCATGTCCACAAAGTGCAGTTCCCTGGCCCAATCTTTTCCAGCTAGACAGCTTTCTCACCTCTCTAGTCATAATAGTCCCTGACAGACAGTGCTCTCACACATTCCGATCAGATCAATATCAGACACATAGTGCCCTCACACCACAAATCATATTAATCTCAAACAAATAATGACCTCACATTCCCTCAATCTCATCAATCCAAGCCAAACAATGCCTTTGCATCTCCCCTTTTACGTCAGTCCTAGTCAGATGGTGCTCTCATTCCTACTCCCCTATATCTGAGTTCTGAGTTCCCAATGTCATGCTTGGCTGTATGTTCCCTCACTAAGCCACCAAACAAAATAAGAAACAGCCTGTACGGTTCACCTTCATCACACCACACTGCGCAGCCCGCACAGAGAAAGTCATTGCAGGATTCAGGTAAAGTTGTCTCTACAAAAACCACTAAAAATTGTCAATCCAAAAAATAATGAGAATCCACACACACAAAAAAATGTAAACTATTACAATTTATTTCGTTTTTTTCATATGCCTTTAATGTGTGACATGTCATGATTCCCTTTTATTCCAGAAGTTTGGTCCTTAAGGGGTTAAGGGTTTGATAAACTATTTTATTCCTAGAAATTATGTATCTTGGTTTCTCACCAGTGCTGGGTAATTGATAATTTTTGCACAATTTAGCAGCATATGAAAAAATTATTAAAATTAATGAAAACTACAAATTGATATAGTTTAATCTTTCTGTGTGCATATTTTTTGTTTGTTGTCGTTGTTTTGGTTTCCCTCATTAGTCTACATGAAGGAAGGGGGGAATGAAGCTAATATCAATGCATAGACCAGGGACATTTGAAGGCCACTGCAGTGCCCCTCACACTGCCAATATTTGCTTCTGCTTTAGTGTTACTCTTTATTTCCCTCAGGCGAGGCCCCAGTCAGAGGGGATCCTTAGATGGTCACCTATTTGTCCTTAAACAGGTGCCACCTTTGGAGAGACAGGCAGACAAACCAATTGACAGATAACAAACAGACACTTTGTAGCAGTTATCTTAACTTGAGTAAACATAAAATAGGCTTTTGTATCTCTCTTGGTACCCTGAATAATATGAGATTTTCTTATACCTTCTTGTCCTTTACATGTGATAAGTCATTCTACACAGCAGCTGAACTATGGAAACCACAAATCCATTAACTTTTCATTAGTATCATTTTAACACTAAACATCGTGCAGAGAGAAGTTTCCAGCATTTCGGATTTGGACTGCCAGTACGGGTGGGACCAGTCTGATGTGCTTCAGATATGTTCTCTCTGTAATGGTACAAGTTGACCTAAAACCAGCTTGAGATCTGAGCGGGGACCTACCGAAGGGCACGCTAATTGAGCTGTTGTCCGTTCTCACCTCTCTTATTTTTCTATACATTTTTTATAGTTTACATGCTTAGTATATTCTCTGGAGCATCACTTATCAATGTAAATTGCCTTCTTTCCATTTACTCCCTATTAGCATATTTGCAGTGAAATAAATTAATCTGATGAAATATCTGCTTCTTTTTATAAAACCTTGTATGGGGCACTTAAAAGGCAGGTGATAAAGCCAAGCATAATTTATGAGTTTAAAAGTTCTATATCCACTAAAAAAAATATACCTCCTAATTTTGATTGATTTAAATAAAGAAGAATATATGTTATTATATTTATCCTGCATACTTTACTAGAACCAATTGTTTAATTTATATGATGACAGAAAGTCAGGACCAGCTGTTATAAATAATGCTGTATTCAAGGTTAATAACAAAAAAATCACAAATAAAATAGTAAATAACTGTACTAGAAATTAAATTTGTTTTATTTTCCATTTTGTGTGAAATATTTATTTCATTTGTTTTTGGTTTTTTTTTTGCAATGAGATATAACATTCTTTGCTGGGTTTTAGCCAATAAGTTGCTGATAAATCAAGATTTCTACTTTGGTTTCTTTTTGCTAAGATATATTGGCAAAATTGCCATGTGTTAAAGTCATTACATAATTATCATTAATTTTCAACTAATGTATGTTATTCCTCTGAAGGTGTGAAATACAGTATACACATATTAGAGATGCATCACAATGGCTGAAAAGTACACAATAATATATATGACAAATGGTTCAGTAAAAGAGTCTGAGATTCAAGTATGTTTTATAGGTGGCCCTTAAGTCCAAAGCTGTGTTGATTTGTTTTGTTTGTTTGGAGTTACATTTGTACTCCACATTTATAGTTATACAATGCAAATATTGACTTCTTCATGGCATGTGTAAAAAATTATAAACATTTGAAATTCTTATAAATGCATTTTTTATAATAATTTTTTTTTTTTAAATCCTATCTTGACAAATCAGCAACTCGAGCTGGAAAAAGATGGACAAAAAAGTCACATTATATATTTACAAAATGGTGACGTTTTGCTAAACCTTTACTCTTCACCAAAACAAAAATATTTTTTCACATGAGTGGTAAAACATTACAAAAAGAATGTGCTTGCTTTCATGTCATGAATATCTAGAAAAATATCGGTGGACAGTCATGCGCACAGAAATTGTTGTTCCTATTCGATATAGGGTTTTCTTGTGATTTAGTGAGGAAATTGTTTTCATAAATAATTAAAGATTGATGTACAAAATTTTAGTGGAGTTTAGGGGAAATAATTATCTATTTAATAACATGCTGATGTGACAGAAGATGATTGTGCACGTTCTCTGTCAATTATCGAGATAAATGTTATCATTTAATCGGAATCAATTGTCAATCGGAATCAAAATCAATTGTTTAATTGGAATGTTTTTCTCTAAAGTAAGAAACTTCATAGCAGGCATACAGATATTGCCCTCACAATAACCTCCTATAAAATCTAGGTCGTGGGTAAGTATAACAAAGTTTATCCCTTTGCAAATATCGCATTACACGCTGTCATAACAATGAATAATAGCATGATAGAGTGCAGCAATGCACTTAGGAATTATACCACTCTAGGAATAGTAAGCGTAATTAAATAAAATAAACTTGCATAACAATATGATTATCAACGTACAGAAAACATGCTCAAACCCTTCGTCTGCATACAATAAGAGAGGACAATTTTTCTACTAATCTGTCAGTCCTGATAGTTCTTAAATTAATGAAAGTCCAATGTGATTTGTAAAACCTTTTGCATAGTTAAACTAGCTACAATAAAGATATGCAACATTACTTTACAAACTGTATCATGCTCTTTGTTTATATATATATATACACACATGTATAAACAGAGAGTAGTCACCACTCTTCATATGAAAAATGATCACTACTTTATTTACTTAACCCCTTAAGGACACATGACATGTGTGACATGTCATGATTCCCTTTTATTCCAGAAGTTTGGTCCTTAAGGGGTTAAAGGGAAAGTATAGTGCCGGTTAAACAACATTATAGCTCCCTATAGTGTCCCCTCTCTCGTGACCCCCCCTTCCCCTTGGGGTAGAAGGGTCTGGTTCAGGCTCTGCCTCTGCTCCTTCCTCACCAGCGTCAACTGACAGGGGAGACCTAATGTCTTCATGTATAATGTGAGGACGTCCAGCATCAGTTAGGCAGCCAAAAGTTGCCTAAAGACCCGGACGTCTCTCTAGTGGCTGTCCAGTTAACCCTCAAAGGTAATTATTGCAGGTTATTAAAAACTGAAATAATTACCTTTTTGCAGGGTTAAACTGACAGGGGCAGTGCACCCAGACCACTTCAATGAGCTAATGTGGTCTGGGTGCCTACAGTGTCCCTTTAATATACCATAAGATACAGTAATCTATCTAGGTTCCACCTAAAACAATGTTGCCCTTTCAGTCCTCTTCTTATGTTTATTGAGAGGAAAGTCCGTAGGAGTAGAACTGAAACACTGACATTTTTTAGTTTGTATTTTATGTCAGCTGCTTTTTACATATATGTACTGTAATATAACAGCAGGCCTAATTAAAGCATTTTATTTTCGGTTACTGAATTTCTAGATTGTCAGCTTTTAAAACGGTGGTTTATTAAGGTTTATTAAGTTGTCATAGTTTGGAGACAATGTAATATTTTGATCTAAAACAAGAAACTGCAATTGGGTAAGGAAAGCTGTCATTGAATACACAGCATACAGCATGACCAAAAGAAATACAGAAACTAATGATGCCATAATAAGTTCTATAGCTATTTTTGTTTTCTAAGTAAATAAACGCCATGATCTAAAGTGTCATTATATTGAAAATGTTTTACCCAAGGCAAGAGAGAATAGGGCGACAGAAAGTGTAACATTCTTTGGGATCCTGAAAGATCGTGACAGAATAGAACAAAACAAACCGTAATGGATCTTATAATGACTAACTGAGCCTGGGGCCACATACCAGAGCTTATAGAAAGTGAATGGTATCATTAGTAAATGCTTGATTCTGCATTTTGTTCTCAATTGACTACATTATTGTTTTGCCTGTGATATAAATTGGACAGTTATTACAGATTGGTAACTCATCCCTCAATAAATTGAAATGTTGCCCACTTTTTTTATTTTACGCACTATGGACTCAATTTTGTATACATTTTTATATATTTTATATAAACGCTGTGTCATTTCTAAATTATATATATATTTGTATCACATATAAATAGTTTGGAATGATATCTTCTTTTATTAATTCTGGCCTAAATCTGGCGTATAAATCTATACATGTTTTATATAGAACTGAATACCTATACATGCACTTAAACACAGAATGCTTATTTGAACATGGTAATGCACACACACTGCCATCCCGGTTACCATTACTGTCAATCACAAAATCACCGCCGGACAGCTGCTGTTGTAAACATTAAGACAAACTGATGGATGCTTTATACAACAATAAGCAGTAAGATCCCAAACACTGTAAGGAAGACTGAAGACTTTCATACAATTGTTCCAAAATATATAAAGGTATACACACATGCACAAACACACTCACAAACAAACACAGACACACCTCATTATCACAAACAAAACACAATGCAATCTTATTAACCATGGTTTAACCACCTTTGATCATGTATTGCATTACGGTTTATTTATGAGGGCAGATATATATAATTACATTACATTTAGTGTGGCGTATATACTCAAGGGAAATCTGAAATGTTTTAAGTTATGGAGTATGCACATCTCTGTCATTATAAAAATGCTATAACAAATGATTGCTTGTTGTGATTTGATTAGATTGAAAAAAAAATACTAAACAATTTGATCAGGAAGAGATTTCCAACAACTGAGTAATATAAATAAATCTTAGAGGGGGGAAAAAAAAAACCAATAAACAACCTCCTTGATTCCTGGCCATAAATGAGTCAAAACTTACAGATAAAAAAATAAAAATTCTGATGATGTAAGGTACATCAGAAATCAGGACAACTAAATTATATATTTTTAAATATATTTATTTTGTGGCATTAGTTTACAAGCTATTAGAAACTAAAAAAAAGATATAAAATATGTTTCTTTAATGGGAGACTGTTATAGTTCATGGGGTCCTCTGCCACCGTCCCTCTATTCCCTGTTAAACTATTATCAAGCACTGTATAAGGGTCCTTGGCTTCATATAACCATGATAATACTGATGTGTGGCTAAGGGAGAGACTGCACATTTCTTTTTAACCATACCGATTCATACCAGCAATTAGCACTGTGATAGGTGGAAACTGTCCAACTGGCACTCCTACCCAATCACAGCCAACCATTGCCGCTCAGATTAACGCTTCTTCATTAGCCCTAGCAACAGAAGGGAGATGAGCTGCTGGAAACTCTGCTGTATCATTAAAACATGAAAAATGTTTTAACAACAAAAGCAAGGATGGTGCCAGTGGACTAAAAGGGAAACTATAGTGCCAGATAAAAAACAAGCTTGTTTTCCTGGCACTGTAGCTTCCCCTTCTGTCAAGGCCCCCTCCCACATTGCTGACGGGGTTAATAACTGATGTAGCTTGGCCCTGGCTCAGCTCCACCCACGCTCCTCGCCGGGCTCGCATTAGTATATCCCATAGGAAAGCATTATTCAATGCTTTTCTTATGGGATTCGGGCAATGCTGGAGGTCCTCATCCATAGCGGAACCCGGAAGTCCTTCTAGTAATTGTCTGGTAGACAGCCAGTAGAGGAGGACTTAACCCTGCAAGGTAATTATTGCAGTTTATTTAAACTGCAATAATTATACGCTCAGGGTTAAGGGTGATGGGAGTCTGCACCCAGACCACTTCAATGGGCTGAAGTGGTATGGGTGCCTACAGTGTCCCTTTAAGACACAGTAGCCACTACAATAGATGAATCAGTTCCAGTGCCTTTAAGGGACACTACAGGGACCAACAGCATAACCCAACCCAGGTCACACCTCCCATATGTACAAAATGTCTAGAAATATGCAGTTTGTGTGTAAGCAGCTTAGCCAATAAAAGATCACAATGATCAGAGCTGCAGACAAGATTGTTACCCACAACCAATTATTATCCTGTTATTATTTACCCTCTTTTCCTTAGCATGACTTTGAAACACTATATGTATAATAAAAATAATATTGGCTAGCTTGGGGTCAGGTTAGGAGGTCTGCTGATGCTGATCTCTCATTGACTGAACTACACTGAGTACTTCCAATCAGGAAGACATTTTTTGGAAAAGGAAAATGTGGCTAAGAGGGTGGAGTCATGTAATGTGAAACTGTTAAACTTTTTTTTTTTTTTAAAGGAAAATTAAAACGATTTGAAAATCAGAATCTAGCAAATGCACTTTGTATTGGTGTATCTAATTTTAATGGAGATGATAATAATAATAATAATAATAATAATTATTATTATTATTATATATACTTGCATTAAAGCCTTATTTGTCCTTTATATGTCCTTAGTAAATGTACCAATAAGAGAGAGCAAAACTGTCACGGAATTTATAAATATAGTGTCAATAATGCACTGGCAATGCAAAAAACAAACAAACACATGAAGACAATAATAATAATGAACAAAAAAAGTTATGTTTAATTTTATTAACTTAAATTGATACAGTTAGAGAAATACTTTATAATTTATAGGAGTGAGCATGGTCATTTATTATTTCACCTTTACCTTGTTATTAATTTTATAATGACCATGTGTTAGAATGATTAAATTGATTTATAACATGCCTGCCAGACATCATAAACATACTTAATTGATGAAAAAGTACTCAGCATGCATGAACACAATTCTAAATGAACAAAGTAAATCACAGGAGATTTATGTAATAAAATCAGAATTAAGACACAGCAGTTTATTATGTGTGGCTTGCATTATTTTGCAGCTATACCTCACGTAGCAAATGTAACAATGTATTTCATTGGGAAACCTATCTTAATAGATTATCCTAACTTAGTGTACAAGACAGGTACACCCTTGAGAAGAGTCGTCACTGAGCCGTTGGCAATACAATAATTAACTTATGGAAGGTTGCATGGACCCATGGCTTCTAAACAGAAAAATAAAATTACTGTAAACAAATGTTATTCAGAAAACAGATGGCTGGAACAAAATGTCTTTTGACCTTCAAGGAACTATATCATTCTTAAAAATATAGCACTGAGAAAAATTAACATAATGAAAATTCAACTTTAATGGATGTATTTTGGGGTGTGTGCAAGGTTTTACAACAATCACTATTGCTATCAAGAAAACAACAACTGACTAGCTCATTGCTGGTGTATAAAATATGTTAACTAACTAAGGTTATTTTGAAAGAGTATTTTAAAAACCAATAGGTAAAAAGTGATTGATCAAACTGGTGAGTCGGTAAAATTGTCCTTTTAATAAGTCAACCATGCACATAATCAACATAGAGGACCTGATCAAATCTCATGGACATATGTTGAGCTGTGGGCCGAATCTACTGACCCCTTTACTTTTCTGAGGTTGGTAAATTTTTATTGTTATTAAGTTGAGTTTTTGAAATATATATATTACACGACATGCTTATATAAAAGAGATCTCAATGTATCCAGCTATCCTGATGCTAAAATACTTTGATATTATTAATTTCCATGGTGGAGAAGAAGTGGAGGAGATGATGTTCTTACTGTTAAAGAGGAATAGTATTTTCTGTTTACTGGATATAGCAATGCCATTGATACATTTATAAGTGTTGGAAATTGAAAATAAAAAAACATTAGAGACCTAATTTAACCCCTCAAGGACACAACTTCTGGAATAAAAGGGAATCATGACGGAATATATCCGTCATCTGTCATTAAGGGGTTAAGGTCTTATCTCAAATAATAATCATTTATATATTTATAATTCTCACGTCTTACATGTACAGAAACATTGTCTATGGATGTTCTTGAATGTTCTTGTGTTCGCTTGTTAAATTGACAGTTTTATTAAATAAATACTGCCATAATCTTTTGAAGATGTTATCTTGCATTATAATGTTTATTTTGCTTGACTACAGATTAACATTTTTGTTCACTAGAACTAAATTTAATATTTATTGAATCATATAGATTTTGAGAATATGGTAAAATAATCTAAAAGCAGTTGTAGATTTTATTCTAGATATGAACGCATCAAATGTGCATTTTTAATACATTTAATTATACTTTTAAAATTAGTCTTTTGAAGTAAGCATGCATAATATTATGCATTCCAAATAACAGCAAATCGGTATAGTATGTTAAGAATATTAAAGAGTACATTGTATCTCTGTGAATTCATTGTTTACCCAAGTAAATTCACATTTCCTAATCAATGTATACCCCACTGGCTATCAGTTAATTAATTTACAAGTAACAGACATTACTAGCAAAGTACATCTAGTGTTGCTCAACATGTACCCTGTTACTACAATTTATATTCAAATATCATGTATTTCTAAAATTTATAAGGAACATGAGTTATATGTTCCGTAGGTTAAAATATGAGGTACACACATATAAACACACTGCTTTGGATTTTTTTATATTACAATATTGTTTTGAATAAATATCTATGGGAAAAGGTTTTTATGATCCAAGTCAACTTATAAACAGATACATCAGAAGACGCACACATACATACACTCACATACACATTACAAGTCACACCCAGACACTGACATACCACATTTCACCAATGTACTAATATCTAGTTTTACAAATAGATATTACAGCTAAAACTTGTTCTGGTATGTGATAAACTTGCAGTGCTGTCTTTTGTATGAACTGTACATTACTGAACATATTTGATTATTTATTTATTTTTCAATTCCTTAGGCTAACTACTAGAGCAGAACATGTTACATTATTTGGCTGTCATGTATTGAATGAGTATTACTATTTGTGGGTCTGCCTTGCCTCTATCATGTCTCCAAACTAGTGACTTGTATGCTATCTCGAGGAAACCCTATCAAACTATGTACATGACCCCAACCCAAAGAAAACGGACACTGGCACAATGATATGCAATAAAACATGTCAATGACATGAATGCAAATTGAAATGACAAGTAATAATACTGATAAAAGACATGCTCCAATGCTTGTAACAGCATTGTCAATGACCACAGTCTTTAAATACCATATAGAACACTCAATAATATAAGGATAGAAAATTCAAATGTCAGCCTACCCATTATTGAAGTTCAGTACACTGTAATGTCCTTGTAAGGTGGCTGTGTATGTGCTGCTTTGGGTTCATCTGACGCAGATTGCACCAGCCCACAGTGCATGAATGTGTTTTAAAGAAATAAAGTATCTTTAAAGGGACACTTCCCTGACCCTCCAAAAAAAACACTATTTAGAAGATATACCCCAATGGTAACACACGTATATTTAATTATGCATTTATTTTATTGTGGTATATCTAATACTGCTTCCATAGGTTGCTGATCTCCTGCTGATCTCCTGCCTTTGAAAGCCCTCCCTATCCAACCCAGCCCAGCTTTATTTTTATTTTTTTTAATTCTTTATTTTTATTGTGCAGGTGGGTACATAACATAGTATAACGCCACAACAGCGTACATAGAAGTATACAGGTAAGACTGTGGCATGAGTAATTGCACGCACGCATGTTTTTTTTTTTTTTTAAAAACACGCTTAATATAACTGATGCGTTCAATTAAGTATTCTAGTCTCGATGAGAAACCGTGATGGCTAAGACTTTGCACCTTTTTAGGTAACATAGATAACAAACTTTGTCATGGACAAGACTTTGCACGTTTTAGTTAAATAGAAAACAGACTTTGGCATAGCTAAGACTTTGCACATGTTTTAGTTAAATTAGACAACAAACTTTGTCATGGCCAAGACTTTGTACGTTTTAGTTAAATAGAAAACAGACTTTGGCATAGCTAAGACTTTGCACGGTTTTAGTTAAACTAGATAAACTTTGGCATAGCTAAGACTTTGCACGGTTTTAGTTAAACTAGATAAACTTTGGCATAGCTAAGACTTTGCACGTATTTCGTTAATGTAGATAAACTTTGTCCTGGCTAAGACTTTGCACATTTGTGGTTAAATGGAAAACAAAACAAACTTTGGTATAGCTAAGACTTTGCACATTTGTAGTTAATATAGATAATCACCTTTGTCTTGGGTAAGACTTTGCAAATTTGTAGTTAAATAGAAAACAAACTTCATTTGTGATATGCTAGGCTGTATATGCATACTTGCTAATATACTTTGCTTAGGATTTTGCTCATGAGAACATATGTAAAGAGTTTGACAGTTAGAAGATCGCTTGAAATATGACATGTATGGGTGCATGTCTATGTCTGTCTTGCTATACGTGATGTGTGTGCTCTCCAAGCCTTGGCCTGGTGAGGATAGACAAGTAGGTGTTTACGATTGAACAGGTTTAACGATTATCTATCCATGTATAAGCTGTGGTTGGCTAACACAAGTACATTGCAACAAGCAATCTAATCCTATAGTTTAAACTGAGATAGATAGATAGATAGATAGATAGATAGATAGATAGATAGATATAAAAAAAAACTCTGTAATACTATTTATTGTTACTGGCCTGTGAGTTGCTTTCACTAAAGCCACTTTCACTCTGATATCAACAAAGTCAAACGGTCAAAGCAAAACAAGAACAACCAGCAGGAACGCCTGTTAGCTATTCTAAAGGCAGAAACTGAAAGCAAAACCATCCACAGTCACATGGACCTGTAAAGCAAACGAAAAAGGAAGGTGCAAGGAAACAATTGGGAATACAACTTACAAAAAAAAGATCAAAGAGCAAGATATAAAATGCTAGTACAAATCGTGAACATGGATCTAACCGAAATCAGGGGTTGTACGAACAGGTCAACAAGAAGATGTGCAAAAGCAATGCAGACACTCAATAGTGTCAATTTAAAGACCGGGAGACTACAGGTAAGTTATGGCCTTCATTGGATAACATAGTTACTTCATACAAAAACATACATTACAAAAATTGCCACATGGTTTTTACCTTTCAATATCGTTCATGATAGCATTGTTACTGTACTTTGTAGAAATAATATCAATATATAATTCTTTCAGGGTTTTACTTTACTATGAAAATTATGAAAATCGTGAAAATTACCAGGATCTCAAAATTAATTTAAAAATTTAGGCTAATATAACCGAATTCGAAAAAATTCTCCCTGTCAATTCAGCTTGGCTATTTTGGCCTAAAATTTGAAAATCTACTTTGAATTGATTTTGAATTGCTGGCACTTATCTTATTAGTGAATAACCCTGTTTGTCTCCACTATTACCTCTTTTTGTCATCTTTCTCTCTCTTCCTCTCCGTGGCTAGCTTCCCTTCAACCCTAGAACCTCCCATATACCATATCAGTTGTTTCCTCTTGTTAGACACATCTTAACCCTGTGCCATCAGCATTTCAGCACTTTCCTTGCCAGCTGTTATCTGCTGTATCATCGGAATTCTCTGTGTTATTTGTTTTCGGACACACTATCATGCCATTGCCTCCCTTGATCTTTTCCTTGTCTCTATTTCATCAATAACTCCCACCATGTCATTAACACTTTACGCACCTTATCATTTACAACCTGGTCGACGCTAGTGACCCGGTGATCGATGGGGTGAGTGGTGCAGGTAAAGGTGAGTTTAGTTATCTTGATCCTGCGGGGTCCTCCTCTGGGGGATGGGGCGACACTGCCACTTTAATGCCTCTTGCCCTACTCTTCCTTCATATTATAGAAAGTCAGGCCTCTTTAATGCTTACTAGATATCACATGATACACACTGATGGGCCACTACATGGGGCCTGACCCAGACCCTTGCTGATATTTTCACCTTTACATAATGCTAGCTGACCAGAACAGATTAAATAAAAGGATCACCCACAAGACAAACAAAGTTTTGCAGGTGGTTAACAATCAATAAATATTTACGAGATTTTATATCTCTATATAATGTTTTAATGCAATTCACATTTGAACTAATCTGCCTCTACATTCTTTTCAAATAAAAATTAAACAAAACCAAGTTTATGTGTAAATGTATATAAAAACAGATTATTTTTGCACTTAAGAATAATAGTATAATGTAAATTGGATCGCTTGATATCATTAGATTTATGTAAATGTTCACACTGTAATGTTTCGGAAGGGATGTTTCTTAAGTGGCTATATTATACAATGCTTTAATGATATCACAGTCTTGAAAATATATTCACAATCAGAGCCAAATCATTATATAATGTCATCTTTCTATTTATCAATTCTGTATTCAAAAGAAATACCTCTATTTAAACCACTTCATAAAGTGCTGGTTGCTTCATAAATAAAGGCAACAACAGTAATTATTATGTTTATAATGCATCACATAGGTAATGTGTAAAACCAGTACAGAGTGTGTGGAGAAAAGAGAAGGTTTTAATAATGCACTTTCTTTGCTGCTCCAGTGCTGGGCCTAACAAGACCAAAAAACTAATTTCACAGCCAATACTCCTGTCACTCACACAGTGGAGTAAATAATGATGTAACACTTTACAGTAGCCTATAATGGTCAGTCTCCAGTGCTGTTCACAAAATGACCCTGGGAAAACCGGCAGAGGTCAAATTACATATCGGAGCATGTGCAACAATTTAGAATACTGTTGCCTGGTTTAGCTAGTCAGTACTGTTCAACCTATATAACATTAGATTTACACAAAGACATCATATGTAAATGTGGCTGACATTTTGGGAATCTGCATTTCAAAATATACCAGCAAATTCCTTTAAAAGCATTTTTCGGGGATTTAAAAAAAAAATGCTTGATATTACACATGCCTCGTTTGGAGCTAAAGTCTGGCCATGGCTGTTGTTGAATCAGTTTTACAATCCAGATTGGAATTTGTTAGAATTTAATATTTAATTAATGAATAAAATTGTTTCAAAATCATGTATTCTTTATTTTTCATGGTGAAAGTATTGAGGTGTTAAATAAATTACTTAAGCATTTCTGGGATGATTGAGGAGAAGGTAACTAACAAAGCACATTTGCAAAGAACGTAGAGTACTCTGTTTTTTCCCTTTTAACTGCTACATAGCGTTATACCATATAATAGAACAATATTTGTTAACATGAAAGGTCTAGTACCGGCAAATAATGTTTGTATTACTAAATTGTAGGATTCCGATGCAGAATCTCATCCTATGTTTTTCTATTTCACAACACAAAATCTAACACCAATTAGTGTAGTCTTTTGATTGAAGGTATTGCTAAACATATGACGAGGATGTTAATTCTGTAGCTTCAAGTATAACTAGAAAAGCAATAGTATCCTTTTACTTTTCTATTATAACGGAAAAAAGTCAAATAATGTGCTCTTAAAGAAACAATCCTTCCCCAAAAAGCATAATTAGGCTTTTTAATCATTCCAAATATAGATTACCAATATTTATAGTGGACAATAAACCTAGAATCAATATTATGTGGAAGACAACTAAATTGAGTATTTTTTGGAATGTGTTCATAAGACATTAAATAAAATGAATCAATATGAACTCATATAACAGAGTGAAAAAAATTAAATTGCTAAACAATCCTACCTATGACAAATATTGAGTGAAAATCAGTATTGCTTGAGAAGTGTGTCTGATTAATCATTCATCTTGATAAATAAACTATACTTATCACCCAACCAACAGTAGGGAAAGTCCATTACAGTGACACAGATCGGATGGTGACAATAGAGCAATTCAATCAGATATCTCAGCACGTGTCGATTGTTCATGGAGCTGTTATTGTTTTAGTAGCGGCTCTGTTATAGTGGACAATGATGCTGCTGTACTTCAATGTGCACCGCTCCACACCCTATGACAGGGGTAAGCAACCTTCTGCAATCCAGATGTTGTGGTCTACATCTCCCTTAATGGCCCAACAGTCATAATGTAGGCAAAGCATCGGGGGTCGGGTGGGGGGGGGGGGGGGGGGGGGGAATGGGATGTTGTCCATGACATCCGGAGTGCTGATGGCTGCCTATCTCTAAACCAGATGATAAAGTATGTTGGCTTAACAAAGGGATTGTTTCGAGCCAAATTATTACTGGTAAAGATGTTCTTTGTTTTGGATTGCTGTCTAGCTTTGTGGGGATATGTTGCTGCACTCTCTTCAGTGCATGTGCTTACTTTTGAACAAAGAAAATCTAAAAGTTTTCTCCACAGAACTCATTACAGAAATATTTGCCCAGCACTGCTGGGTCTGTCTCCCTTTTAGATGGGTTATTACCATCCACACATATTCTATCACTCTTACTTGTTCATCAAGCATTGACTGTCTCATTGGCCTCTGTCATTATTATTAGAAAAAGGGTACTCAACCTTTGGTACTCCTGATGCTGTTCATACTGCTTAACCATCGATCTCGACGTGCTTACTTTGCACAATATTAGCTTTGATGCACATCAAAACTTGCTTGTCTTCCTATTCATTTGACAGTAACTCTGTCTCCATTGTTCATGTTTACATTGAGATTTTACCATTAAACTGAGAATTACGGAGATCGGCGAGGCGATTTATGTAAAAACTTTATTTAACTGGTCTTATATAGCGCTCTTATCACGAGTGCCTTACAATTTATGAAATTGTAAATGTTTCTTGTTAAGCTTCAGCGCCTCTCATTGACAAAAATAGCATTAATGAATCCAAAAATATCCATTAGCTTAATAGCTTTAAAATGATTTTTACAATAGTTATGCTATAATGACAAAGACACATTATTGTGTACTCAACAAAATATATTGTTTTCATAAATCACTGTGTAAAATTAATGCTATCCACGCAAACTCTCTTTGTCTCATTGACTTGCAGAGGACAATACACAGTGCTATAGATTTTATTTCCAGATGTAAGAGGAGCACATTAGTAAATTATAGCTGCCCTGTGATTTCAGAATGTTCCGTATAGCAATCACTACTAATACAATGGCAAGTCCATTAACAGGTACTGCCAATACTATGAGTGAAGTAGCAAGTGCATTAAGGTAACTTTTCAATACATCATTCCCACTTACCAAGTAATTAAATTACACTTTGCAGTATGTAATATCATTAATATGGATAAGTAAAAATATCAATGCATAAACAACAAATGCAGTCTGGCAAAAAGATGCGACAAGGTCAATAGAGTAAACACAGAATTAGAAAAAAAATAAGTTAAATCTTATAAGGAATTCCATAAATCTTTGCTGAACCACAACTAATACCTGGGTTACAAGCAAAATTATTTATTTATCTTTACTTTTATATTGTGTCATTGAGTTATTCAATAAAGTGATAATTCAAAGGAAATGTTAAATTTAAAGCTGAAGCATAGCGTTAAATAACGTTTCCAGTTTGGCTTGTTTTGCATTCAATTTAAAAGTCACTTACAATTAAAGGGTTAGTCTAACCTCTGCTACTATTAGCCTGTTTAGGCTTACAATGCCCTATTATTATTATTGCTATTAGGTCCCCCCCTTAAAATTATAAAAAATAAAGTTAAAACTTACGTGCAGTTTTGCTTTGCTTGGAATCAGCATAGGGGCTCACACGGTCCAATCACAGCTTTCTCACCATTTTGCCAGTGCATGTGCGCTATCTTAGCCAACAAGAGGGAGTAGAAAGGAAGGGATTTTGGAAGGGAGGGTAGCAAATGTAATAAAAAAATAAAATAAAGCAATAGAGGGAGACGGGAGGGTATGAACAGTAGAAGGGAGGCAAAGGCGATTTTCCCCTCGCAGTCTCTCTGCCTACAAGGTAGAATATTTTTACATCTGTCACCAGAATATAGTGCGTACTGATAACAGACGTAAAATATGCACAAAAGTAGCATTAGGCAACCTGGAACAGAGATCTGGGCTGCCTAAGGCATATGTGCTGGGGGTGTATCTAGTCCCCAGCACTCAAGTGAAAATAGCTCTGAATGTGTAGTGTTTCAAGTAGAACACCATAAACACTTCAAATCACTGAAGTGGCAATGGTGGTTGGAGTAACCCTTTAACTTTAAATTCTTGACAATTCTCTCTTTAGTAAATTACCCTAACAAAATATTTTGAAGCCTATTGTTTTGAATTACCAGTGTAGCATTTGTAAAATGTTTGTTTTAACGAGGATAATCTGCTACCCGGAAAAAGAACTGGGCAAAATGTATTGCAAAAAAAAAAAAAAAAAGAGAGATACTGTTCTTCTATTAGTGAAGCTCTCATTAAAATTTGCCTAGAATTAGCATTTTTGTACAATAACGCATTGGATCACTCAAACATACTTTTTTAAAGAAGTAAGAATTGATCTAGGAATCCGGTCTGTAGAGAAAGGCTCAGACTCTATGCAATAACCACCCAATGCACGGATTAAATTTTGCAGCTTCCAAAAAAAGAGTAATTCAGAAATTTAACTTCTCAAATTAGACCTATTTTTGCCTTGTAAAATATTTTAAAATAACTTTTTATTCTTAAATGTATTTCAAATTACTGGAATTCTTTTTTTATTTCTGCAGGTTTTTTTTTTTTTTTAGGAAATTAAGAATAAAAGATAGTCCTGTAGTCTTTTTAAAAGAGTGGAAAATTAGTTTACTTGTGCTTTATCTCATCGTAATGATTTACTCAGACCTATTCTTTCTCATGGCTTGCAAAGCCCAGGTATTGTCAAAACATTGCATTAGGATAAGAAACAAATTCTATACACTTTTCAAGGAGTGCTTGACTTACTGGCTCTATATTGGCAAAATGTTTGTTGGGACCAATATCTTTGCTTTCGTCTTTTTAATATACACTCACACCTTATTTTGCTTTATCTTCTTAAAATTTCTAACATCCAATAACATTTGAATCTGATTTCAGCTCATTTTTAGGTTTGTCCGTAGTGATGTATTTACTGGTTTATCAATAGATCAAAAAAAAATAATTACCATGTTTATTTGTTTAATGTCCCAACGTCAATATATTTTTTTAATTTCACAAAAGTATTTATTTATTTTCATTTTTTTTTTACAAAATCTACTGTAGTAAAAATGAGATTGACCATATGTTTGTCAGTGTCTAGTTTCATTATATAAATTAATAGACAATGTTTATACACTCAGTTTATTACAGTTAGAAATGCATTCAATTTAGTAATTTTCATTTAAGCATGCTTGGGATAAATATTGGAAAATATGTAAATATGCAGAGATTATCAATCAACATTGTAGAATTGTCTTCTTGTCTCCCTTTTGGCCCATTAATATGTTTCTAGAGGAAACACACATTTATCATAATGTATTTTGAGCGTATAGAAATCTAAAAGCACTTAATTGGCCAAGGATTCTTGCAGTTTATATCCCTTGATAAGTTCCCACTGCTCGAAATAGCCATTTGGCTTTGTTTAAACAAAACAAAACAATGAAAATATAAAAGAACTAAAATCACACTTTGGCACAGTCTATTTCCATACTCAAAACATCTTTTTAGACAGTTTCCAACATTTTCATATTTTGGTCTACAAAGGATATTTTGCAATATGCTCTTGTAATTCTCTGAACCCACTCCAGTGTTACAGAAACATTTTAACAATGTAGATAACCAGTGTACTTACAATTAGGAGTATCTAAAACCTGTTCTACAGAAGGGTAGGATTTCATATTGTACCTTAAAAGAGTTTTTTGGTTAGAGTAAAGGAATTACATTTAGCTTTTTCAAGTTCAAAAATAATGTGCAATATTATTTCCTTTTGGAAACAGTAACAATATGGTCCGAAAGATGACTTTTATTGGTGGATAAGATAATTCGCATGCGGATCGCCGAGCCTTTGATTATTTACATATATACAACTTACAAGCATGTTCACAGAAACAAAGCAGACTGAAATATCAAAAACTCACAATGTACCAGGTGCAGATAAATCGTCTCCTGCTGTTCATTTTTGGTTTGTACAATAAATTATGTACAAAAGGAGATTTAGTTACCAAGTGACAATGACATAGTTTTATGTCGTTTGTCAACCTTAAACAAGAAATGCAAAAACACGCATTCAAACAACCAAAACCATATAGAAGAGGTCATAGTGATTATTAAAAAATAAATGCAAGTAGTTATTTTGATAGTTTCATTCCACAAGTGTTTAAAGCCGTATTGCATCATTGTATATATATTCTAACACATAACTATGCACAGGCTGTTTTTAACATTTACTAAGGGTTTCCAAAAGCATTTTCATACTCATTAAGTCTTTCAATCACTTCAAATACATTTTTGAAAATATTTATTCTTCATTTTTCTTATTTGTAATTTGTTTTTAGGTTTTTTTTTTCTGGTAGATTTATTTTTAGACAAAACAATTTAATCTACTAGTAATAAAAAATGTAAAAAAAAAACTTCAGAAAAATGTACCACATTAATTACCTGACAATGAAAATCAACATCAATTTCCTGATACTGCAGGAAAAAAAGTCAAAATTTAATTTTAATGTTTAATTGGGAAAAAACTGTGTTTCAAAGCAACCATGTTTGGCATTGTAACTAAGGTAGAAAATCAGCAGCATATGTACTGAAAATTTAAAAACTGACCCAAGGGTTTGGTCCAAGTAGTTGCATTATAGCAATTTTCTATACAACAGGGCAATACTCTATACTGTATATATCTAACTGTAACAATTATTAACTACTGAACAGTGCTAGTCATTCATAATGCATGCAACATTGTTAAAGATGCATCGCCAAGGTATCTTTTACATATATATTTATATATCCAGATAGTCAGTAGGTTCAAGTTAGGTCTTGCCTTATGTATATTATATATCAATATATAATCATATGAATTGTATGTCAGTTAATATTTATGTCAAAATTATTTACGATTCTACTGACTGGCACGACACCATCTTTCCTCTTAATGAATTTGTAAGACACACTCACACTTAAACTTGTTAAATGTTTCTTGAAAGATTCAATCAAAATGTGATTTAAATCATCTGCAATCTGTCATTCAGAGTTTTCTTAGTGACGGAAAATACAGAAAATGTCACAAAAAAACCTGAGATAATACCCATTAGGATGACAGAGAATACATGACAGTAAATTACTGTTAAAAATAGAATTCATATATATATATATTAATATATAATCTAAACCAATTTGAAAAGGACAGGAGATAGAGACACTTAGACAGCAGGTGCCTGCATTTTCAAATGTGCTTGCAATTATGCTTTTAAATGTAAAATCTTCATATGATACTGGAAGTTGGAACTTTAAAATTCTTTAAAAAAAATGCATGATTTATCCTCAAAAAAGTAGCCAATGAAATCAGATTGCTTTGATTATATTAGTACAATAATAAAAAAGATATCATGGTTGCAGTGGATTATAGCGGTTAATATTAATTATCAGTGGATCTTTCACCATTAAAAAATAACATTAATATAAAAAAAACAAAAAACCATAACAGGTTAAAGTATTTTTTTCCCACTTATTTCATATACAGTGGGACCTCGGTCTACAAACACCTCGGTTAACATAATTTTTGGTTTACAAATGAAAATCCATTGAAAATAATGCCTCGGTTTACAATTTTTTTTCGCAATGCAAAGCAAGTTTCCCCAGGATGCATTGCACCTGGGAGGTTTATAGCACCGCCCCCTGCATGCTGGAGCCTTTGGGTAGCACGTGGCATTGAGTGTGGAGGTGTTGGAGGTGTTGGAGCGGCTTTTGCATCAAGTTTTAAAGCCATTCTGGAAATTGTTTGCAGTTGTTTTGGGACTTTTTGATGCATTTCTCAAGCTGTGGAAAGGTAGCTGAACTTCATCGTTTGCATGCCTTTTATTGTGTGTTCTGCATTGTGGGTCGGTTTCCATGTCAGCTCATTTTGACTTTTTTCTGACCTCCAGAACGGATTAATTGGTTTTTCAATGCATTCCTATGGGAAACCGCGTTTCGGTTTACAAATTTTTCGCAATAAGAAACGTCCCGGAGAACGCATTAAATTCGGAAACCGAGGTCCCACTGTATATCAGATTAATCATGAGGTACTTCTTTACTTATGAATTACTATGCCTTGTGTCATCTTTTACCTTACTTGTTATCTTCTAAAATGATTCAAATACTGATTAATTATTTATTTTCATACTCTTGCTTGATCTCCTGATTTCTAATAAGAATAATTTTGATATTACGAGATAAGAGCATAGTAATTATCATTAACAAAGTCCTGGGTTGCTCTAAGTTTAGCCTTTTTAAACTCTATAATATAAATAATTTTATAAAAATAATAATTTTTGTGTTGCATATAAAGTAGTATCAAATAGCTTTATACAAATATATAAATATAACATGTATGTGCATTTAACATGAAAATGTGACATTATGGTGGAATAAATTCATAGCATGCAAGCTCATTGAGCAGGGCATTCAGTCCCTCTGCTCTTGTGCATCCAACTCATCTGGTTACAATTACTTGTCTGTTAGTCCACTCATTATACAGTGCTGCGAAATGTGTTGGCGCTATATAAATAATAAGAAAAAAATGACCAGTTATTAAATCTAAAATATCTCAGCTGTGAAGGGGTTATTGCAAACTGCAATGGGTGACCTGTCTTGATATTATTTTTTTAAAGGGTTACTTGAAGTAGTCATGGTGCTAGAATCGGTCTGTCACCCGCAGTTCTAGCACCACTGCAGCCCTCCGTACCACCCAAGTACTTCCTAAGCCAGTCCTCTCATATCCCTCTGATTCAGACTGCAGAGAGAACTTGGCCTAGGTTAGGGATTGCAGGTAAGTGCATGCTTCCTTGTTGTTTTTTCTTTGAAGAAGGTGCATGACAGTAAGGTTTGTCCTGACTCAAAACAGAGGTTTATTAAAATACTGTTTTTTGGTTGTCGTATCCCTTTAATTCTTATTACAATGTGACAGTAAAATAGACATAAATAGCCTCCTACTCCCTTTTCTGTAGTTCACAAGTGAGCAAAATTAACATTTGAAATAACTATTCTTGAAATTTCAAGTGCAGAAAACATTTCTTATCGTTTCAAATGTATCTTCAGAGCAAGGTCATATGTTCCTCTAATCTATCACTTTATGTTAGTTGGTATAAACCGCTATGACAACTTCTAATATTAGCCAATCACCTTTAGACAAGAAAACAAGTTATTTAGCTTTAACATCATGCTGTGTGTATAGTGCAATAAATAACACATCATGACAAGCGTGAGAAAGGTACAAAAAATTTTTTTTCAACTGGTAGTAATAATGTGAGCAGGTATGTAAGGAAAAAAAAAGTGAATCGGAAAATGGGAAAAAAAATGTGAATGACTTTAAAGAACAAATGGGGTATAGGGCTCAAAATCACCACTCATCCACTAGACACCGGTGAGTTAAAAATTAATTTTCAGTAAGTGCACAGTAGACTCGCTAGGCTAGCTGTGGCAAGTAACTTAAAGACCTGTCTACTAGCAAATAATTTGATAGTTTGAGCTGTGTGGTAATATTTATTATAACTATTAATATCTTGTGGGAATGGTAATAACTGTATTCAGTATTACAGTCTGTGTCACACTTATTTACTCTAGTGTTTAGTTAACATTATAACTTCTTTTGTCACTTATATAAATCGTGGCAGGACAACATAGATCAATGTCAACATGCTCACCTATTCTGCCGGTTTCCTATCTAAACAAAACAAAACTATCAAAACCCAGAAACTATTGTTCAGTTTCACAAAGGATAGAAACGTGCTTTTACAACTTCAGTGAATAATAGCATATACAGTTGAAGAGTGTGAATTTACAGTACAATCTCTAACACCTGGGTAGAATCCCCAAAACCACACCAAAACAAAATAAATTATACATACATAAGGAATGAGTAGGATTTGCACCAACTGAGGAAGCCCTTGTGTGAAGGCAAAACGCATATTGGACATTGGACTTGGACATTGAAATAGGAACCAAATACTATTTTACTCTTTTTATTTTTTACATAAAGGACCACTATAGTGTTTTCCTGGCACTATAGTGTTAATAGGTCCCCCCACCCTCAAGGTCCAACTCCTGCTGGGCTCTAGGGGTAGGAGCAGGTTAAACACTTACCTTTCTCCAGTGCCAGGCTGCCTTGGCACTGGGGACTCTCCTCCCTCTTCCGACGTCATCGGCTGAATGCACGCATTCAGTCAGTCCATAAGAAAGCATTTCTCAATGCTTTTCTATGAATGTCAGTGTCTTCTCACTGTGAAAATCACAGTGAGAAGCGCGGAAGTGCCTCTAGCGGCTGTCAGTGAGACAGCCACTAGAGGCTGGATTAACCCTCAGTGAAACATAGTAGTTTTTTTTGAAACTGCTATGTTTACAGCAGGCAGGGTTAACCCTAGATGGACCTGGCACCCAGACCACTTCATTGAGCTGAAGTGGTCTTGGTGCCTATAGTGGTCCTTTAACTAGTTATTATTACCCAATAAAGATTTATCTTTGATGGGCACTACATTCTCTTAAACCATGTGAGTGGATTACTCTTGCTATATATTTGTGACCCAGGCCATAATGCTCTATGGTTTCACTCTCTTTATTGTAGCCATATAGAATCAAGGAGAAGGATTGGGGAAACCCTACAAACTGTCCCACTGCACCTACCATATGAGCCATTTACTTATTGGCTCCACACTTGTGAGTGCTACTCCTACTATTATCTCTCTATAGTTCTTGCACAGGCAATATTACACTATTTGTTCATCTTTTGTTTTTTAGATTCATTTTTATAATTCCAACAGTATTTCCTCCACCTTATGTATGTATGCTTTTACAACTGGCCTATTGTATTTCTCTCCTCTGCATTTGCTGTTGGTCTATTTTTTCTATAAAAAATATTTAATGATGTTGTCCAAAATTTCCTTTAGATTTCATATTACAACATTTTAGCTCCAGCTTTCTGTCTTTGTGGCATCCTCTTTTGCTCTGTCCAATCCTTTATATTTTGTATTGGTTTCCATTATCCTATCTCTGTATAACCACCATTCTTTCTCTGAGAATTGATACACAGTACAGATGCCTATTTGTTTAGATAACACTGAATAATGTATGTGGCATTAAAGCAACTCATTTACCAACTTAAGAGTTAAATCTGGCAGTTTGAGAATTTTTGATAAGCTAATTTCTTGCAAATTTCAACAAGTGAGATATTTGTGTATGATTCTGCTATGTGTGTAATTATGAATAGTCTATGGGAAGTTTTGTAGGTAAATCATTTAAAAAGTGTTGTTTTTTTTAAAATCATATTGTGATCATTTGAAAAGCTTATCCAAATGAATTAAATTGACTTTTCGAAAGATTGCGAAGTATTACAAATTTCCGCAAGTGATTCGCGTATAAATTGAAAATATTTATTTTTTAATTTTTATTATGAAATGTAATCTTTGTTCTGTTTCTGTATTTGCTTTGTGTTTTTCTATTCAAGATCTTAACCCCTTAAATCCGGAGGACGTACTATTACGCCCTGCAGGAACCGGCTCTAAACGCCGGCGGGCGTAATAGTACGTCCTCGCCATAATGGCCGCCCACGTGGCCGGCGCTAATCGCCCGCTGCAGATCGCGGTCGGGGGGGATGTGTCAGGATCGGGACAGGGATCCAACACGCAGAGTACAAAGAGTGGAAAGGTACGTATACCGGGCCTTAGAATGGCCGGACTAACGTACCGAGAGTAATAGAGAATAGTCAGAGACAAGCCGAGGTCGAGGGAACGGGAAGACAGATAAGCGAGAGACAAGCCGGGTCAAGGGAGAACAGAGAAGCAGGGTAGTACAACAAGCCGAGTCAAAACCAAATAGAGTAAACTAGAATACCAGAGCACTGAGTGACTAGACAAGCTAGAACCACGACAGGGCAATGAGCTGAAGAGAGAAGTAAGCTTAAATACCCTGGCTCTGGATGGTAATCACGCCTCTGACAAGTGCCGATTGGATATCGGACACTTGAGTGACAGGTCGCTCGTGATAGCGTCATGACGTCACGTATTGAGCGTCCCGCTAGAAAAGGACGTGGATTCCTCGCGGCCGGTGTTTAAGTGACTGGATGAACCGCGAGGAACGAAGGAAACAGCTCGCCTGGACGGGCAAACCACCAAATCTCTACCTCCCTTAGAGGTAGAGACCTCAGGTACCCTGACAGTACCCCCCCTCTCAGATACGCCCACCGGGCGGAAGGAACCGGGGCGAGATGGGAAGCGGAGGTGAAATGCTCTGCGAAGGCGAGACGCATGAACGTCCTCCTGAGGTACCCAACTCCTCTCCTCAGGACCATATCCCCTCCAGTTGACCAGATATTGCAATTTTCCCCTTGAAATTCTGGAATCAATGATGGAGCTGACCTCGTACTCCTCCCGACCCTCCACCTGAACAGGACGAGGGGAGGAAACCTTAGAGGAGAATTTGTTGCAAATAAGAGGTTTCAACAAGGAGACATGAAAAGAGTTAGGAATGCGTAAGGCAGGTGGCAGAGCAAGGCGATACGCAACCGGGTTGATACGAGTGAGAATCCTGTAAGGACCTATGTAGCGAGGAGCAAACTTCATAGATGGGACTTTTAGGCGAATATTCTTAGTACTCAACCATACCCTATCCCCAGGAACAAAAACAGGAGCCGCTCTTCTATGCTTGTCAGCGTGTTTCTTGAACAACGAAGAACTATGTAATAGAATTTGCCGAGTCTGATCCCATAATCTCTTCAGGTTGGCGACATGATCATCAACCGACGGTATCCCCTGAGAAGAGGAAACCGAAGGAAAAATCGAAGGATGAAAGCCATAGTTCATGAAGAAAGGGCTAGAGCGAGTTGAATCACAAACAAAATAACCAATGTGTGAGCGCTAAAATCCCATGCAGAAAATATGGCAGCGTTCACAAATACAATGCACAAGAGATTGTGAAAAGCAAAACAATAGTTACCAAAAAGAACGCGCTAAAATAATCTGTAAATATAAAGAAACAAATAATGGTGCAGACCATCTGGTAATAATAGTATGGGGAAAAGGTGTTATATGTAATAAACTCACATGTCCCAGAGCCCTATCACCCCTGGCTCTGGGTTTGAAATGCTCCTTGGGAGAGGGAATATCCCCTCTCCCAAGGAGCATTTCAAACCCAGAGCCAGGGGTGATAGGGCTCTGGGACATGTGAGTTTATTACATATAACACCTTTTCCCCATACTATTATTACCAGATGGTCTGCACCATTATTTGTTTCTTTATATTTACAGATTATTTTAGCGCGTTCTTTTTGGTAACTATTGAATCACAAACAAGGTTATTGTGTGCGAACTCCGCCCAAGGAATCAGACCGACCCAATCGTCCTGGTGTTCGGAAACAAAGCAACGTAGATACTGTTCGATCTTTTGATTAGTACGTTCAGCAGCTCCGTTAGACTGAGGGTGATAGGCAGAGGAGAAGTTCAATTTGATACCCATTTGAGAACAAAAGGATCTCCAGAAACGTGAGACAAATTCAGAACCTCTATCAGAAACAATCTCCGAAGGAATCCCATGTAGGCGAAAAACCTCTCTCGCAAAAATCTCCGCCAATTCAGGAGAAGTCGGAAGTTTAGGTAATGGTACGAAATGAGCCATCTTAGTAAATCTATCCACCACCGTGAGAATAACAGTTTGTCTCTTGGAAGCAGGTAAATCAACGATAAAGTCAATGGACAAACAGGACCAAGGTTTCTCAGGAACGTCCAAGGGGTGTAACAGGCCACATGGAGAAGCATGAGGTAGTTTAGTCTTGGCACAAGTCTCACAAGCTGCGACGAACTCCTCAATATCTTTTCGAAGTGAAGGCCACCAGAAATCCTTGGATATCAGAGAGTATGTCTTGCGAATACCAGGATGACCAGCTATCTTACTTTCGTGAAAACATTGTAAGAGCTCCAGTTGAAGTTCAGGAGGAACAAAGTTTCTTCCCTCAGGAGTGTTTCCGGGAGTTAGATGTTGTGACTTCAAGATCTGGTCAAGTAGCGGAGAATGAATTTTAAGACTGGTATTAGCAATAATATTGCATTTGGGTACAATGGAGGACACAAGTGGTTCAACTAAAGCAGAAGGCTCAAATTGGCGAGATAGCGCATCGGCTTTAGAATTCTTTGAGCCAGGTCTGTAAGTCAGAACGTAATTGAAATGGGTAAGAAACAATGACCAACGAGCCTGCCTGGAGGACAAACGCTTGGCTTCTCCGATATAAGACAAATTTTTGTGGTCTGTTAGAATGGTAACAGGATGTAAAGTACCCTCCAATAAATGTCTCCACTCTTTCAAAGCTTTGATAACCGCTAGTAATTCTCTGTCACCAATGTCATATCTGCTCTCAGTACCGGACAATTTTTTAGAGAAAAATCCACATGGATGTAATGGTTTATCAACACCCAACCTTTGAGATAGGACAGCACCTAAACCAGTCTCTGATGCGTCTACCTCAAGCAGAAAAGGCAGGGAAGTGTCGGGGTGAACTAAAATTGGAGCGGAAGCGAAAAGCTCCTTGAGAGTTTTGAACGCAAGAAGAGCTTCAGTAGTCCAATTCTTAGTATCAGCCCCCTGTTTGGTCATATTAGTGATAGGTGCGATAATTGAAGAATAGCCCTTAATAAAGCGCCTATAATAATTGGAAAAACCAATAAATCTCTGTACGGCTTTAAGACCTTTGGGTAAAGGCCACTCTAGAATGGACTGGAGTTTATCCGGATCCATCTTAAATCCCTCCCCAGAGATCACATAGCCGAGAAAGGTTACCTGGGTTTGATCAAAGCTACATTTCTCCAACTTGCAGTACAAACCATGCTGAAGAAGCTTGTGCAAAACCCTCCTGACTTGCTTGTGATGAGTCTCAATCTCACTAGAATGTATAAGTATATCATCTAGGTATACAATGACGCACTCTTGCTGAAATTCCCTAAGAACCTCATTTATCAGATCTTGGAATACCGCTGGTGCATTGCATAACCCAAAAGGCATAACCGTATATTCATAGTGACCATAGCGAGTATTGAATGCCGTCATCCACTCATGTCCCTGCTGGATTCTCACCAAGTTATATGCCCCTCTGAGGTCTAACTTGGTGAAAATTGTAGAGCCCTTCAAACGATCGAAGAGTTCGGTGATCAAGGGAATCGGGTAGGCATTTTTAATGGTTATCTTATTCAAGCCTCGATAATCAATACAAGGTCTCAAAGAACCATCTTTCTTTTTAACAAAAAAAAATCCAGCCCCGGCAGGGGAGGAGGATCTCCTGATGAATCCCTTGTCTAAATTCTCGTGAATATACTCCTCTAGAACTGAGTTCTCTTTCGTAGATAATGGGTATACATGACCTCTGGGAGGCATGGTACCAGGGAGTAGGTTAATTTTGCAATCAAAGGACCTGTGTGGGGGTAAGGTATCGGCTTTCTTTTTGTCAAATACTGCCTTTAAATCTAGATACTGAGGCGGAATTTGTGTCTCTGTAGGATTGTCAAAGGTAGTCGATGTGTTAGTTAATCCGAGAGGTAAGACCTTCCGCAAGCATTTTTCTTGACAATTCTTTCCCCACGAAACTATCTCCCCTGACTCCCAATTAATAATAGGGTTGTGTCTCCTCAACCAGGAGTACCCCAGGACTATGGGAATAGACGGAGAAGAAATGAGCATTAAGGATATATCCTCTTTATGTAGGATGCCAACAGTTAAGTTAATCGGTATGGTCTCATGGAAAATAACAGGCTCAAGTAACGGTCTACCATCGATGGCCTCAACAGCCAGTGGTGTCTCTTTTAACTGGGATGGGATAGCATGCTTGGCAACAAAACCCTGATCTATAAAGCTCTCAGCAGCTCCAGAATCGATTAGTGCCATAGTCTTTACTACTCCCTTCTCCCACCTCAAAGAAACGGGTAACAGAAGCCTGAACTCTTTGTAGTTGTGAATAGAGGACAAAGTAGAAACACCCAAGGCCTGTCCTCTAGAGAAACTTAGGTGCGAGCGTTTCCCGAACGATTAGGACAATTTAGGCGTAAATGTCCTCTGACTCCACAATACATACATAAACCCTCCCTTCTTCTGTACTGTCTCTCTCTCTCTGTGAGATGAGTACTGCCTATCTGCATAGGTTCAGAAATACGTAAGTCCTCGAACTCAGAATTTTGAAAGGTAGGCGCTAGTTTAAAGGAGGGTCTACGGGTCCTATCTCGAGTGTTCTGCCTCTCTCTTATGCGTTCATCAATACGAGATATAAAAGAAATTAAATCCTCCAAATTCTCAGGGAGTTCTCTAGTAGCGACCTCGTCAAGAATTACATCTGATAACCCATTCAGAAACACATCTATATAAGCCTGTTCGTTCCACTTAACTTCTGCCGCCAAGGACCTGAACTCTAGTGCATAGTCCACAAGTGTTTGATTGTCCTGTCTAAGGCGCAACAGTAATCTAGCTGCATTGACCTTTCTACCAGGAGGGTCAAAAGTTCTTCTAAACGCAGCTACAAAGGCATTATAATTATAGACTAGTGGATTATCATTCTCCCATAAAGGATTGGCCCATCTCAGAGCTTTCTCAATGAGTAAAGTAATAACAAATCCAACCTTCGCTCTATCTGTAGGATAAGAGCGGGGTTGTAATTCGAAATGGATGCTAATCTGGTTCAGAAAACCACGGCACTTCTCCGGTGACCCGCCATAGCGTACTGGTGGGGTAATACGGGAAGAAGCACCTACAGTGGCTACCTCTAGACCTGAGACTGCAGGAGAAATAGAAGGAGTACGTGTCTCCTCAGGTGGGTTACTAGCACGAGACAAAAGTGCCTGTAGTGCTAGAGCCATCTGATCCATCCTATGCTCCATGGCGTCAAACCTGGGATCAGAAGAACCAAGCTGACTGTTTGTACCTGCAGGATCCATTGGCCCTGTCGTAATGTCAGGATCGGGACAGGGATCCAACACGCAGAGTACAAAGAGTGGAAAGGTACGTATACCGGGCCTTAGAATGGCCGGACTAACGTACCGAGAGTAATAGAGAATAGTCAGAGACAAGCCGAGGTCGAGGGAACGGGAAGACAGATAAGCGAGAGACAAGCCGGGTCAAGGGAGAACAGAGAAGCAGGGTAGTACAACAAGCCGAGTCAAAACCAAATAGAGTAAACTAGAATACCAGAGCACTGAGTGACTAGACAAGCTAGAACCACGACAGGGCAATGAGCTGAAGAGAGAAGTAAGCTTAAATACCCTGGCTCTGGATGGTAATCACGCCTCTGACAAGTGCCGATTGGATATCGGACACTTGAGTGACAGGTCGCTCGTGATAGCGTCATGACGTCACGTATTGAGCGTCCCGCTAGAAAAGGACGTGGATTCCTCGCGGCCGGTGTTTAAGTGACTGGATGAACCGCGAGGAACGAAGGAAACAGCTCGCCTGGACGGGCAAACCACCAAATCTCTACCTCCCTTAGAGGTAGAGACCTCAGGTACCCTGACAGGATGCCTGGCCCCCCAGGCAACCCCCCCTGTGGCCGGTGACCGCGATCTGCAGTCTCTGATCGCAGTGACAGGCTGTCACTGCGACCAGTATTAAGCATGTGTCAGCCGATTTCAAATCGGCTGACACATGCGGCCGGCGGCTTTCCCCTTCTGCAGATCGCGGTCGGGGGACTTACCTGGCCCCCCAGGCAGTCCCCCTGGGGTCAGTGACCGCGATCTGCTAGGTCTGAGATCGCAGTGACAGGCTGTCACTGCGATCTCAGAGCGCTCTGATCGCAGTGACAGCCTGTCACTGCGATCAGTGTTACATGTGTCAGCCTATTGGCTGACACATGTAACTGGCACAGTGATCCCCCTGCAGATTGGAAGGGGGGAGTGCTTGTACCACCCAGGCACTCCCCCCTGTGGTCAATTACCCAATCTGCAGGAGGTGATCACTGTGATCACTGATCCTGTGTGTCAGCCAGTGATGTGACATCACTGGCTGACACTGTCTCTGCCCCCTGTCCTGTAAAAAAAATAAAATATTAGTTAAAAAAATAAATAAAAAAAATGACAGTTACAAATAAAATATACTTAGATCATATATATTATATATATATGATCTAAGTATATATATATATATATACACATACACACACATTTACACATACACGACGTGTATTTAAATATTAATATATATATATATATATATATATATTAATATCAAATTACACGTAAACTGATACTGATTAAATATATATATAATTATTGTTATATATATATTTATAAATAATATAAAAAAAATAAATATGTAAATACGTAAAAAAATAAAATAAAATAAATAATTAAAAATAAAATATTAAAAAATATATAGATGTGTTTTATTTCGTTCTAACTGTATTGTGATATTAATATATATATATATTTATATCAAAATACACGTAGAACGAAATAATATATATATCTATATACATAAATATATACGTATATATCACTATATATATACCTATATATAAATAAAAATATTAAAAAAAAAATATATATATATATACGTATATATACACATATGTATATATATACATATATTAATTCTACACATATATTTATGTAATAATTTTACATAATTAGGTATCCTAATTAATTACAATTAGCGGGACCTGCCTGACCACCCATGCCGAAAGTATAGGGAATTTAATTTGCTAGCACTATATTTAACCCTATAACTTTCCAAGACACCATAAAACCTGTACATGGGGGGTACTGTTTTACTCGGGAGACTTCGCTGAACACAAATATTAGTGTTTCAAAACAGTAAAATGTATTACAACCATGATATCGCCAGTAAAAGTGACGTTTTTTGCATTTTTCACGCACAAACAGCACTTACAGGGACGATATTATTGCTGCAATACTTTTTACTGTTTTGAAACACAAATATTTGTGTTCAGCGAAGTCTCCTGAGTACAACAGTACCCCTCATGTACAGGTTTTATGGTGTTTTCAAAAATTACAGCGTCAAATATAATGCTTGTGTTTAATTTTTTTCACATTAAAATTCGCCAGATTGCTTACGTTGCCTTTATGACCCTATGGTAGCCCAAGAATGAAAATTACCCCTATGATGGCATACCATTTGCAATAGTAGACAACCAAAGGTATTGCAAATGGGGTATGTCCAGTCTTTTTTAGTAGCCACTTAGTCACAAACACTGGCCAAAATTGGCGTTTTTTGCATTTTTCACACACAAACAAATACGAACGCTAACTTTGGCCAGTGTTTGTGACCAAATGGCTACTAAAAAAGACTGGACATCGCTTATTTGCAATACCTTGGGTCGTCTACTATTGCAAATGGTATGCCATTATGGGTGTAAATTTATTTCCTGGGCTACTATACAGTCTCAAAGGCAACGTAACCAATCTGGCGAATTTCAATTTCAAATGTAACACGCTATATTTGACCCTGTAACTTCCCAAAACACCATAAAACCTGTACATAGGGGGTACTGTTTTACACGTGAGACTTTGCTGAATACAAATATGTGTATTTTATTGCAGTAAAAGCAAACAGTATTATGACATTAACAGTTAAAATGTCATGTAGAACGAAAAAAATCAAAAAAAATCTTATTTTCTCCCATTTTTTTCATATTAAATTATGTTTCATAGCTAAATATTTGATATTAAATGAAAGCCCTGTTTCCCCTGAATAAAATGATATATAATAAGGGGGGGTGCATTTAATATGAAAGAGGTGAATTACGGTTGGACAGACATATAGCGCAAATGCCAGGTTTTGTTTACGTTTTGTTTCGTTCACAACTTGTACATTTGGCTGCGGTGTTAAGGGGTTAATAATGAAGGAGTTAAATGGTTCAACACTGAAAGCTTTTAAAAGATAATCTATTTATTTAAAACATGCATTTGTAAATGATGTTGCTTATTATACATTTTAGACTGAGGGTGTTACAATTAATTACATTTAAACTGGGAGCTTCAAGTATATGGTGTTTAAACTCCATTATGTTTTAACATTTTGTATCTACACAAAATCAGCAAAGGGTATCCATTTCCATGACAGCGCTTTGCTTTGAGGTTGTTGTGAAAGTTAACTTCCATGAAATTAAATTACCCTTCAGCATTGAGATGGGTCCCTTGCTCTACTATAACATGCCATTAGGAGATGGTATAAGTCCTACACTCTATTTTTTGATGATAGAGCAAAATATCTACATCATTAAGTTGAAAATTTTACCGCTCTTGATTTGAACTAAACTATAAGGAAAGACTTTGCTGAAAACTGAACATATCACCTAAAAGAGATAACTTTCTGGGGAAAAAGAAGACCAGTGTAAGAACAACACACTGACGTTTATTTGCTAAAATGTTACCCTGAAATACCTAATTATTATAGGATACTGGAAAAATAACTGGGGCTTTTTTTCCCTGGTCAGGTCTTTTTCTTTACAGTTTATTGAATAAACAGACTAAGTATTTGTAGTTAGAAACAACAAAGTATGATAACAATAAAATACACCTCACTCACTCATGAGTTCCCCTTATGCCACCACGTATTCACCACCTCAGGTCTCTGTCCCAAAGGATCCCATGTTCCTCAGCCTCAAGAGAAGAAATAATGAACGGGCTACAAAGAATATGGTGCAATCGTGAGTTAAGGTTTATTGGAGAATGCACATCCACATTTATGTGACTTTTTAGCCCCATTTGTGGGGATGTGCATTCTCCATAAAATGTCAACTTACAATGTTCTATGTAGCCCAATCCTTATTTCTCATCTTGAGGCAGAGAAATACAAAGTAGACAGCTTTAATAGAGCACAGTTAAAGGCATCCAAAAGAAAAATAATCTGTGGTATCATGGTTCCATCTCCAGATTAATACAACACTACACTGCATTGAAAGGATTCTGTTCATGCATCACATGACATTGATTGGTTGTAATCTGAAATGCTTATTATAATACATTGTTTAAGCTAAATGTATAGATTATGTTTATGTTAACATACACCCCCAAAATGTTTTTTTAACCCCGTACCTGATTTAAATATGGACTCGTAAAAGTTCTGTAACGTAGAACCATATTGACCCCAAAAACACAGTATTCTGGGGTAGACTGTAGATGAAACATGGTGAGAGGTATACATTCTACACTTCTGGCCAGTACTGCAACCAAGTAGGTTGTTGTATAATCATATGTATTATGGACTAACACATTGCTGTTTTAAATTGCTGCCCAGCATCATGTGGAATTCATGTTCAGCTCGTGTGGAATAAATTGATCAATCATACTGGATCCTTTGGAATCCTTGCCATGGTAACTTCATGTATTTCACAACAAACACACATCAATCCAATATATTGCTATGTCATACAGCCATTTTGCAAGTATGATGTAGAGATAAAATTATTTGTATTACAACAGGACATTAATATTATCATTATTGATATTTATATAGCGCCAACTAATTCCGCAGCACTTGTGATATTACATAATGATATTACACGTGACAAAGTCCCTTTAAACTTTTTTCAGTTTTAAACAGCTACATAATTTTACTCCCTGGTGAATTAAATGGTTAATACTGTGCAAACAAAAAAAACACAGAAGTGAATATTACTAAAGTTGCAAAATAGGCACAAGCACAGATACAATGGCACAAGAATGTCAATTACGCTGAGCATTGTACTTATGTTTGATATTGATATGTAAATGATGTAATGAATCTACTCAGCTCTAAGTGCTAATCTGGGAAGCAATTGTTAAGGATTTGATAAAATCTGCCCTTAGTGAAGTGACTTTTTGCTAGAGGACTACATCAAATTGGTTTGAAAATAAGGTTTGAGCCACTAATCGAGCAACACTTCTTTTTCTTTTAGAGAATGGATTGAGTTTAGTTTTTTACCTTCTTCTTAATCTACATTTTCTGGGCTATACATAGCATTCTCATTTGAAGTGTTTTGGAGATGAATCAATGAGCATTTGGGCAGGTCATCCTTTCTCTCTCTTTCATCTTGATTAAACCATTAAAGTTAATGCTTCAATTTTAAGCTGCGATAGAACATCCTTGAAAACCTGTAAAGGTAAGCTAACCCTTTGTGATACAATACGTTGGCTGACTCTAAGGACATGCAATTCGTTAAACAACACTGCGGAACTCACAGCGTTAATCTCAGACAAATATCAATGCTGCATTAAGTCACAGTTCTGATGGCTTTCATGTCTGAATTGTGAGAAAATTTGACTTGTCGATAAGGAATGTATACTTTTTTATTTCTTACTTTGATTTTCTCATGAAATGATGCTCCCAAAAATATTTTTTTGCTGGGATTCTAGGCAAAATTGTCAATAGTCGGTCAACGTTCCAAATTACATGTCCTCGCAAGGCATGCAGAACATAATAGAGAAAAAGTGTGCGTTCTAAATCAAAGTGTTTAAAGGGACAACACTAGCAACAAAGATGTTAGTGTTTTTAAATTAAATTAAATGCATAGAAAACGATAAGTTAAAAAAAAAAAGGGGGTTACTTCAACTTCACCTGCAGTCATTTTGTATGTATTTTACCTCAATGCCTCTTTCGGGTACTGTTATTGCATAATGCAAAATTGCAGCTGCAGTCCAAATGAGTTGTACCAACTTGTGGCATTAACAAAATAGCTCTCCTGAACTCGAAACTTTCTACCTACCACTAATCAAGAGTAGTTAGCTATACTTTTTAGATTGTGAGCTCATTTGCTTCCATATGTCATACATGTTTGGTTAGAATTATATATTTTTCTTTTTCCTATTGTACAGCGCTGCAGAATATGTTGGCTCTAAAGACATAATTGCAATTGTAACTTTTACTACTACTCCATGCGCTCAAACTGTTGACACCACGCCCTCCAGTCGCCAATTGGTATAGTTGCGGTTATCTACTCCACAGATGCACAACGCAATGCTATTCACAAATTGGAGTTGAGTATAATTGCGAAGTCTTTGCCAAAATTGCTAAATTGGAAAAAATTCTCCAACTCCAGCTATCTTTCTAAATTGGAAATTTGGTATAACATTTTCAAAATGTCCAGTTCAAGTAGGGTTTACGTGCTACACTGACATGGTGGAAAAGAGATTTATACTGAAACAAAGAAGCTAGATACATGTATGCAGATTGTAAAGTCCTTTCCATTTGAAAAATTTTACTCATTTAGTTGAGAAAGTTAAATTGAAATTTTAACCCCTTAAGGACACATGACATGTGTGACATGTCATGATTCCCTTTTATTCCAGACGTTTGGTCCTTAAGGGGTTAAACAAAAAAAGTCAACCATTTGGATTTCAATTTAGAGATGCAATGAAATCTTCAGAATAGTGAATAAATCCAAAATATAGAGAATTAAAAGCACTGGCATTTAAAAATCATTATTATGTTTCCACAAAAAGGAAGCACTGCATATTTACAGTTTCTTATTTCGGAAGCCCGGGGTTCTGGCAATGGTCATGTTGGAGAAGAAAATGTCACACTTACAACAAATTAGCAATTTTGTTGATTTTAGAACATTTATTAATTATAATTATTACCTTCATCTTTGTTACTATTATTATTATTATTATTATTAACAAGGTATTCAAATATTTTTAATATAATATAATAATATTTATTATTAAACAAGTTACCATCTAGGATACTTGATTATTTATTGTTGATATGATTGTGACTGGTGATATAACAACTCAACTTATTTCACAGTAAAATCATTTGGGTAAATACGGAGATAAAGACAACAAATAATACTGAATAATTAAAAGTTAAGATTGATAATCTGAATCCTGCAGTTCTGTACTGCATATTCATATCTACCAAACAGACCCATTTATCCATGGACACATATGGTTAGTCTCTCTGTTTTGTTATCAACCTTAATACATGCATTGCCAGCAGTGTCTCATTATCTACTGTCTGCCTGATCCCTTTTCCACCCCACAGTCATTAGTTCTATCATGAAATGCACAGAGCCAGAGTGATGGCAGCTACCTTCTTAACTCGTCCTCAATTACTTGCGTGCCAGGATAATAATGATTATAGGACACTTCTGGGATAGCATAGCATTGTTTTAATCTTACACTATCTTACACTGTCTTTTTTCTATATACCAACCTGCATGATACCATTACATTATCCACATTGAAAGTTTTCTGAAAATTAAACCCAGACTTTCTTATTTATAAAACATTGTTCAATACAGTAGCTTTTATTATATTCTGTTATCCCCAAGGTGAATAGTCACCAGACTTGAAGATTCTGTTAAGCCCATGACATCAGAGATTCCATGCTGCTCATAATATTGTGAGTCCAAGCATCCTCTAGCTGACAGAATACAGAAAACCGTAGCAGAATAATAAAATCCAAGCTCTCTTTTGTTTAAGGTCAAAAAATAAAATAATGTGGCTTACTTATGACTCTTATAGTGTTTGTTTAAAGCAGATGAATCAAATTCATATCTGCACATAAAATCAGCTGCCTTAAAAGGCTCCAAAATCAAAAAAGAGAAAAAGGAGGAACATGCCTTTAATTGCACTGCAACTAACCAAGCCAGTAGACATAATAAATCTCAAAAAACTGCTTCAAAAAACAACAAAACCAGTATTAAAACTCTTCAAAACGGGGGCGGAGCCTGGGTACCGAGCCGTTCAGACGCACCTGCCACGAGCTCCTGCTAGACAGGCTGAAAAACGGGGTAAAAGCGGCAGCTACATGGTCCAGGGACCTTCAAAGGTGCACTACCCAGGTCAGGGGTGCACAGCAAATCCGACAGATACCACCCCGGGGCTCGCCGGAGCCGGGAACATAAACAAACGAATGCGGCCTACTGGGGCTGGAGCTGGGGGGAGGCGGCCGCTCTCCCCGGCACCAGGGCCCTCAAGCGACACTACGGCAACCTACCCCCCCCCCCCTATGGACCGGTGGGGGACATCCCGGTCCCCGCTGGACGACTCGGCAGGAGCGAAAAGCGGACAAGCAGGCTCCACGGCATGCAGGGGCAACAGGCCACCAGGGCCCTGTCAAAATGGCCGCCCAGCACAGGCCCCAAGAGCGGAGCGCCCACTCCAAGACCTTCAAACCTCAACAAGAAAATCTTGACTGGCTTTGCAAGAGGCTCTGGGACATACTGCATAGCGGGGGAAGAACCTACCACGAGGCAGAAATAATCGTAGCCTCTTGGCTCAGACCGGCTGCACGACGCAGCCACTATAGGCACATACCTCGGGCCTCCAAAGCGGCAGTCCGGCTACGCAGGTTCCAGCACTCCTTGAGGCGGGATACGTTGCCAAGTCTTTCATATGCACGCTCTCATTTGCTGTCACACAAACCCGGGACTGCTACACAGGCCACCCGTACGGAGCACTCACCGGACAGAACCATCACTGGCCAGCGCAGCATGAACCAGCTCCCCACCTCCAACGCTGCAACACAAGGGGCTGTGCGGCTGCACATCCCCCGAAGTACCACCGGAGCTGATTCCAGGCACGGCGACACCATGTGCAGGGGCCCCGAAGGAGGAACTTACTATGGCACTGACCGGGACTTACCAATGAGGGGCATAGGCTGACACACCTATAGCATAACCTCACTAGAGCCATGCCTTGCAACTCCGGGTGAAGCTCTATACGACCGACCTACACAGCGGCCACGCTCACATAGGTATCTTGGGAATTGGCTGACTGGACACAAACCATTGCTCAGCAGAGTCCCTACTAAGCTAGAGACTTCACTAAGCATGTTTATAATGCCTGTTTTTATGCAGTATTACTATTTTCTTCATGCATGATATGTTTTCAAGTTTACTCTTTTTATTGTTTTTTTTTTTTTTTTTTTTTTTTTTTACTCATTCCCAGTGGAACTAAAGCCTGACAAACATATAGATACTTAAAAATACGAGGTCGGCCCCAGGGGCATACTTAGCCTGATTACATTATAATAGTATCCCATTCACAAAATCTGTGATGGCGACTAGTACGTTTTGTTGGTAGCTTAATCTCTCTCACACCTAACCAGGCCTCTCCAACCCATGCCACTAGAGTCGAGATGCCCCCCTTTAACATGAAACCTAGATAACAACCCACAATCGTCCTCGTAGCACACGTGAGATTTAGTTATCTTATATTATTTGGCCCGAAAAACAACCACTACACCAAACATGGATGGTACAGTTTTTTCCTTAAATACTAATATCGTGTTATAGCATGTTCTTGTGCCACACCATATGTTTGTGCTGCTTCCCTTTACCACACAATGTTCTGCTCTGTTCTCGCCTGTAACTGTACCTTTTCCTTTAAAACTGGTAACCTAGCCTATGCCGCGCTTACCTAACTTACTTATACATAGCGACTAATCTAAGCCTACGCCACACAAACTGAATACTCACCAAGCTTCAGTTTACCTATAAGATGTGTATATTGTACCAGCATAATGTAGACCACTTAAAGCTAAATAACTGTTCCTACCTTATATTTACTCTAACACAGCCAACCTATCAAGCATCATTCAATTTATTTTATTTATTACTACTATGCTACGCGCGGCTTAAAACTTGTACCCTGGTATATGTCTCCTGTTAACAGCCCAAACTAAACAAGCATAACCCAATCTAATATAAGAGATAACTGCTAGGAATAAAACAGTATTAATCACTCTAAGAGTTTATATGTTCTGCAACATTGTCAGACTTACTTTTATGTACCTCTAGCTTAATCAATTGACAATTTGCATGTCTTTACCACTTTATTGTTCATATATTGCCTTACAACGAATAAGCTTGTGTCATTTAAAAAAATAGTGCACTGTTTCAATGCCATAACTATACGATAACTGTGATATGTTTAGACTTACAAACGCTGTTGTGGCGTGGTAAGCTGTCTTGTATCTTTCATGCACGCAAAAATAAAGAATTCAAAAAAAAAAAAAAAAACTCTTCAAAACAGCTTAAAATAACACCTATGGGAAAAAAAAATTAAATGTTGGGGCTACAAAGGTGCACTATTATGTTATATATAATGTCATCATGCTTGTAGAAGCATGCACACACCGGAACATTCATGCATGTGTGAAACAGTATGATGCTCTCATCCACTTTGCACATGCGCTGTCACGTGGCATGGATGCCGGCAGCATTGCAGCTCCTGTATCATGGAGGTAGCTAAAATTGTGGCAACAATTTCACTTAATACCCTCAAAAACTCCAGGACCACTAGGGAAATAGTAAATACTCCTGTAAAGGAGTATAAATAAAAATAGGTAGACAATGGTGCCAAATTGACTGCAGCAGGATGTTGTCTGCAAAGAGAAAGCAGGATCAACAGGTAATAAATACAAAATTGAGAAATACATTAAATAAAAGATAAAAATGCACAATGGATGCCATATTGGGCAGGAGGGGGTTTATGGGAATGCCAAAAACTGCTACCCTTTGGGTCATTGTAGAATGGAGAAATAAGGGTCTGTAATACTTGCTCTACCCTGGTTACTAAAGGGACACCTTTGCACTCTTCCCAAACAAGAGAGTCTTAACTCCATTGGGGCATAGGGCACAGACTGTCCTATAGGGATGGGAAAGAAACAAATAGACTGAAGGTGAGATGGGTAGAAGGGGGTGGTATTTATACATTGTATTTAATTAGATAACTGTCTAATTAGGGATAGGGAGGACCAAGTACATCCATAGAGTCAGACAGGTCCTAAAGTTCAAGCTAAATGGCAAGAGCAAGATCCAAACCGTCAACACATATGTCTTCCAGTCATCAGATACTCAGCTGGAATAATAACCTAGCCAAGAGAAGAGATGATCACCATTGCTGTCAAGACTAGGACACTATTCACTTTGAATGGAGGACCCACTCAAAATCCAGCTGCTAGACACTGTACACCAGCCAGAAGAAAGGAAGTCGAGGCCAGATGAATGTTAGACCACAGTCCTGGATGAAACACAAAGCATCCAAAACCAGAGCCAATCATGGGTAGGTGCAGACCATCGAGATGTTCTGTAGGTTGGTGGGGTGTGCACCACATTACCTGCTGCACCTCTCATTTGGCTCCACCCCTTGCAAACAGCGCCAGGCAACATAGCTTGAAGGAAGTGGTTACAAGCTGACAAGTTGTTTGAGGGCAGCATGTCGAGTTGTCCTCAAACAGCTTGTCACCTTCTCCTTCCAGCTCTGTCACCCAGCTCCGATCGTGAGGGAATGAGACCTAATGTGAGGGGGCAGAGCCTAGCACTGCATAGCACCTGAGACCTGACAATGAGGAATATTTAAAAATACCACCCAGAGGGGTGAGAAAGTAAATTTTATATATATACGCATGCACACATTACCCAAGGGTCGATCATCAACAAACTCATCGCTAAATAATTGCTAAACATTCTCCATTTCAGCTATTTGTCCAATATAGTTCATAGGTAGTTTAACATTTTTAATTTTCTTTTTCTGTCCAGGAAAATGTCTGGTTTACTGAATAACCCTCTCCGTGTCGCTTTTAGAGAGAATAAATATGTATTCTTTATGAAAAAAGTTATTCAATGCTAAACGAATAACCTTGCTGAAATCTTATAGTTCTTATCCATCATCATTCCAACAAGTGAAGGGTTCTAATATTATATTATGTTTCTGTGCTCTTTGGTTTTTTTTCTTTGCTTTATCCTTGTTCTGAATATACTTGTCAAAATATTGCTGAATGTTTCTGTCCTTATCCTTTATCATCTGTCTTTCCCCATGATATAAGGACGATGTCCAACATTCTGAGGTTTGTTTGAGCTTTCTAATACGAATGTCTGTTGACTTAAATTGTCTTTTGTTTCTCTAGTTTTCCAATATGGGCAGTACATCTAGAAGAATGTTACACAAAGCCCTATAACACAAAATAAAATCCTTCATGTCTGTGCTGGTATGTATTGTCTTGTAAACCATGCATAGTCTTAATCTTCATTCTTTTGGCTCTAAATTATCCTTCTGCAAATGTATTCGCAGATACTGTATGCATAAGCAGAACGAAAGCCTTTTATGAAGTTACCAAATATATAAAAAGAAATTACAATCTTTTTTTTTGTACGTTTTTTTTTTTTAAATGTGCAAAACTACATTTGCATTTTGCTGAATATTTGGTGAATCAAATTTCAATGGAGTGAAAATAAAGTACATTATATTAATATAAAACTATAAACTTTTTGTAGAATTGTACTCGTTGTACTCATACACACAAACCCACACACACATGCTCACACACATGCATGCACACACATGCTCATGCACACACACAGACACTCGCACATACACACACTGCTGGTTTGAAGTAGAGCGTGCAATTTTTTGCCTCACATCTAAATCTATGTGTGATTATTATTATGTTATTATTTATATAGCGCCAACAAATTCCGCAGTGCTTTACAGTGGGTGGACGAACAAATATGTAGTTGTAACCAGACAAGTTTGACACACAGAGGCAGAGGGGTTGAGGGCCATGCTTAATGAGCTTACATGCTAGAGGGAGTGGAGTATAGTGACACAGTAACAGAGGGATTGAAGGCCCTGCTCAGTGAGTTTACATGTTAGAGGGAGTGGGGTATAGTGACACAGTAACAGAGTGATTGACAGCCTGCTCAGTGAGTTTACATGCTAGAGGGAGTGGGGTATAGTGACACAGTAACAGAGGGATTGAGGTCCCTGCTCAATGAGCTTACATACTAGAGGGAGTGGGGTATAGTGACACAGTAACAGAGGGATTCAGGGCCCTGCTCAGTGAGCTTACATGCTAGAGGGAGTGGGGTATAGTGACACAGTAACAGGGATTGTGGCCCTGCTCAGTGAGTTTACATGCTAGAGGGAGTTGGGTATAGTGACACAGTAACAGAGGGATTGAGGGCCCTGCTCAGTGAGTTTACATGCTAGAGGGAGTGGGATATAGTGACACAGTAACAGAGGGATTGAGGCCCTGCGCAATGAGCTTACATACTAGAGGGAGTGGGGTATAGTGACAAAGTAACAGAGGGATTGAGGGCCCTGCTCAGTGAGCTTACATGCTAGATGGAGTGGGGTATAGTGACACAGGAGCAAGGAGATTGAGGCCCTGCTCAATGAGCTTACATGCTAGAGGGAGTGGGGTATAGTGACACAGTAACAGAGGGATTGAGGCCCTGCTCAGTGAGTTTACATGCTAGAGGGAGTGGGGTATAGTGACACAGTAACAGAGGGATTGAGGGCCTGCTCAGTGAGGTTACATGCTAGATGGAGTAGGGTATAGTGACACAGGAACAGAGGGATTGAGGCCCTGCTCCATGAGCTTACATGCTAGAGGGAGTGGGGTATAGTGACACAAAAGGTAAGGATAGTATTAGACTAGTGACAGTTGCAAGAGGTTAATTAGTCGGGAGCTAGTAGCAGTTTAATTGATACGCTTTTATGAAGAAGTGGGTTTTCAATGATTTTTTGAAGGAGTGGAGACTGGGTGAGCATCTAACGGAGGAGAGAAGTGAGTTCCACAGGAACGGTGCAGCCCTCAAGAAATCTTGAACGCGAGCATCAGAGGTGGGAGTACGGACAGAAGATAGACGTAAGTTAAGTAATCATAGTGTATACATATGTGTAGTATAATTTTATATAATATATATATATATATGAATATATGATTTATTTTACTATTATGTATACTTTTTAGTATGAGAAAGAATTGAAAAGGGCATTGTTCAACATATTGTGACAAAATCAAAAACATAAATTTTATTAGCATAGAAATATCTAGAGAGAAAGCGGTAAACATGTGATAAGCAACAATAAATGCACAGCCCAGAGTAATTGATGGCTTGGAAACTGATTAAGAAAAGAAATAAATGATTGTCAGATTTACAGGTGGGTTTCAGAAGAATGAGCATGGGTTTAGCCCGGAGCGTCATTAGAAGGTTATTTGGCTCTTGTGCTATTGCTGTCTCAGTAGAGTGATTAGACTGAAATACAAACTGCAGGGTAATTAGAAGAAAGGAAATTTAGCACGTATTTTATATACTACTTATTAAATGAATTTCGACACAAATTAGAAATAGTGTTACAGATTTAGAATGGCTTCTGTGAGGAGGTTTACCAGGGCTTTTATGAAAAAAATTCAAGATAACAAATTAGAAAAAATGCATAGAAAGGCTTTAATATACTATAAACATGTTAATAACTTTAAAACAGAATAATTTGAAAAACTATTTATTAGGAAATATTGTGTTTCACACAACTTGAATTACAGGTATTAGTTGATGGAGCAAAGTTGCCTTTCCTCTTTATAACTTTTGCCTCTTTACAGTTACATTAAATGTCACGTGCCCTATATATCATATTTTGAACAGTTTAATGGTTTTGAAGGGACAAGGGAAATGTATTTTGATTATTTTAATTTTTAGAGCTCAGGGAGCGTAATACCAGTGAGTTCAACTAACACAGTTAACCATTGTATAGTTAAGCGTGTGTACTGATTGTCTACTCTAGGTGGATTTGACGAATCTTTAGACGTAACTAGTTAACACTTGCCTATTCACTGTGTAAATAACATAGCATGTTACTAATGGGATCTTCTAATCCATAGCTTGTATTCTCAGTATATAACCATAGTATAGTTAAGCATGTTTACTGATTGTCTACTTTAGGTGGATTTGATGAATCTCTAGACGTACCTAGTTCATACGTTACTATTCACTGTGTAGATAACTTAGCATGTTACTAATCGGATCTTATGATCCATTGCCTGTATTCTCAGTATAACATTGCTTGTTTTCACCGATGCTAACTCACGATACATGCACTCATATCAGTGTCTGTTTATAATATGTTTTAGTTAAAAGACATAAAAACAAAAATTAGGCATTATTATCCAGGAAATGTAATTCTTTGATGTTAACATTGTCTTAACCCTATATTGTATATCACTCGTACATTTCCCTTTATTTATTCTGTAACCTATCTCGCATGCCTTATTAAAAAAAAGATTGACAAAAATGTATTTTTTATTTTTTAGAGATCTGGCTCGTTATGTTGCATATGCTGTTTATATTTTTTTCTAGCTGTACATTTGTATTATCTAGTATCATCCAGTAGGTTATCCAAATTTTTATGCAAATCATATCCAAGTATGTTATTTTTTTTTATTATATCCAAATATATTAAAGTAGAGATGTTGTTAAACATTGTGAGCCACAATACCCATCAACATTGTTATAGCATTGAGCTGCAGAGATTAATGCTATAACTGTTTTCAAAAAACAAACAAAAAACGTTGCCAATAAAGACGTTAAAGTGCTCGGAGACACCAGTTTAATTCTACCAACCATTATTTTATTTGGATAAAAATCTATGCGATCTGGCAGTGTAGTAGCATATAACACAATAAAGAGAACATGCATTTCTGTGTCTGTAAAGTTATTATCATATGCCAAAAAGTGAACTATTTATAGTCAAACACTGCGCCAGGGTTACCAACACTAAGACAATGGATAGACGACTAACAAGTAACAATAAGATGACAAATGGAAACGTTGCTCAAGGGAGTTACATGTCTCTTTCACTGCCTGTGCTGACACTGAACAATAATTTGCTCGCTTATAGATGAAATGAGTACCTTGCTACGAAAAAATCATCCTTTTGTCTCTAAGAATACATAGAACAGATACCTAAGGTTACCTATTCATCTCAGAAGATGCGTTCGTAAGGGGAGTCTCTGAAGCATTTCTTTTATATGTCTATATTTCTTACAAACTCAGTAAATGTTGGTGTAAAGAATATATTACTTTTGCTAAAACGTTATTCAATTTATAGATATAAAGATTTGTTATAGAGAAACCTATTCAATATCATTTAATAAACTCTTAAAATACCCATTATTTCAAAGATGTTAATTTCTGGATTCACCTTGGAACTGCAAGTTAAATATTCAGTAAATGCAATTCAGTGGATACTTTAAGGAATCACTTTTGTGGAACAACCCTTTCAACAAAAACTGTTAAAGGGTTACTCCAAATATCACAGAACTACAGACTACTTTAGTGGTTATGAAGGCAGGAGTACCCTGCCCCGCTCCCTAGTAATGGAGCAATCCAATAAGAAATGGTTCATCCCCTTACCTGGGTCCCCACCAGGCTTTAATGCCCCTTTTCAGAACTGGTGTTGCAGAAAACAGAAGCTGATCCAGGTGCCATTCACTGGCTGAGAATGTCATTTGACCGCTTTCAGCCAATGAATGGGACACTGTACACTAGCCCATTAGAATAGAACATGAGTTTCAGACTGAAATGGACCTTTTAACAGAAAGAAATGCTATGTATGTTGTAAAAAGTTTGTGAAAAGTTTATCAAAAGTTGAACATTTACCAAAATAGCAATGGGAGGCATATTTACTGATTTCCATTTGCCTACTTTTCTACAGTGATGGTTGCTACAGAATATTGAGATAGTGATCGAATAGATAAAGAGTTATAAATGAAAATAAAAACAAATAAAGGTTCTTACACCCAATAAGTATAAGGAGGAACCCACCACATGACCACTCCTATTTCTTTCATACCATAATTAGTGAGGCACAGTTTAATAATAGAGGACTTCTTTCTCCATCCCCTGTGCAGAGTGGGAAGGAAATAATTACTATATGGGTCCAAAAGATACACTCTACGAAGGGGTAGAACCTGCATGCCTGTCCTTTAATTTCCGTTAGCAAGAAAGCATTTATTAATTCATGGAAATAGCTCAGGAATTGCTTGTTCATCCATGGAATGCTTGTGCTATTTGAGGCACTTTTATGATCAATCAGACTAATTTGGATGATTTATGAATAGGACTTACCTCTATAGCTCATTGTCAGAATTACAGTGAAGTTAAAAGAACACTATAGAATCAGGAACACAAACATGTATTGCAGACCCTATAGTGTTAAAACCAATATCTAGCCTACCCCCTCTTATTTCCCTAAATATAGTAACATCTTACTTGTATTCAAGTCTGCAGCTGCTGCCTCTGCCCCTGATCTTCCAGCTATCTGCTGACATCATCAGACGTGGTGGTCTGAACTAATCACAATGCTTCTCCATAGGATTGACTGAGACTGTCAAGGAGGCAGATCGAGATAGCACAAGTCAAACAAACCTTCACTGAAAATATGTAATTAAATCATGTGAATCTGATGTAATTATTGGCTGCATTGGACATGTATGAACATGTTTACAAACACTTTAGTGAAAAATTAACATGCATAGGTCTAATCGTAATGCAAGTGCCTTCGGATATTTGATTCTGTCATTATCTGGAATATTAGACCTGAGATAGGATGACCAATCTCAGCGAGTTCCAATTTTCAGCAGATGCCATTGAAGGAGGACATGGTGTACAACACAGATGTATGGAAGAAAGTAACTGACCATCTAGATGGCTCATAAATGTTCTCTGCTTATGAACTTTTCAATAAAATATTCTTACTTTAGGTAATTGTGCATATTTAAGGACCAGTTTGACTCCACTTTAGTTTACGTTAAATAAACCTCAAACCATTGATAAAACATACACACAATATGATTATGACCCTGCAGTCTCACTGCTCAGTTCTCTGCCATTCACAAGTGAAATCACTTTGTTTCTGTGTTTGTGCAGCACTAGCCACACCTCCCCTAGCTGTGACTGACATAGTCTGCATAAATTAAAAAATTGATTGATTTTCATCCAGATGCTAACTTACTTTAGATGTTTTATCTCCTGTGAACTTTAATCACACACAGGAGGCTCCTGCAAGGTCTATCAAGCTATTAACAGTGCAGGAGATAAGACATTCTTATTAACTCCTAAATGGCAGTTAATTGAGCAGTGACATGATCTATATATCAAAATTAATTTCATTAAGCTTAACTTCTGTGACTGGGAAATTATTTGAACGGCTATTAAGGGATAATATTCAGGAATTCATTGGGAAGAACTGTGTTATTAGCAATAATCAGCATGGTTTTATGAAACATAGGTCATGTCAAACTAACCTAATTGCATTCTATGAAGAAGTAAGTAGAAATATAGATCAGGGTGTTGCAGTGGATGTGATCTGCTTGGATTTTGCCAAGGCATTTGATACGGTTCCTCACAATAGGTTAGTCTTCAAACTAAAAGAAATTGGTCTAGATGAATATTCTTGTTCTTGGGTAGAACATTGGCTTAAGGATAGAGTACAACGAGTTGACATAAATGGTAAATTTTCAAGCTGGACAAAAGTGGTAAGTGGTGTCCCTCAGGGTTCTGTTTTGGGACCGCTTCTATTTAACATATTTATAAATGATCTTGAAATGGGCATTGAAAGCCATGTATCGGTGTTTGCAGATGACACAAAACTTTGTAAAGTAATAAAATGTGAGCAGGATATTGCCTTGCTGCAGAGGGATTTGGATAGATTGGGGGACTGGGCACTAAAATGGCAGATTACATTTAACGTAGAAAAATGCAAAGTTATGCACTTCGGGGTTAAGAATGCACAAGCAGTTTACACCCTAAATGGTAGTGAACTAGGGATAACCACACACGAGAAGGATTTGGGAATTGTTATAGACAATAAATTAGGTAGCAATATGCAATGTCAATCTGCCGTTGCTAAGGCCAGTAAGGTTTTGTCATGTAAAAATAGGGGCATAAATTCTCGAGATGAAAATATAATTTTGCCTCTTTATAAATCGCTGGTAAGACCACACCTTGAATATGCTGTGCAATTTTGGGCACCTGTTCTAAAGAAAGATATCATGGCACTAGAAAAAGTGCAGAGACGAGCTACAAAATTGATAAAAGGAATGGAACATTTTAGTTATGAAGAAAGGTTAAACAATTTAAATCTCTTTAGTTTGGAAAAACGGCGCCTGAGAGGGGATATGATAACATTATACAAATATATTCGGGGCCAGTACAAACCATTATCTGGAAATCTATTCATAAACAGGGCTATACATAGGACACGAGGTCACACATTTAGGCTTGAAGAAAGGAGATTTCATCTAAGGCAAAGAAAAGGTTTTTTTACAGTAAGAGAAATAAGAATATGGAATTCATTGCCGGAAGAGGTGGTTTTGTCAGAGTCTATACAGATGTTTAAACTGAAATTGGATAAATACTTGCAAAAACATAACATACAGGGATATTATTTCTAATTAGTGGGGTAATAGCTGCTTGATCCAAGGAGACATCTGACTGCTATTTTGGGGTCAAGAAGGAATTTTTTCCTAGTTTGTTGCAAAATTGCATGTGTGAAGAAGGCTAAACTTGATGGACGCAAGTCTCTTTTCAGCTTTTCAGCTATGTAACTATGTAACTATGTAACTATGTAACTATGTAAGTTGTTTTAGTGTCCCTTTCAAAAATATAACAAAAAATATAACACGCCTTAATTTATTTTGTCATATGCTCATTATCAAGAATTGTAGAGTGTCAATAATACTCATAATAATAGAATTGAAAATTTGGGTCAAAATAGCTGAATTAGAAACAATATCTAAGCTGGTTATTTTAGATTAAAATCTCCAGTCCCCATTGTCACTTCTCTTTAGTAAATAAGCCTCAAATGTACATAATCAATAATCATACACCATAATCAATACACATCTTCATTGTCTATTTGAATTTATCAGTATCAGACAGAAAACAGGTGCTCAGTCTAACAATTTATCTGACTCCATGAAGATGTCTTAAAGGATACATTTTGTCTGTAGTCACAGTGATATAGCTGGGAGTGTAATCCAAGATTTCATTGTCAAATTAAACTGTACTATAATGTTGCATTAGTCATGCTTGCACTGACTATAGCTACAGTTTCTAACAACTGTGAACTCTCTCTCTCATTTTCCACTCATAAAATATTATGATTTTCAGTATTTGTTCAGAATGTATCATAATTCAAAAAACAATTACAGAATTACAATATTAATGACACTTTTGCTCAAAGGGACACTCTAAGTACCAAAACAACTTGATTGTACTGAATTCGCTATGGTGCAAACACCCTGTCCTTGCAGTCTTTTTTTTTTTTTTTTTTTAAATGCTTCAGGTTTGGAGATACATATAGTTTTCTATGTATAGGGCCGCCTCCCTGAGCTGTCAGTCAACCAGATGTAATACTCTTCCATTGGTTATCAATATCTGTTTGTTGCAACGTTTGTGTCTGGTGGCAGTTCACACGGTACACACAATACTTGTTAAATCCCAGATACCTTAACCCCTTCACGACGGGTGACGGACGAGGTCCGTCATCCAGGGGATACCCTTAACGACGGATGACGGACCTCGTCCGTCACGCAGTAAAATTAACCCCAGATCGCCGCAATCGCGGCGATCGTGGGGTTAATGGTGCTCCGGTCTGCCTCTGTATTAGAGGCAGACCGGGAGCACCGGATCGGGCTGTCCCAGTACATGTGCCCGCTCTGACAGCATGTCTGAGCGGGCACATGTGCTCTGCATACTCACCTCCGCCTCCCTGCACTTCCGGGTTCAGTGTGAAGTGCAGGGAGACGGATCTTCAGTGATCCTGCCCCCTGGTGTGTAAAAAAAAAGTTACATTAAAATCCCACCCCCCTTTACCCATATTAACAAAAAATTAACCCCTTCCCTGCCAATTGATCACTGACTACAGTGATCAATTGGCAGGGATTACATTTTAATATGATCTGATTTTTTTTAACCCCTGAGGGTTAATTCTTTTTTTTTAACCCTCAGGGGTTAAATTTATTTTATTAATTAATTTAAATATTTTAAAATTATAAATTTGGCTAGCTGGGGAGGGTGGAAGTTAGTGGGGAATTGGGGGATTTAGTGTTAGGCTAACTAGGGGTTAACGTTAAAAAAAGTTTTAAAATAAGCTTTAAAAAGTTAAAAAATTAAGTTAAAAAAAGTTTTAATAACGTTTAAGTAAAAAAATAAAAAATAAATAAACCTTTTACCCAGTCCAAATAAAAATTAACCCCTTCCCTGCCAGTCTATCACTGCCTACAGTGATCAAAATACAGATCACAGTATTATACTGTGATCTAATTTTTTTTTAACCCCTGACGATTAACTTTTATTTATTTTTTAACCCTCAGGGGTTAAATTAATTTAATTAACTAATTTAAATATTGTATAATTAAATATTTTGCTAGCTGGGGTGGTTGGGAGTTATGGGAAATGGGGAATTTACTGTTAGTGCTGCTTACTGCTAGTTAGGGGTTAACGGTAAAAGAAAAAGCTTAGAAAAATGTTAAATCTGTAAAAAAAAGTTTTACGAAAGTTTAGGAAACTTTAAAAAAATGAATAAGCAAAACAAAAGTTTAAAAAATAGTTTTAAAAAGTAAATAAAGTTTTAAAAAGTTAAATTAATTTAATAACGCTCATTACCACTACACCTGGTACAAGCTAGCGGAAAAATGATCCCACGCTAAGGTTCAAAATATGCCTTTTGAAATACCCTGGGATGTCTTCTTTAAGAAATGGTATGGCTTTATGGGGTATTTGGATTATATAGCCTGGTAAAATACTCTAAAATGGGACATGGGCACAGCGTAAAAATTTAAAGTTTGAAAAAAAATGGAATGGCTGTGTCCCAAATGTGCCCCTCCGATGTCCACATATACCTGGCAAAGGTACATACGGGGGTATTTTTGTACTCAGCCGACATAGCTGAGCAACATATAAAGTATTATAGAGTGGTGGTACACATAAGGTTTGCAAAATATACTGTGCAAACTCACTTTGTGTGTCAAAAAGGCAGAAAAAACGCTTATTACCACTACACCTGGTACAAGCTAGCGGAAAAATTATCCCACACTAAGGTTTAAAATATGCCTTTTGAAATACCCTGGGATGTCTTCTTTAAGAAATGGTATGGCTTTATGGGGTATTTGGATTATATAGCCTGGTAAAATACTCTAAAATGGGACATGGGCACAGCGTAAAAATTTTAAGTTTGAAAAAAAATGGAATGGCTGTGTCCCAAATGTGCCCCTCCGATGTCCACATATACCTGGCAAAGGTACATACGGGGGTATTTTTGTACTCAGCCGACATAGCTGAGCAACATATAAAGTATTATAGAGTGGTGGTACACATAAGGTTTGCAAAATATACTGTGCAAACTCACTTTGTGTGTCAAAAAGGCAGAAAAAACGCTTATTACCACTACACCTGGTACAAGCTAGCGGAAAAATGATCCCACACTAAGGTTCAAAATATGCCTTTTGAAATACCCTGGGATGTCTTCTTTAAGAAATGGTATGCCTTTGTGGGGTAGTTTGAATTATATAGCCTGGTAAAATACTCTAAAATGGGACATGGGCACAGCGTAAAAATTTAAAGTTTGAAAAAAACTGGAATGACTATGTCCCAAATGTGCCCCTCTGATGTCCACATATACCTGGCAAAGGTACATACGGGGGTATTTTTGTACTCAGCTGACATAGCTGAGCAACATATGAAGTATTATACAGTCGTAGCACACATAAGGTTTGCAAAATATACTGTGCTAACTCACTTCGTGTGTCAAAAAGGCAGAAAAAACGCTTATTACCACTACACCTGGTACAAGCTAGCGGAAAAATGATCCCACGCTAAGGTTCAAAATATGCCTTTTGAAATACCCTGGGGTGTCTACTTTAAGAAATGGTAGGCCTTTGTGGGGTAGTTTGAATTTAAAACTTACGAAGATGCTTGGAAATGGCACATAGGCCCAGCGTCAAAATTCAAAGTTCTGTAAAAACTGATATGGCTTGGTCTCCAATATGCCACTGTAGCTTCACAAAATAGTGCCAAAGACATTCATTGGGGATGTCTTTTTACTCAGAAGACTTAGCTGAGCATAATTTGGAGGTTTTGAACTTAGTGGCACATATGAAATATACAAAATGCCCAGCAAAAATGCAATCCGTATGTCAAAAAATGCACAAAATTATTTTTTACCACATACTTTGGCATATATTGGTGAAAAAATGGGGGCATGCTAAGGCACAATATGCACCTTATGATATACCCTGGAGTGTCTACTTTTACAAATGGTAGGCCTTTGTGGTTTTTTTTTGAACAGTCAAACTGTTATAATACCCCAAATGGAAGCATAGGCTCATTAAATCCGTCTCTCAAAATTCTTCTGTGAATACTGAAAAGGACAGGTCTCCTGTATGGCACTATAGCTTCACAAAATAGTGCCATAGACATACAATGGGGGTGTCCTTTTACTCAGAAGACTTAGCTGAGCATAATTTGGGAGGTTTGAACTTAGTGGCACATATGAAATATACAAAATGCCCAGCAAAAATGCAATCCGTATGTAAAAAATGCACAAGATTATTTTTTACCACATACTTTGGCATGTAATGGTAAAAAAATGGGGGCATGTTAAGGCACAATATGCACCTTATGAGATACCCTGGAGTGTCTACTTTTACAAATGGTAGGCCTTTGTGGGGGTTTTTGAACAGTCAAACTGTTATAATACCCCAAATGGAAGCATAGGCTCATTAAATCCGTCTCTCAAAATTCTACTGTGAATACTGAAAAGGACAGGTCTCCTATATGGCACTGTAGCTTCACGAAATAGTGCCAAAGACATACAATGGGGGTACCGTTGTACTCAGCAGAAGTAACTGAACACATAATAAAACTTTGTACAGGAATAGCACACACCAACTTTACAAAATACACATGAGAAGTTCTTTGTTATACGTTTGTGTGCGAAAACCCCCAAAAAACACAATTTTACTCCAATATTTAGCAGAGGTTGGCGGTAAAATGGCTACGTAGAAAGTGTCAAAACAACCTTAGGTAAATAGCCTGTGATGTCTACTTTATATAAATATATACTTTTGTGTGGCAATTTTGTTTTATTTTATAGCTATTAGGCTTACAAGACAAACATACCAAATTCTAAAATCGCTCCACATTAAAATTTTATTTTACTCCTTGTGCTTTGTGACCTGTAACTACCAAAAAAACCTTAAAATCCCAGACACATTATATATTCTGTAAATCAGAACAAATAAATGAATTTATTTTTAATTACTTTCCTTAACCTGCACTAATTATGCACACATTATGATTGCAAAAACTGTAAAAAAAACCAATATTTTTCATTTTTTTTGCATTTTTCTGTATTTTTTTTATAATAAGTAAGCATTTATATATATATATATATATATATATATATATATATATATATATATATATATATATATATATGTTATATCAAATTAAAGCCTTTTCTGTCCTTTAAAAAACTGTATATAATATGTGTCGGTGCAATAAATGAGAGAGATGCAAATTGCAGTTGAACGCAAACAGCAAGAAAATGCAAAAATTGCTTGTGTCATTAAGCGTAAGTCAAGCTTCTGAAGCTCTGTCCTTAAGGGGTTAAACAAGACGCTCATGGTTGTGTACTTTTGTTTATGAAATTGAACTCGATAACTTCCCAATAATGAAAAAAAAAAAAAAACATGAATCAGCTCTGTTTTGTTTTGTTTTTTACATTTGCCTTTCCTCCGTGAAGAGTTCAGAGGAAAAAACACATCAGTCTGATATGAATCTATGTTCTATCAAATGACTGCTAACCCCTGCTGGACTCAACACCATCAGTGAGATTCTGACAGTGAGTGGTGGGAGTTAAAATACATATTTTGTTATGGAATAACAAGGCATCCACTTGATAAATAGCTTATGTGTAGTTTAACTCCAATCAACCTCATCCAGTGGTTTACTGAGCCTGATAAGAATTTTAGTACGCAATAACTTTATACAACAAATGTCCATGTTTAACAGATGCATACAAATAAACTAATTTAAAATTGGTACTTGAACTAATACAGCCCTAAATTATTAATTTACATATACAGATCCTTAAATTTCAATATAATCACCCGTCTATATGAGAAACATTTGATTCAATAATTATCAGAGCAAAAATAGAACTGAAAAGGGGGCTGGGTGTTTATAAGCTGCAGAGGCCAGTTCTGCAGCAATTTTTTTTTTTTGCAACAATTATTTATCAGCATTAGTAAAAACACCTTAAGGACACATGACATGTGTGGCATGTCATGATTCCCTTTTATTCCAGAAGTTTGGTCCTTAAGGGGTTAAACATAGAGTTTATTTTAGAATAAGAGATTCATTTTGGGCTGAACTGCAATTCTGATGGTTTTGGGCCAACTGGGTGTATGACCGAATTAACAAACTCCGAGCTGGAATACACCCGAAACGCTTGATGGCAAACAGGTTTCTAAATTTCCTCCCAGGTTGCCAGAAAGAATTGGTTGAAGGAAAAAATATTATTGATGGTTAGGGGGCAGTCACTAAATGTTGTTTTTTTTTTACAGATCAAGTGAGAAGTGAGCAATAGAGGGAAATACAGGAAAAGCAGTAAAAAATAAACAAATATTTATATATATATATATATATATATATATATATATATATATATATGTATTATATACTTGATAAATAATAAAGTAATAATAATAAGTTAAAAATATATATATTTATATTTTTTTACTGCTACTCCTTTTTTTCATCTATTGGTTACTTTTTCTCACTTAATCTGTGAACCAAATGGTGGAAAAAATGCTCCTATCAGTGTACTGCAATATACATATATAAAGCTATATAATGTATATATTTTGAAGCAAGATGATTGGCCCATTTTCATGCCTTTTTTTGTTCTTCAGATTTGGTTGTTGAATTAAAATCTTGGTTCCGAAATTCTGCCAGGCCAAACCAACACATGGTCAAATTTTGTGTTTCCTGAAAAATGTTCTTGTCATGCCACCCATTGGTTGATCTTACCTGCAGCACGGTTGGAAAATCCAGCGGCTTCTCAGCCTACTTCTGTTGCGCTCACGACCAGCATGATGCTGCACGCCTGTAGTATTTAATAGGACAGTGGGTCCCAATCAAGAAAACTATTATTAGAATTGCCATTTCTATAGTGCCAACAGATTCAACAGATATAGCAATATTATAAAAGGGGGGATTTAGCTATAAATAGGACAATTACAAGAAAACTTATAGGAACGATAGGTTGAAGAGGACCCTGCTCAAACGAGCTTACAGTCTATAGGAGGTGGAGTGTAAAACACAATAGAAAAGGGATTGGAATCAAAATAGGTGGGAGGGAAGCAGAGCTGGAGGAGAGAGAAGAGTGCTGCCCTTTAGGAGAGAGCAAGAGACAGGTATATGAGATAGAGGTTACTCTGGGATGCCAAAGGTTTCCTAAAAATATGGGTTTTAAGGCACTTCTTAAATGGTTGAAGACTCAGGGAGAGTCTGATGGCAGTAGGCAGGCTGTTCCGTAGGAAGGGAGCCGCCTGCGAGAAGTCCTGCAAGCTTGAGTTGGCCGTACGGGTGCGAGTAGTGGACAGGAGAAGGTCATGGGCAGAGCGGAGAAACCGAGAAGGGGAATACCTATGGATCTGTAAAGAGATTTAAGAGGGGCTAGAATTGGTCAATGCTTTATAGGTATGGGTTTGCATTTTGAATTGACTCCTATATGATACAGTCTGCCATTGTAAGGACTGACAAAGAGGTGAGGTGTGAGAGGACCGACTAGAGAGGAAAATCAGTCTGGATGTGCGTGCACCATCATATTTATGTCACGCAAGTTCTGATGTCATGTGACAAGATCCTACCTATCGCAGCCTTCCAATAGGTATTTAATATCTTTTGTCCTATTTTTCATGGTTTCCACTTCTGGTTATCCGAGAGTGCGTCCTTATAGTGTTATTCAGTTTGTTGGTTCTTGGCTTGTTTCTGTCTATTCTTTATTCTGGTATCGTTGACCTCTTGGCTTTGTCTATCCATTTATGTGCCTATCTGTATTCCTGACCTCGGCATGTTTCTGACCATGTTTAATCTGGTCAATCTAAGCCCTGGTAATACGTTTATCTATTTCATTATTTTTTTCTACATGTGTTATTTAATTCTGTGTGTCAGAATACACTAAACATAATTAATAATCTTTGTCTTGTGGATCCCATACTATGCCACATTCACTGTAAAACTACTTTAAGGGTACATAGTCTATCATTTCTTGAACACTACTTTACTTCTGCAGAATAGTTTTTATGCATTCATGTATTGTTGCCAAATGTATTTCTCCTCAAATGAATTGAAACTACAAAGTTCTGAAATTGGCTTCTTTACTCACGAGTGATTACTACAATTTGAGTTCCATTTAGCCAGTTTTTTTTTATGTTTAATTGAACAAAAATTCATTATCAGCCGGCATCGTACAAAGTGCCTTTTGATCTTGACATCTCTTGAATTCAGTTTACTTCCCTTTGATAATAAGACCATGCATCACAGCGGTAATCACTATGCAAAAAGGGCATTACTCTGGACTTATATCATTCAGTTACGGAAGCGAACCCTGTATGCATAATGAAGAACTCAGTATGCGATTTAGCCTTACAGAGTCAATCTACGTAACACTTACCTACTGCAAATCTGTTATTGATTGAATGTTTGCATTCTCTTCTCTTGTAATTCACTTTGTTAACTATTTATTTGTGAATTTATCTGTCCTGTGATCAGCCTGGTTCCCAAGGCTGTCAGCTTGCTCATGATAAACTTCATAGAGACTTAAGCAAACCCAAACACTGCCAAATCTCTGAATATTTCTGTCAGACTTTTCTTATTTCACTGTTTGTTTATACTAAATAAATCTGATTATCTGTGTCTTAACAACAAATGGCATATCACTTTACAAAGACAACTCACTAATGTCATTCCTACACAAGGTAATAGATGAAGTACTATCTTCACATGTTCTCCTCCAGGACAGACACCTACGGAGCATAACCATATATGATAATTCTAGAAATGTGAGATCCACCTACCTGCCAATAACCAGAGAAACAATATCATGGGATATTTCAGTACACAGTTGAATAACAGTAAAGACTAAAGTTCCACAGGTCATGGTATAACTTATGACTAAGTGCTGTGAATAAGCCAATGGTGTGTAACGTTGTGGGATGTCTTGAGAGCCTGCATATTATATTAAAGATATGTCTTGCTTTAGGTTTGTTTAGTGTTTAGAGTATGCTAAATCCATTTTTTGCTTTTTTTTTTTACAAGTCCAAAATTGCTGTCCATCCTTATCCCATTTTCACTGATCTTGTGTATTACTGTCCCCTGTGCCTGATAGTCAAAATAAAGATCAGAAAGGATATCCCTATATTATGGAACAGATGTGAGCAGCACAGCAATTTGCCCACTGAATAAACGATATTATATACATGCGATATGGAAACGTGGTGTAAATGTCCAGCATGTAGAACATATATTTCTTGAAATAATTGCAGCTTTAACCCCTCAGAATGTTTTTTAAACTATACATTTTTGACATTTTGTAATACATATCTGTTTTTACTTATTTATTTTTTTTGTTTATAAAGATTTGCTTTTTTAGAGAACGTGAGGGTAAAGGTACAGAAGAGAAAAAATATTGGAGGGAAGAGAGGTAGGTAGCAAGAATTTAATGCAATTGTATTAAGTATAACAAGTGCGCTTTGGTGGGATACTCCATATATATAAAATATAGCATATTATTGGAAATCACATCATAATTATATGACTGCTATAATAGGAATTGCATTTTTTTTTTTTACATAGAAAATTGTTGAATGATTATTTGGCTACCCATTTCAAATCTGTGCGTAGAAGGCGTTGGCATTGAAAGAGTTAATAGTATATCTCACTCTGTATTGTTTATAATCTTTCTAGTCCACAGGCATCTCTCCTTGAAGATAATAGTGTGAGAATTACAAATGTATGAGTTTACCTAGAAATAACAGGGAATAAAATGCAGAACAGATGTTTTCATATAAATTGCCATATTTAGATGTTAAATGTTTACCATCGCCTTAGGGTATAACTTCCATATTCTCATTCAATAGCAGAGCCCAGCAGACTAAGGCGCATGAAATTACTTGCAACACCCCTGCCAACAGAGCCTAAGAAACATTTTTGTACCTCCCACCAATGGTTTTGTAAATGATGGAATGAGGCTAGCTATGACTAACATGTATCTATGAATTTCTAGGTTTTTCAAAGTCAGTATAACTAGTATACTTAACCCCTTAAGGACCAAACTTCTGGAATAAAAGGGAATCATGACATGTCACACATGTCATGTGTCCTTAAGGGGTTAAAGAACCATTAAAGTCACCCAGGTTACTTCATCTCAATAAGGTGGTCTGAGAGCAGGGGCCCTGTATGTTTAACCCTTGAAGGTAAAATATTACCATTTTATAGAAAGTTAAATGTTTACCTTCGAGGATTAAACAAGCCTTTAGTGGCTGTCATACTGACACTAGAGGTGCACTGACCGAGTAAAACACATTGGATTGGACCATCACTGGAAGAAGCCATGCCTCCTCTCTGACATCATGGGAGGTGGAGATGTAAGCAGTACCGATGGGGTCTCTGCAATGGAAAAAGTTGAGTAAAATCTTTATTTTCTTTTTATATTTTGAAAAAGGGGTTATCTATTTAAATCTAGAAACAGGGATACTATAACATTAGGAATAAAGATTTATAGTCCTAATGCTATAGTGTTTATTTAAAAGAGCAACGAGAGAAAGATTAAAATTTAGAAAAAAAAAATATGTAGAGTAACAAGTTTCAAGCTCAGATTAAATGTGAAACTTCATTAAATTTTTTACTGCTATTTTTCTCACGGATTACATTCTGCGAACACAAACGTGCCCATCTTCTGTAAAGTACCCCCATAAAAATATCACAAAATGTAGAAAGGATTGTTCAAGGAAACCAAAAGTTGCTCATTAGATGCTAATAGAAACAGCAAATGAAAAGTCTGCAAGCTTCGCGGTTCAATGGTTAGGCTAAGAAAACAAAGTCTGAGATGATTGGAAGCTGAGGAGTACATAGAACGCCTCTTGCAAATTATTTAAGTCATTATGATAACGAATTAGGACCTTTGATGAAGGAAGTGTTTGCAATGAATGGAAGGAGTATAAAGCTATGTTGTATTTAATGAGTGTTTTGTATTACAGGACATGATCCTGCTAACAAATCTGCACGATTTCAATATTGTCACATATTACTGTAAGTGATGGGAATGTGGAATTAAACATCTGCTGCATATAGTCAAATAAATATAGAGCCGGCTTTGTATGTCTACCTTTTATATTTAATATTTTTTAAAATAAAGTAAAAGCTGAGCATCAGGGAGCTCATAGAAAATGAACGGAATTGTATGTAGTAAGAGGTTCTTACCAACAAGGTTATTTACTAAGTGTGAATTGTAGGGAATTCAAAGGGAATTTCAAATTAAAGGTCAACATAGCTGAAATGGAAACTAGCTGTTCGTCTGCTTTGCCCTTAAATTTTTAATTAACTTTGGGAGGGGTTGGGGGAGGGGGTAGGGGGGCTTCCCAGTTTAGATTTGAAAATCATTTTTAAGTATTTTGTAATTTTTTTGAAAGTTTACCAAACATTGAGAAATTGACCTTATATCAATTCATATTGTAGGTTTGAGTATTTTATGTCACAGGTTTTAAATATTGTCTATGCATTGCCTTGCTCATTTTCTATCCTGTACAGCAGCTCTTTGTCTAGTATTATAATTATTGGCATGTATATAGCGCCAACTTTTTCTGCAGTACTTTTCAATTATAAAAAGGGGATATTTAGAGGTGAAGAAGGCCCTGCTCAATGGAGCTTACAATCTATAAGGATTTTTAAGGTCATTATATATATATAATTAGGTGTCTTGCCAAATGACACTATGAGCTCCTAAACAACTTTATCTGAATGAAGTAGTTTTGGTGAATAGATCATGCCCCTGCTCAATTCTCTGCCATTTAGGAGTTATATCACTTTGTTTATGCAGCTCTAGTCGCATCATCCCTGTGCATGACTTACACAGTCTCCCTACACTTTTCCTGTAAAGAGAGATCTAATGTTTAAACTTCCTTTATTGCACAGTGCTTTTTTTTTTTATTTCTTATCTCCTACTCGATTAAAAGCCTGCTAGAACCTACACAAGCCTCCTATATGTGAACAAAATTCAATTAACACACTGAGATTAATACACTAATACATTAATACACTGAGATTGCAATGGCATGATCTATACCAGGGATAGGTAACCTTCGGTACTCCAATGTTGTGGCCTACCTCTTCCATAATGCTCTTACAGTCATAATGCTGGCAAAGCATCAGGAGAGAAGTAGTCCACAACATCTGGAGTGCTGAATGTTATCTTCCCCTATCTATATGCTAAAAACACTTCATTAAGCTAAAGGTGTGTTGTTGCTTACAGTATTTTTTTTAATCGTGAGCTGGACAAACAAGGATTTAAATGTATTGAATTTGTATTCATCTAAACAAATAATCTCAGGAGCACAGGAACAAGACAGATTTTCTGCCGGTGAATGGTAGGTGGACTTAACAAATATCCGGAAAGCATTCCATATCCAGGGTTGATGCTTTATGAGATGAGCTTACGATCTCACCATTAATTGTGAGTTTAACCTTGAATCAAATATTCTAAGGTGTACTTGCTGTACTGCCCTGCGACAATTGCTCCTTCCCACGTATGTTTGCCACGGACTTCTGGAGGCATGTAGAAGCTGGCCTCCTGCCCGCTGACTATGGTCCAGGTCTGGGACACCGTTTGGGAGTTACCCTGCCCAGCAGCCACTAGTAGCTTTCCCTGGGTGCCGTTGGTTTGGCACTTTCCCTTCATGCGAATAGAACCGACGCTGGCTCTCTGGCGGGCGTTCACATGAACCAAACCCACGAATAGTCCTAGCGATACTTAGCCATGAACATTATGGAACTATATTCGGCATGAGGACTTTATGGGTTCCCGATCACCTCAGCGGGAACTAGACAAGAATGTTATGGAACTATTTTCGGCATGAGGTGGCAACTTGGTTTGTGGTTTTGAACCACTCTGAAATCCACAAGGAGAGCGTTTTTTTAGAGGGAAGGTGCCTGAGACTAAGGGGAAAAAACTCTAAGAGCCAGGCAGAGCACCCCATATTAAGGCCGCAGGAGCTCCCGAAAGTTGACCGGCAAAAGCACCAAATTATTTTGGATTTGTGCTGCCCTAGGCACGACTAAATTCGGGCACCCCAATATCTAAATTTGTCCCCCCAATTCGTGTCAAGGCCATTTTTGTGACTGACAGACACATGCCCTCATTGATACATGTACTGATATACACTCACTGACAGATACAGTCATTGGCACACACATACAGTCATTGGCACACACTGTTTAACCAACACACACTTTCACTGACACACACACTGACACACTCACTCACTGACAGGCACACACTCTCAGATACACATAAAATTACATATACACACTGACACACACTCACAGCCACACCCATTCTCACTCACAGACACACACTGACAGCTACACTCACTCACAGTACTAGCATCTGTACGCCGATGACACCCAGCTACATCTCTCCTCCCCGGACCTCACCCCTGCCGTCCTGCAACGTGTCACTGCTTGCCTTTCTTCCATCTCTGACTGGATGTCCTCCCGCTTTCTGAAACTCAATCTCTCAAAAACTGAGCTCCTTGTCTTTCCTCCTCCTAATACTGATCCTGCTCTTTCGCTCTCCCTTCAAGTTTGTGGTACCAACATCAGTCCATCCTTGCAAGCCCGTTGTCTTGGCATCATACTTGACTCTGGTCTCACCTTTGAGCCTCACATCCAGCATGTTGCCAAATCCTGTAGATTCCATCTTAAAAACATAGCCCGCATCCGCCCCTTTCTTGCACCAGATACTACCAAGGAGCTTGTCCATGCTCTAGTAATTTCCCGCATGGATTATTGTAACCCTCTCCTGATTGGTCTTCCCATTAGCCGTACTGCACCCCTACAGTCCGTAATGAATGCTGCTGCTAGATTGATTTTCCTCTCTAGTCGTTTCACTCACACCTCACCCCTCTGCCAGTCCTTACATTGGCTTCCTGTATGCTATAGGAGTCAATTCAAGGTACTAACTCACACCTATAAAGCACTGAACAACTCTAGCCCCTCTTATATCTCCTCACAGATCCATAGGTATGTCCCTTCTCGGTCTCTCCGCTCTGCCCGTGACCACCTCCTGTCCGTTGTCCGCACCCGTATGACCAACTCGCGCTTGCAGGACTTCTCGCGGGTGGCTCCCTTCCTATGGAATAGCCTGCCTACCACCATCAGACTCTCCCCTAGTCTTGCATCTTTTAAGAAGTGCCTTAAAACCCATCTCTTTAGGAAAGCTTATGGCCTCCAATACTAACCCCTACCTCACATACCTGTCTCTTGCCCTCTCCTAAAGGGCAGCCCACCTTATTTGATTGCAAATTCCTGTCCTAATGTGTTTTACACCCTACCTCCTATAGAATATAGAATATAGATTGAGCAGGGTCCTCTTCAACCTATTGTTCCTGTAAGTTTATTTGTAATTGTCCTATTTATAGTTAAATCCCCTCTCATAATATTGTAAAGCGCTACGGAATCTGTTGGCGCTATATAAATGGCAATAATAATAATAATAAGGTGGACAGCCCCAGAACACGAAGCAAACACGGCATTTGTCTGGGAGTTTGGGATGGCATTTTTTGGCGCCTCCCCTGAAAGTGCCACCCTAGGCAAATGCCTTGTTTGCCTTGTGGTAAATACATCCCTGCATATGACCATGTGTGCGGCCGGTCAGAACTTCAACCTGGTGGCATTTTCCTTACACTTCCTTACACACATCTGAGTGCTATTTGGAGAACTTGGGTGCTCAGATCAGGGCTATTTGGGGATGTATAATACGTGGGGTTATTGTATGTTTTTATTATGTTTTGGGGTATTTTTATGTTTAATATTTTTGTGTTTGCCTCTCTGTTCCTGGGAGATACTTAGCTTACCAGTCTTTAATGTAATTATCTCCCAGGCCCAGAGATTCCTGAGAGGGGCTTATGGTGAAGACAATGGAAACCCCCTGCTGAGGTCTGTCTGTATAAAACAGCTGTGTTTGGATGCATTCAACCAGTTGTATTCCCAGAACTATGTGACGTCTAGTTACTGGGAGGAAAAGTCCTTGTAAGGACTACAGCTCCCAGGACTGTGTGTCATCCAGTCCTTGGGAGTGAATAGAGCTAGTACCCTATCCTGTTCCATAATGGAGAGGCTCCAGGAGGACCCTAGTCAAACCACGGTGACTAGGGCAGAAGTGGTGAGGTTTTCCCTGTTCCAGGTAGGAAGCGGTCCTTGCCGGAGGTACCCAGCTGTGGTACAGGGAGATCCACTACATTATCTATTTTCTGTAGATATATTTTGAGTTTGTTGTATGTTTTGAGGATTTTGAGGAACCCTTGTATCTACTACAATCATAGTGAAAGAGGTAAGTACCATTTCATTCAATTCCTTTCACGTTTCACTGCACTACTAGAGTGAGTGTCCTGGTTGTGTATAGAGTTTTGCAAGATTTAATTGTGGGATTTCCAGTTCTAATGGAGTGATGTTACCAATGCTCTAACCATATAATATATAAAAAAAATATAATAAAACATTTACAGTTAGACTTGGGCATAGAGACTACAGAGCATCATCGGAAGATTTCCTGGTTTCCTGCAAAGTGGAAGTTTTATGTTTTTTATGTGTATGGCATGTTCAGTCTGGTTTACTGTATTTTGGTTTCTTTTTTTTCATGATCTTTTTGACTAAACAAATCGCTGATGACTTCATCAATACTTCTATAATACATGTGCACAGCAAATAACTGGGGGGGGAGGGGGGGGGGGGGGTGCCACCCAAGAAAACTACCATCTAAATGCTACTTAAAAAAAGCTAAATTACAAAGATACATATTTTTTCATCTAATGAGAACCAGTTGCCTATACAGATTGGTATGACTTTTTCTTTTTAAAATACCAAAACAATATCCCAAATCCATGCAAAAGTACATGTAGAGATCTAAATTACAAATGTAACCTTCTACGCACACCTATGCCTTTAATATGAAACTTTGAATATAAAATCTAATTTCAGAACTGTGGCGGTCACCCCGAGAGAGGAGGAGTATCCACCGCCAGGGATGTCCTTTTCCCTTAATGTGGGTAGTGCTATAGTATTCCCAAGTCGATCTCCAAGCAGGCAATAGAACAAGTATAGCTCTACAGCTCTTACAATAGCTGGTGGTTATAGCAGGTCTAGCTGTTCCCTACAATCACGAGAAGAGGCTCTGTGTTTAGGGTGAAGAGAACTGACTTTAATGGGACCACACTTGGCCTTTTATGAAAATCCCCATGCAAGGGGTACTCCCACATGGACCTGATGGAAGACTGTAGTACAAAGTCACAGACCAATGACAACATTGTGAAAATACATGACACTCCCATACATATCATACAATCTCTCCCCTCTGCCTGGGAGATAATTGAGTCAAGTACTGTACTAACTCAATTATCTCCAGGCGAAAAAAAACACAATTTTACAGGCAACCCAAAAGTACCCAAAAAACTCACACAAACCCCACAAAAATATATATTATGTATATCCCCTGATAGCCCCGATCTGGTTGACCAACATATCCAAAAATCACCCAGATCGGTTCAGGGGTTTAGGATTTTTATGAAAGTCTTATTTCTGACCGACCACAAACGAGGCTCCTGTCCAAAATAGTTCTATAGATTCAGGCTGTGCGGTCAGTAGCAGTTAGAAGAAAAGCTGGTCGTGTGCCCCTCGTTCGGGAGTTTGGTTTCACCGAACGCCGTTCCAGAGACTTGAACCGAACATACTTGCGGCTGGAATTTGCGCCAGTATTCGCGCTGTTGGGTGGCCAATTTTAGTTCCACGCACTCAACGACAAAACACGGCTGTAGGCGGTCGTGGAGTTAAGATGGCCACCACCTTGTATTCGGCCATATGAACGCCGGCCACACAGCCAACCACTTAGAATGTTATTGATTTTGTGGTTTTCGCAAGTGTAAAAGAGGTCAGCCAGGTTAATGAGCGGCACACGACTGCACTGGGTGGTCAATCCATTCGGTAGACGGTTCGGTTCATAAATTAAGTTCTCAATTTTGTTTGATTATTTTCGGATCAGTTAAATAAAACAGTGGTTTAGGGACAGGGAATCTGTCACAGGAACATATTCTGTTTTATCCAAATTTTTCACACAACTAGTGGTAGGCAAACTAACAGTGGGCAACATTTAACAACATTGCCATGAAAACATTAGTTTTTACTGATTATTTTCAACAATTTGTACAAGATAATATAGAAAAATTGCACATAAAAAAATGAAAATCAATTTCTAGACAATGGAGAGGAAATTACCTAAAGTTTTACATGTCTTGTTTCAAAGATAAGCTCAAATCACAGAGTAAAAATGTGAAAAGTCCTTTGAAATCCATTCCTAAACCTCTTGTCAGTTCAGTCATTTTAATTTGTGCTAACCTTTGCCTCTTTCTCATACCGTTAGCAAATAAATGCAGGTACTTTATGCCCATAACAAATCACTCTATACTTATTTCACCTTCTTTGAGTTTCCTTGTGCTCCTAAACCCTCGGTGAGGATTTCAGCTTTTAAACCTTTGACTCCTTTCTTTATGACTATTGTTAATGCTCCCAGTCCCTTTGCATTCCTACTCCAATTTAAGTCTTCTCCAGCTCACACTGTAATAACTTCAGCTTTCTCCAGTTTCCTTTGTAACACTCCCCTTCTTTCTCCATCCTTTTCAGACCCCTCTATAATTCCATATACCCCTGTAAGCTTCCTCCATGCCTCTGCCAGCCTCAATTTTATCAATACTGCTGTTGATTTGGTTGTATATAGTTTCCATAGCAACACATGAGAAGGTTTCTATGCTGCATCGCCTTTGGCTGGAAATTCCTAATTCTAGTTACCATGGCATACTGCAGCTTTTTAATACATATTTATTTGTGTGAATGTGTGTCTATACTATGTGTGTTTATGTGTGTGTGTGTGTGCTGTGTGTGTGTGTGTGTATTTGTGTCTGTAGTGTGTATGTGAATGTCTGTTTGTTGTGTGTGCATGTGCATTTGTGTGTCTGTAGTTTGTGTCTATGTGTATTTGTGCTGTATGTATGTGTGTGTGTCTGTAGTGTGTGCATGTGTATATGTGTTTGTGGTGTATGTGTGTGTGTGTTTGTATAAGGGTTTTTTGTTTCAGGATCTACTGCATGCTCAGTTAAATTTGGGTGTGAATGACTTCTTGTTAGCAAGATGGAACATATGCCTATTTTTAAATTTTGCTCACAGCCAATGCATATTTTTTTCATATAGAAAAGTCTCGCCGTGACAAAATCAATGAGCAGTTAAGTTTGAAGAAGCTACTGGCAGCCATGCAATGTATACCACTAAGCAACAACTATACTCTGACTTGCCTTTCTTATTTTGTTACATTAGTAATCTATCCTCTCGGGTGCAACTTCCTTTATTATTCTTTTTAACTTTTCTTTTTTGCTGCTAACTTCTAATTCTGTGAATCCTCCAGAGCCTGCCTACCTTTCATTACGGCCATAACTGTACTTTATTTTCCCACTGTATAGCAGGGACTTATCAGAAAGATACCATTCCAAGGTCTCTTAATGAAAGTTCAATGGGAAATAAAAATTAATTATTGACATGCTAGTCTAAGAACTCCCCCTAAAAAAGGAACATTTAATCAAAGCAGCTTCTCACATTTTCTCTTAACATCTGTACCCTTTCATTACTGATCTTAGCATCACATGCCTTTTATTAACAAGGAAAATTACGCTAAAATTCTGGACTTTATTGTACATCATTCTGGATATATCCCCAACTGGCTCATCATAATTTATTATTGGTATGTTTATGCCAATAAATGCATATGTCAGCTATATCTTCAGTAAATAGTTTTTATTGATTGTTTAGGCTTAGACGCCAACAAATCATAAGAGCAAAAGGAGTCATCAAGGAAAAACATCTCAGTATATATATAACATCTACGGTAATTTTCTTGAGTATATATTGCTCGAAAACAAGTAGAACATGCAAGGCTCTTCCCAAATAAGAGTCCAGCTCCAGCGATAGCAGTTAAGATGGGGTTTAAGTCAAGATGTCTGTAATCGAGTAATTATACTGAAAATTAAGGCAACAGGAGGAGTCTGGAGGTGCTAGAGCAAAAAAAAGGCTTTAACAATGAATGATAATTCCAGGTATGGAGAATTTTTGGCTAAGCAGAAAATGACTGCTAAACAGGTCTGTAGAATTAATGTATTTGTAGGTTTATTAGATCCTCTCATGCGTTTCCCTAGGCGTGAGGTCCATGGATTTAGTTGGAGCTTTACACTGTGGATAGCTGAGGTAGGGAATATGCAGTATGTCATAAGGATTGCACTTGATTACAGTAATATTGTGCTTGATTACATTCCCATGATAATGCTGGTGGACAGAGGTCAGTAGTGTTAGGGAAGATCCTGCTAGCTATTGGCAGTAGTAGTAGTACCAATCCATTAGGACTTTGCTTGCACTATCCTGAAGGAAGACGTTGAGGATCTACCACATGTTCATTGAGAGAGAGGCCCCTAGTTCCCTCGAACATGTAAGGTCGCCACAAGCTATGTGTTTGTTTAAGTATAGGAGTCAACATGCAGTGGTGATAAAATTGGGAAATTGCACATCTCTTATATTGGCAGTGCTGACCAATGCTGGTACTCTATATGGTTATTGTTGGCATTCAATGTTTTTAATAAACTTCATTTCATATTGTACTCAGACAACAGAAAAGCATAGCAGAGCAATATGGGAGCTGTAGCTTACAAACATCTGAGGTGCTATACTAGACCACTATTGCTTTAGGCTATAGGTCACAGCCTTTAATTTTAGAAATCTTGGACAATGTTCTGCATACGGTGAATATTTCCAAAGACATTACTGAACCTGTATGACCCCTATATTTTAAGAAAGATGTAGAACTTTTTATAACTGTATAAACAGCATACTTTGGGGGATTATACAATGTACAATGATATAAAATTACATTTTATTTAAATCAATCATAGTTTTAGAAAAATGGTGGCAACTGGGATTTTATGCTCATGCACAAGGCCTGTGGGTTGGTGAAGGATCCCAGTTGTATCAGCTTATCACAGTAAGATTCAGATGCGCAATTATAAATCAATGAATAATATATATGGAAGCAATTAACTTACTACACAGCTGTACTTAGGGTAGACTTACTATATTAAAATTGCTACTGAGTATTTTTGTTCCCAAAAATGCCTTAAGCGCTAGAACATTTTTGGATGTGCAAGAAGTTAATGATTAACTTCAAGTTTCAATACGAAACTGCTACAATTGGATATTATAGTTTTTCTTTGTTAAAGAGATATTGTTCAAAGTTTGAATAGCATTCGCATAAATAACCACATTAATAATTAGGTAAAGGGAAACTATCACTTCTAGGGAAATAGCATAATTAAATAATATATTAAAGTGATCTATAACTTGTGTAAAACTTTTTGCCCTGTAACGCTCTGTTTTTTTAACATTACAATCCAGTTTGGTCCTGGCACAGCTATGGCACGTACTGCATTGGAAGAGGAAAATATAAACATTGTTTGTGTTTCTTTTCCTCTCTCTATACTGACTTAGAGGGAGCTGAAATACAAATACCAACTTCCAGAACAGATTAAAATGCAGCAACATCGATTCTGAATTACATTATATTTTTTAGACCTCTCCAACTCATATTGATTAAAGGGATTAAATGCATATTTATGAGGAGGTGCTGATTGGCCAGGGCTGTGTTTGGCTTGTTCTGGCTCTGCCCTTGATCTGCTTCCTTGATAGTCTTAGCCAATCCCAATAGGAAAACATTGTGATTGGCTCAGATCACCACTTTCGATTATGTCAGCCAAGCAGGCAAATCAGGGGCAGATCCAGCACCAGCAGACTTGAATAAAGGTAAGATATTACTATATTTAGGCAGGCTAGGGTGTGACAAGGGGGCTAGATGGTGTTTTTAACACTATAGGGTCAGGAATACATGTTTGTGTTCCTGACCATATAGCGATCCTTTAAATATAACGGACAAGTAAATAGGACATCGAAAATCCTGGGAGGTGATTCCTGCAATGGTTTCCTTTGTAATTGAGACCGCTGCCTGGGAGATGAGTGATGTGCATATGGCTTTTGCAGCTCTGATCCAGTTTCCAATACAGTCAGCTATTCATTGGATGAAAATGTCAGCAATGAATGACCAGCTGTACATAGCGAAGCACTGATAATTCAGGCTCCAAGCACCATTACCTCTTCAAATCAATACAGTGGTCATGTGCTTAGAGTAATCCTTTAACTTTGCTATTTATTATCTGCACGCAAACTCTATTTTTTTTTTATTTGCATGGGCTGAAATTTGACCCATGCTATAGATCCGCAACTAAAAAAAAACCTTAAACCTGCACGGTCGCTTCTCAATTTTGCATAAGAACATAATAAAACAGTGCTTATATAGTCAACAGAAAGTTCTTAGGTACACTTTGTAAAAAGGCTAAACAAGGCTAATGATAGAACTTCAATGATCCTACCCTGACATTTCACACTGGCAATAATTTAATTAAATGATGGACAAAGATATCTCCTCACATGATATACAGTAGATGCCTAATCTTTCTCATTGTGCATGCACAAGATGGTTACAGGAGAATTGTTAAAATCTGTAGAAGCCCCTGATCTCATGTGATCTTCCACAGACCCTTCTTTGGTTCTCTTGGAAATGTATGAACATTCTAAAATGACATGGCTACTGAGGATAGCTTCATCTGTCAGGAGTTGAAAAGAGCAAGACAGAGGTGCCATGGAGAGAGAACTTCTGGTTAAATATGTATCCCTCTCCCTTAAAGTCACCACCCTGCAGCTGATATGTCACATAGGGGTTTTTACAAGAAAATATTCCAGAAGTGACAGTTTCATGTTAAGTCCATTTAACTCATATTTTCATCTGATCATGCTGCCAGTATAACAGATGCCAAAAAAAACAAACATTGTAGCAATTTAAATTCTAAAGGGGCTTCATGGACATAATGGAAATAAAAATTTTCAATGATAGATCAGAACTTTTTTATATACCAATCTATATCCTGAAGTCATAAAATTACATGTATCCTTAATTTAAAGACATCAACTGAATTTTCACAGTACCGAATTTTCTTATAGTGGTTTCAATATTTTTAATGCTCTCTCTGTTGTTTGTACTGTCTGTTTAGGTTATTTATTTATTAAAAAATATTATAACACATTTAGCAAAAAGCAAAAAAATGCAAAAAATATATATAAAAATTGGTTAAAGAAACCAGAAAAAAACAATAATACATATCAAAGAGGCACAAGCTAGGGATGAGTTGTAAATGGTAGCCCACAGTCTGTACAGACTAGAACTGAACATTTACCATATACTAAAAATTAAGTGAAAATTATGTAAAGCAGAGGCTATAGCGTCCATTGTTCTTACCCAAAAAAACTCTCTTTTTAGCTATTTGCCTTCGACATTAAGAGAATGTCTCGTGCTGCTCCAACTGTAGCACCATCTGGAGTGAAATACAGAGATGGATCCATAGGTTGAAATACTATATTATATTTAACCCTCAAACACAATAAATAAGTAACACCGAGAAGAATAACCATCACATAAATCACGAGGTGAAGATATGAAAAATGTGGAGTATTTCTATAACATTATACTTGTTAACTCTGTTAACAAAGCTTGTTGGGTATGAACATCTGCATCATCTGCACCAAATACACCAGTTCTTAAAAGACTGATCTAACGGAAACTAGAAATATTTTTTAAAACATCTTCAGTCCAAGCAGATTGCTCCCTTGGGGCAGCTAAAGGCTTTTTTATCAATGAAAGGTACCTACATTCTTTAGATAAGCTATGGAAGTCAAAATGGAAAACATTATGACACACAAAAGATATAATAAAACATCACAGATCAACCACAGCAAAGGATGTCAGAGCTGCATCACACACAAAACAGGGCACAATGCAGAGAACAGACAATATGGAACACACTTTGTGGAAATTATGTTAAGACTACCTAGTATGTTACAAATCTACAAAGTTATTAGTCTATCATAAAAAAGGTGTATTGTAATTTTTTCGTACCTTATAACTTTGTTTGGCTGACACACCAAAACACAAATTCCTTTTAGAGTGTTTTATATGGTTTAGACAAATCTACATGTTGCTTTTAGCACAATTTGATTACCTTTTTTTTTGCTAACATTTGCACTTTCTTAAAAACAAGTCCTTTAGTGCCTAGGGGTTTATGAACAAGGAGTAGGAGTAAATTAACTTTTGCCCGTAATAGCAGAGGTGTAATACAGCTCAAGCTCAGCTGACTTAAAAACAATATAGCCAACCTGACTTTTATTTATTTGTGAACTCTTCACATTTTATTGTTTTGTGAGCACAACCACCCCTGGCTCCCTAAACACGTACCAGACTCTGCAAAGGAAATTTATGTTAAAAAAACAAAACACACAAAAAAAAATGGTCTGCTGCCACTTCATAAAAGTAATTATTCTTCAATTTGGTGCTTACAAAACGTATAGTAGCTGGTAAGATAAAAAAACAAAACAAAAGTAAAAGTCCATCATCTCCTCATATAGATAGCTAAAGAGATTAAAAAAAAAGCAACACCAGTCTCTCTAATGGAAATGCAATTTTAAATGACAAATTATGTCTGAACTATTATTAAAGGGACAGCTTAATGTAGTGGTTCTGGTGTGTGTAGTGTGTCCCTATAGGCTTTTTAATGTAAATAATGCCTTTTCATAGCAATGGCAGTGTTCACATTGCTGCCTATGAATGCCTCCAGGTGCAGTCACTCAGACCACCACTAGAGGTGCTTTCTGTGTGTCTCCACACACTGAATAGATGCACTAAATAGAGGCACTGGATAGAGGCACTGAATATTGCCCGTAGAGATGCATTGATTCAATGCATGTCTATGAGAAGATGATAACTGGCACAGCATGGCATTTTGCTGCGCATGCACAATAGCCTCTAAGTGCTAGCCTAAGTCTAAGACCAGCTGGTTGTGGGAGAAAATGTAAGTAAAAACACCTTTACCATGCAATTTTAGGTGGGCCGGTTACCTAAATAGATAGCAAAATACTATAGTATCAGAAATATATATAGTGCAAGATATGTTTAATAGTGTATATACTAACACTACCACACAGCAGCTATCAGCATTCTGTTGCCTCTTTATCTCTAAACATTGACACTTTAGAGAACATTTGTTTTGTGAATATATCCTAAGAAAAAACAGAAACAGTCACCCATTTGTAAATTAATAATCACCACAATAGTAAATATTTGTTACTGGCAACTTAAAAAAAATATTATATTCATTCACTGGAATGAAACCGGGTGTGAATATTTTTTGGCTAGCTTTCAGTTTGTTTTATAACTTTTTTTTTTAATTACTATTTCCTTTATTTTTACGTTTGAAAACTGTCTAAATATTTGACTAATAAAACCAGCAGTACATTTGTGACAGATAGCTGGCCATTCTAACAATCTCAATGCCAAATTTGCACTTGTTGATATTAGTCAGGGTTGCTTTCTAATAAAAATGGCAGATGGTAAACATATTCTAGATCTGTTTGAAAGGATTCAAAGAAGAACATATTGATGTATCAAAAAAAACAAAACAAACAAAAAAAAAACAACGACCATGTTTTGTGGATATACTTCTTTTCCAGCAAATTGAACATTCTTGTGCCTAATGTAAGTATATGCATTACACAAATACAAAGCATCATACATCAATTCACATAGGGAGACAACATGCAGTACTTAATGAAAAACTAAGTAAGCATTAGGACTTAACAGCACGTTTTAAAATACTGTAGGAATCAATTTACAAACATTATAAACATTGGAGAAAAATAATAATAGTAAATACATAAAAAACATATACCAGTCCTATTTCTGAGTATTGTCTTAAATTTAAGTGGCAAAATTCAAGTACAAATAGCTAAGCTATGACTATAAGCAAATTATAGATTTTTTTTTCCAAATCATCTGTTTTTTTTCCAAATTTAGATTTAAATTTGCTAATATTCAAAGTTCAGTGAGTGTGTGTGTACATATATATATATATATAAAACAAAAAAGCTATATATATATATTTTTTTTTTTCATGCATATATAATATATTATATATGCATTTTAATATGTGTATTAAATCTAGAACCACCGAGTAGATGCAAATAGCTACTGATTTCTGTGTCTGCACTTTGCGAAGGAAAAGAAAACACAATTTCTCTATGCATGAAGAATTATGCATTGTTCAGAAGATGTTTGTGCAGGTAAAATAACAAAAGATGTAAATCAACAAAATTGAAAAAGGCAGGTGCCTGGAAAATGTGCTGTGACAATTTTGTTTATTTCATAACAAAAAAATAAATAAAAAAATACAAAATATATATATATATATGTATATATATATTTTTTTTTTTCCATCGGTTGCTGAGGAAACCAAGATATAGTTTCTCTATTTAAATACTTTTATTTGTGTCCTTGAAAACACAAGCCTAATTTTCTCACTAAATCTCACACCAATGTTCATGCCAATACAAAAATGTACATTTTATAGCGTAGAGCAGGAAAGGTGAGCAGGCGTTAGCGATATTTGCGTGTAATATGAACTGATAACTATGAACAAAGTCACAGAGGATATGAGTACGAAAACTGCATATATTTTTCATTACACAGTGTGTTCTTACTAGCTTGCTACTTTGCCTTTTTATTTCCCTCTATACTCGATTGATATTATGCTCTACCTGTCTAAATCCTCTTCCGGCTGTCTGCCAGATGTTTCATTCTCAAAACATTATGGTCGCTGTCTCAGGAGTCCTTGTTCATGTTATCAAGCCATCTGGTTTTTGGTCTTTCATGTCTTCTGAGGCGACAGTGCTCACAAAGGAGGCAGAAGGTGTTTGTCATACAATAACCACCAGTACACCACCCATTTTCACACTTTCTTTCTCACAAAAGAAAGACTTGAAGATGTCAATAACCCATGCCGGAGTTTGCTCAACTAAAACAACTCATTAGGAAAAGGTCTTGGACAAAGAAAATATCTTGACGTGTAAAGGTACAAATTTAAAAAAGTTCTTTAACTTACAGAATTATTTTTCTAACCTTTCTAAATTTTGATTAAATGTCCACAATAACATGTTATGTAAGCATTAAATATACTATGCATTTTGGTGTCCACCTGTTGAATTACTTCATCCTAAATATTATTATGATTTAAATTCATAAAGAGTCTAATGATACTGCTGCACCTTGCAGATCAAGAGTTAACGGGGATCTTGCTTTTATTATAAAGAAAGTTTGAAATAATTAGTCAAATGGTAAAAGTATAATGTATCCAAATGGAATATTGATAACGTGGCAACCCAACATTTCCACCTTGGGAGACAGGTTTCTACATAGAAATACATTGCATAGTGCAAATAAATGATATATAGTACATGTCAAAAAGTAGGTGGAACAGCCTTAGTACTGACTCTGTAATAGAACCCTGGAATAAAATGTAATTTAGTAAAATCTGTGCGGTCATCAAGGTTAGGCACATCAAGGTTGATTTGTGTGATTAAAGTCCATCCTAAGGTTTGTGTGTTTGTGATACAGTATATTTCTAATATTAGATATAGATAGATTTGTAAAATAAAATCATTAAAAAGCCCAGTTAAGTGTTTTTTTCTTATTTTTATTTCTATGTTTTTGAACGTGTTGCTAATTAATTATTAGAACACATCATAGATTTATATATAGACTGATGGACAGTTAGAAAGACAAACATACGGGCAGACAGGAAGACAGGCATAGTGGCAGAAATATTGAATAGTTTTTCATCTTCTTCAGCCAATAAAGATGCACGAATCACATAGCATTGTCACAAAACAAATTGCGCAGCTCAGAAAATCTCCTAAAGGTAATGAAAAGGCATCTCATATTTCCCACTATTTATGACGGTGAGATAAATATAAATGATCTTGTATAAAGGTCACGTTTCCTCTTCTTCATCATATCTCGCCGTGAGTGAGGTTGTTGGTGTTATGGCATACAATGGGGTAGGTTCTTGGGTGATCCTCACTCCAGCCACTAACTGACTTCCTTTATAAGTATTATTTGAGGAGGATGGACAGCCCCCTTGAATAACTACATACAGCTGACTAAAAGTAGTTTGGGGCAATGCACTCAGTAGAACATTTGGAATGTCAAGCTGTTAAGTCTTTTTCACATAAATACCGATAGATTTTAGCCCCTTTTTACAGTATTATTGTATTATTATTAGCATTTATATTGCACTAACATATTCTGCAGCAATTTTCTAATTTAGAAATTAATAAGTAAACAATCGGCAGATAAGTCCTACTGCATTCATATATCTAAGAGAAGAACATAGCAACATAGCAACCTTTTCTGCAATTCTATTTCATTGTTTTTTTTACAAAATACAAAACAATCCTGGATTGTCTCCAAAGTTAACTGGCATAAATCAGAACTCTGTATAAATATGAGAACTCTGCCATGGCACTTTGCTTTTTGACTGCTCAAAAATGATCATTTATGATTTCGATGCAATATGTACATAACATCATGCAACCTTGCATGACAGGCAATTTGAAATGATAGACAATTTCTCCAGGCATGGGTGAAAATGATTGTATGTACAGATCAACACAACCTTTTATGAATAGGGCTCCTAGGTAATCACAAATTGATTTTTTTTTAGGGAAACACATTTGGTACTGTATAGAGCTTTGTTTTTCAGCTGATGGACAGTTCATAGAATACAAGATTATTTTCTGAACGTTATGTCACTTTCTCAATTTAATTCTTACATTTGCTTTAAGATACACATGACCTTTTAAGACACTGCAAAATATGTTGTTGTTTTTTTTAAAATTTAATTATGGGAGACTTTTTTTGAAACGTTTAAACCAAAAAGATAAACTATTTTCGTACTCTCTTTTTAAGAGTAACCTTTGTGTTTTGTGTTATCCCTCCATATTCCCCATGTCCCCATGTCCTCTCTGTAGTCATGGTGCATTGTTTTTTAAAGATTGCACTATGGTTCTGCATATGTTTGTGAGATGGGCAGTCCTCTCTTGGATTGCTAAACTATTGTGTTAGCCTTTGACGTGCATCCTAACACCATTTACAAAGCTTAGAATTTACCCTGGACCAAGTGAGTGGCTTCAATGTATCTGCATACTCCAATTCATAGCTGATAACTATACTACACTATTGGTTCTTTATATATCTTTTCCTTTGTAGTTTTTGTCTTCGTCGGTGAACAGAAATATTATTTCTGTAAGGGTAGTTTTCTCAGTATACGATCACTTTGCACGAAATACGTTCATTGTCTGGTTTAGCACTGTGTTTCTGAGGGAGGTGCACTCGTGTTTGCTGCCCTCGTTAAAGAAGGTAAAAAAAAATACCTTGCTTCTGTTTATGTATGCAGAGAGGGAAAGAACTATTGTTCTAGAAAACAGAACCACGCAAAATTTCAAATTGTAAAAAAGGAAGCTATATATTTAGGTTAACATGTTATATATCAATGCTGTCATGTGGTTTTACAATTAATTATCTCATGAAAAGTTGCAGGTTTGTTATCAAAATCTGCGATCAGGGTATTTGGGTTATTTTTTTTTTTTGTCAATCATTTTTTATTGATGTACAGAATCGCATGGGGTACAGAAAGAAGATTGGGATACAGTACAGATTATACATAGCAGGTGTAGTCTAGTACATTGCATATCAACCCCAGTCTCTCATAGATCATATAATGCAATAAACATTTGGAGCTAAAACGCAGTAATATGTCTTAATATTGAGTTCAGCCGATCTCTCGGTTGAGGGATCATTTAGCTGTTCGTTGTCCTAGGTTCTCTCTTTTTTCTTTTATGTTCTCCTATGTTAGTGTCTTTCCTTCCCCTCCCCTCCCATTCCCACCTCTCCCCCCTCCCCCTCATTCCCCTCCCGTATCCACTCCCCCTCTCAGCTCCTTCCTCCTCCATTCCCCCTCTCCCTTCCATAGAAAGTGCCATCCCTGTGGAGTAATGCGTTCATGTGTGGTAGTGACCGAGGCCGTGTGTGCAGGGGTAGATTTTGCGTTCAGGTGATTAGTGAGCAGCTTGTGTGTAGGACTAGTGTTCTTCCGCGTGGTCCAACCCCTCCCCTCCCCCCCCTCTTGGGGGGGAGGGGGGAGGGGATGCCGCCCCTCCGTCTGTTCTGGCAAGAGTGCACCCATGATGAGAGATCTCGCCACGGGCCGAGCGTGCCACAGGTGAGGAGCGTTGTCAGGTGTATGTGGGTGACGACTGGGACGTGTCAAGGCCGTCTCCTGGTGCGTGTCACTACAGGGCTATGTGCGTGTTAGGTCCAGGGCGATTACCCGATAAGTTACTGTCGCTCGTCCCAGTCGTCCATCCCAGGTGTCCCCACCGGGTGCACCCTGTCCCCACCGCACGGATCTCATTTTCACGTCTGCTCAGGTCATGAGCTCCCCTCTCGCTCCATATCTCCGTCTCGGCTCCACCGGGCTCCTATCCCTCCAATCGTGGTATTTGGGTTATTTAACGGACTTTACAATGTGAGGAAATTTCAAGATGCGCTTGTTCCTTATAAGGAATGTACAACAAGGGTTAAAATTAAATTGCTGGTACTTACACCCCTTGTTATTTTTGTGATGGATGAAACAAAATTCTTTTAATTACTAACAATTTTGAATTTATTGGATAACCCACTGAAGTTATTCACTAAATATGAATTGTTGGGAAATGGCCGGGAATGTAAAATTTTAAGTCAAAAAGCTGAGTTGGAGATTTAAAAAATAAAAAAAATGTAGTTAAACTAATTTGGCTTAACATTTGATATCACCAATTTCCTACACTTCCCAGCAAACTGAGTCTAGAGTATCAATTTGCTGAATTCATGCATGTGGCTGGATCTGTGGCTGGATATAATGGGTGTGAATGTATAGCTGCAGGCAGGGCTGCCATCAGAAATTTTGGGGCCCCTGACAAAGCTCAAGCCCTGATTCCGCTCACAGGGCTCTTCCTGAATCCGCCCACAAGGATGCAGTACTAAATGTGGTGTGTTTATAGTGGATGTAGAATTTGAATGTGTGTAAAGTGGATGCAGAGTGCTTGTGTAAAGTGGACGAAGAGCGTGTGTGTAAAGTGGACGCAGAGTGTGTATGTTAAGTGGATGCAGAGTTCGTGTGTAAAGTGGATGCAGAGTGTGTGTGTAAAGGGGATGCAGAGTGCGTGTGTAAAGGGGGTGCAGAGTGAGTGGAAAATTGATGCAGTGTGTATAGTGGATGCAGATTTTACATTTGTGTAGTGGATGTAGTGTTTGTGTGTATTAGATACAGTGTGTGCAGCGGATGCAGTGGGTATAGTGAACACAGAGTGTGTGTTTGTGTAGTGTATGTAGTGTGTGTACAGTGAATACAGAGTGTGTTTGCGTAGTGGATGTAGTGTGTGTTTGAGTAGTGGATGTAATGTTTGTATTAGATGCAGTGTGTGTAGTGTATGCAGTGTCTGTGTATAGTAAATGCAGAGTGTGTGTTTGTGTAGTGGATGTAGTGTGTGTATTAGATGCAGTGCCTGTGTATAGTGAATGCAGAGTGTTTGAATGTAAAGTGGATGTAGTATATGTATAGTGAATGTAGAGTGTGTGTGTAGTGGATGCTGGGTGTACAGTGAATGCAGAGTGTGTGTCAGTATAGTGTATGAAGAGTGTGTGTGTGAAGTGGATGTAGTGTGTTTGTATAATGAATGCAGAATGTGTGTGTGTGTAGTGGTTGTTGTGTATGTATAGTGAATGCAGAGTGTGTGTTTGTTTAGTGAATAAAGGGTGTGTGTTAGTGTGGTGAATGCAGAGTGTGTGTTAATGCAGTGAATGCAAGGTGTGTGTTAGTGTAGTGAATGCAGAGTGTGTCAGTGTAGTGAAATCAGAGTAGGTGTGAGTGTAGTGTATGCAGAGTGTGTGTTAGTGTAGTGAATGCAAAGTGTGTGTCAGTGTAGTGTATGCAGTGTGTGTGTTAGTGCAGTGTATGTAGTGTGTGTTATTGCACTGTATGCAGTGTGTGTGTTAGTGTAGTGAATGCAGAGTGTGTGTTAGTGTAATGTATGCAGTGTGTGTGTTAGTGTAGTGTATGCAGTGTGTGTGTTAGTGTAGTGAATGCAGAGTGTGTGTTAGTGTAGTGAATGCAAAGTGTGTGTCAGTGTAGTGTATGCAGTGTGTGTGTGTGTGTGTGTGTTAGTGTAGTGTATGTAGTGTGTGTTAGTGCAGTGTATGCAGTGTGTGTTAGTGTAGTGAATGCAGAGTGTGTCTTAGTGTAATGTATGCAGTGTGTGTTAGTGTAGTGAATGCAAAGTGTGTGTCAGTGTAGTATATGCAGTGTGTGTGTGTTAGTGTAGTGTATGTAGTGTGTGTTAGTGCAGTGTATGAAGTGTGCGTTAGTGTAGTGAATGCAGAGTGTGTGTTAGTGTAATGTATGCAGTGTGTGTGTTAGTGTAGTGTATGCAGTTAGTATAAATGTTAAGCAAACTAGGGGGGAAAAAGAGCATTTTTTCACATTTATTTTAATAAATGCAATTCCCCTCCCTACTTCTTACCTGGTCCAGGGAGGGGGGAGATTCCATTCCCTGGTGGTCATGGTGGGGCCCCCAGTTGCCTGTTACCGCAGAGGGGTCCAGCAAATTCCGTCTGCACAATACAGCTCCTCTCTCTAACTCTAACAAGCATGGCGTGCGAGCCTCGCAGAGCATTGCCATGGTAACTTGTGGCAATGCTCTGACTGCCGCGGGTCTTGCAAGAGTTAGATAAAGGAGCTGTAAAGTAAGGACGAAGTGTGTTGGGCCCCCTCTTCGGTATACAGGCAGCCGGGGGGGCCGCTGCTGCACATATATATAGCGATAATCACACATAGGGAATATGGGGCCCAGGACTCTTGTGGCAGTCTGGGCCCCCCAGGACCGCTGGGCCCGTAACAACGGTCATGGTTGTCACCCCCTGATGGCAGCTCTGGCTGTTGGTCATATTGAGGAACTGCACACAGTTCATGTAAGTTCACTCTCTCCTGCTTTGTTTCAGAAATGCTCTGGTAAAAACATCAGTGTCCAGCATGCATGCTGATGCTGATATCATTTAGTAGTGTGAACAGCAAATCTCTAGGCACTCTCAGTGTGCAACCAGCAGGCAGCTTTATTGGATCAAACACTGACAAAGCAGCAATGTTTCAACCTAATCTTAAGCTTGACAAAGACCTAGGTTGAAACGTTTCTGCTTTGTCACTTTTTGATCCAATAAAGCTGCTTGTTGGTTGCACACTGAGAATGCCTGGAGATTTGCTGTTCACACCACAAATTATTCTGGATTTGCTGGTCCTGCTTCAGCTAAGCACTTGGTGTCGCTCTGGGATTGAGTGCGGTCCCACTGGTCATCTATGATGCAGATATTATTGACTTTTAAAGCCTTTGTTCAGCTGTACGCTCTCTCTTCTCACCTTCTACAACTGGTCTGAGTTGTAGGAGACTACATGTTTGAGTTAATCAGATGTTGCTCACATTTTTTGAATAAAAAAAGTCTATGGCAAAACTTGCAAAATTTTTGCTCAGACTGAGATTTTTCTTCAATGTGAACAGAGCTGTATTAGCAAGATATACACAACAATGATGGAGTGAATTCCAATTCCATTTTTTTCATAATGCAAAATTATTCTGCATTGTTATACAACAGATGAAAAAAGACAACAATGAATTCTAAAAAAACAAGTTTGACATACAGGAACAGTAGGTGAAGATGCTCCTTGAATACAAACTTACAATCTTGAAGCATGAGGGAAATACACACAGAAGGAAATGAGGGAATCAAATGATGATCCATATTTACCAGAAAGGATGAGAGCAGTGTTTGGGAGAAGGGAGCATGGCAGATGGGAGATGGCAGAGGAAGGTTGTAAATGAGGAATTGAGATAGGAGGTGAACCAATTATTTTGTTAAGGATTTGAAGGACTGCAGAGATGGAGAAGAATCAAATGTGGTGAGGGAGCAGCCCTGGAGAAGTCCTGCAGGTGAGAGCCTAGGGTGTGCTTGCGAGAATAAGTAAAAGATTGTTGGAGAAGCAAAGAGGCCAGGCTGGAACATAACTACTAATAAAGAAGGAGATATAAGAAGATATATAGTTATGAAGAGATTTGTAGATAAGCAGAATAATTTTGAACTGAATCCTAAATGAAACAGGAAGCCATTGTAGAGACTGACAGAGAGGTAAGGTATGAGAGCTGTGGGACATAAGGTAGAGGTGTTTTTTTATGGACTGTAAAGAGGCAGTCTGGAAACTTTACAGGTGCAAAGCTTTACAAGTTCTAAAAAAAGTTCTAAATATCAGAAAATACCATTAAAATTGATGGAACGCAGCCAAACATGCACTTCGAAGAGGACACGCCCCCAACCGTGGCACACTAAATGAACACGCTTCCTGCAAAGATGCTCCCGTTGTGCTGAACGCTGCTGGAGGAAGTCTCGCACCCAGTCAGACTTTTCTCCATTATAGATTCATATTGCATTCATACAGTGCAGCCCTTGCCCTTGTCAAACATTTATTCTTTTCCTCTCTCGTTAGTTCATGCTCCTGCAATCCCAGGTGTCTCTTTGATACCTTTAACTCTCTTCTCCACACTAACTAAGGAAATATTTCTCCTCACATTGTCCCTTTCTTTCTCAACCACATGTAGATCATGCCTTTCCTACCCTTGCCTTTGCACTTTTCCTTTCCTCTAGCCCCACCATTTGCCCATGCCCACTTGATCCTGTCTCTTCTCACCTTCTCAGATTTCTCCCCCCTTGTCTTGTGCCTTGATAAACACATATTTTCAACTGCTCTCTTTTCTGGCATTGTCCCTGCTGCCCTTAAACATGCCATTGTAGTACCCATTCTGAAACAATTATCTCTTGACCCATCCTCACCTTCTTTGTAACTATCGTCCCATTTCCCTGCTACATTTTTCCTCAAAGCTTCTGGAAAGACTTGCCTTTACCCATCTGGCTGACTTCCTCAATTCCAACTCTCTCCTTGACCCTCTTCAGTCTGGCTTCCATCCCCTCCACTCCACTGAGACTGCTCTTATCAAAGTTACTAACGACCTAATAGCAGCTAAATCCAAAGGCCACTACTCCATACTCATTTTTCTGCTACCTTTGACACTGTTGATTATGTTCTACTTCTTCAAACCCTTCAATCACTCGGTCTCTGTGACACTGTCCTTGCATGGTTTTCCTCTTGTCTTTCCCAACGCTCATTCAGTATCTCCTTTTCTAATGATACCTCCTCTCTTGGCAAACTTATTACTTTATTTGGATTCCACTACCACCTGTATGCCGATGACATCCAGATATATCTCTCTTCCCCGGACCCCTCCCTTGCTGTCCTGCAATTTGTCACTGCTTGCCTTTCTTCCATCTGTGATTGGATGTCCTCCCGCTTTCTGAAACTCAATCTCCTCCTAATACTGATCCTCCTCTTTCACTCTCCATTCAAGTTAGTGATACCCACATCAGTTTATCCTTTCAAGTGCTCTGTCTTGGCATCATACTTGATTCTGGCCTCACCTTTGAGCCTCACATCCAGTATGTTGCCAAATCCTGTAGATTCCACCTTAAAAAACATAGCCCGCATCTGCCCCTTTCTTACAGAAGATACTACTAAGGACCTTGTCCATGCTTTAGTAATCTCTTGCATGTATTATTGTAACCCTCTTCTAATTGGTCTTCCCAAAAGCCGTATTGCCCCACTATAGTCTGTAATAAATACTGCCACCAGACTGAATTTCCTCTCCAGTTGGTCCTCTCACATCTGACCCCTCTGTCACTCCTTACATTGGCTTTCTGTATCCTACAGGAGTCAAATCAAAGTACTAATCCATACCTATAAAGCATTGAACAATTCTATCCCCTCCGGCATCTCTTCACTGATTCATAGATATGCCCCTTCTCGGTCACTCCGCTCTGCCCATGACCATCTCCTGCTCGCACCTATATGGCCAACTCACGTTTGCAGGACTTCTCACAGGTGACTCCCTTCCTATGGAATAGTCTGGCTACCACCATCAGACTCTCCCCTAGTCTTCAATCTTTTAAGAAGTGCCTAAAACCCATCTCTTTAGGAACGCTTATGGCCTCCCAGAGTAAGCTCTACCTCACATACCTGTCCCTTGCTCTTTCCTAAGGGGCAGCACTCTATTCGCTCTTCCAGCTCTGCTTCACTCCCACCCTTTTTGATTGCTATCTCCTGTCCTATTGTGTTTTATACCCCACCTCCTCTAGACTATAAGCTCATTTAAGCAGGATCCTCTTCAACCTATCGTTCCTGTAAGTTTTTTGTAATTATCTTATTTATTGTTAAATCTCACCATTTTATAATATTGTAAAGCACTACAGAATCTGTTGGCGTTATATAAATGCCAAATAATAATAATAATAATAACAATGGAACTTTGCCTGATATATTTGGTTTTTACAGAATCTCCATAAATTTTCAAGTCATAGATTCTCAATCTTTTTTTTATATGATATATTTTCGCTTTTCAAACCATGGACATATGCGAATTAAATGATTCATGTCCCCCACACTGTCTTGTGAAGAATTATTTGATATCATCATATGAAACAACGTGCTTATTATATTTATGACTTTTACACTTGTAGAACTTAAGAAAATGTTATAGCTACCTAATATCCCTGCCTACTCAATACATCTGCTTTCTGATGCCTCGGTATAATGTAGAAGTAAACATCTTTCTTTCTGCTTGACGTTTCTTAGTGAAAATCCTCCTTATCTTTATATTTTGTTTAATTTATTTGCCCTTATAATAGTGATTTGCATTATGTGCAACTGATGCTTCCATACTTAACCTGTAAAGTACTGATGGCTTTTTATGAACAATTTTAGTATTTTTTCAAATATTTATTCATTAATCTATACATTTTAGAAAAATAATTACATTAAAAAATGATTACCTGGTTTAATGAATAAACGGCTCAGGGTGAATGCAAACCAATCTCAAGTTTGAGCCCAAATAGTTTTTTTTTTAATTTTTAATTTCATGAATGCGTACAAATGTATTTATTTTTTAAATGTGCATTTATTCCTAAAATGATTTCCCTGGAGTAGTGAATTGGGAATTCTTCTCTTCTAAGTGTGCCCTGAAGTATATTCAAGTCTCAAAATTTGTTAGGACAATATTTTCATATATTTAAATTAAAAAAAATAGCACAAGAAATATATATTTGAAGTGGATAAAATAACCAGGTATATTCATAGTGAACCTGTGATCAATATTCCATAACGAGCACTAATGATAAAAAGTACAAAAATATTCCATATTAATAATACTTTTATAATCAGGTTTACCTTTACCTGCTCTATTACTCTGCTCTTTGGATCACTTATTCATGCTCATAATTGCATATAAATATTACCAAAATAATATGTGCCTCTATCATAATTAAATGCTGAAAAGAACAACTTTGTCTCTGAAACAGAGACAGAGACATACAGACAGACACAGACAAACACAGACAGAAAGCAATATTGTTGATATATCTACTGAAAAAAGTAAAAATGTAGTATTGAAAATTTAAAACATTTATCTTCTACCTACTTTTCCTCTACAAACTATAATTTGTGGCAATCCATATTTATTTTACATATGAAACTTCACAAATTCTGACATTTTCTTTTTTCAGTAAAATCATTTGATTTTATGGACAGCCAGGCTTTTAATGGCCGACGTGTTCATGCACAGTGCTTTAACTTAATGTTTTTTTTTCTATAGAATGAAAGCACGGTAGGAAGGAAGCTTTGGCTATACATTATACTTTCATCCATGAATAATGCTGGAACGTTTGTATAAACTGGACCACAGCTAAAAATGTACAAAGCGTTAGTAGCAGAGGAGATAGATAGTTTAAAGAGTTACTAAATATGTAACATCTAAAAATGACTTCTTAAACTGGGGTTTTACTTAGCAATTAACACTAGGATTCTTGGACTTTTTCCTATTTATAAATCTAATGTATTGATTACCTACATCAATTTACCATAATGATAAAGTTAGTGTTATCAATTTATTCTACAGATTTCAAAAATTAATACATTTAGTAACAAGACAGATTTGAAAAAGGAAGAGAAATCTTATATCTGTATGTATTATTTACCTTTAAACATTTCTTTAAAACGATTGTATTTTTAAACTACTGTTTTAAAGGAGGTATTAACTCTATATTGACATGTAGGCTGATGTATGCAGTTATGCAATAGGTCATTGCTCTGTTACCTTATATCTGTTATGACTCACATGTGTTTCACTCTTCTATGGAATGTTGTGTATTGGTTGATGAGGCTTGCACCTGCTGCATTGGTGGATCCAAGGGGGGGGGGGGGCAATGGGGCAATTCCCCCCCTCCCCCCGAGATTCCCTCCTGCCAGCTAATGCATGGCTGGCATTGTCCAATTGCCAGACCTGCAATGTGCCTGCGGACCGGGGAGGATGATCAGAGATCTCCCTCCCCGCTCCCCAGACACTGTGCTGACAGCCGGCAGGGGAGGGAGAGGGAGGAGAGAGGACCCGGGAGCTCAGCCCGCAGCTCCTCCGGGTCCTCCTCTCGCGAGATTTGGAGCGTGGCCACAGTTTCCACGGCAACGCTCCAAATCTCGCGAGAGTGAACTCTAGCCCTGGAGCGCGGGCTAGACTTCACTGTAACCACTGGACCACCAGGGATTCCCCACTGGGACCACCAGGGATCCAGAAATGTCCCCCCTCCTCCTCAATAAAGGTAAGAAGGGAGGGGGGACATAAATGTATTTATGTATTTAAGTATTTATTTTATTATAATACATTTTTTATTTATTTATTAAAAAGCCTCCCTTTCCCCCCATACACACATTGCCCCACATACACTGCCCAACATACAAACACTGTCCCCATACACACACTGACCCCATACACACACACTGACCCCATACAAACACTGCCCCCACATACAAAAACACTGCCCCCACATACAAACACTGCCCCCATACACACACTGCCCCCATACACACAAACACTGTCCCCATACACACACTGTCCCATAAACACTGTCCCCATACACACACTGCCCCACAAACACTGTCCCCATACACACACTGCCCCACAAACACTGTCCCCATACACACACTGCCCCACAAACACTGCCCCCATACACACACTGCCCCCATACACACACTGTCCCACAAACAATGTCCCCATACACACACTCCCCCATACACACACTGTCCCACAAACACTGCCCCCATACACACACTGTCCCACAAACACTACCCCATACACACACTTCCCCCATACACACACTGTCCCACAAACACTGCAAACCCATACACACACTGCCCCACAAACACTGCCCCATACACATACTGCCCCGCACACACTGCATACCCATACACACACTGCAAAGCCACACACACACAGACACATACAGTGTCCTACACACACTGCTGCCCCCATACACACATTGCCCCCCACACACACGACCCCCCCATACACACAGTGCCCCCCATACACACACTGCCCCACACATACATACAGTGCCCCCCCATACACACACTGCCCCACACATACATACAGTGCCCCCATACACACACTGCCGCCCTTACACACTCACACTCACTTCACCGCTCACACACACACTGCACCTTTCACACACACTTCACCCCTAACACACACCACTTCTCCTATGCCCTATATCCCAGCAGACCCCAGGTAAGTTGTCAAACTGTTCTTTTTCAATGCTTTTGCTATTTTCTTATAGCCATCTCAAATTTTGTGAAGCTCATTAACCTTTTGCCGCACATCACATATATATTACTTGTTCTTACCAATTGTGATGAATAACTAAGGGGATTTGGCCTATGTGTTACCTCCCTTGTGAAACAGAAAGGCTTGGTTGAACAATTTCATGTTCCAAGTCACCCTGGTGTACTATTTTTATTTTTTTTTAAATCTCAACAGGAATATACTTCTTAGCTGTTCCTAGAACTGCACTCTTCTGGGCAGCGATCTCAGATGTCCCACTTGGAATCTGTTAAAGCCACTTATCCACCAGGGTATTTTGTGTATTTTTTGAACAAAATATCAAAAGGTTAAACAACAACAACAAATTTTTACTGGGTTCTTTGCTCATTTTTTACCAAGGGTGCCAATGTTAGTAGATAGAACAATATGCTGATTCCACCTAATCACTCTGCTTCTTCATGTTTCGGATATTGAATAATAAAACTCTTGATATAAACAAATATTCACTTTTTAAATTATTGAACTTATCCATGATTTCATTTGAAAGTTTCTCATCAGTTTGCTCAAAAATAGAATACAAACACATAGAAAAACAAATACAAAAATAACCAATATTCTTTAACATTCAGTCTCCAATTAAATATATATTTTTTTCATATTCTATTCCATCCACACATTAATATTGTATTTGTCTAGAAGAAGGGCAATAAAATATATACCGTATATACTTTATTGACTTTATGAAACTGTTGAAAAACACAGTTTTATTGCTCTTGAAATGCAATTAACTGAAATGTTGTTGCCAATACCTAAAAGGAACGCTATAACAATAAGACACATTGGTAAAAGTAATTTTTATGTTAATGTAGTTACATTTATTGGCTGCATATATGCCCCTGATTTAGCTCTTTAAAAGATCATTCAGTGGAATTAAATCCAACTCTCCTATCAGTTATTCTAATCTTCACTAATCAACAGCAGTGATAATCATTGCTAGGTAAAGTTATTTCAAGGATTCTTGAATAACTTCTCCTATATGCAAAGTGTGTATTCAGAAGGTCACGCCATGCTAATAGTAACAACCTAGTAACCTTTTAAGTTCCAGATGAGGTAGCTAAATAGATCCCTACAATGTGTCCAATATGTTGTCCTTTCCCAAATCCTTTTCTGTAATTTTTGAGTTAAAAAATAGTTAATACAATACTAATAATTTAAAATAGACTACTAATATGTTTTTTTTTTAAATGCAATTTCTCAAATGTGCTGTATTTCATGAAAATAGGATCTGTGCTAATTATTATTTCTTGTGGTTTTCTGAATGTATTATTTACATCATGCTTATTTGGTTCTTTTGCCAGGGAAGCTACTGATCGTTATAGAGAAATTGAAAAAAAAATTAATTCTAATTAATTGCTTATAAAGATATTACTGGCTCTAACCATGCCGATTGGCATACCGAGTTCTGTCAAGTCAGTTGATGATAGTTTATACCTTCTCTTTTTATAAGATTTCACATATTTGCATATACTTGACTTTTAGTGTACATAATTATTATCAGCTCAACAATTAGCTGTCTATAAACTACTTGAAATATTGTTTTAATCGACTGTATTTTAAAAGTTACTTAAAAAGTAAATTTTTTGCTGAAACCCCTTCAACTATGCAAACAATAAAATAACATATTAAAATGTTGCAAGAGCAAAAAAAAAAAATAAAAAATAACCAGTTCGTCCCACCAGAATACAAATCTGAATAACATACTTTTGACAATTTTTCAAAGGAGCTCTGAAGAAAGATAAAAAGTGTCAATTGGAAAATCCCCACCCATTGCCGTTCCCTAATGATATATATTGTGGCGAAGATATTCAACAGCAGAATCCAGCTGCTCAAATACAAAACATAGTCTCTGTTATTCACATATTTAAACATCAGTTTAAAACTCTTCATTTTGGCACATTCCTTAAACACAATTTCAAAACCACAGGAATATTTATTTTCTTTATCTTGCTATTAAAGAACTATGTTAGTGTTGATAATGCAAATCGGTATAATAGAGTGTGAGTGTTCTCCCGAGGTGGCTGTTTTCAACACATTGTTTTCATTATGTTTTCCTTATACAGCTTGTTTGCAATTCACTAAACCCGATAAATCTTCCCAGCTTTCCATGTCTCTATCATGCTTTATCCGTCAATACTTATGGATAACTAAAATGACAGCGTCATGGATGAACTGTTGTGATGAAAGTAGTATATTCATGAAAGAAATGATACAAAGAAAAAGAAAAAGAAAAAGGTGCATCATTCGTGTTCAGGACAACATAGCAACTGCTTTAAGCTTTAAAGAAAATGTATGATAAAACTGGGTGTTTCTATAAACTGATAGGAGGGCCGTCTGTCAGCGTTGCATTGTGTTACGATAAATTGGCTTGGGCTGCGGTAGAACTTCCCGAGATAACATAGAAGATAGGAAATGTGTTTGAAACCTTATTGTAGTGCAAGTTTCACTCTCCCATTTCAGGCATTAAGCGGCGTATAATGATACTGATTCTCTTTCAATAAGTCACATCTAACATATCAGGCAAGTGAATTCATTAACATTGAAGCAATGCTAAAGTTAGCATGGAACATGCAGATGTCATAAAATTTCAGATGTGCCGGATCATAGATGTGCACTATTAAACCATCTCTAGCTCTTGCATGCCAGGTTGGTTAGATTCTGTCAATTCGCTTAAAAATAAAAAAAAAACATCATAATTATGGTTAATGGTTCATATTATTTATTGCATTATACTATAGCTACAGCGCAGAATGGCAACAGGCAAGTAGTCTGGTATTTTTAAAACCCCAGACTTGAAGCATCCAGACATGATTTGAAGCATAGTAGGGATTTCACCCAATCAGTGGCATTCAGTCCTGATTAATTCCAGACCTAATTCCGGCTCATTTTGAGGCTGAATTGCAAAATCCAGACTGCGAAAAATTTACAGATTTTACAGTCGAAAAAACTTTAGTAAATAACTGGAAATATCTTCAAACAGTCTATATCTGTCTCAGACAAACCTGGAAGTGCAGGTACCCCTCGCTATCATGAAATAAGCACCATGGATTTGGGCAATGCTTTAGATGCTCTATGGGCAGGCCATTGACTCAGGAATGCAGCAAGTATCCAAGGCAATAAAGCTTTCATCTATTTGGCTCACATCGGGTAAAGTAAGAGCAGGGTTTAAGCAGGTATAAACCTAACAGGCTTTTTGAACATTGTAATATCCTCTACGTGTTGAATGTAGCATATAGCATTGGGTGTTCCAAGGGTACTAAGGGATGCTCTAAAGCAGCATTAATCCAACAGTTCAGCTGTCCGTTTCTGAAAAATGCAGTTAAGGGAAACTCTACTGCCCAAAAAAAACCCAAAACAAAAAAAGAACAATCAATGTTAGTAGATATAACTCCAAAGAAAACATTTAATTATGCATTTTTTTCATTGTTGTTATAACTTAAAAACTGCTTGCAAAACCTGCAGATCTCTTGTCGGCTGCCTTTGCAAGCCCTCCCTTTCATACCCCGCCCACACTTTCTGTGGCTGTCCAATCACAGGCATTCAAATGCAGCTCAATGAGACGTTTTTGCAAGGCGATGCTCTTGAAAGTTGCTGCCTTTTGAATTTAGCTTCACTGAACTAACAAAGCCAGAAAGAAACAGGACCTGCTGTCTGCTTGAAAGCCAGAAGGGTGTAACCAGGTTAATATATAAATGTATCAATTTCTATTGAAACCTGCAATTCTTTCAACAACAAAAAATAGGACACACACACTTCACACAGTTTCTCAGCAAGCTGGAGTGAACCCCTTAAGGACACATGACATGCAGGGCCGGATTAACATAGGGGCTGATGGAGCTGCAGCTCCAGGCCCAGGCCCATGGAATAGGCCCATTTAAAAAAAAAAAAAAAGTTTTTTTTTTTTTTTTTTTTTTACACACTACTCTTAGGTTTGCCACCTGACTGGTATTTTACTGGCACAGCCGGTATTTGAGGCTGTCTGGCCGTGCCGGTATTGCAGTAATACTGGCAATACAAATGCAGGTATTTTTCACAGAATAAATGGAAATTACTCTGCAATACCAGCACCGGACAGTAGGGGTCACTGTGTGTGGAGAGAGGAAGGGACAGGAAGTTACAGCCTCTCTCTACTACTCACTGATCCATGGGGGAGCAGTTACACAGCACAGAGTCCAGACAGCAGCTCTACAGCTCAGGTAAGTGAGGAATGGGGGAAGGGCAGCAGGGACACATGGAGACACTGAGACACTAGGGGACATATGGGGACACTGAGACACTAGGGGACACAGACACTATGACACATGGGGACACAGACACTGGGAGACCTGGGAACACTGAGACACTTGGGGACACTGGAAAACATGGGGACACTGAGATACATGGGAATGCTGAGACACATGGGGATGCTGTGAGACATAGGGACATTGGAGACACTGAGACACGGAGACACTATGTCCCAGTGTCCCCATGTCCCCCAGCCAGTGTCCCTAGTGTCTCAGTGTACCCAAGTATACCAGTGTCCGTGTCACATGTCTCTCAGTGTGCCTAGTGTCCCTATATGTCCCAGTGTCCCCATGTCTATGTCCACAACTGTCCCCATGTCTCCCAGCCAGTGTCCCCTTGTCTCCCAGTGTCTGTTCCCATGTCTCTGCGTCCCTAGTGTCTTAGTGTCCCCATGTCTCCCAGTGTCTGTGTTCCCAGTGTCTGTGTTCCCAGTGTCTGTGTTCCCAGTGTCTGTGTTCCCTGTGTCCCCATGTCTCTGTGTTCCCATGTCTCTGTGTCCCCATGTCTCTGTGTCCCCATGTCTCTGTGTCCCCATGTCTCTGTGTCCCCATGTCTCTCAGTGTCTCACACACTGAGACATTGGGACACTGGGAGACTAGGGGACTGGGCGACATGGGGACACTGACACTGTGATACATAGGGACACTGAGACACTGGGTGACTTGCGAGACTGAGACACTGGGAGACAGGGAGACACTGGGAGCAATCCATCTATACAGCAGAATCAAACTGTGAGTAGTTTGTTGGTGATTTTACAGAATTTTCTCTGATGTCACTCCTTGTAATTTACATCATGTGATGCCACGCATAACTAATTAATTATACAAATGATTAAGGCTGGTATTTTTTTCCAAGAAAGGTGGCAACCTTAACTACTCTTCACATACTCTTGCTTAAAGGAGCACTATAGGGTCAGGAACACAATCATGTATTTCTGACCCTATTATGTTAAAACCTGATGAAAGCATGAATTAGAGAGAGATTAGCATAGAGTATGTGTATTCTTATTGCTGCATCCTATGAGTTTCCCTTCAGCACCATCTCCATCAAATACATGACGCTAGAGAGGTATGACTGTTTTAGTGTTTTTGGTCGATAAGATTCTGTAATTAGGCCCATCATAACTGTCAGCACCAGGCCCACTGTGCTCTTAATCCGGCCCTGATGACATGTGTGACATGTCATGATTCCCTTTTATTCCAGATGTTTGGTCCTTAAGGGGTTTATGGTCTGGAATGTCCCTTTATGTAATGTTTGTAGACAGGCCAAGCATGGGTCATGAAGAACTCTTCTCTCCATACTTAGAGATGCTGTGTGGAATCTGCATTGGATTCTTCATGCCTAATGAGGATTATGCATGAAAATAAACCTTCACATGGCTCCACAGGTCTCCAATATATAACACCATGAAGAAATGGGTTAGTTAAGGCAGACATTCAGGGATCAATGACCAGTGGCCCTACATTATAAGAGTAATAGCTAGATAGATTTATAGCCAATAATATATAAAATGTTTTAACAATAAATAAAATCATGGTCTCTACCAATGAATATTGTGCATGTGCAATTTTCTCTGAAACTGCAGTGTTAAATATCCTGTATTATTATTTAAAAAGCCCATAATAGTTTAGTCCATCCTTTTAAAAATAGATATTTTAGATCTTTCAGTGATTGATCTTTCAGATATAGAAACATATCAATAAAGGAATATTTTACAAAGTATTTTACCATGAAGAGCCACATTACTCATGCAGTAAGCCTATGTGTTGCACTCATATTTTCTGTAGTTGGTATTTCCAATTAAATCATCAAAGCGCATTAACAAAAATGAAAGGAAGTGTATCATACTTAGAAAATATTTTCTAGAGATTCACAAATCCTTTTAAGTGCAGTTCTTCACTTCAGAATTTTCCGTGCACATCCATGCCTTAGCAGGATTATGCTTCTAAGAAAGGCTACCTGAGCCAACTCGGTAAATCTGCGAAAAAGCTTCTCCACACATACATTAATCTTGTTTGTGTATATATGGTCTTTTACATTACAGTTTTTCATGAAAACCCAGGTGGCATTTTCAAAACCTTTCAGGAAGACACTTGAGTTTTTGACTGAAGAAAGCATTAACCAAATCAAAGTTATTTTTCCATTTTATATCTATTCATAAATCTCACAATGTATTTGTTTATTTGCCCACGTCGTTTGATTTTTGTTGTTACTTCTGTACTGATGTCAAATACATGCTACATCATGTACTAAGGAAAACCAGCCGAGATTTGTCCTTAAACACTAAGCTTTGAACATCACCTTAAAAAAAACAATTGTTTGAGAATTTTCAGAGAAACAAATGTCAAATATATAGACTTAATTTACCAACATCGAAAATTTGTTAGCCAGCCTCCAAACTTGTTTAGCTGAGCTAAACAATCTGAACAAAATCTTAAAGACCCCAAAAATCACTAGAAAAAATATGATCTGCTGAAACATTGTTTAGAAATGTATTCCAGAATAAAAAGTCCAACACTATTCATGGGATAAATAAATAATATATAATCTGTCCAGTAAAACCTTAAAAATAAGGAATCATTTAAATGTGAGTAAAGAATAGATGATGGAGGGAGACTTCCCCTCTATTCCCTTACAACGTATTTGTGAGGATTAGTATACACGCATGCCCACCAATGTGCAGTTTATAATAGTGGGAAAGTCCATACTGCAGGATTATCAAATTAAATACTGAGTCCGTGAAACCCCTATTTCTGTTTAGCATATTTGTATGTGTATTTGACAGAACTGTCTTTTTGGACCGATTTTCTGAAAAAAATAGAAAAGTCGGAGCTCTGAAGATGACTCGGAATGCAGGGTCACAATTCAGGGTCAAGTCATTGTTTGATACATAGCAAAATAAAACAGATCTTTAAATGCTAAATTAAAGGAGACACTGAATGGATTCAAATTGTAACTGCAATCTAGGAGAAAGAAATCTCTTAATTTGATGCCAAATTACCTTTAGTAATGACCTGGGGAGCAATTATGGTCAGTGATTTTCCTCAAATTTTGTGCTGTAGTTCAACACATATATGAAAAACAAAATCAGAGATAGGGAGTGATGCAAAAATAAGCTGACTGTCTTATAGGGGCAGTGGCTGGACAGGCATATTCACGTTGCAGTCATTAAATACCATTAATGATCATCTGGACCCAAAACTTATGTGCACAAGTGTAGTACCATCCAGTAATACCCATCGATTAAATATACCCATAGGATACATCAATAGAAGGAAACAGGTTATACCTGGAGAAGTAAGACCTTCAGACCAATCTCAAACTGGGCCTCCTAAATGATTTAGAACTAGAATTCCCAAACTATCTGTCAATCATAGATTTAAAAACGTAATGAGGATTTTATTCAATCAATCCATTTGGGATGATTGTACTCTAACAGAGCTGCATTATATGGGCATGTTTGGACACAGGACCTAAATGAAGAAGTAGACATTCCTGAAGCAATGAGAGTATAACTAGATATAGTGTGTTCTGTACTATCGATTGCATATATAACCTTCTCTAAGTTTGCTCTTGTGCTCTTGTGCACCTTTCACACAAGCAGACATTACACTGCACATTCCGTTATAAAGTGATACTTTTCGGATTCAGTGAAGGAGAAATGATTCTCCTATATATAATCACCGGGAGATGTCATGTGCAGTAATGCATGTAATATTAGCGAGCTCTTCAAGGTACATGTTCATCTATCAACATAAATCCGTAATAGATGATCCCCCTCCCCCACTCACATTTTCAGGGTCAATTCTGCCACCTAAAATAGATACGCTATAATGTCACATTTGCAGGAGCTAGATAGATTGGGAAATGTTTTTGGTGCTATATAAATCAATGGCTGACCTTAACATTTTCCTAACAGCTAATGAGTTAGAAAAGCTGAACATTATTGAGCAGTATGTATGTGTCTGTCTTACATATTTCTGTATATATATATTGTATATAAAAAAAAGAATGCACATCCATTAGACAACAAAGGACACATCTGGGAACATTTATTCAACCTTTTTTGCTGAACTGGCTTAAATCTGTACATTAATGCATTGCCTTAGACTTTGTGAAACTGGGTACTGTGCTGCCTTTCTTATTATGTGACAGCAAAGATCAATGAAGCATATATTATGCATCCAATAGGTTACTGGAAAAAAAGGTAATATAGAGTCAAGGGTTCGCAGAGTAAATTAGAGCTGTGACTCTAGGGGCTGATATTTGCTAATGGTAAATGAATTAGTGGATTCATGTATTAACAAAACACATAAAATTACAAACATAGTCTATTAAAACTGCCTAGTCCCGAGAAATTTCACAAAGCAGCGAGGTTAAGGAGACAAACATGTGTATTCCAAACCATGCATAGCGTATATGTGAAATCCTAAAAAACAATAAACGTACATGTATACAAACTATATGCAGCATATACCAATTGGTGATAAATATATTTATATTCACCCTTATAATGTGTTCATTAACAGCCCGTGTATTGCTGAAAAAAGGTCCAACATCACCAGATTAGATCACAGACCATCGTTTATAGGTAAAAAAATAAAATAAACAAAGTCTATAGGGATTAGTAATAAATTAGTGAGATGCTCAACATTCTACTTTATAAACATTATATTTATGAAATAATAACAGGGTAAGGTCTGTCTGTCTCAGTTTATTGGACAACTTTCCTTATAGATTGTAAACTCAGAATATCAAGGTTCCTTATATCATGGTTTAGCTATATTGTGGGTAACAGTCACATGCTTTCCCACACAATATAAACCAGAAACTGTGTGTAAGAGAAACAGAAAATAGACAATAACTGCTCATTGAAGTGGTCTGGGTGCAATGGACCAGTCCCCCTTAGTCCTGCAATGCAAATCATTGCAGCTTTTGATAAACTGCAATAATTGACATTGCAGGACTAAGACTGCCTCTAGTGGCTGTCAATCAGACAGCCACAAGAGGTACTTCCTGGTGGTTAAGCGACTTTTGTTTACCTAACTGACACTGGGTGTCCTTGTGCACTGCCTGAGGACATCCAGCATCAGTAAAATCCCCATAGCGTTTTATGGGGAGGGTCTAAAGCGCTCACAACACTTGCCGCACATGCGCAACAGTCCCCCTGTTGGATGACGCAGAGGAGTCAGAGAACAAACCCAGCACCGAGAGAGATCAGCACTGTTGTTTTTTTTTGGTTTTTTTTTAAATACATTTCTATGCTGGGGGGATGAGCTGGGGGGGGGGGGGGGGGGACTACAGTGTAAGGAATACAACCTTGCATTGCTTATATTATAGAGTCCCTTTAATTTTTTGTATTCTCATTTTGCAGCACCTTTTAATATATTAGAACATTATAAACAAGTAGTAATTATTGTTTTAACATAAACTTTGAACATGTGGTTTAACTTATGAATAAACTATTAATTTAAAAGGCATTGCAAATGGAGGTGGTATTTTATTGTTAATTATATTTACCACCTCATGATTTGCTACTGCACCTTTGAAGATTAGTAATGCTGAACTATGGCCACTCACTGGGTCATTAAATCTGCCTTTCATAGTATTATACAAATGTGTTGCAAAGTAATTAATTTTAACCCACTATGAGTTCTGCTTTAGCAGAGAACAATTTTCAGACTCCAAAAAAAAATCTCGAATTACCATGCATTAAATAATTCATACCGAAGTAATGTTCTTCGTTTTTTCTTTGCACAATTATTACAGCATATAGAAATTGCAATTAAAATAATTACACTGTAAATGTAAGCTGGTATTTTCTTTCTCGGATATGGGTATTTGGTGCTTAGTGGAAACTGGAGGAAGTTTTAAAAAGTGGTGCAATTATCCTGGATACCAGTAAAATTCTATTGGCTTCCATCTGTAGAACTTTGCCCCAGTTGCCTTTCAACAAACATTCTAAGAAAGCAATAACCCCTCTTGTTATGTTTATATGGTATATGCAATATTAAACATCCTGCTAAAAATTAATTCACGTCAAGGTGTTCAAAAGCTACAAATAGAAAATGTTGTTTTTGAGAAACAGAATTCTTTAATCAGATATCAGATACATAAAGTTCTCTGCAATATGTCATGTAATCAAAATGATACCTAGAAAAAGAAGTACTATAATATCATTAGAGATTATTCTATACACATTTAGACCCTACTGTAATTAAAGTGGCACTCTCACTTATGGGGTCAAGACCCACTAAAGCGGTATGCGGTTTGTACAGTGGTGCTGATGGGAAATGGCAGGATGTGGCAACAGTTGTAATTTCAATGTAGTCTACATGAGCTCTTCCGTAAATGTGGCATACGGAAAAAAACTTACGTTTTTGGCCCTCTATGGGCACCATTAGTGGAAGGAGAGGTGTTTAATGCAATGTCTACAAACAATACACTGGGGAATCTGTGCACTCTATATGAATTGAGTTAGAGGGCTACAGTAAACACTTGCTTAGAGAAAACAATGGGAGTTAGTTCCATATTACAGCACAAACATGAACACTCTTAACCTCTTTCTGAATACAAATGCCATAGATTGAAAAATCCCAGCCTAATTGATTTGCTTTCATTACAATATAATTTATATGCATTAAGAATCTCATGTAGTCCAAAAACTGGAAAATTTTTGTACATAAATCTCCACTAGAATCAAACGAAATGCAATAAAGTTTATTTCTTGGGATTCATTTAGCTCGGCAGCTTATTTTATGTGGAGTGCACAAATCTCCTAATGTATTATGTATAACATTTGATTAATCAACACCACTACCCATAATGTATGCCTGTTCAGGATAGTGCTTCTCTCATCATATTCTCAAACGTCCTGAAAGTAAGACACAGAGACCTCTTGTGGAAGTGGAGTAAAAAGGCAAAAAATAAAATAGGTCATGGATAGAAATTGGATTTTAACTTTTTTTCATATAAAAAAGAGGCTACAAATGCCAATCTGGGTCCTACGTTAATGGACTTTTCTTGTTATTACCATTACTATTTAATTGTATAATGTGCTTAACACAGAAACCCACTTAATTCATAGGTCACCAACATAACCTTAATGCATTAGATATTTTGGTTTTAGTCTCCTTAGTTTGCTATAAAATTTGCATACGCAAATCTTAATTATTTTTTGCAAAAACAGATAATGTTTTACAGAATACTTCATCGTTTAGCCATGGTGGCCTCTTTAAAAAAAAAAAAAAGACTTCCTTACCAGTATACATACATAGCTCAGTCACAGGCAACACTGCATAAGCTGGAATACTGCATGAGAACACAATGGCAGACACATAGTAACTATTTTACTACAAGTCTTCCTGCTGTGTCTCTAAAGATTGAATGAAGAAGCTTTATCACATAACAGAATTGTGCACAGTGAGAACATTCTGCTGGGCCAAACTATTATTCCAGAAAACAGAACATTTTCTTGGGGTGCATGAATTTCGGCCCAATGTCAGTTCAGCTTTGCAGAATTTTGGTCCAAAAAAAATGATTCAGAAACCAAATCAAACGAACCAAAAAGGTGCAAAATACAAAAGCGATATAATATATATAGATTTGTGTGCAGCTCCTCCTTATTCATTGCTCAGTTCTCATGTGAGTTTCCTTAAGCCATCAATCATCTTTTTTTCCATCTATCTTCTCTATTAAGGCGTCATTGATAGAATTCATAATGAAGAACTGAAATGGGCGTGCTCAGCCATTGTGTTTTTCTGTTGGTTCATGATTCGAGTACATTTTGTCTCAGAGTTTTGGAATTTGACAGATCTGAATCTGCAAAAATTCAGACAAATTGCAATCTGGACTGAAATAAATCTCCAATTCTTTTGCATAGTATAACTGAACAGAGGAAAATAGCAATATGGGACACATATACACCTAAACTTGGGGGGAAATGCATGGAACATAGAGCGGGAAGGAATCTACTGGATGTCCTGCTTAATGTAAAAATGTTCTTAGCACAGTTATAGTCATGCCCATTTCTATTCCAGGGAGCTTTGAGATAATGAATCTCCATGAGAAGCATCCAGCAGAGCATGGCAGTTGCGAGTTTGTGCTATACACAGTAAAGGAGGAGACTAGATTTAAAAGAAGAAAAACTACCACAAAAAGAGGACATAGTCTTAAATTAGAGGGACAAAGGTTTCAAAATAATATCCGGGAGTATTACTTTACTGAGAGGGTAGTGGATGCATGGAATAGCCTTGCAGCTGCAGTGGTAGAGGTTAACACAGTAAAGGAGTTTAAGCATGCGTGGAATAGGCATAAGACTATCCTAACTATAAGATAAGGCCAGGGACTAATGAAAGTATTTAGAAAATTGGGCAGACCAGATGAGCCGAATGGTTCTTATCTGCCGTCACATTCTATGTTTCTATGATTCTATAGGTCTCCAGTGCTGCTCCATGAGATGCATTGCATTGGACCAGAGATCACTAGTATTGATGATGTGCACTGGTGAAGCAGCTACCGAGTCAAGACCATGATAGCACTGGATTAACAAAATCGCTTTTTTCTCTTTCTTTCAAGGGCGGAGTCTGAGTCTTACAGATTTATTAAATAAAGTGAGAATTCAAAGTAAATTCAAAGTGAATTTCAAATTTAAGGCCTGAGTAATTGAACAGAAATCATAGCTGTCTTAGATAATTTTTCCAGTTTGATTATTTTGACCTTAAATTTGAAACTCACTTCAAATTCACTTAGAATTCTCACTTTAGTGAATAAACCTGTATATGTTAAAAATTATATTTTAACATTATAAATAATTAGATTTATCTATAATGTTAGAGAGTTCCTTTAATATTTGGACTAGTTGTAGAACAGTTTTGGAAACACTATCTCAACCAGGAACAACCCTTTAATTAAAACAAAATTATAAAACAAAAGTGATTTTTTAAAAAATATTTTTTATAATTTGATATATTTCTTTTTGAATTCTATGACATCTGAAAAGCATAACAGAAAATAAATGATCTTGATATATTTTAGTGGTATAGCTTACCATTTTATCAGGATCATATACATATCATTCTGTTACATACAAGAATCTTATACTGTGCCTTTTTACTAAAAAAAAAAAAAATTTAAACCCAGACAATAATGCATTCTCCTTCATATATATTTGTAGTAGTGATGTTTAAAATAATATAGAAAAATACAAGGTTTATTATTTATGGTTAAAGTATTTCAGTGTCACACTGTATCAATTATTATACTACGGGTGTCCTTTTTCTTTTTTTTTTACCTGTTCTTCTTTATTTATGTCTCCCCTTTCTACTGGTTTATAAAATTAATGAACATCGTACACATACAACACTGCTAAATGTGTGTTGACTTTATGCACTGACCAAGCCTGTACTTTGTTTCATATATATATATATATATATATATATATATATATATATATATATATATATAGTTGTAGTTGATCTTTGTCCAGATTAATCTTCCCTTAATTTTTTATGTAATTGACAAACTATGCTTTTTTGTTTTATAATTTTCAAGAAGATTGCTACAATTTACATATTACATTACTCTTCATTAGGTGTTGCATCAGATTTGTTTGATCCAATGTGTGAAAGGCTGGTTAGAGCATAGACTGGTTGCTATGTGATGGCCTAGCTCAGCGGTAACCTGATTACATCCTGTCCATTTCTGTTTCCCCGTTACAACGCAACATTTTCAGTTAAGTCAGTTAGTTCTTTATGTTCTGTCACCTGAGACTTGTATATTATTAAGTAAAGAATACAGCCAGTGAAGGTAACACTTGATTAGTGCTTAATCCTCTGAAGTATTTTCCAATGGTTCAGTAAAAAGCCTTGTGGCCAAGCTCTTACTACACTAGAGGAGTGTGGACTCATGCAATTTCCCAGCTTATTTGCAACCACAAATGATGGAGTAAAGGCTGTCTAGCTATCATGGAAAAGTATTTGCTAAACACCAAAATTAGCTATCTCTTATTCTAAAATATTGAAGCATATGTCCTGTGTTCTATTCACCACTCTTCTTCCTGAACCATGTAAGGTATCCTGTGATTTATCTACTGTTTCCTAATCAGATATAGCGTTAAATTGTTGGTACCATGCTTGGACAGCCCCTGCATTGCTTCTCAACCCTATGAGGTTTCATTCTATCTTCAGCCTCTGTAGGTACTCAATCTTTGTACAGGAACTTTATTGAAACTAACCCAGACCTACAGACCTTACAGGTACATAGTCTATCCCTTCTGTTTGAGATTATTCTATTAATACCAATATTCAATCACTGTCCTTCACGATTCTTAGAAATGCAGACTTTCTTTGCTAGTGTTTGTTGTAGTGCTGTTTAACCAGAGATCGAAACAAAAATGAGTGGATGGAGAAGACAATCTTGCTTAAAGCATCTTCAATCAGTGAGAAGCTAGTCTAAGTCATTGATGTAGAGTGAAAGTTATCATCTCAAAGTAAATATCTTGATAAGCCTATTTGTCCTAATCCCATTGTTGTAAACTTGCATTTCTTTCATTTACGCCAGTTATATTATCTTTAATTTTTTTTATATCTGAGAAAATATCAACGTTTGCAGTGTTGTATAAACATTATAAATGAGAATTGCAAACAAAATCCTTGACATGCAAAAACATTAGGCTATTCACTCAAAATTGTAGCAGTGGAATGTTATGTGTTTTTGTATAGTGCTTACAGTAAAGCATCCAGTTTTAATATGCTCATTAAAAAACTTCAAACTATACAACTGTTCAAAACTATACAAATCATTTTACACATTCCATTGTAATCACTTTTTGAGTTGACAAGTTCAGATTACCGTGAATGATGTACGTTTCACAAACATACTTCCTGTTAATGCATGCTATTGACCTGAGTAATGATGGGCATGCAACTGAACCTTTAATAAATGGGTGGTAAATACTTGAAAAGAAAACTGTTTTCATTTTTTCCATCTCTTAAGTAGCACACAAGAGTGCCCTTCCTATTCTGGTTTTACAACATGAGCGTGGAGCCCAAAATTCACATAATGACCAACAATGAATTACTGATACTTAAGAGATACAGCAGAATAAAATTACTCTTAAAAGTGCTCTTTTTATACCATAATTACGAATAAATATTAATAACATACATTTGTCTCTCATGCATTTATTTTCACATAGCTTATTAGATAATATATGTATTGGTTTCAAAGTTCCCGTAAGCCCTTCTAAACAAAGCCTAGCCTTATTTATTCTGAAAAAGCACAGTTTCCTATCATCCAAAAGAAGCCTTCCACATTATAAAAATGACAGTATGTGCAGTAAAGTATATAATATTTGTGTGACACCACATTTGCAGTTCTTCCAAACACAAGCATTCTTACTCGGTGGATTAGCATTTGAGCAAGCTGCAGGCTGCTATGGTTTGGCATTGAGTCATACACAGTGATAATTTTAATGAGAGATAAAATACTTGAAGAAAAATATAAAATGAGAAATACTATTCTAACAATGCTGCAAGTGCTTTTTTTTTCTACAACATTAACTTTCATGCAGGAGCAGTCACATTTGCCTAAGGGTGGCATTAAACCTTTGAATCTGAATTGGAGCAAATGCATTTTTTAATCTAGTAATCGGGTAGAAGTGGGTACGTTTCATATTATTATTAAAATATATATATTTTGGGCTGCTGAGAATATAAAGTACATTAGAATGCTCCACTTAATGGAGCCATGGTGGAAATAAACATTTAATGTCATTATACAATAGTGGAAACCAAGCATTCCATGTCATGATGGAAAAACACACATTTTTTAAAGTGGTTCAAAAATCCCATTTGTTAGCACATCAAATAGTAGTAAAATAACTGGCTATAGCTTGTGCTTATGTTTTTAAAAGCAGCACTTTCTATATTAAAATGGAATAAGGATGGCTGTATAGACTCACATAATCATTCAGGTCAAACAAGCATCTCATCTTACCCACACAGTGGAATGATGGGAGCTAAACATGTCATCTGTTTGAACCTCAAGTTCTGATTGGCTGCTGACATCACATGCACACAGTAGCCACAGTAGCCATTTTTAGAGAAATGCCACAGTTCGTTTGATAACCTGTAAGACAACTCCTAGACAGCCACGTCCAAACAGGGAAACTCTCAAATCTACAAAAGGTAATTGCTAAACCAGCTATCCCTTGATTCAATAAAATTAAGTTTTCTTTTTTTGTAGCATAGTTTTAAGCTGGATTAAATAAATATATTTTATACATTTACAGGCCACTTTGATTACAGATATCACTCCATAAAATGAAAAATAAAAATATATTTTGCCATTACTTTAGTACTATGTTACTTCCAAATTACACAACCTTTCTCTCACATAAACACATCAACAAACCCAGACATGTTGTAAAATATAAGTATAAATCACACGAGTACTTTACCGTCTACGCAGGCTGGCCTTGCTCTTGTCGTCCCAGCAATCTGTCCTTTTTTACACGCACAGCGAGCTGTTTGTCGGGCTATAGTCCTTCGTGGCTGACTGCTATCTCTGTCGTATGTAACAACTTCACACGTACCTGCAGCCAGTTGACCTGGAAAAAGAGAGAGCCAGCAACAGGTATCAATGTCACCGAACGCACTGCAAGCAATCAATTACAGCCAAATAGAGTGAGGGCCGATTCCGCAGAAGCCAGTTTGCAACAAATGGGAAATGAGTTGGAGAATGTAATCAAACTGAGATGACATATAATTTTTCTCTGAGTTGGACATGTCAAAACCCAACAAACTGATGCTGTCAAGAAAATTGTTATTGGCCTTGAAAAGGAGAGCTGGGTCAATCGGGTCAGACTTACTTTGATGTAGTTTAGTATACGAATATAGCAAAGATGGGTTTTTGGTCTTCCACTTTGTGTATACATTTTTATTCTGCTTTTTCCCATTATATATTTTTTGTCATTCTTTAAATGTAATTTTGTGGGCCCATACAAATAATGCAGTGTTACCACAGCTACCCAGACATTTAGGTGCAATGTGTAGGTACGGTTATATTTTAATTTGTGTTTGTTGATTTTATTAATATCCTTTAGTTTTTTTTTGTTTTTTTTCTATAGTAATTTGATTTTTAGTCAAAAGCCCATCCCTTCTGTCTCACCCAACCTACAGTGTTTCTTTTGTTTGCTCTCAGAATACTGTTGTACATGATGTCATGCCCTCGGTATCTGAGTGGTAGTTCGGCTGTTTCTACAGTAAAGCATCTGATTGGCTGAGCCACTTCCAGGTTTGTTGAGAGCTCACTGAAGGGACTGCATAGCCTGTTGACTTGCAGTAAACACATAAACCTCAGTTATTGGCATTCTAATTTTTTTGGGATTTTAATTTGTGGTTTTGCATCATCTTTTAATACATTGTAAATATTTTCTTTTAATGCATGACATGCATGAACTCCATTCCATCTTTATAATAGTAAGTGCATATTCCATTTGTTTTATTAGTAGTATTTATTTTTAGAAAATTATTGTGTAAATGATATAAAATGTAGTCAACAAGCTTGATGTAATAGCCGAGTTTGTATTTCTGCTTGAATTACCAGCATTAACATGCATTGACTATATCTTCAAATGCTATTGTAATTGTGAATTATAATCTTCCCAGGTGTGAAATGTATAAATTATGCAGTATCTAATGAAGGTGAAAAACTGCTGTTAATGAGGCAACTGCTATTATTTATAACATTCAGTGGAGATGTAATACAACTGTTCTCTAAACTTCAGAAACACAAGACTGACAAATGCACAACAATGTTAAATTAAATCTTTTCTTTTATATTCATGCTTTCAACTAAATTGTCTGCTGATCTTTACATCCAAAAATCAAATACTGCATTTATGTATATTAGAAACACTCTCACATATGCAAGGCAGGTCAGTAAGTCAATAAGAAGACATTGCAAAAGCTCATTAAGCCAACAAATATTTCAAATATATGCCCAACAAAGTCAATACACAGCTCGGGGGGGGGGGGAGGGGTTATAGTTATACTTGTATCTGTACATATATTTTATTTTATTGGGAGGATTATGTTTTCAACTAGAGTTTTGAACGGCAAAAAAACAAAAATTCAACTTGGTCGTACATTTTTAACCCAAAATAGATTTTTTTTTTTATGTGTTTATATTGGCCATTTGTTGGTCCAGCTTCAGAGAATTTCAGTACAAAAAAAATGATTTTTTTTGGTACTGAAATATTTTGTAATCATCTGCCATTTTGAAATCATCCACCATTTTGTATTCAGGTGCCATTTTGTGATCAGGCTCCATTTTCTTGTTTACCACTTTTTTACCAATATGTTTAAATGAATCAGTTATAAAGACACTATGAAATACCTTTTCTAACTTGCTAGAGCAAATGGCCTTTTACCAAGATTCAACTCCAGATAGATTTTTCCTTTAAAGTAAATACTTTTGGGGTTAGTATACTTATAGTAGATATTTTAGGGAAGTAAATCATTAAACTTGCAAGATGGTCAATTATATTTTGTGACAATGTCTTTCTGACTATCTTTTGACCATGAGTAATTTCTGTAAAATATCCAAGATTATTGCTGACTCTGTGTAATGTGATGTAATGCAAAGCAACCAATTTCATATGTAAATTATTATTGAGAACAATAAATTCAGAATTTGATGTGAAACCTCACTACCATAATGTCATATGTCAGTCATTCACCTGAGCTTGTGGGTTTATTGTGCTGGTTGGAATTCCAAGGACAGACTGTAACCGAGATTAGAGTCCCCGGGAAAGAATAACAGTAACCAATTCTGACAAACCAAAAGAGCTTGAAAATGGGCCAATCAGTGTACTTCACAATATATACATGGTATAGCTATAGCAGTACACTGATAGGAGCATTTTCCCACCGTTTGGTTCACAGATCAAGTGACATAGTCACCAATAAATGGAAAAACATCTATATGTATTAAATATATAAATATAGTAAGACATTTTACTGCTCCTCCTTTCTCCCCTCTTTTGGTCACTTATGTGAATAAAACCATGTATTGACTGTCCCCTAGCCATCATTCATCTTTTCGTTTTGGCTGAATACATAACCACAAAGCAAGATGAACATGCACGCCCATTGCACATTTTATTTTGTTGGTGATTTCAGTGTTTCAGTGTGTGGGAATTCTACAAATCATCCAATCCTCCCAAATTTAGATAAGTTGCAGTTCAGACTGAAACTTATCAGTCTATTTCCAACCTCTGTTCTACATTGTGACTAAAGTCACATCACTCAATGAAATAAGATTGACATTGTGAAGTGTGGGTGCCCCAGGCCTCAGGGCAAAGTCAAGGTTTATCACACATACATACAGACAGACACACATATACACACAGAGACACATGCCTACATACATAAATACACACACACACACTCACACACGCAAAATGTCACGCTCCTGTTTCCTACCTTTTAGGTGCAGGAGGGTGACTTTCCCTAGGGTCCAGTGACTCAGGCTGATGGGAGTCAGAGTTCCAACTCAGACTCCCTCCTCTCTTCCTCCCCTGCGGCTCCCGGTGATTGCTGGGAGGAAGTGACCAAGGTAGTCACTTCCTCCCAGCCTCTGATGTCATTACGGGGGGCCCGGTCGTGCTGTTAAAGCGCCGCAGTGCTGACCGAGCCCTCTGGAAATTCATTTCCATTGGGTGGCCCCTAAACGTGCGGCCCCAGCGGTTCTATCGCGTGGGCCGGGGTCTCAACACATGGCGGTGGGCACCTAGTTGCAGGGGTCCACAGGGAGGCCGAGCCCCCTGGAGTAACGGGCCCGGTTGCAGCTGTGACCCCTGCGACCATGGTAGTTCTGCCACTGGCTGCAACTATCCCAAAATTCAAATTCCCAGCCTGACAAGCAAATAAGCAAAGACAAACACTATATTTCAGACTTTACTCCGTATTGTTGCAGGATGGTATATATCAGGCTTTCCATTAGTATTTTAACCCATCAGTGACTAATGACGCAATCATCCTTAACATATTTTCTCTTCTTTAGAACTATTGATGTAAGTGGGCCGTTGGAAACCAGATTTTGATGTTAGTATGGCCTGACTTTGGTTCTTAAAGAAATGTATTATTAAGAGAATATTGGATGCCTGGGAAGGGTTATTCCTGTTGTGAACAAAATTACAGCAATATAACGTTTGGGTCAGATAACTTTATGTTACTAAAGCTTGGCCGGACTGAAGAAAACTCATTTGACTTTAACTGGCTCAGGGGGGGAATGTACACTTGCCTTGTGAGTTTAGTCTCCCAAACTGGACATAACTGAAAACACTTAAAAGGAATCAAATAGCATTTTGTAGAGTTTGTGCAAAAAGCTAAATTTGTTTAGTCATAGTAAAATAAAGGAACACTCCAGGTGCCATAACCACTATAGTGTTCTGTAATTCTTATGTTTTTGTGGTTATGATGACAGTGGTGTCCTGGTGTACCTCTAATAAATCTAATATATTTTACTCGTGGTCCACCGCACCCTACATCTCCTGTTCCAGAATATAGAGACGTCATTTGACCTCTGTTTGGGGGTGGAGGTGCAACATACAGAGTGTTCTAATGGTTGTGGTGTTTAGAGAGTTCCTTTAATCTAAATGTATGTGGTACTGAGTTTATGTAGTATTTTTTAATCATTGTGACCAATTACAGGGTGTTATTTTTTTTTCAATATTCAGTTGAGTTTATTGAAGGAGAACCTTCCATATTTAGGTTAAACAGCAAAAGAAAAATATATAATTTGTCATGAAATCTTCTCTGACCCTTTTTGTTTATTTGTAAAAAAAAAAAAAAAAGATATATATTTTTTTGCCTTACTATAAAGGTAGATGAAGCAGATACAAATTTGTGACACTACGTAAATGCCATAATTCGAGGATGGAATGGGTAGCCTGCTCAGTAGAGCTTACTGTAGAATCAGTCTTTAAGTAGGTCATAAAGAAAACTGCATATATTTTACATGTCATTATCTCTGGTGTTCTGCACCCACAATTTTGAAGTTGGTAAATTGCTAATTAAGAAAAAAATTATACCTGATCTAGTACTTGAACTCCTTATAAAGTCCTTGAAACGTATGTTATGTTTATTATTCATAAATATTTAATTTGCTCTTGCACATTTGCAACATTTAGTCTAGATTTCTGTTATTAGCAAAATGCTTACCAGCCTATGAAGAAAAAAGCTAAAAAAAAATAAAAATATTAATTTTAATGATTTCACTATCGATAGTAAAGTTATTTTTCTGAATATAAAGCAGCACACTCAGTTTAATAATTTTTTTCAAAAACTACTCGGAGAAGAATGTGCGCTAGATGAGGAATAGAGGTAAAAAAAATCTAAACGGGCAATGTAATAAATAATATTTTTATATATGTTTTTGGATGAGCTTTTAAAATTATTTACTATGTATGTATAATTTAAAATATTAACATTTCGTAAAATGCATAACCATATGATCAAATATTAACATAGTTTTCAAAACAATAAATCCCTTTAAATTGTATCTAATTGTATCAAATCAAAGCCATAATTTTCAGAAAGAACTGGAAAACCCTAAAGTACTTTATTTGCTGAAATGCTTTGTGTTTCAAGGGTGTGTTCTCTATTTTCTCATTTTAGAAAAAAAAATGCAGATTTCAAAAGAAATTGAAGTGGTCTGGGTGCCGTGTTCCTGTTATCTTATTGCTGCAGCTAAAACATAGCAGTTTTAGAGAAACTCCAAAGCTTACATTGTAGGGTTAAGGCTGCCCCTAGTGGCTGTCTCCCAGAAATCAGATAAATGCTTAAAGTGTTTTTAAACATTTGATTGCTGCAGAGGGGGAAGGGGCACAGGGACAGAGGGATGCAATATGTTTTAGGAACAAAGCTTTGTATTCCTAACACTATTGTGTTCCTTTAACCTTGTTACACTCCCCAGCTGTCAGACAGACAAAGGGTCCTGTTACTTCCTGGTTTGTTTAGCTCAGTGGCACAAACCTCAAAAGGCAGCAATTGCTCAGAGCACCTGCCTTGCAAAGACTTCTCATTGAACTGAATTTGGGAAGCCTGTGATTGGACAGCCACAGAAAGTCAGGGCTGGGTTAGAAAGGGAGGGCTAGCAAAGGCTGCAGTCTGTGTCTTTTTCAAGCTATTTTTAGATATGCCCCCAATAAACAAATACATAATTAAAAGCATGCATGTTCTCATTGGGGGTATATCTCCTAGACAGTGATTTTGTCTTTATTTGGTTAGTGTCCCTTTAATTCAAGAAGCTTAAAACACATATACAATTTTTGTGCATTCATTAGGGTTAAAATGGTCAAATTCCATGCTTATATGACTACACATTCCTAAAATACTAGCAGAATGTAAACATTCTTTTCTGGTTAACCCCTTAACGCCGTTACGACGTACCATGCCGTCCTGCATTAAATGGGCTTTAAAGCCGTTGCGGCGGCATGGTACGTCGTAACGGCTTTTAGCCCCAGGAGCAGAGGTGTACTCACCTCTGCCGCGATCCTCTTCTGGGGGGCTGCCTGAGAGCCCAGGCAGCCCCCCTCCGGCAAATGAGGCCCCGGGGGCCATGTGATCGCTCTCAAAGAGCGATCACATGGCCCCCTATAGCTGGCTATGGATCTGCCAGCAGGGGGACTGTCTGAAATATCAGACAGTCCCCCTGCTGGTGGGAAAGTAAAAAAATATATATTAGACATGTGTAAAATTAAATTAAATATACTATTATATATATGTAACGTCATACAAAGTGTATTTTAATATTAATATAAGTATATATTAATATTAAAATACACTTAGAATGACGTTACATATATATAATATGTATATATATTATATATATATAATAGATGTACATATATATATTATATATAAATACGTATAATTAAAATAATAAATAAATAAAATAATAAAATAAATAAATAAAATATTGAAACAAAATGTAATATAAATTATATATGCATATGTAATTTCATTCTAACTGTATTTTGTTATTAATATATATATATATCGGTAACAAAATACACTTAGAATGACATTCTATATATATCTATCTATATATAAAATACAAATAACCGCAAATATATATATATATATAGATAAATACATATAATTACATAAAAGATTACATTAGTATACACGTAGAATTTAAATACCTATAAATGCATATATATTAAAATTATACGTGTATATTTAAATAATCTTTTAACGTAATTATGTGATTTGATTAATTAAAATTTGATTGACATGCCTGACAATACAGGGAGAAAGTGCAGAGAATTTAATTCACAAGCACTATATTTGACCCTGTAACTCTCCAAGACTCCATAAAACCTGTACATAGGGGGTACTGTTTTACTCGGGAGACTTCGCTGAACTCAAATATTAGTGTTTCAAACTGGTAAATTGTATTACAACGATGATATTTTAAGTAAAAGTGAATTTTTTTGCATTTTTTACAAGCGAAAGGCACTTTTATGGTCTATATTATTGTTGTAATATGTTTTACTGTTTTAAAACACTAATATTTGTGTTTAGTGAAGTCTCCCGAGAATAACAGTACCCCCCATGTACAGGTTTTATGGTGTTTTGGAAAGTTAGAGAGTCACATATAAGGCTTGCATTTCATTTTTTTCACATTGAAATTTGCCAGATTGGTTATGTTGCCTTTGAGACCGTATGGTAGCCCAGGAATAAGAATTACCCCCATGATGGCATACCATTTGCCAAAGTAGACAACCCGAGGTATTGCAAGTGGGGTATGTCCAGTCTTTCTTAGTAGCCACTTAGTCACAAACACTGGCCAAATATTAGTTTTTTGCTTTTTTCACACAAAAACAAATATGAACGCTAACTTTGGCCAGTGTTTGTGACTAAGTGGCTACTAAAAAAGACTAAACATACCCCACTTTCAATACCTTGGCTTGTCTACTTTTTCAAATGCTATGCCATTATGGGGGTAATTCTCATTCCTGGGCTACCACACCGTCTCAAAGGTAACATTACTAATCTGGAAAATTTCAATTTAAAAATGGAATGTTCTATATTTGACCCTGTAACTTTCCAAAACAACATAAAACCTATTAATGGGGGGGGGGGGTACTTTTGTACTTGTGAGACATCGCTGATTACAAATACGTGCATTTTCTTGCAGTAAAACCTAACAGTGTTATGACATTCACAGTTAAAATGTCAGACGGAAACGCAAATTGAAAAAAAAAATCTTATTTTCTCACATTTTTTTAATTTTATTCATAATAAATTATGTTCCATATATGAATAGTTAATGACAGATTAAAGCCCTGTTTCTCCTGAACAAAATGATATATAACAAGTGTGGGTGCATATAATTTGAAAGAGGGGAACTACAGGTGAACAGACATATAGCGTAAATTCTAGTTTTTGTTTATGTTTTGTTTTGATCAGAACGTGCACTATTGACTCCGTCCTGAAGGGGTTAAATACTTTGTTATTATTATTATTATTATTATTATTTATATGGTGTGGCCTAATACATGCACGAGCTACCAAAATAAAACTAAGCACGTGTATTTGCAAAGGTACCACAGTCTATATATTTACAATGTAGCCCTGTTTCCTCAGCAAATGTTGTTTAAAAATCACCCCTTCATGCCGACTACAAGGTCCCCCAACAGCCCCAATTTCAGCATGGCAGTCCCAATATCAGGACCCAGTCCTGCGGTCCTAATTTTATTCTATGTTGTCCCACATCTGGAAACATGAAGGAACTTTCCTTAGGCAGCACAGCATGTCTGTGAACGGGCGCTAGGACCCTGCAGCATGTGCTTCAGTAGTGCTCTCTGCAAGGTACTGTGGGTTGGCCAGTGGGCTACCCATTTTTGGGCACTTAGTCGACAGCATTAGTGACACAAGTCATGTTACTGGTTTTGCCCCCTTCCTCAGGCCTTCCTGTCCATTCCAATGTTGGGAAATATGGACTATTGTACTGTGTGTAGGAGTAGGAAGGGAGTCTTTTACATTTTTTAATTATTGAAAACCAGCATTATTACTACTTACAGTATAAAAAAATATAAAATGTGCATGAGGTCTGAGTGGGAACTACCTTAACGAAATACTACACAGTTTTGCATATTCCCTGAAATGTTGGTTATTTTTTTTATCATCATAGTTCCACATGTTCGATTTTGCAAAATAAATGTAATTTTTAAAAAAAATGATGCAGACATTTTTAAAGACATTTGCTGATTGAAAACAACTGTTCTAGGTAGAAAGGCAGATCATTTAACAATATCATACTTTGTGCTTATAGTGAACCCTTTCCTTTGCTATAAACAAAAGCTCTTTCCCTCGATTGTCAGTGCATGACAGTGGCTGACCTACTGACATTTTGCATGTCTAGCCAATTGTAATGAATCTCAAAAAAACAAAAAAATCAGTTTTGTTATTTGTTACCACTAACTACCATTAGTCGATTCTTGGTGATAAAATGATATGGGTCACAGATTTTTACCATAATCTTGCCATGCAGTAGGACATTACATTGTCAATTCACATAGAGCTCTTGAATTGATTGCTATATCTAAAGTTTAGCTGCCCCAATCAGTTATCCCTAAAGCCATAGTCTGCCTGCACCCCTCCAGAAAGTTAAAATTTATTGAGCAAGTAAAAGCTGTTTTACTGCTAATTGAACAGGGCCTTCAATTTCTAACAGGAGGATCTGCCGTGTCGAAGAGTTCTAGAGCATGACGTTTATAAGAGGTCTTTTAGCATGTCATCATTCATTGTCATCGATAATTGTTTTCTTTCTCTTTAGTCTGGGGGCCTTTATAACTTTGTGCAAGAATGGCAACACAATTAAGATCCTTCTTTAAATAAACCCTGTAAGCAGGTAACACCTCATTAAAAGTGTAAATAAAAACAAAATGTTAAAGTCTGCGAAGGCTCCGCAAGAAATTCACATTTAGTGCATTCTCTTTAAATGACTAAAAAACACATCTATTTTCCCAGCCATAAGACTATTTAATGAAGAAGGAATCTCCATTTAAAAATCCCCACTTGCTAATTCACAGAGGCACAAAAGAGATTTTTTTTTTCCGTCATCTATTCAGGGTTGTGAGAAAAAGGCTAAGATGTATCTCCTCATTGTTTATTTCCATACAATCGACTTTCCTGTGATTTTTTTTTCAGTTTAAATGGATTTGAAAACATCCTTTTATCCCGAATAGCTACACCAGACATGCAGAAAATTATAATCTTCACAACAAGGAAAGGATAATCACTCAGTGCCTGATGCACGTCTTTGAAAAATAGAGAAATCAGAAGGCCAAATTGCACAGTGAAAAGCAGATGCTGCCTAATAATTTTGCTATAGTAGATTGTCAAACAAAGGCTAATAGATAACTACAGTAGTACTGAGATATAATACAAATTTTCATGCTTGTTCCAATAAACATATTCATATGAACCAAATCATACATTTGTATTAAAGATTTTCAAACAATTTGTTGCTGATATGCCTTGAGGCTGCAGAGTTGGCCTCCTACCTAAATGACGAGGTAGAAACTAAAAGCATTTTTAAGTCACATATAAGTTATATAAAATTGTAAAACTGTGTTATTTCTTTTTTTTTTTTCCAATTCTTTATTTTTGCAATGACTGCGGGGTATAATACATAATATTATGCACAGGAAGTGTACATTATAAACTTGTCATTTAAGAAACACAAAGTATCAAGATTGCTGAATGATAGCAATAAACAGGTGTAGGTGCGCTTGTGGTGCACGTCTGTGCGTGTGAAAGATAATCCAGCCATCACAGCTTTTTAAAAAAAAATGTTTAAAATTGTTCTATGGCAATAAGAGAATAAGGAAAACAGGAGGAAAACACTGAAGAAAGGAATGTTAAGTAGATGATAAAGAAAAAGGGGTGTCGGTCCAGTGGATACCCATAGGGTTCTGTGCCATAAGGCAGTGTGAGCTGCTGGGAGGAGCTGGGAGGTAGAGATGGACACATTTGTATATATTTGGTAGAATTTTTTTTTTTTTAGACAGTTGAGGAAGTAGGGGGAGGGTAGGGAAAAGGCACTGATTCCCAGCTAAGAGCAGGAGAGTAGGATATCTGTATGGTGTGGGTTGACCCAACTGTGTTATTTCATTGGCCATTAAGTTATCTTTCCTGTTTAATAACTAATCCGTCTAATATCAGCTAATTATTCAAGATTATTCAAGATGTGTATTCTTGAATAATATTATTAAAGCAATAAAGAAAACCATAGGCTTCCAGGTGGAATATAATAATAACAAAGTATTTAACCAGGAAAGGTACATTCAGATTACTCTGGTTTCCAAGTACGCCCTGGGGATGTTACCTTAGCCCAACATCCAGGGGTTGTTACTATCACCCAATTTAATGGTACACATTTTATCTACCTCGGAAGGATGAAGAGCTGAGTCAACCCTGCCAGGATTTGAACCTGCGACCCAAGGGTTAGAAGAACAGATTCTGCTGATGCATTAGCCCACTGAGCTATTCCACCGACAAATGTGACAAAGCTTTCTGCTAAATTATAAACTGTATTAAGAGAGCTCCAGGTTTACAGAATCGGCTTGTTTTTGGCTTTCCCTCTCTTCATATTATTTGGAGTTGCAGTATTTGATGCTGTTAATACAATGTACACATTTTATTTCAATGAATACAAAAATAATTAATGTGACTCTTCCAAACAAGCTGGGAAAATGCTTAAGGGGATACTCTAACACTTTTGAGGGGGGCTTTACTGTGTTGTGTTATATGCCTGATTGAGCACTATAGATAAGGTCCTCCCTCTATTTTGCTCACCTTGTGCGGGGTTAAGTTCTCAGTGCTGACTCCAACACCTTCTGAGAGAACATTGTCTTTATGCACAGAATTGACATTAGGCAGTCTGGAACTTGGAGTTGTGGGTTGCCAATGTCACATGTGCTGGGGGTGAAATGTGCCCCCAGCAAACAATTAAATAAATCTCAGAATGTTTAGCTCTTCATGTGGAAACACTGCGCATACACATTCCTACCAGTATGTCCGCTTCAAATCACCGAAGTAGTCGTGGTGGTTCGATAAACCCTTTAAGTTATTTTCAGACAAATAATATTCCAGCATTTTTTTCATTCATTTATGCAAATGCACAATAACTTTGTTAACACTAAACTGGTGGATATAGTGTCTTGATGTTTTATTTTTAAAGCATTGTACAGCGCTATGGAATTTGATGACGCTTTATAAATAACAAATTATAATAAAGCGGCCCTCTCACCCACCCCCATCTAAAATTTGTATTTTATAAAGAAAAAATCTTTATGAAACACTCATGATTTACATGGTTGTTCACTGAAATGAGGATTCAAAGAGAATTTAAAAAAATTAAAGGCATAAGAGCTGAATTGGAAAAAAATCTCAAAGCTAGCTTTGTTTCCAGCTCAGTTTTTTTAAATCTAAAATTGGAAACTCACATTGAATATCTCTTTAGAGAATGATCCTTTATATAAAGATAAGGGCTAACTTTGTCTTAATATTCTTCCTACACTTCACAAGCTTGACAAAAGATGTTAACTACATTTCGTCATGCCTTGCCAAGCCTTCAGGTGTCCCCAGTGACGGCTAAGCGGAAAAATGCTCTGCCTATGGAGGACAATGCGTCTCACAGGATCTGAAGAGAACCACCAGGAAGAAGGTGGTGGCAGCCACAAGGGACAGATTCAGGTAAGTATAACTCAACTTCACCTGCACCTCTTGGTCACTGCAGCACCAGCAGAGCAGTCGACATCAGCTGTCTTTGCAAATTATGCAAAGACCCCAGACAGCCAAGTATTTTCTTTTGTGGTGACCCCCAACACAGATATGCAGAGTAATATTCATATCTTATAATCCTTGTTTATCGTTTGCTATACTTTGGACTTAAATTGTCATAACTGAACATTTAACAGTGGAGAAGGCTATGTTTTATAACACATGGTGACTGGTGACATAAGTTTTGAACCTGTAATATTTTATGAGATAGTAAAAATAAATCGACAAACCTCAATGCACATTTAGATAGGTCATTGTTTTAATAACTGTTGCCCTGCAGAATGCATTTAGTAACCCTAGCTAAAGAGAAACTCACCCTCATCCTCTATATGCCATGAATTTCAATGAGTGAGAGAGTGAATTAGGAGATAATGAGCAGACCTATGCATATCTAATTTCGAAAACCCTACACCTCAACAAATATACTTCTTTTATGATCCACATCAGCTCTCTTTGCATTAAGTATGTTTTAAATGCATGCTTAAAGAACTTTGTTATTCCAAAAAATATATAAAGTCAAATTCTACAGCTGTCTCTGCTGTGTGTGTGTGTGTGTTTGTCTGTTTATCTCTCTGTCTATTTGCCTGTATGCCTATCTATTTATCTGTCTATCTGCCTATCGGCCTGTCTGTCTGCCTACAGATTTGTAAGTGTAAAAGCAGAGTTAGTTTTGCATCTATGTATTGGAATCTGCAACAAAAAGCAAAAACAGATGTTGATATAAATGGAATAATGGCAAAGTACTAAAGCTGAAGTTGATACAAGGACACATCTCAATGTTGTATGTTTATTTTATTTCTTTGTAACAGCAGTTTCTGTTGAATTTAAACTCCCAACAGGTCAGGCACACACTGTGTAAGAGTAATGAGGCTTGCACTTTATTAACAGTTGACGTACTCATGTTTCTCATTTAATTTGCTAAACATCATTTTATACCATAATGGGTAAAGGCATGTTCTATTTAATTAGCAGCACTATGACGTTCACATGGAACATGTTACAAAAGGCCACAAACAAAGTAGCATTTTGAGGGCCCAGACAAGCTTCACTTAGTTTATATGCATACATTTAAAACCCTTGTGGACCTTTATCAATACTTAACAAAAGGTCCGAAAGGGGCAGAAACATTGCTCAACGCACAATAAAAAAAGCATTCATTAAGGAATTCCTCAGAGTACCTTTTTGTCCTTTACTTATCATCTGCCAATTATAGACTCAGAAACTCAAAGCAGAAAAACCATACAGTATAATCCCATGCTGAAACACGGCACATTCATCAGATTTTATTTAATCGAAATACTTTTCTTACTGAACTATTTAACATCATTTAAAAAAAAAAAAATGAATTATGTGTTGCTAACTAGTTTTTCCATCACTTTTTTAATATATTGCCATCACATTATGAATACAAAGCAGGAACATTTCTAAAAAACTTTGTGTATCTCATTTTGACCCCAGACAACAAACTCTCTTGTTTAGGGCATGGACTCTATAGGAATTTGATGGCTTTTGATGACTGCCTCCACAAGCTGTGCCAATTCACCTAATGGTTGACCTCTCCTCCAAATTGTTCATTTCATCTTAAATTGTGACCATTGAGAAATTACACAGATTGTTGAGGTAAGGCAAAATTCAATGTTATGTTTGTGGAATCATGCCTGGATAATCCTAGACTTGTTGTGTTGAACACAATCATATAAAATAAATCTCTCAGCAGACAGAAACTCAGTGGCCTTCGAGATATCCACCTCCATGACACCATTGAGACATGTTAAGATATACAGTAGTATTGTACCATTGCAGAACTTTTATCAAGGAGCCAAACATGTCCTAGAAAACCTAAACACAAGTAACACACAAATAACACAAAGGGTAATGTAGGGTAATAACTGCTTGATTCAAGGATAAATCTGACTGCCATTCTGGGGTCAAGAAGGAATTTTTTGTCCTAGCTTGTTGCAAAATTGTGCTTCAAACTGGGTTTTTTTTTTTGCCTTTTGGATCAACAGCAAAAAACAGGTGTGAGGAAGGCTGAACTTGATGGACGCAAGTCTCTTTTCAGCTATCTAACTATGTAACTATGTAACAACCATGTAATGTTGACATGTTTTATTCATGTTCATCTGATTCTCTCCTCAACTTAGTCCTCTCACCAGCATAAACAAAAAAGAAGTGGGATTTACGAGAACAGGAAATATTTATCCTGTTTGCCAGTCTTCAGTATTTTTATGAAATAAGTGTTTGCTCGGTGTCCATCATACCACACGTTTGTCACAAATGTCAAGTCCACGTGTTTTCCACGTGTCTTTATTCACAGAAAATTGTTGAGGTTACAAAAAGCACCAATTCTGCAGCAAGATGGACACAGTATGTCAATACCCAATCCTTCTACTCAGATCAAAGGCACTTAAATCTCATCCTGGATAACATACACAACCACTCTCTTGCATCAAGGCCAATAGCATCTTGTCCTATTTTTCTACATGATCAAAGGGGATTTGTCGAATTACATTAGAAATAGATCCAGTTTTCATCTGGATTTCTTTATTTCATATATTTTATGGAAAGAGCTGTAATTTCTAGTGCCCTGTATCCTCTGTGTATGTTCGAGTAGATATTTTTTAGTTGCAATTTAATAATACAGCAAATATCTGAAACAATGTGTAATCTTTGTCACTACATAACTAACACACACATTAGATAAATTCCTGATAAATTGTTATTGCTATATTTGAAGCAATATCACACTGTAGATCTTGGCATATTTGGCTTTAAAACAGTAATCTATATTGTTGACTGCAATATTTCCTAATTATTTGTCACAGCCAATAAATGTATTTAGCATGTTTTTATCACTATGATCCCTTGTTTTCCTATGACAGTATTGCACATTTCTGACCTTCCTTCTAACATGCATAGGTGCAACATAGTAACTTCTCTCACACAAAGAAACTTTCGGCTTACATTTTCCATCAGTGGTCCCTCCCCTTTGACCTCATGACTTTATCTCCCCTGCTACGGAAGCAGTTACAATCTCAGATATTTGGCAGCACACAACTTTGGGGTGCACAGGAGTCCCATCACACCCAAACACCAGTCCAATAGTAAAATTAAATAATACTCTAGCATGTTCTCAATTCCTCAATGTCTATTAAAGTGAACAACAGACCTAGAGTCACGTTCCAACCAATAACTGATGTTTGTCAACCTTGATAATAAATATAATAATAATTATAAAAAAATCAATAAAGGGACACTGAGGAACTGAGCATATGCTTATACTTAAACACTCTCCATCCCCTTACGGGCACCTACCTCGCCACCCACACACTCTGTTCTTACTTTAATTCATAGACCAGACTTCTTAATCACTTCAAAGTCACAGATTATCAAGTAATCATTTCACTAGCTCTTCATCTGCCCTCACCTGAAATAGTTTATAAGTGCCATTTTTTTCATCTCCTGCAACCTTTATTCTTGAGTCATATTTTTATTTATTTATTTATAAAATATTTTACCAGGAAAGATACATTGAGATTTCTCTCATTTTCAAGTATGTCCTGGGTCCACAAATCATTGCATTGTTACAGTTAGTGTACAATAAAATACAAAAACAATATTAATATACAATATATGCAAAATTTAACATAGAACAGGTAGGAAATATATAATCAACCATGACAGGTGCATTCTGTTTTGAGGTATGTAGAGAGGGATCTCTTAAAGGACTTTAGGCTTAGGGAAGATTTTAAATTGTGTGGGAGGTCGTTCCACAATTGCGGTGCTCTGTAGGAGAAGGAGGATCGGGCTTCTTTCTTTTTGTATTGAGGAAGACTAAGTAAAGTCTTGGTAGGTAGTGTTGAAGGGTGCGTCTGGATTCCAGCAACAGCCAGTTTAGTTATTTTAGCATGTCACAATGGTGGGTCCTGTAATTACATTGTAGCACAAATCGGCAGAATGAGTTATACAATGTGTTGAGTTTATTAATGTGGGATTGTGATGCAGATGCATATACTACATCCCTATAATCAATGATTGGCATCAGCATTTGCTGTACAATCCTTTCCTTTACTGTAGGGCTTAGGCAGGATTTATTTCTGTACAGGGCACCTAGTTTTGGATTAAGTTTAGATGCAAGCTTTTCAATGTGCAGGCCAAAAGATTTGAAAGGCCAAGTATTTGAAAGAGTGAAAGAGTGGACTGCGGTCAGTGTGCCATTTGAATTTTTTTTGATGGATAGGTGGGAATTGTGTAATTTGTGTAATTTAGGTACTGTTCCAAAGATCATTGTGACAGTTTTGTCAGTGTTCAGGAAGAGTTTGTTTT